>NC_134352.1:28079203-28691711 GCF_964195595.1 Calonectris borealis | reverse complement strand
TAACCAATAACGGGTAATAATCAGAAGGCCGCACCAGACCAGGAAGTTTCCTAGTAATGTCTCTAACCTGGGCCTCAGGAAGGCAGCAGACTTCCGTATGGGATGGGTCTGGTCAGCATATTAGGCCCTCTGTTCCCCTCAGAAGGGAATCGCCTACGACAATTACCCTCCTTTTTTTCTTAGCAGAGGCAGTCATAATGCGTGGGGCTGACTGACTCACCCTAGACAAGGCCCTGGATGGACCTTCATCTACATCCTCATTTGTCTGGCCCTCAAGTTCCAGGGCCCTATATCTGTTGTGTAACAGCAACTGGGAAGGTTGGTAATCTATAGCCTGATAAACTGTGCCTTGTGAGTAGGTGGTGTATCTTGATATTTCAGAGCATTCAGGGTGCCATGACTGGGGCTGGCAAAATAGGCAGAGGCCAAGGATCACAGTCTGCAAGGACATGGCAGAGTAGGCCTGGCCTTGACATTTGGAGTCTTGGAAATTTGTGCTCACTGTTGCTGGGTTTGCGGTGAATCTCCTTTCAGTAGCAGCTGTTAGCTCTACTCTAATGTCCTTACAGTCAAAAAGTACAGGTCAGCAATCCAGGACAATTCTATTTCAGCACTTTGTGTTCTTTTCTTGTCCTTTTTCTCACAGTAGGAGCTACAAATTCCCAGTGTTTCATCCCTTAAATGATATGAATAAATTTGGCTTACTTTGCTAAGAAACTCTGAAGATATCTTGCAGGTTAAGTTCAATTCATTTTCCTTTGTCCTGTATATATGTCTTTATCACACAAGCAAGAAATCTACACATATTAAGTATTGCTGGCAAGTTTTGTGTACAGATCTGCAAATGTAATAAGATAGCTCTTGCCATGTGTCTAGCAGGAATTCCAGGAGCATTAATGTTTTTAAGACCGTACTGATGACAGTTACAGAAGGGTCTGAGAAGTGAGTCCTGTTAAACAGGATGCAAATTGGCAGGTCTGGAAAGGGAGAGAGGTAAAACTCTCATAGTAATAGTTGGGCCTGCTGTTTGGCAATGTAGCTGTGTCTTGAATTAGTTCAGTTCAATTGAATTGTCAGTTCAATCAGTAATTCAGCCTACTGCAGGAGAAATTTCTTTGTGTAGCCCAACCAAGGGACAGTTACTACTTAGAGTATTTACACACTAAGCTTTTTGTTCCTTGACTTATTGCAATGATGTCTTCTGAAAGAAAGTACCATGCAAGGACTTCGAATTCTTAGAGATTTTTTTCCATGACTTTACTTTCTAGTATTTAGAATTGCTACATAAGACTCTAACATTTGAAATAAATAATTGTCCTTAATCTCTTTAGAAATGAGAAATTTATGGATAGAAACAGACTGATCTTTTTCACATCCCCACCCTGTCTAGCAGATGCATCTTAGAAAATCTGAGCAAACCAAGCACAGCTCAGCATTAGCTCCAGTTCACTCATCCAATCTGATTTTACAGTGTTGTACAGTAGATTGTTCCTGTTCTCTGGGGAAGAAGCCTCTTGATATCTAATGTGAACTCCTCAGAATTTGTTTTTGTTCCATTATTATGCCTTTCTTGGTTGAGAAAACACCTTGACAGAAATGAGTTATAAACATAACATTTGTGATTTGTAGAACTCCTCTCAATGTAGGACAGTTTCTACCCTAATGATGACCTAAATCTAATTGAAATAATTTGTCCTGTAATTTATCCCAGCAACTGAGATTATTACATATTGTTTCCATTGAGTCCTGGTATTACATGTTCTATAAATCTCTTTTTCTAAGGACTTTGAAAAGTTTCTCTTGATGGTCTTTCACAGACATATTTGGCATTATTTGAAGTGTTCAGACTGTGAAACACATCCGGTTAATTTTTCCCCATTTAGTTATTTCAAAAAAATTATTTATTATTTCTACCCACAGAAGTAGCAGTGTGCTACTCATTACAGGTAGGCAAGAATTTACTCATTTTACCTTTCTGCTGTGTTTGGATGGGATGATGGCACTTAAAATCTGTACACAGCAAACAGAAACCTCAAAAGAGAAGAGTAGTGCCCCAGAATGGTGACCACAAGTGAGTTCCCAGACTAATTTTTTTAACATTCAGAAAGTTTCTTTGTTCCTTTAAGCATATATTCCACAGTAATAACATCTCAGCTTTAACTGAAGTCTTGCACTTAGAACTGTTGGTATCAGTTCTTTTAAAAAAATACATTTTCTATTTTGATACAACATATGTACAGTTTTCTATACTGAAAGATGATGAGGTAGACGCAGCAATAAAGTTTCAGTCTCTCGAACGTCTGCTTCACAAACTGCATCATTGTAACATATGCTCACTTGGAATGTAATGTTAGGTTCTTACTGTGTCTTCAGACAACTTCATTAGTATTGCTCATTAACTCAGAATTTACATTGGTTTGACATATGGATGTAAGTGTATATGTGCATTGGTATTTCTGCCACTCAGTAATTAAATTCCTCCTCACTCCTTCAATAAATGGGAACTAGATACAGGAACAGGAAAATGGAGGGCCTTGATTAGATCATGAGAACAGCTGGTGGCTGATGACACAATATTCATTATATACGAACCAATAAAAAACCTATCTGTAAACAACTCATTCTTTGCATTTCTCAAAAAGAGGATTTGCTCCTCCCTACACATTGAGCAGACATTGATAAGACACCATCAGAAGGCAGCATCTTCTTTGCTTCTTCCTTCTGTGATCATGAAGGGTTGTCAGCACTTGTGCCTTAATATTACAAATCACCTGCTGAAGATCTTCAGCAGATGCCCACTTCCTATTTTTCAGTGGATTTTTGCTTTATCATCCCAATGAATAATGAAACAGTGTCTTTATTTCTGTGAACTTCTGACTCTCTGATAGCCCAGATCTTTGTTCAGAAAATACTACTTTTCTCAGGGTTTCATTGTTCTTCTTAGCTATCATCCCACGAATACATACATTCAAAAGCTGTCAATTAAATTATTGGTTTAAGTAGACTAAAAATTTAATAAAGATGTTAGTCAAAAGAACTATTGTATATCTTTTTTTGTAAAAATTCATCTTCTGTAGCTCTACTATAGTCATTGAAGATAATTGAAAGGGAGAAATAAAAAGATGCACTAACAGGATTGTCACAAGTATTAATGAAATCATGTAAGCTGCTAGGAGCAAAACTAGTAATAGGGTAATCTGAACTCTGAACAGCAGCAGTTCCTGAAGCTTCCCAGAGGTGTTGTGCATATCCTACCTTACCTGTTTTTTTTGTCTCCTGGCTGGAGCAATGCCTTACTTTTAACCAGTGTTTGTACCTTTTGGCTGTGATAGAATTCCAGTGACTTTGAGCATGAGTTTTACTTTTTAATGAAGATAATTTGTTATTTTGTTCCAAATGACACAAAAATGTGTCTTTTCTTTCAGTGTGGGAAGATAAAGATCAATGTAATTGAAGAGAGTTTGTCAGTCAAACGTATGTCATGTTAGCCTCAACCTCAATTTGTATTTTTATTACTCAAAAGTGCACAAACCAGGTATGTAACCTAGCTTCAGGTGGGAGAAAGAAAACAGTGTCATTTTTAAGCATTTTCCTTCAGCACAGTTGGAATTTAAAATATAACCTCTGGGCACAGTTGGAAAGCCCTGAAACTTTAATTTTTAGAATGTTTTCAAGGGCATCTTTCTTGACAGTGGTTAAATAATCTCACCTTTAGAAAATTTGAAGGGCTATGTCCTTTCTGTTCTATAGGCATTGAACCCCTTTGAGAGTAAGCAGAAATATTTTTTTCCTTTTGAGGTATAATGGCACTATAATGTATTTAGTCAGAGACAGTTCCCCCACACTGTGCAAGACATTTCAGTGTCTTCCCCAGTGAAGTTGTTGCTTCTACAGAAAAGCTATTTCTGAAGGCAAAATTAACATTATATGATTTTTTTCTGTTTAATGTAAACATCAGTGTCAGCTTCACAAGTCGAGTTAGGAATAGTCCTTGAATTAAAAACTTTAAGGACACAATGCTAATCCAGATAGGGAAAAACAATTTCATTTGGAGATTAGACATTAGCAGTCAGACTTGAATAATATAAGTACAAGTTGTTGCACTGCCTTGTAGCACAGACATATATTGTTACGTCTGAGTTTAGCGCAAGTGATGTTGCTTGGTTCTAAAGGTGCTATATACCAAAGTACAAGATAGTCCACTTTAATGGGGTAAAGCAGATTGGGATAAAGGGGAAGAGGTCACTGACATCAGGTTTAGTTGTGTTTACAAATCCAAAAGTTAGAGTAAAAAGATTCTTCATACCTTTTTGTATAATGTATGTAGTAGGATTTGAATAGTAACGTTATTTTTTTTGGAAGGCCGCCTACAATTAATGCCAACACTGTCAAGTCTTATTAACTTAATGGAAATGGTGCAAAGTTGGATCCTGTTGTAGGAGTCTTTTGAAAAACAGGATATGTGAATGTTTTCTGCAGTTAGGGGAAAAAGGAAAAAGAGGAGAGATTCTGCATATGCTACCTCACAGACTAGACGCAGATGTGCTGGGCAGGAAAGGAGAAGATTACATGCTCACATGCCACTAACTCTCGTTCATATTTTTGTTACTACAAGAAAGGTGTGGTGGGTTGACCCTGGCTTGACGCCAGGTGCCCACCAAAGCTGCTCTATCACTGCCCTCCTCAGCTGGATGGGGGAGAGAAAATATGACGAAAGGCTTGTGGGTCAGGATAAGGACAGGGAGAGATCATTCACCAATTACCGTCATGGGCAAAACAGACTCAACTTGGGGAAAATTAACTTAATTTCTTACCAATCAAATCAGAGTAGGATAATGAGAAATAAAACTGAATCTTAAAACACCTTCCCCCTACCCTTCCCTTCTTCCCGGGCTTAACTTTATGCCTGATTTCTCTACCTCGTCCCTGCCCGGCAGCGAGGTTGCGGTCAGTTCATCACAGCAGCTGTTTCTGCTGCTCCTTCTTCCTCAGGGGGAGGACCTCCTCACACTCTTCCCTGCTCCAGCATGGGGTCCCTCCCACAGGAGGCAGTTCTCCACAGACTTCTCCAATGTGACTCCTTCCCACGGGCTGCAGTTCTTCATGAACTGCTCCAGCGTGGGTCCCTTCTATGGGGTGCAGTGCTTCAGGAACAGGGTCCCCCCCGGGGTCACAAGTCCTGCCAGCAAACCTGCTCCAGTGTGGGCTCCTCTGTCCACAGGGCCACAGGTTCTGCCAGGAGCCTGCTACAATGCAGACTTCCCACGGGGTCACAGCCTCCTTCAGGCATCCACCTACTCTGGTGTGGGATCCTCCACGGGTTGCAGATGGATATCTGCTCCACCGTTAACCTCCATGGGCTGCAGGGGGACAGCCTGCCTCACCATGGTCTTCACCATGGGCTGCAGGGGAATCTCTGCTCTGGCACCTGGAGCACCTCCTCCCCTCCTTCACTGACCTTGGTGTCTGCATAGTTTTTTCTCTCACATTTTCTCACTCCTCTCTCCAGCTGCAATTGCTGTTGTGCAGTAACTTTTCCCCCGTCTTAAATATGTCATCACAAAGGCACTACCATCATCACTGGTTGGCTCGGCATTGGCCAGAAGCAGGGCCATCTTGGAGCCAGCTGGCACGGCTCTATCGGACATGGGGGAAGCTTCTAGCAGTTTCTTACAGAAGACAACCCTGTAGCCCCCCCTGCTATCAAAACCTTGTCATGCAAACCAATACAAAGTGTATTAACATTAGTGTAGCATGGTCCTACTGACATCAGAGTTATTACTATCCAGGGTCAAGCCTTAGCTGATCAGTCTTCATTAGTTCTGCCATATCATTGAGGACTCCACACTGAGCACAGCCTCTGATTCTGAAGTCTGTGAAGTCAAGTCCTGCCTAATTGAACTGTGAAAAAATTTTCTTTTGAAAAAAAAATTTCCTGATCATCTTGATCTTTCTACAGAAATGTGATGAACTACTATTTGATAAGGTATAACTGATGTTTTTCCCATTTTCTTCTTGGTGTTACATCACAAAGCAGTGGAGAAAGTGATGCTTTTCATTGACTACTTGGCTATATTAGGAAGAGATTAATTAAATAGGTTAATAAAGCTAACCCACTTAATTAAAAGACAGAGCTCCTCCAGTTACTAAACTGACTCTCAATATTCGTTTTTTTCAGCCCTTAGGATTCTACTAGGACTAGCAACTGGGAGCTGTGTTTGTGGTTTGAGAATTACTCTTTCAGTCCTTGATCTGTGTCCTTATGTGCTAGCATATTTCATCCATCAGGACATACTCCTGACTTCAGGCTGGGATGCTAGCAAAATATTTACATGCGCATATAGTTAATATAGAGAAGTACTTCTTCTTCCCAACGGAAAAAACTGGGAATGAAATTTTGTAGGTTTCCATGAATACAAGAAGATTTTAGTCCTCAGGGACCAATAAATATAAATGCTTTGATGGAAGATAGTGGTGCAGGCGATCATTTGTTATTGTTCTTCATGCACTAGCTTTTTTATACTCAAGACCATTTCAGTCTTTCCAGTGCCCTTGTTCCTACTGTATTAGTAGCTATTTCTTTAGTGGGAAAGGGGAGGTAATCTAAGTGTGGAGAATAATAGAAACCCAATCTTACATTAATTACTCAATAACACTTGGACCAAGTGCTAAAAAAAGAAAGAGCTGGATGGAAAATGGTCATGTCAGAAGGATTTAGGAAAGGAAATCTTTCAAAGACAAAACAGACAAAGCAAAAGGAAAACAGCCTTTTTCAGTTTTCATGATTTGTTTTGCAGAATACTATGATGTAAGAACGCACAGAGAATACCAAAATCCAACTTTCCCACATTTGGCATCTCCAAGTTTTGGTTGGATCTCTATGACTCCTGTAAAAGACAGGAAACTGCTGGCCCAGTGGAAAAACAGTGGTGCTGAATGAGGCCTGGCCAGGTTGGGACATGAAAGGATAGGTACAGTGGTGTAGTTGCCATAGTCCCATGGGTTATTTTTCTTAAGATAATAATCTATTTTAAAATTAATAGAATAATTTCAGGACTGTGCATTATGATTTTGTCCAACTTTTGAAGAATTTGTTGCTGAACTGTCATCTGCTGCAGGCATAAATAAAACTGTTATATTTACCATGAAAAAGCCTGACTTCTGAAATCTGACTGACAGTGTGGTAGTTTAAAATCCAGCAAATAAGGTGAGAAATCTTCTCATGAATAGGTATTGAGCCACCCTAAGGTATCATATAGTAGGACAAAGATGAACTTTAACGTATGCGTTATTGAACAGCTCATGTTAACTTTAAATAGGATATCATCCTTACGTCATATTTCACTCCATTATGTGGTAATTTGGCTAGTGACATATCATAGATCTGTTGTTGCAGTTACAGTGGAGGAATTTATAAAAAGTTTCCTTATTACTGTGTGAAGATTTCATAAATAAATTATGCTGTTTGTGCTAGGATGAATGCTGAACATATTGCTGTTCTTTGTTTATTGTCGTTACATATGTAAGAATAATAAAATCATTAGAAGAAATTATTTTGTTCAGGACCTCATTATCTTTTCTCATATTTGTTACCTCTCCCAAAATTCATTGTTTCTGTAGCTTGTAATTACATTTCACTAATACTTGCCTACTAAATATTTTAATCTGTATTTGAACTTTCTAAACAATTAATGGCAGCTACCTTGGTAGAAAGAGTCCCTGAGAAGACTTCATTTTGGGATTAGTTGAAATAAGGAAAGGTACTTTTACAAAACTAAGCACCTAACTGACTAAAAGTGAGTTCACATCATATTTATGTATATTTTATCTCTCTAACCAGGCAGAAATCTGCATAGTCCACATAAAGCATGATAAAAACTACATACAAGTTCACAGTTTGGGCACAAAGATTAGTTTTCGTTTCAGTTTTTTAAACGATATTAAATTGCATTAAAAAACCCCCACTTTTAATACTTTTTCTATCAGAGGTATGTCGACTATAAATTAATTAACCAATAGTGTGACTAAACCATTCTTTTCTGAAGCTGCACAGCTTGCTATTCTGTGGGAAAAGGAACACTATTTTTGAGAAACAAATTCATAGTGGAATAATTCTAGCAGGTGTTATACATTCTTCAGGGAGACAATCTACAAACAATCTTTTAGTTTATGAGAATCTGTAGTTGTTAGATATATAAATAATGGATGAATAGAGGAGGATTTACATGAAAAACTCTATATTTCATATGTCCCTGCATTATTAATGTAATATAGATCAGCAAGAGGGACAAACTGCTCTTCCTATATTGTATCCTCCCATTGCAATACAGATCAGAAGCAGTCTGGTGTTCATTATGCATTACTGTCTACCCTGGAAAAGGGGAGCATGGAAGTAGCTATAGCCTGGGTCTGCAAAATGGCAGAAACACAGTGGGATTCATACTCATTATATTAAAGTTTATCAAAAAAGAAACTAGACAAAAGTTAAATAATTATGTGATTTTTTTAATGTGTTGTGCTGTCCCTCTCATTGTTACTGACTGTATTTAAATTTAATTAATTTACTCATGTTTCTCTTGATACTTACTTCGATTTAGCTTGATAATTGTGCCCATTCTCTAAGCCTGTGGGTATACTACCAACAATGAAAATGACATCAGATCTATAAATTAACAACATGCGGCTGTAGTAAAGATCAATTCCCTAACTGTCTACCTCCTCTGGTTTAGGCTGGAATAGAGTTAAAGTTCTTCATAGTGGCTTGTATGGTGGTGCTATGTTTTGGATTTGTGATGAAAACAGTGTTGATAACACAGGGATGTTTTAGTTACTGCTCAGCTGTGCTTACAGAGCGTCAAGGCTTTTTCTGCTTCTTGTGCTGCCCCATCAGGGAGCAGGCTGGGGGTGCACAAGACATTGGGAGGGGACACAGCCAGGACAGCTGACCCCAACCGACCAAAGGGATATTCCATACCGTATGATGTCACGCTCAGCAATAAAAGGTGGGGAAAGAAGAAGGAAGAGGAGGACATTCGGAGTAATGGCTTTTGTCTTCCCATGTAACTGTTACATGGGATGAAGCTCTGCTTTCCTGGAGGTGGCTGGACACCTGCCTGCTGATGGGAACTAGTGAATGAATTCCTTATTTTGCTTTGTTTTTGTGTGCGGCTTTTGCTTTCCCTATTAAACTGTCTTTATCTCAACCCACAAGTTTTCTCACTTTTACCTTCTGACCCTCTCCCCCCTCCCACCAGGGAGGAGTGAGCAAGTGGCTGTGTGGTGCTTAGTTGCCAGCTGGAGTTAAACCACGACACTATCACAGCCAACACTATGTTGCTTATATTGTTTTTATAGTTGCTTTATTGGCAAATGATAAACCATATGTATCTAACAGTCCAATACCTCACCTTAGGTGCTGGTCTGTGGGGACAAGCTTTTTTTGAGATTAGGTCCAGCTGCATATGACTACAGGCAGTACTGGAATAGAATTTTGGCCTCAGGGAGTATCAGCATGGTGGAAAGGTGAAAAGTGAATAGAACAGTAAAATAGTGAGAAAGAGAAGAAAAGGCCTAAATCCTCTAGTGTGTGCAGACAAGTGCTTATGATAAACTTGCTGTATGGAAAATCCACTACGGAGGCTTTATTTCTATGTATGGTTTATGGGAACAAGGCAGGATATATAAGCAATTGACACTGTGGATGAAAACAAGCAACAACCCAAACCAAACAAAATCTTTAAAATTTCTTAGTTGCTTAGGATCTGTGGTGTTTGACTAAGTTATAAATTCAGAAAAATGCTTGTCTGCTTTCTTAGTTCCTAAATGGTCAAGTACCGTGCCTCAGAGCATGTGAGAGCTTAAAGCAATCCATTTAGGCAATGTTTAAGCCAGCTACGGAAACAGCCTGAATCCAACACTTAAGTAGCTTCCTTCTGGTCGCAAGTGTCACATTCATCTTACTGAGAAACTCAGCAAGCCAGAGGCAGCCTTTTTTCTCTACACAACTTCCCCCCCCCCAAAACCTAGAGAGAAGGTGAGTTTCCAGCTTTGCAACAAAGGATGCACCTGATTATTGGCATGGTGTAATGGTACAGGAGCAGCTCAAGGAGAATCTGGATATAAACAGTGTCAGACAGGTAAGAAAAGCAGAATTCTTAAGCCATATATAAAGGATCTCAAAGCATCAGAATTTGTATTTCTTAGCATGACTTTGGATCTAAGAGATAGAAGAACAAAGCGGTCATTTAAGACACCATCATTGTCAAAAGTCTGAAGACAAAACACCGGTTTGTCTGTCTATCAGTCAGGCTAGTTCTAGATATACAAAGAAAGTAGGGACAATGGATCCTTGTTGTTACCAGTAGGACACAGGAAGACTTCATTAGTTTATTTAATATCTCTGCTATTCATCTACCAACAAAACTCTCCATTAGAAAAACATTAGGTTGTTTGTTGTTCTGATAGAGAACGCTTGTGAGTGTTTGTGTAACATCTGTTTCACTAACATATTTCCTGTTTTCTGAGTTTTACCTAACTAGAAGACCTGAAGAAAAATTCAGTGTACCCAACAATGTAACTTCTTTATAGCTAGCTTTCTTAGTGTCAAAATATATAAACAGAAAAAGCCAATCTTTTGAAACTTAAAGAAAAAAAAAGATTCATGAGCTTGTTAAATACTGAGTTATAAGAAAGTATGAAAACGCAGACCACAAACAAATGAAGTAAGTAAATGAAGATGGATAAATTGTTTTTTTGTAATAGAAATATAAATTCTGTTTACAACTGAAATGTAATGTTATATTAAATATATCTATATAGAAAGTATAGCCAAATATACTACTTTGTGATACCTGATGGGATATCTGTGTATGTTCAGAATTGTGGATGACTGTGCAAGAGTTCGTTTTGAAAATATTTAAATCATGAAGTGCCTTTAATTGTCCCCTTCCATTGACAAAGGCTACAGGATGCATCAGCAGATTGACTTTAGTGTAACAGCTGTACTTTGACTAAAGAGCTGATACGGTAAGAAGTTCAGGGTAAACCTGAAGAAGCCATTGCCCTTACCTGCATGCAAGGATAGGGTTTAAAGAATGGAATTTCCCAGGAAAATTGGCTGCAGGTGACAGAAGAGGAGGATATGAGCTAACCTTACTGAGCCATATGGGACACCTGGGCCAGCAATATGAGGCGTCAGAGGAGCAAAAGGAGTCATGTTGTAGGACCAATATCCTAAGTGAGTAAACTGAGAGAAGGCGTCTGATTCAGAGAACACACTATGAAACATGAAAAGGAACACAGGTGAGAAGGAACCTGGACAACTGTGTGTGACCAAAGAGTAATTCAGAACAGTGAAGAAATTGAAAGACAGAAAGAAGTACATGAAATATTCTTTTTCTGTGTCTGTTTTTGTGTGTGTGTGTGTTTTAATAAAAGGAGTGAGACCAACTAAGGCAAGAGGGAAGAGAAAGAAGAAAAGAGAAGGAAAAATAGCTAGCTATTCAAATATGTGACTGACAATGCAAAAAAGCATGTGATGGTCAGATTTGAAGTTGTAATTTGGTAATAATTTAGTATCCTGTTATTGTTCTGAATTCATGAGACTGCTATTTAGGCAAAGAAATAACATTAGGAGTTTTTATGACTTTAATGTGTTTTATAACACTTTCTCATGTATTCTTGCCTTCCTTTTTGATTATCTAAATAATATTCTGAAGCCTGCATTGCAAACACATTTGCATTTTCTAAGAAATCAAATGAATCTGTGATGAGAGTAGGAAACAGCATCAATCAAGGTAATTGCCACAGACTCAAATAGAAACTTGCTTCTTAGATACCATATTTCATTCTGATTTGGCAAGACACTTTACCATGCTTAACTTTAGGCAAATTGTGTACTCCTAGCAAATCAGCAGTACCCATCACCTGCCTCAAGTAAAGGCATGTACTCATGTACCTTTGCTGATTTGTGATCTAAATTCTGTAGGGATGTCAATGAGTATGAACTCATATTTATTTCCACCCTGAAGACCTCCCTATGAACCTGGCGACAAACATTTTAGCAGGGCCTGTTGTGACAGGACAAGGGGTAATGGTTTTAAACTAAAAGAGGGTAGATTTAGACTAGGTATAAAGAAGAAATTTTTTACAATGAGGATGGTGAAACACTGGAACAGGTTGCCCAGAGAGGTGGTAGATGCCCCATCCCTGGAAACATTCAAAGTCAGGTTGGTCGGGGCTCTGAGCTGAGACGTTCATGCCCATGGCAGGGGGGTTGGACTAGATGACCTTTAAAGGTCCCTTGCAATCCAAACTATTCCCAGGAAGGGTAATTTTCAGGATCTAAGAAATTATTCTGGATGTTGTTCTTCCCCCACATTCTCTTCTGCTTTTTTTTTTTTTAGCAGCATCTTTTTTTACTCTGAAACCCAAATGGTTTTAATTCACAAGAAACTACAGCTATTTCATCTCTCAAGATCTGCATTCCAAACACACCATCACCTCAGAATCTGTTGAAATTGCTAAAGAGGGAAAAAACCAAACAGCTCCACAACGAAAAAGCATCCTTCCCACTGTGACTGATTAGAGTTTTTGAGTGATTGAACTTGATAAGTACAGTTCTACTCATGCTGTCAAAGAAAACTTAGCAAATGGAGGAATTCAATATATTTTTTCTTCTAATTAGATAATAGTGATACTTCTTTACACTGCAGCAGGTCTCTTGTTGCTCCTTTACTTGGTAAAAATAGACTACTTACTCATTTTGATTTCCACAGTGGTCTTGTCCTTTGTTTCCTGTGCAAGAACATTTTTTTTAATAGCTGTTGATCAACGTACAAAAGCTGTCTGTCCAGTGCCTGTAAGAAGAATATTGTGAGGGGGTTTATTTTTGCTTTGCTTTTCTGTAATCAGAAGTGTCAGCCTATAAAAAAAAGTCAGATAGTTTGGAAGTTGAAATGGAGGGAAGCAAATATGGAAAAAAGTAAAGGATGTTCAATTCCTAGTGCCCAGTAGTATGGTGGTAATTACATGAGTCCACAGGAGACCAAGATGATAAAAGTAAATGCCTGCCTGAAACTATAGCTTTCCTGGATGGAGGATGAAAAACGGCCTTAAGGGAGTATGTGAAATTCTTTAAAGGCTGTCAGAGCTCTGAATATGACATAGTTCCTGCTGCACATGTTTCTTTCAGAAGCACTGAGTTAAAGTTGTAGAGACAAAAAAAAGGATTTGTGTGTGAAGCAACTATAAAATCTTCAGAAATTATTTAGTCTACAGTATTTTCAAGATAGTTCTCAGAGGAGATTTCTGATGTATCATACTACTACAATATGAAGTTAGTTTAGCGCAGAAGCAATGCTAACTTGTCTTTCACTAATCTTTCATTAACCTGTGTATGTACCACTTCAGCAGTAGTTACAGTTATAGTCAATGAAAAATTTCCTGTTTTTCTTCCTGTGCAGATATTTAGCTCAAAATGCCTCGGATTAATTCTGATGTTGACTGGTAGTTCATCCAGAGAGATTTAAGAACTTTCCCCATAAGTGTGAAAATTAAAGGGAGATTTTGTGAATAAAATGACATGAGACTTATTCTTGTTAGCTATGTACTGGCTGAATATGCTCAATTAATCTCATACAGCAGAAAATGGAAAAGGTTCTGTTGTTACTAGAGCATCTAGACGTGCAATTTTAAAATAACTTAGTTTTCCTGTTAAGGAAAACAGATTTTTCCATTATTTGTGAAATATATTAGATATTATTTGTGAAATATAATACATTTATTTTTGAGTTAATATATTAACTCAAATTCATTTAGTAGTTATGAGTAATTATATGATGGTGTGTATAGGATGGGAAAATCAGAAAAGATGTAAGGATAAGGGTTACTCTTCAGGGTAAAGGGTGGGGGATACATGAGACACTAAATAATAGCTCTTATCAGGTCAAGTCCTGTCTTATTTATATTAAATCTTATTGAACACAATGTCATATTGGCACCAGAGTTCATGACAGTCATCATGACAATCAGTCAGTGTTTACATCTGGGACTAGACAGTATTTCCCAACTTCTGTCTCAGATGTGCATTCTGGACATATCCTGAGCCTTTGGGAGAAAATAATCCTTGTGTGGGTCATTTTCCTCCTCTCCTCTGACTTTCAAATGCTGTGAAACCTATGGAAAGGAAATCCTGGATGTGCGCGCAGGAAGGAAGCATGGTATATTAGCACAGCGTCAAGATAATGGAGAACACTGTTACTGCTTATATGTCAGATTAGAACTACAGTCTAGATATCCCTTTTGAAAAAACTCTTTTCACAGATTAGTGGAATTTCTGAATGGTTTCTCTGGAGTTTGACAAACTAAGAATGCATGCGGGAAAAAATGTATCCCCAAGTTAAAAATGTGGCTTTAGAAAGGAATACAGCTGACCATGCTGCCTCCAGATTTGCATTTTCTGGTTCTGGTTTGAATGGAAGTGTTGAGCTGTTTAATAATATGCTCTGCAAGACTTCTGTGGTGGAGTGTACATTTCACTGCTTGAATAAGCAAATTGTATTGCAAATTCATTCCTCTTATCGTTCACCCTTTTCCTTGAAGTTTGCTCAATCCTAAAATACTGGATTAGTTGTAGCGTTCCTCTTCTTAAAATACTAGAGAGTATATTGGTGCCATTATAGCTGACTAGCAGTCTATGAATTCCCTACAACTTTTTGACTCATAATGTGTGTAATGAAGCATGCATTTGTAATTCTTACTTTCAAATCTACAGTAGCTTTTCCTATGTATACAGCAGCTGGCATAGCAGACAGAGACCTATGTTTTGGCGTGCATATGCACTTCCACGTCAATCATTCATCTACCTGAAGCACTCACACAGTAGAGCTGGTGTCTGACTAAGGTGTCTGATTTTTAAACTGAATTTCACCTTCTAAAATAGCACTAGAAATCTATGCTCAGACCACAGCATACAAGAGCATGCACAGGAAAATTCACACAGTTAAGGAAAAAAATACAATTATGTTCAAACTCCTAGGAAAGAAAAAGAAAAAGAAAAAGAAAAGGAGAAAGAAAAGGAGAAAGAAAAAGAAAAGGAGAAAGAAAAGGAGAAGAAAAAGAAAAAGAAAAAGAAAAAGAAAAAGAAAAAGAAAAAGAAAAAGAAAAAGAAAAAGAAAAAGAAAAAGAAAAAGAAAAAGAGAAAGAAAGAGAAAAAGAAAAAGAAAAAGAAAAAGAGAAAGAAAGAGAAAAAGAAAAAGAAAAAGAAAAAAGAAAAGAAAAAGAAAAAAGAAAAAGAGAAAAAAAAAAAGAAGAAGAAAAAGGACCAAGATTACTTTTAGCTTGTGGAAAATCATACTGCATACAGCTACAGCTGTATGTTAATGGTACTTTTACAGTGATTCTTTTTTTGGAGAGGCCTAAGCTATGCAAGTCCTTAGCTGCCCTGTTCACCTAGCTAGAACAGTAAACATTTTTGATGCTTGCCTTTTCCTTTCAGTTGGAGTGTAGTATAAGCATGATAACATGACATGCCATCAAATTTTGAAGTTCAGTGTATTTTTTGGCATTAGATCCAGCATATCTAGCAAATAAGAAACATCCTAGAAAAGCAGAATGTACTTCTCTGGCTCATGATTTCTTCCTTCGTACTACAGTTCTGCAGTCCTTACCAGGCACAGGATTAATTACTAAGTAAAGAAAGTTAATACTGACCTTTTATTCTCCCGGGAGTACTTATTGTAGTTATTACTGTATAACCACAGAGGAGAAAACAGTTGACTTTCTCTCTAGTTTCTCAATTTATGCCATTAAATCCTGATCATCCGGGTTAAATAAAAGAGAGATGATGGATATGGGAGTTGTGGGATGGATTTGCATCATTCAGAACTAAATTTTTCTCTCTATGCACATGACTCATTTTAGAGCTATTCTCAATTACAAATAAATGTTAAGCTTTTCCCTTGTCTTGGCTGATGAGCACCTCCAGGGTCATCTGTTCTGGGCCATATTCAGTGCCCTTCATAGAATCAGAGAGATCAGATCTTTGCCTTCGATGCATACTGCTCTTATTCATTTGTATACTGATGGGTTAAGGAACCCCAGACCAGATTTCTGCAATATGTAGGATATACAGAGTCTTTCAATGTGAGATTTCCATGGCTATTATCTCTCCCATGCAAAACCATAATACTTTAAGGTGTGCTAGTTCTCTTTCATCAGAATAAAGAAGTGGGGAGGACTGTTCCAAAACACTGAAAAACAATTCCCCTTTAGCTTCTGTATTTATTTTTTGCTTGTTTTGCTGCTTTTGAATAAGGGAAATTGTTTATGTTTTCCTGTTTCTTTCTCTAATTCAAATTTCTAGACAGAAATGCAAGCTACTACTTCACTAAGAAAATAGGAAAATGGTATGGTACTTATCATTTTAAAAATACATTTGCTCACTAACTGTAATAATCCTTTGAAATAAATTATCTTTTCTAGTGTATCTTCCATTATAAATACATTACTGTGTTTTTTCAGTACTATTCAAGATGTTCTGATAGTATTTGAATGAAAAATGTTTAAAAGTAGTCCTCCTGTATCCATATTTGCCTGTTTGCTTGCCGTGACAAGGAGTGTCAGACTCATACAACTCTGGAACACAGAATCCTGTTGCCACTCTGGAAGGAAGTTCAGAGAAGAAAAGCATTTTACAAGCTTACAGCAAACTGCATTTTCTCTACTAGAGAAGGCTAAATGCAATAATGGTATTTTGTTTTGTGTATACGAGACTCCCATTTGCCAATACAAATATCAGCCACACATCTACCCAAAGACAGGGAAAATTTGCAAGAGTCTTCCTTTGTAGATTCTTAGAATCATAGAATCATAGAATCATTAAGGTTGGAAAAGACCTCTAAGATCATCGTGTCCAACCGTCAACCCAACACACCATGCCCACTACACCATGTCCTTAAGCGCCACATCTGCATGTCTTTTAAATACTTCCAGGGTCGGTGACTCCACCACTTCCCTGGGCAGCCTGTTCCAAGGCCTGATCACTCTTTCAGTAAAGAAATTTCTCCTAATGTCCAATCTAAACTCCCCTTGGCGCAACTTGAGGCCATTTCCTCTCGTCCTATCGCTAGTTACTTGGGAGAAAAGACCAACACCCACCTCACTACAACCTCCTTTCAGGTAGTTGTAGAGCGCGATGAGGTCTCCCCTCAGCCTCCTCTTCTCCAGACTAAACAATCCCAGTTCCCTCAGCCGCTCCTCATAAGACTTATGCTCCAGACCCTTCACCAGCTTCGTTGCCCTCCTCTGGACACGCTCCAGCACCTCCAAGTCCTTCTTGTAGTGAGGGGCCCAAAACTGAACACAGTATTCGAGGTGCGGCCTCACCAGTGCCGAGTACAGGGGCACGATCACCTCCCTACTCCTGCTGACCACACTATTTCTGATACAGGCCAGGATGCCGTTGGCCTTCTTGGCCACCTGAGCACACTGCCGGCTCATGTTCAGCTGGTTGTCAACCAACAGCCCCAGATCCTTTTCCTCTGGGCAGCTTTCCAGCCACTCTTCCCCAAGCCTGTAGCGTTGCCTGGGGTTGTTGTGGCCGAAGTGCAGGACCCGGCACTTGGCCTTGTTGAACCTCATACAATTGGCCTCGGCCCATTGATCCAGCCTGGCCAGGTCCCTCTGCAGAGCCTTCCTACCCTCGAGCACATCAACACTCCCGCCCAACTGGGTGTCATCTGCAAACTTACTGAGGGAGCACTCGATCCCCTCATCCAGATCATTGATAAAGATATTGAACAAGACCAGCCCCAAAACTGAGCCCTGGGGAACACCGCTCAGGACTGGCCGCCAACTGGATTTAACTCCGTTGACCACAGCTCTCTGGGCTCGGCCGTCCAGCCAGTTTTTTACCCAGCGAAGAGTGTACCTGTCTAGGCCGTGAGCCGCCAGCTTCTCTAGGAGAATGCTGTGGGAGACAGTGTCAAAGGCTTTACTGAAGTCCAGGTAGACCACATCCACTGCCTTTCCCTCATCCACTAGGCGGGTCACCTGGTCATAGAAGGAGATCAGGTTGGTCAAGCAGGACCTGCCTTCCATGAACCTGTGCTGGCTGGGCCTGATCCCCTGGTTGTCCTGCACATGGCTCGTGAGCGCCCTCAAAACGAACCGCTCCATGATCTTCCCCAGCACCAAGGTCAGGCTGACGGGCCTGTAGTTCCCCGGATCCTCCTTCCGGCCCTTCTTATAGATGGGCGTCACACTGGCGAGCCTCCAGTCGTCCGGGACCTCCCCAGTTAACCAAGACTGCTGGTAAATGATGGAGAGTGGCTCGACAAGCTCCTCCGCCAGCTCCCTCAGTACCCTCGGGTGGATCCCATCCAGCCCCATAGACTTGTGAGCGTCCAGGTGGCGTAGCAGATCATTAACTTCATCCTCTTGGATTATGGGGGGTTTATCCTGCTCGTCGTCCTTGTCTTCCAGCTCAGGGGGCTGAGTACCCTGAGGATAACTGCTCTGACTACTAAAGACTGAGGCAAAGAAGGCGTTGAGTACCTCAGCCTTTTCCTCATCCTTGGTGGCAACGTACCCCCTGCATCCAATAGAGGATGGAGATTCTCCTTGGCTCTCCTTTTGTCATTAATATACTTGTAAAAGCATTTTTTGTTGTCTCTCACGACAGTGGCCAGCCGGGCTTTTGCCTTTCTAATTTCCTTTCTGCACGACCTAGCGCCATCCCTGTACTCTTCTTGAGTTACCTGCCCCTTCTTCCACAGGTGATAAACTCTCCTTTTTTTCCTGAGTCCCAGCCAGAGCTCCCCATTCAGCCAGGCCAGTCGCCTTCCCCGCCCGTTCTTCTTGCAGCACATGGGGACAGCCCGCTCCTGCGCCTTTAAGACTTCCTTCTTGAAGAATGTCCAGCCTTCCTGGACCCCTTTGCCCTGCAGGACTGTCTCCCAAGGGACCCTCTCGACCAGTGTCCTGAGCAGGCCAAAGTCCGCCCTCCGGAAATCCATGGTAGCGGTTTTGCTGGCCCCACTCTTTACTTCACTTCTTCCTTCTTTCTCCCTTATGGTTTGGAAATGACATTAAATAGACTTCAGACATATATTCTATTTACAAAAGAAAACAGAAAGAATAATAAAACTGGCTGAGGGGGAAATGGCAATATATACTTGAAGACATGTCTTTTCCCCTAGAAATTTATCCATTTTGGTGAAATTTTTATTGGAAACCTTTCCCAGTTTCAGAGAATAATAAAGAGCCGGAGCAGGAAGAAAAGTAGGACACAAAATTTGACTGCTAGGTATTGTTCTGGGGGTTCTGCTTTTTTTTTTCTTTTTTTTTGTTTTTCTTTTTTTTTTTTTACTTTTTTCCCCCCTAGTACCCTAGTACCGTTCCTATTTAAGAGTTGATTTTGTTTGTGAAAGATGCTGAAAATTTAGAACTTCATTCCAAAACTTAAAGCAAATCTTGAAGCCCCAAGAATTAGAATTTTTATTTTCAATACAGTAATTATCAAGAAAACCTCTAAATGTTCATGCTTGTCCCAGTCTCTGCCTTCTCACTTCTACCTTGCTCTTTTCACCTGCTATAATTCTCATTTGCTGTGTTTCAGCTGCTTCTTCTGTACCTAATTTTGCTACATCTTCGGAAGAACGTCTGGTATTCAATGCCAACTTAATCAGTGTCTTTGCTTCTTTTACAACTTCAGATCATACCTTTCTTATTTCCAGTGATGTGTATCCGAGGAACTCTCTCTGCTGAATTTGTTCTAAAATCCTAGGCAGCTCTCTTTCTTTAACCATGATGTGTACAACAGGTTTCTAATGCCAAGCTTCTTTTCCATGCCACTAAGAGACTACTTACATTTCATTTCCCTAATATATCGCAAAATTTTCTCCCAATGTTTTTCCAGTTTTCCAAAATTTTGTCCCCTTCCCAAATTTAGTGCATGTTACACTTCCATTCCTTTCACTCTACTTTTTCCCATCTTGTTATCCTGATCATCTAATTAGTTAAAATAACAGACTATGGGATGGTAAAAGAATCACATGTACTTTCTGAAAATTCATACAGACCTTTTTTTTCCCCCCTGAAGAAAACAATCTTATTCAAAGTTCTTTTAATTAAGATTTTCATTCTCCATGCAAGACAAATCCACTGCTACAAAAATCTGCTTCTGCTTTAAATAACGGTTTTCTAAGCTCTTATCATTGGCTATAGAATCAAGCGATTCCAGATTCTATCTTTCTCTATTCAAATACAGTGATACAGCTTTTTCATATAAATAATTCTGGAGAAAAATCCACTGGGTACATGGATATTAACACTATAATTAGATAGATCGATATGAATGACAGTGGGCTTTTTAATGCTTTATATGCAACATTTAACATATAATGAAATATCAAAATTATTATCAATAATTTGAATGCAGAATGACTGAATTCATAAGAAACTAGCTTTAGTTCATAGGTTCATAAGGAACAAGCTTTAGTCTTCACCACATTTTACACATATCATCTTTAGCCTTCAATTTGCCACAGGCCTATTTTTTTTCACATATCATTACAAAAAAAACCCTAACAATTAGTTCTGTTCTTATTTCACGAGACCATTCTTATCAGTGACATGATGATGCTGATGAGCTGATGAGCTGAAATTACATTTCTGTTTTTTAATAAAACCTAAGTTTGATTCTTAAAAGATTGATGTAAGAAAATCATTGAGATCAATACCCAGAATAATTCCAGAATGTCATATTCAAAGTAATTTTTCATTACTACTGCAGTGAATGTATTCATCTAAAGTGTCCATATTTTCTACAGTTTCATATATGATTTTGAAAACTTGTGTCAGAATCTACTCATGGAACTTCCTTCCCTTTAAATCGCTTTTGTAAACCAAGCCTAACTCAGCAATGTGAAGATTGAAATCTGTTTGCTTGCTTGCTTGTCAAATATTTTAAGAACTGTGTGGGGCTTGAAAGAGTCAGAACAATTTTATTCAAAAGCTAAAATCCATACAGATTTCAGAAGACTCCATTCTAATTTACCTAAAACTTTTAGTTACTTAACTAGAGCCAAAAGAACTAATACAAGTCTAGACCTTACAACATATCAAGTATGTCCTGAATAAATACTTTGAAAATGTAGTTGGTACAGCCTGAATATCTCTCACACTCAGGAGTAGCCAATTTTTATGATTATCAACACAAAGGTTTACTTTCTCTTCAATAACAAGGACCAAAACATTGTCCTAGTGTGTGATAGATCTGGAGTTTTATGAACTTTTTGCAAAGTAATTTCTTGTGGAGATTTTTTGCATTGAGGAATAAACACTAGATACTCAGTCTTCACATTGCACTTTCTTTTTTGATTTACAGATTCCCAGTTTTTATCTCACCCATTTTGATCAATAGGGTTTCATTAGGACTGATACTTTCACTACATCCAAAATGTGAAAAAACCCCATTGTGTTTACCACCTCTTCTAGGAATTTGGGTTCCTCATGATCTAACCACAAATATTTCGTGACAATCTCCCACACAGAACCCAACAATAATTAATGTAGTAACTGTTTATATATACATATGTATCTGAAAGCCTGGGTGCTTCCAGTTTCACATCTTTAATTTTGGAGTATATTCCACAAGTCACTTGTGTCATTTAATTCTATTGATTTACAACTATCTATCAGTTTTTTCTACTCCACTGCTCCCAAAGTCACATTTGGCCCTCTACATGTCAGTCAGTCATAACCCAGTCTCAGTCCTCTGTCTTACATCCCATTTTTATGTTTTGTTCTGCCAAAGATTGCTATAGTCTACCTTATCTATAGGCCAAGGTTGCATATCCAGCACGTTTTCTGCAGTCACTATATCATGGATTATGATTCAGCCAGCCAAGGTCATTCTGCACACAATAGAAATAATCCGAAAATTTAAATCTTATGAGGTGCAATTATAGGAAAATTTATTTATGGGATTATGCTGAAGTTGTCCTCTGACTTCAACAAAATCTTTTTTTCTATGGAAAGTTAAATGACATGCATTAAGATCTCATGATTAATTAGGGAATGCTGAAACAGTCTTATTTAGGTGTAAATGGAGTAGTATTGTGTAAGCTTTAAAGTGAAAAGTCAGAGTTTAATTTGAAAAAAGTCCCCAAATGAACAATAAAGACATAATAAGCAGAACGATAACTAAAGAAGAAAGCAATATTATGCTTTATAGTCTGTCCAATGATTTAAGAGAACATCTTATGTTCAAGTTCTCAAAACAGTCAAAAGCATCAATGGGCCATCAACGCTCCTTTCACACTAAACCGAAAACACAGCACACCCCCCCAAGCTACTGGGAAGAAAATTAACACTGTCCCAGCAGGAACCAGGACGTCCGGCGGGCAGACTTTGGCCTGCTCAGGACACTGGTCGAGAGAGTCCCTTGGGAGACAGTCCTGAAGGGCAAAGGGGTCCAGGAAGGCTGGATGTTCTTCAAGAAGGAAGTCTTAAAGGCGCAGGAGCGGGCTGTCCCCATGTGCCGCAAGAAGAACGGGCGGGGAAGGCGACCGGCCTGGCTGAACGGGGAGCTCTGGCTGGGACTCAGGAAAAAAAGGAGAGTTTACCACTTGTGGAAGAAGGGGCAGGCAACTCAAGAAGAGTACAGGGATGGCGTTAGGTCGTGCAGAGAGGAAATGAGAAAGGCAAAAGCCCGGCTAGAACTCAACCTGGCTACTGTCGTGAGAGACAACAAAAAATGCTTTTATAAGTATGTTAATGACAAAAGGAGAGCCAAGGAGAATCTCCATCCTCTATTGGATGCGGGGGGGTGCCACCAAGGACGAGGATAAGGCTGAGGTACTCAACGCCTTCTTTGCCTCAGTCTTTAGTAGTCAGAGCAGTTATCCTCAGGGTACTCAGCCCCCTGAGCTGGAAGACAAGGACGACGAGCAGGATAAACCCCCCATAATTCAAGAGGATGAAGTTAATGACCTGTTACACCACCCAGACGCTCACAAGTCTATGGGGCCGGATGGGATCCACCTGAGGGTACTGAGGGAGCTGGCGGAGGAGCTTGCCAAGCCGCTCTCCATCATTACCAGCAGTCCTGGTTAACTGGAGAAGTCCTGGACGACTGGAGGCTTGCCAATGTGACGCCGATCCATAAGAAGGGCCGGAAGGAGGATCTGGGGAACTACAGGCCGGTCAGCCTGATCTCGGTGCCGAGGAAGATTACAGAGCGGTTCATCTTGAGGGCACTCACGAGCCATGTGCAGGACAACCAGGGGATCAGGCCCAGCCAGCACAGGTTCATGAAAGGTAGGTCCTGCTTCACCAACCTGATCTCCTTCTATGACCAGGTGACCTGCTCATGGATGAGGAAAGGCTGTGGATGTGGATGTGGTCTACCTGGACTTCAGTAAAGCCTTTGACACTGTCTCCCACAGCATTCTCCTAGAGAAGCTGGCGGCTCACGGCCTAGACAGGTACACTCTTCACTGGGTAAAAAACTGGCTGGACGGCCGAGCCCAGAGAGCTGTGGTCAACGGAGTTAAATCCAGTTGGCGGCCGGTCACGAGTGGTGTTCCCCAGGGCTCAGTACTGGGGCCAGTCCTGTTCAATATCTTTATCAATGATCTGGACGAGGGGATCGAGTGCTCCCTCAGTAAGTTTGCAGATGACACAAGTTGGGTGGGAGTGTTGATCTGCTTGACAGTAGGAAGGCTCTGCAGAGGGACCTGGCCAGGCTGGATCGATGGACCGAGGCCAACTGTATGAGGTTCAACAAGGCCAAGTGCCGGGTCCTGCACTTCGGCCACAACAACCCCAGGCAACGCTACAGGCTTGGGGAAGAGTGGCTGGAAAGCTGCCCGGAGGAAAAGGACCTGGGGGTGCTGATTAACAGCCTGCTGAACATGAGCCGGCAGTGTGCTCAGGTGGCCAAGAAGGCTAAGAGCATCCTGGCCTGTATCAGAAATAGTGTGGCCAGCAGGAGTAGGGAAGTGATCGTGCCCCTGTACTCGGCACTGGTGAGGCCGCACCTCGAATACTGTGTTCAGTTTTGGGCCCCTCACTACAAGAAGGACATGGAGGTGCTGGAGCGTGTCCAGAGGAGGGCAACGAAGCTGGTGAAGGGCCTGGAGCACAAGCCTTATGAGGAGCGGCTGAGGGAACTGGGGTTGTGTAGTCTGGAGAAGAGGAGGCTGAGGGGAGACCTCATCGCGCTCTACAACTACCTGAAAGGAGGTTGTAGCGAGGTGGGTGTTGGTCTTTTCTCCCGAGTAACTAGTAATAGGATGAGAGGAAATGGCCCCAAGTTGCGCCAAGGGGAGTTTAGATTGGACATTAGGAGAAATTTCTTTACTGAAAGAGTGATCAGGCCTTGGAACAGGCTGCCCAGGGAAGTGGTGGAGTCACCATCCCTGGAAGTATTTAAAAGACGTGTAGATGTGGCGCTTAAGGACATGGTGTAGTGGGCACGGTGTGTTGGGTTGATGGTTGGACACGATGATCTTAGAGGTCTTTTCCAACCTGTATGATTCTATGATTCTATGATTCACTCTCCATTGGACTTTCACACTGGCCATATGGGACTGTTAAAGAGTGAGCGAGTCTTGCTGATCACTCCTTGGCTCTCCAGTCGATGAATCAGCTCATGGATGGGGATCAGGGAGTCTCGGTTGGTGCGGTATTGCTGCCGGTGCACTGTTGTGGTACCGATTGGTACCTGTTGTTCTTGGACCTTCAACAACCCCACAACAGAAGGATCCTCTGAGAGACCGGGCAAGGTGGACAGCTGTTTAATTTTCTCCGTCTCCAGGGCAGCTATACCAAAAGCCCACTGGTACCCTTTTGGGTCCTTAAAATATCCTCTCCTGAGGTAGTCTATGCCAAGGATGCACGGAGCCTCTGGGTCAGTCACTATGGGGTGCTTCTGCCACTTATTCCCGGTCAGGCTCACTTCGGCCTCCAATACAGTTAACTCTTGGGATCCCCCTCCAGAAATACAAATGGGTTCTGCCCCTTTATAGCCTGATGGCATCAGGGTACACTGTGCACCAGTGCCTATGAGAGCCTTACGCTCCTGTGGATCTGATGTGCCAGACCATCGAATCCACACAGTCCAGTAGACTTGGTTGTCCCTTTCCTCCACCTGGCTGGAGGCAGGGCCCCTCTAGTCCTGGTCATCATATTCACTATCCACTTCTTGTAAGTATGAATCAGAAGTCCGTTTATTGAGGTCGGAAGTGGAATCAGCCCTTCTACTCTGTCTGGGGAGCTGCTCACTGGAGACTGGAAGCAGCATTTTTCCTGGAAGAACCCCCTTTTGTGGTTGTTTTTCCTTGCAACTCATGTACCCATGCCTGTAGGACTGAGGTAGGTTTTCCATCCCAGTTCCTCATGTCCTCTCTGTGGCCACGCAAGTAAAACCACAGGGTGCCCCGGTGTGTGTACGCATGATATCTCCTCTCTTGAGCAGAGGGATGCTTGCTCCTAATGGCTGAGCAGGTGGGGAGCAGGACATATCCTCTTTGAGTTGCTGGACCTCCCGAGATGGTTTCTCCACAGCAGAGACACAGGCCCGTAGGGAGGAAGAGAGACTTTCTTCATATTGCCGGAGTTGGCCAGCCAATTCATCCACTGTTTGTTCCCCTCCATCTCTCCAGGTCATTATTGCCAATGAGTTTGCATGTGACACTGGTGCTCTCCGTACAAACTTCCGCCCCATGGGTCGGGTGCATTTGACTTCATCTGGGTCTTTGGATAACTGCTCATTGTTCAGGCCATCATAAATCACTTCCAGCATGGCTAATTCCTTCAGGTACTGGGTACCTCTCTCCATGGTGGTCCACTTGCCTGGGTGGCATATAACATCTTCCTTGAAGGGATACCTTCCCTTCACACCTGACAGGAGTCGCCTCCAGAGGCTGAGGACTTGTGCCCCTTGTCCAATTGCTTTGTCAATGCCCCCTTCCCTAGAAAGGGATCCCAGCTGCTTGGCTTCCCTACCCTCTAATTCCAGGCTACTGGCCCCATTATCCCAGCATCGGAGCAGCCAGGTGACAATGTGCTCGCCTGGACGATGGCTGAAGTCTTTTCGCATATCTCGCAGCTCACCCAGGAATAGGGATCGGGTGGTCACCACCTCATTTATGGGTTCTGCCTCCTCCTCCTCCTGTTCTCGTGATGGCCCTGCTTCATCTTCATCCCTTACTAAACGAGCTGATTTTCTTGGGCATTTTCTTTTTTGTATAGGGGCGACTGATACCGGCATGGGTTGGTTCTCTGTCGCAGGGGGCGGAGTAGCTGCCATGCCTGCCATGGGGGGTGAGGGAGCCGCTGTGCTTGCCATGGGGGGTGGGGTAGCCACAGGGCCTGTTGCTTTGTCATCAGCTGCAGAGACATTTCCTTCCCCTTGGGGGTTCTGAGTGGTGTTAAACAGGGCTCGTGGGCGTGGGCCAGGCCCCAGCACATTGCAGTGATTTGTGTCTCCCTAGAATGGCCAGGGTGACAGCATACTTTTTCCAAATAGTATACTAGTTTTTCAGGGTTCTGCACTTGTTCAGGGGTGAGGTTCCAGAACACTGGGGGTGCCCACTGTCCTAGGCATTTGCCCATGCTATCCCACTCACCCTGCCACTCATAACTATCCCGCCTTGGGGCAGATCTCTGGATGACATTATTAAATTGCTTACTAACCTTGGATAAAACCGCAACAATATTCCCAAGGAATATCAACAGATGTATCTTAATTACCCAGGGATGTTCAAGGTACTGACAAGTTATTGTAATGAAGGAGATGACATCATAGAGGAAGGTAGTGAGGGTGCCATTCTCTATTTCCTCCATAAAAAATCTCTCAGAGGAAAAGGTATAATTGCTAATGATCTCCATGAGGTGGTACCCGAAATACAGTAACGGCTTCATTACAAATACCAAATAACCCCCAATGCCCGCCCCCGCTCCCCCACCCCCCCCCCACCCCCCTCCACCCCGTACCTGGTGCAAGCACCACCCAGCAACATCCAAAAACATCAATGGGCCATCAATACTCCTTTCACACCAAACCCAAAACACAGCACACCCCCCCAAGCTACTGGGAAGAAAGTTAACTCTGTCCCAGCCGGAACCAGGACATCATGTAAAAGGATATTTTTTTCTTATATAATTCATTGGGTATAATTCATACTTACTGAGGATGTTGGCAGATTAGGGAGGCACTCTGGCAAAAGTGTCTGGGATGCTTACCTTGCTTGTGCACCATCAATAAAAATCATTAACCAAATTCCGATTGTTGAAATTCTATGTTTGGTGATATGTGAGCTGGTAAGATCCCAGACTGGATTTGTAGAGCTCCGTGTTAGCAAGCATGATGTAGTAGGTACAGTATCTACTATTCTATACTGCTTGCTTCTGTAATTCTACTGTTCACTTCTGTAATTCTAAACAATGAAGACTTGTTGCTTACAAGTTAGGTAGCTAGCAGGTGTTGTGTTTGCCGGTGTGTAGAATTGTAACTAATCTAAGTTGTGTATCCTGGAAGCATTGTTAGGCTCTAGTGAAGAATAACCTTGGAAACTATAAACAAATGTGGTCCAAGCACGGCTCAGGGACTAATTGCGACCCTATAAGGTAAAGAGGAAATAAGTTCATGAAGAGTTCGCTACCCTGACGACCACCAGAGACCAGCCGAGATCCTCAAGGAGACCCTAAAGGCTTTAGTGCGCATGTGTTTAAGATGATGTAATATTATAATTAGTTCTCGGAAATGTAATGAATATGTAAAAGAGAAATTTAAAATATGTATGAGAAGCATGGATATAAAGAGAAAGGTGACTAGACCAGGTGTGCTTGATTTGTGGCAAGTCCACCGAGCACCCAGGCCTGAATAAAACAATATCTCTCCTGAGCATGTGGAATTGGTTACTTGCACGCCGGGCACGAATCCCCTTTTCAGACAACAAGCACATCTGATTTTGCTTGTAAAGTGTGAAGATTTAATCTGGAAGTCAGGGATAAAGGAACATACAAACTCAGTATGCCAAGGTACAATGCATCATTTCATAGAAGGACTAGGAATAACACTTAATAAGGTATCATCACAAAAGGGAAATAACAGAAACCTGGATCTTGTGAGACCTGTTTACTTTTGATTTTAAGTATCAAGGGACCTCCTTAAGTTAACTCCAGCTGATATGTTTTAACAGGCAAAACACAATTACCAGTTTCTTCTGAAAGAGAAATTTATTATTACTATTCTTTGTTCTAGAAAAAAAAAGCAGCAGAAAAGTAGTCATAGAATCATAGAATATCCTCAGTTGGAAGGAACCCAGGAGGATCAAGCCCGACTCTTGATTCCACACAGGGCAACCTAAAAGTTAAACCATATATTTAAGAGCATTGTCCAACTACTTCTTGAACACTGGCAGGCTTGGGGCCATGACCACTTCCCTGGGGACCTTGTTCCAGTGCTTGACTACCCTGTCAGTAAAGAACTTTTTCCTATTATCCAATCTGAATGTCCCCTGATGCAACTTTAAGCTATTCCCTTGCTATTCCCAGTCGTGGGACACCACAGAGACCTCCCTCTCCTCTCAACCCTCAGATAGCAACGTGGTCACCCCTCAGTCTCCTCTTCTCTATGGTCAACAATCCTAGTATCCTCAGCCGCTCCTCATAAGTCATGCCCTCTAGTTCTTTCACCATCTTTGTTGACCTCCTTTTTACATCCTACTTATATTGTGGAGCCCAAAACTGCATGCAGTACTCAAGGTGAGGCCGCACCAATGCTGTGTACAGTGGGACAGCGTCTCTGTAGTCCTCCTGTGTAGCCTGACCTTGCTTCCAAAGTCCATACGCTTTCTTTTTCCTCCTAAGTTCCAGAAGGAGATCGCTGTTCAGCCAAGCTGGCCTTCTGCCCCACTTGCTTGACCTCTGACACATTGGAATTGCCTGCTCATGTGCTCTTAAAAGATGACTTTTATGGACCCCAATACACTTGAAAGCAAATTTGCAGGGGACCATACTTACTAGTTCCTTGAGCAGCCTAAAGTCTGCTCTTCCAAAATCCAGGGTAAGTAGCTCTGCTGACAGTTTTTCTTATATCACTAAAGACTTTAAACTCAACCATTTCATGATCACTGTGGCTAAGACAGCCACCAATCATCACATCACCCATGAGACCATCCCTATTTACAAAAAACAGATCTAGGAGGCCACCTTTCCTAGTCGGCTCCTAGTACCTGTATCAAAAAGTTATCATCTTCAACGTACTTTAAGAATTTCCTGGACCTGTTTGTGTCTGCTGTATGATAGTCCCAGTTAACATATGGGGAGTTGAAGTTGCCTATAAGGACAAGGACAACCGATCTAGAGATTTCCCTTACTTCCTTACAGACTAATACATTGGTATCACCATCCTGATTGGGTGATCTATAGTAGACTGCCACAACATCCACTTTAGGAGTTTTTGCCCTAATCCTTACCCAGAGGTTCTCAATCATGTCATCCCCAACTGCAAGCATTGTACAGTCCAACCCCTCCTTTATATACAGTGTTATGCCTCTACCTCACCTGCCCTGCCTATCTCTTCTGAAGAGTCTATAACCATCCATCACAGCACTCCAATCACAAGAGTCATCCCACCAAGTCTCACTTATGCCAAAGACGACGTAGCTCTGGGACTGAGCCAAAGCTTCTAGTTCCTATTTGTCGTGGTTTAACCCCAGCCAGCAAAAATAAACTCCACGCAGCTGCTCGATCACCCCCCTCCGGTGGGATGGGGAAGAGAATCGGGAGGGCACAAGTAGGAAAGCTCCCGGGTTGAGATAAAAACAGTTTAATAATTGAAATGAAACGAAGTAGAACAGTAATAATAACAATGAGAACAACAACAATAACAGAATAAACAAAGCAGGCAATGCACCACGCAACCGCTCACCGACCGCCGACCGCGTGTCATGAACGGGGGGGGGCGAGCCGCCCCACACACCTGGTTTTTATACTGAGCATGATGTCACATGGTATAGAATACCCCATTGGCCAGCTGGGTCCACCACCCCGGCTGTGCTCCCCCCTCCCGGTGCAAGCATCACCCAGCAACAGCCAAAGAATCAATGGGCCATCAAGGCTCCTTTCACACCGAACCCAAAACACAGCACACCCCCCAAGCTACTGGGAAGAAAGTTAACCCTGTCCCAGCTGGAACCAGGACAGAGCGGAATGTAGAGAGACAGAAAGACTATGAGATAGCATAACTTGTTTCCTTAACCAACCAAGCTAAAATAAACTTTTCAAATGGACAACAACTATAAGAAGATAATTTTTTGAAATCATGGGAAGCTGATGCTAGCAGCAGCAGTTACTGTGTGCTGAGAGGACTGCAAAGCTTGTGAAGTACTCGGGGGATGTCTAAGGGGGTGTCTGGACCCCCAACAGCCTTGAGCTTGTGTGTGGAAAGGGACCAGGCAGCAACAAGGACAACGAGCTGCTGAAGGATACCAAGATGCTGTGGGACTGCAGCTTCACAGCCAGACTGTCCACCCCCAGCCCCCCACCACCAGTCATAATCTCCCCCCCCAGGGAACTCAAGCAATGGTGACCACCCAAAAGAAAGCTATGTCCTCTGCAAACGCTGCGTGGCGTTTATTTTTGCTGGCTGGGGTTAAACCACAACACGCTCCAATCCTATGTTCCATAGCACTGTTTAGTTATTAAGCGCCTGTGCAGCTGTGAGAAAACACATCCTTACCGTCCAACTAGAGAGAGAGTGGCACCAGGAGACTGAGATATTTCCATTTCTGAGGCTGAGAAGCTTAAGGAACATACATGGGAGCAGAGAATACAGTGCGGTATACACAGGAGTGCAGAAAGGGACATCAGGGAAGGTGGGTTTGAATTTGTAGGTGAAGGAGATATAGATGGCATAGGGAAAAACTGCATATGTTGCAGTAAAAAGAAGGTGCAGAGTTGGAATTACTGGACTGGAATATCTAAGGAATCTGTAGGAAACCAGAGTCCATTAATATGCACTTCCAGGGCAACTTGTTGAATAATATACTTGTTAGATATGCCCCTTCCTTTCTTCCCACTTCAGTGATTCAGTGCATAGCATCTCAATTTCTTTGTTTACCAATGTAGAGCATAGGGTTGCTCTCTACACTTGCCTGTTAATTTTTCAGTGCAGGTTGGTGTCATTACGCTCCTAATGGGTAAAACATTCTGTGATAGAAATGTTTCTTATCTTGCTCATGCATGGTGGGTCTGTGTCCAGACAGGGAGAGCACATGCCCATCAATGAAAATGTTCTTACTAAACATTTAGTAAGTTAAAAGAGGCAGCCAGCATATGCAGCAGTTTGCGCAGCAGTTTGCACTGAAGGGTGCAAAGAAGGGGGCGCCAAAGGAGGCCTCAGTTGAAAATGTGCTACTGTAATAGTCTCAGACATGGTGGTAACATACCACAGGGCAGTTTCCTTAGCAGGTGTTGAGGCAGCTGTCCCTGCAAGGGTAGAGTCATAGACTCTACATAGGCTCAACATAGACTGAGCCTTAGGTGGCAGATGCAGCCCAGGCTGCAGGGAGTGCCTGGGGCCTCTCTCTGAGGCCAGGTGAGATGCACCTCTGTCCTGCAGGAGGTGTGCTGTCTTGGAGGATCTGTGCTGCCAAGTGAAGGAGCTACGGGAGGAAGTGAGTAGGTTGTGCAACACCAGAGAGGATGCAAGGGAGATAGAAAGGATCTTCTCTGAGACTCAACAACTTGAAGAGCCTCACACCCCATCTGCAGAACAGGAGCAGGCAGTCTCTACCCCAATATCAAGGTAAGTGAAACTTCTGGAGAAGGGGAAGAATGGAAGCTGTGACTTCTGACATCAAGAGGAAGGCTCCTGTCCCACCCAAGAGCTTATAATTGCAAAATGCATTTACGACCCTGAAAGTTGAAGAGGAACCAGAAGTACATACAAGCAAAGAGCCTGGTCCACTTAACCCCATATAAGACTATCAGGAAGAAATGTCGAGTGATCATAATGGGTGACTCGGTGCTCCAGGGGATGAAAGCACCCATTTGTCAGCCTGACCAACCATCTAGAGAGGTTTGCTGCCTGCCTGGGGCCCAGTATTTGGGATGTTGTGGAGGGACTGCCAAAGCTTCTCAGGCCTTCTGACTACTGCCCCCTGCTCTTATTCCACATGGGCACAAATGATATTGCCAGGGGAAACCTGAACAGTATCAAAAGTGACTATAAAGCTTTGAGACCCATAGTCAAGTGAATGGGAGCCCAGGTGGTGTTCTTCTCAATCCTGCTGGTGAGGGGAAAGGGTGTGAAGAGAAAGGCACTAATAAAACAAGTTAATAATTGGCTGTGGAACTGGTGTTGGTGTTGGGGTTTTGGGTTTTATGACCATGGCACCCTCTTTGCAGACCAGCGTCTGCTTAGGAGAGATGGAAACCATCTTACTAATCGGAGCAAAACTATTCTCACCAAGAGGATGGCTGACCACTTTAGGAGGTCTTTAAACTAGGAGTGACAGTGAAGGGAGAGGGCAACGAGCAGTCCTTTGAGGGAGCAATGGACAGGATTGCTGAGCAAAGGGCATGGGGTGGTGTGATGGGAAGGGATCACAAAGTCAAAAAAATGGGGCTTCCGTGGGGTCACCTCCGGCACCTCCATGTCAGCAAGGATATGCCTACAAGGCACTGTTGTGAACAAATCCCCCCAAACCGTCTCCGGGAACTCAATATGACTGTGGTGCCACTCAAATGCCTGTATACTAATGCACGGAGTAAGGGGAATAAACATGGTTAGTTAGACATCTACATGCAATTGTAGGACTGTGATCTTGTTGGGATCATGGTGGGATGGCTCTCATGTTGCAATGTGTTGCAATGGAGGCATATAGGCTCTTTAGGAAGGACAGGAAGGGAAGATGAGTAGGTGAAGTTGCCCTTTATGTAAGAGAGCCACTGGAATGCATGGAGCTCTGCCTGGGGATGGATGGGGAGCTGATAGTTTGTGGGTTAGGGTTAAAGAGAGGACAGGCAAAGGTGACATTATGATGGGCATCTACTATAGGCCACCTGACCAGGAAGAACTAATGGATCAGGCCCTCTACAGACAGGTAGGAACAGCCTCACGTTTGCAGCCCCTGGTCCTCATGGGGGACTTCAACCACCCCGGTACCTGCTGGAGGGACAAACAGCAGGACATAAGCAGTCCAGGAGGTTCCTGGAATGCATTGATGATAACTTCCTCCTCAAAGTGATTGAGGAGACAAGAAGGAGAGTTGCTCAGCAGGCCCTCATACTCACCAACAAGGAGGGGTTCATTGGGGATGTGAAGATAAAAGGCAGCCTTGGCTGCAGTGACTACAAGATAGTGGAATTCAGGATTCTGACGGTAGGAAGGAAAGGTTGGAATTCAGGATTCTGACGGTAGGAAGGAAAGGTTCACAACCCTGAACTTCAGGAGAGCAGACTTTGGCCTCTTCAAAGATCTGCTTGGAAGAGTCCCATGGGATAAAGCCCTGCAGGGAAGAGGGGCCCAAGAAAGCTGGTTAATATTCAAGGATCACCTCCTCCGAGTTCAAGAGAGCTCCATCCCAATGAATAACAAGTCAGGCAAAAATGCCAGGAGGACTGCATGGATGAAAAAGAAGCTCCTGGTTAAACTCAAACACAAAAAGGAAGCATACAGAGGGTGGAAGCAAGGGTGGGTGTGGCTGATACGCCAGAGGGTTGTGCTGCCATCCCGAGGGACTTCAACAGGCGGGAGATTAGATAAACGTATTAGATAAAACATTGCCAGCAGGTCAAAGGAGGTGATCCTCAGCACTGGTGAGACCACACCTGGAGTACTGTGTCCAGTTCTGCGCTCTCAAGTTCAAGAGAGACATGGACATACTGGTGAGAGTTCAAGGAACTGGAGAACCTCACATATGAGGAAAGACTGAGAGAGCTGGGGCTGTTCAGCCTGGAGAAGAGAAGATTTGGGGGGCCTTATCCATGTGCACAAATAAGTGAAAGGAGGGTGCAAAGAAGAGGGAGCCAGGGTCTTTTCAGTGGTGCCCAGTAAGAGGGCAAGAGCAATGGGCACAAACTGAGACACAGGAGATTCCCTCTGAATATCAGGAAACACTTTTTTACTGTGAGGGTGACTAAGCATTGGCACAGGTTGCCCAGAGAGGGCACAGAGTCTCCCTCGGAGATATTTACGGTCCTGGGCAAGTGGCTCCAGGTGGCCCTGCTCGAGCAGGGCATTTGGACAAGATGACCTCCAGAGGTCCTTTCCAACCTCAGCCATTCTGTGATTCTGTGATTCTGTGAAGGTTACAGCCTCCAATTGTGATTATAACTGTGACATTCCCAATGGTTATTTCTTGTGAAATATTAAAAACTTTCTAATAATTTAATTTAAAAAACTGTTATGGGTGTCAAAATTGCTATTAAAAAAATCAGGACTGCACTGCACTGTATAGTATAGAAACATGGATAAAAAGATGTCCCCTTGCCTGCAAGGGACCTTAAGATACGCAGACAGCTAAAAGAAATTCAGGAAGACCATGAGACAGATTTGATCAGAATAGTGTTTGGTCACAATCCTAACTGATACCCTAATTATCAAATTATTTGTAAATAAAGCACAGTGGTGGACTGAACTTTTTGAGCACTTTTTGCTTTTCTTCCTTCTCTTCTCAAGATGGAGGTAGTGCTGGAGAAAGAAGGAAGGTGCTTGTTTACATAAAAAGCAGCCAATTAGAGGAAAAGCTATAATTCTTGATAACTGGCTATAGTTAAGGAGACAATGGTATTCAAATTCCTTCTATTAGATGGAATGGATGTCCTCTAAAATAGAAGAGCTGACCCTCTGCATGCAATTTTAATCCCTCCTGCTTTATGGGCAACAGCTAGAGTATAGGCAAAATAAATTTATTTAACATCAATAAGTGTTTTGTCATGGTCAATCAGTGAATTACTAGATTTGTTTCTATTTCATTTTGGATTCATAGGGTTAGGGTTTTTTTTACCCCTTTGTCCCTTTCTCACAAATTTTGTTTATAAATCCTTTTGCCAATAGGGAAGTTGGAAGCCAAGAATAACTTTTATTTGGTCTGTTCAGATGATGCTTGTCCCTTGGGAGTGGATTGCTAATTGTATGAAAAGAATGTTTGAAGTAGGATGCTGAAGTTATTATCTGTTAAAGTTCATTCAGATATCTCAGATCTTTCATATTGCTTAGCATACTCCTTTTTCTTCTTTCTATAGATATATAAATAACAATATTTAATGAGTACAGTCCTAAAATGAGTTCCTGAGAAACTCCACTAGTAGTTGGTCATTAACTAGTAACCAGTCAAAAACTACCTTGAAATTGTCTCCCACTTAACTGTTTTCCTATATTCTTTCCAAGATATTTTAGTAATTTCCATTCTCTCTGATTTAAATAATAAATCCCCATACATTATCATATCAAATACTTTGCTGAAGCTCAAATAAATAACATCTCAGTAATGCCTCTTCTCTAAATAATCATCTAATGAAAGAAAACAAATACATTTGTTTGTGACAATCTGAAATTAATTAAAGATCTGGATTTAAATCTTTGAACAGGGAGTAAAGAATTGTTGGATCACTGAAAGATGCTAAGTAAAACCTTCAGACCAAAAAGGAAAATATATAAATCCATTTGAGGTGTGTGGTTGGAAGTTTTCCTCAGAAATTCTTTGGTAGTTCAAGAAAAAGTATTTTCAGCTATTACAGACTGTTCTCTTTCAAGCAGTACTAGGATGAATGAGTATAACTTTTCTCTGAAGCACGCAGAACTACTACAGCATAAGGTCTAAATAATATTTTAAGTTTTTATTATAAATTCTTCAGGAGACCTTACACTGAATGCCCTACTTAAAGATAGTGTTATAGCTTTCAATTATTTCACCAAAAATGATATTTAAAATCCTACTATATCTACTGTAACCTAGATATAAAAGACAGACACTAAAAACTTATAATGAGTGCAGTAATAGTTACTCTTAAAACACTCTTCAGAGTCAAATTCACAGATAATAGTCTGGAAGCAACAATTAGTGAAAAATGGAATATCTATGGAAATGGAATATCTTGGAAATATCCAAGGTGCCACTGCAGCAGAAAACAATGAATATGGCAAGTTTAATGAATTCTGTCAGCTGTTTAATAATAACAACTGTAACTGTAAAAAAATCCCTTAAAAACCACTCTGTGGCAGGGTACAATTATTAAAGTTTTAAGTACAGCAAGGCCAAGATTATTCTGTTTAGTCATTACTTTGTGAGTAGATTAATGGAATTCAATTTCAAAAAATGGTTCAATATGAGTGAGAGCGGTGGGGTCAGACCCTAAATGAGCAATGCTTATACTGTTGAGGAGAAAGAGAATCTTTCCTTGAATATAAAATAAGTCCTTTTATGTTATCTCAAAGACAAATATTAAATGTTGCTCTGTCAGCAATGCATATGTAATAAGCCTGGAAGGTTTAGAAAGCCGAATCATATAGCTCTTTCTCAGGATGGTGATGAAACACTTTCATTCAGTACCAACTCTGGAGAATATTTAACAGTCTTTATCAGAACTAGATTTTTTTACATTATCAAGATAACATGCACACAACAGTATGAAAAGACCTGGATGAGAGGCACTCTGGGATATTAATATTTATTTGCAATAAATATTGTACCAGACTGGATATTTCAGAAGACTGAAAGGAAAGTAGTGTGCTAATATTTAAAAGTGATAAATGGAATAGCACAGGTAATTGAGTTTTTTCTGCCTGACACTGAACAATGTAATCACAGCAGGTTTGCAGGTTTTGATTATTAAAAAGCAAGGCCACGTGATAAAACAAAACTTCAATTATTATGAACCTGTGGTTATTTTTCAATCAGTATCTGTGGAAAACAGATTATTTGTATTAACATCGTATGCATATGTATAGAATAATTTGGTTGATGAATGTAATAGTGTGAGAGCACTTTGATATACTGACACTTGCTTCTGAAAGACACTCATGCCATTTCATATCAGAAATTGAAAGAATGCCAACTTAGTATGGCTCTCACTACATTGATAACAAATTGGCTGCTAAGACTGGAAGTGTGTCCTAGTTTCGGCTGGGATAGAGTTAATTTTCTTCCTAGTAGCTGGTATAGTGCTGTGTTTTGGATTTAGTATGAGAATAATGTTGATAACACCCTGATGTTTAGTTGTTGCTAAGAGGTGTTTACACTGGTCAAGGACTTTTCAGCATCCCATGCTCTGCCAGATGCACAAGAAGCTGGGAGGGAGCATACCCAGGACAGCTAACTCAACTGGCCAATGGAGTATTCCATACCATATGATGTCACGCTCAGTATATAAGTTGGGGGCTGGGTTGGCTGGGGAGCAGTGGCCACTGCTTGGGGACTGGCTGGGTATCGGTCGGCGGTAGTGAGCAATTATATTATATTATGCATCACTTATTTTGTATATTCTATTATTATTATTATTATTATTATTGTTATTGTTATTGTTGTTATTATTATTATTATTATTATTATTATTATTATTATCATTATAATATTTTTTCCCTTTCTTTTCTGTTCTATTAAACTGTCTTTATCTCAATCCACAAATTTTACTTTTTTTTCCCGATTCTCTCCCCCATCTCACTGAGGGGGGAGAGTGAGCAAGCGGCTGTGTGGTGTTTAGCTGCCAGCTGGGGCTAAACCATGACAAAGTGTAACTATAATGAAGGAATCAACAAGTGGTTCTAGTACAGTCCCATGTGATGTTGTTCTTGAACCTGAGTTCCATAACATTTCTATCATTGAACTTGGGAAGGGCTACAGATGTCATCTATTTGGACCTCTGTAAGGCCTTTGACATGGTCCCCCACAACATCCTTCTCTCTAAACTGGAGAGGTACGGATTTGATGGGTGGACAGGCTGGTGGGTGAGGAATTGGTTGGGTGGATGCATCCAGAGGGTAGTGGTCAAAGGCTCAATGTCCAGATGGATATCGGTGACGAGCGGTGTCCCACAGGGGTCCACATTGGGACTGGTACTGTTTAATATCTTCAACAATTACATAAACAGTGGGATCGAGAGCACCCTCAGCAAGTTTGCAGATGACACCCAGCTGAGTGGTGCGGTTGACATGCCTGAGGGACAGGATGCCATCCAGAGGGACCTGGACAAGCTCAAGAAGTGGGCCCCTGTGAACCTCATGAGGTTCAACAAGGCCAACTGCAAGGTCCTGCACCTGGGTCGGGGCAGCCCCCCGAATCTATACAGGCTGGGGGATGAAGGGATTGAAAGCAGCCCTGCCAAGAAGGACTTGGGGGTACTGGTGGATGAAAGGCTGGACATGAGCTGACCATGTGTGCTCGCAGCCCAGAAGGCCAAGTGTATCCTGGACTGCATCAAAAGAAGCATGGCCAGCAGGTCGAGGGAGGTGATTCTGCCCGTCTACTCTGCTCTCGTGAGACCCCACCTGGAGTACTGCATCCAGTTCTGGAACCCTCAGCACAGGAAAGACATGGACCTGCTGGAGTGGGTCCAGAGGGGGGCCACAAAAAGATCAGGGGGATGGAATGCCTCTCCTATGAAGAAAGGCTGAGAGAGTTGGGGTTATTTAGTCTGGAGAAGAGGTGGCTTTGGGGAGACCTTATTGCAGCCTTTCAGTACTTAAAGGGGGCTTATAAGAAAGTTTTAGCAGGGCCTGTTGCAACAGGACAAAGGCGTAATAGTTTTAAACTAAAAGAGGGTAGATTTAGACTAGATATTAGGGAGAAATTTTTTATAATGAGGGTGGTGAAACACTGGAACAGGTTGCCCAGGGAGGCGGTAGATGCCCCATCCCTGGAAACATTCAAGGTCAGGTTGGACAGGGCTCTGAGCAACCTGATCTAGTTGAAGATGTCCATGCCCATGGGGGGGAGGTTGGACTAGAAGACCTTTGAAGGTCCCTTCCAACCCAGCTATCCTATGAGTCTATGATTCTGATCCACATTGTATTTATGCATATTTATTTTCACTAATAGAACTCCATCCTGGTCAACCAGCGAGGGAAACAGGATGAGGTTATTGGTGCTGTTTGTGTCTTGTGTCTGCGACAAATGCTGCAGGCAAGGGAAGTGCATTGAATGGCTCAGCTCTGAAGAACGCCACACACTTGGCTGCACTGCGGGAGTGGAAGGCTGAGTGAGCCATGGTCAGCACAACTGCACTGCACCTGTGGAAAATTATCATCAGGAAACCTTGACACCCCTCATGACAACAGCTGGGAAGACCTAAGTTGACTTGGTGTGGCTGCAGTGTGGTGAGAAATTTTTTGAGTAATAATTGGAGAGGTGGCTCGTAGATAGGAGCAGGAATGTCCATAGCATTGTACATCTCTGACTTGGGACCAAGGCCTTTTGTGTGTGTGTGTTTGTGTGTGTGTGTGTGTGTGTGTATGTATGAGGTAATTTTCTAACTGAACTGTTTAGCTTGAATACATGTTAGTGAATCTTGTCTTGACTAGCCCGGAATCCAATAAACCCTGGATGCTTCAATACTGTGGCACGTCACAGTCTGTCTGTAACATGTCTGTCTGGCTGTGAATATATGTATATACCTGGTTGTACTGGGTTTACAAGGCAAGGCGGCTGCAGGGGTGGAAGAGGCCAGAGTCTGCCCTGTGCAGTACACAGCCAGTTCCAGCTCGCTCCAACAGACCCACATGGCACAGCTGAACCCATCAGTGAAGCTGGTGGTGCCTCTGTGAAAACATTTTAAGGAAGAGTAAAAATGTGCAGCAGAGTGCGAGAGAGAAGAGTGATAAGAGTGACCCTGCAGAAACCAACATCAGTGAAGAAGGAGGGGGAGGAGGTCCTCCAGGTGCCAGAGCAGAGATTCCTCTGCAGCCCATGGAGAAGACCATGGCGGAGCAGGTATTTTCCTGCAGCCCATGGAGGACCACACGAGAGCAGATATACATGCTGCAGCCTGTGGACGACCCCATGCTGCAGCAAGTGGACATGCCACGAAGGAAGCTGCAACCCATGAACAGGTCACGCAGGAGCAGGGTCCTGGCAGGAGCTGCAGACTGTGGAAAGGAGCCCATGCAGGAGTAAGTTTTTTGGTAGAAACTGTGGCCTGTGGGGGACCCGCGCTGGAACATTCCATTCCTGATGGACTGTACTCCATAGAGAAAAGCCATGCTGGAGCAGTTTGTAAATGACTTTATCCTATGGGAGGGAGCCCATGCTGGAGCAGGTGGGAATTGTGAAGAGGAAGGAGCAGCAGACAGGGACTGTTATGGACTAACTGCAACCCCCATTTCCCATACCCCCTGTGCTGTTTGGTGGGAAGAAAGTAGGAGAGTCAGAAACAAAGAATGAAGTTGAGCCTAGGAAAAAGGAGGAGTGAGATGTTTTTACTTTTTTCTTTGTTTCTCACCATCCTACTCTATTTTTAATTGACAACAAATTAAAATTATTTTCCCCAAGTCAAGTCTGTTTTGCCCACGATGGTAATCAGTGAGTAATCTCCCTTTCTTTATTTCAACCCACAAGCTTTTCCATCTTATTTTCTCCTGCTGTCCTGTTGAGGAGGGGGAGTGCAAGAGTGGCTGGGTGGGGGTTTGCAGCCAGCCAAGGTCAACCCACCACAAGGTGAAATGTGAAGTGTTTTGCACCAAGAACTCTCAAGTCTGTATTGTTCTTTTCCTGGAGTTTCCCTTGACTCTGTTTCTCAGCTTTCAGGGCTTAGTGTCAAGTTTTTATTATCTTTTTCAAACGTGTTTTGCTGGCTGGAGGTGAGTTTACTAAGCAGTAGCAAGGGATCGAAATGCATAATTGCTTTGTTTGAAGAATAAAAATATGGACGTAAATAGGGATAAAAATTAGTGTATATTTGATTGTTAATCAAAATTATTATCAAATGACTGATAACTATCCAAAACATAGTCCCTGGGCTAGTTTTGGCTGGGGTAGAGTTAATTAGTAGCTAATGTGGGACTATGTTCTGGATTTGTGCTGAAAACAATGTTCATAATATAGAGATGTTTTTGCTATGGCTGAGACATGCTTACACAGTGTCAAGGCCTTCTCAGCTTCTTGTGCTTTACGACTGAGAAGGCTGGAGATACACAAGAAGCTGGAAGGGGGCACAGCCAGGACAATTGACCGAAACTGGCCAATGGGATATTCCATACCATATGACGTTATGCTCAGTATTAAACTAGGAAAGCTAGCGGGGGGGGGCCGCTACTCAGGTACTGGCTGGGCATTGGTCCGTGGGTGGTGAGCAATTGTGGGGGTTTTTTTTGCATCACTTGTCTTTCTTGGGTTTTACTTCTCTCTCTTTTTGTTATCTTTCTTTTTGTTACCACTTCTTCTTCTTCTTCTTCTTCTTTTTCTTCTTCTTCTATTATTTTATTTAAATTATTAAACTGTTCTTATCTCAACCCATAAGTGTTCTCATTTTTACTCTTCCGATTCTCTCCCCCATCCCACTTCGGGGGAGTGAGCGAGCGGCTGTGTGGTGTTTAGCTGCCTGCCGGGTTAAACCACAACAGTCCTACACTAGTTTCTATGAAGAAATTTAAATCTATCCCAGCCAAAACCAGCACAGCCTGCATAGTTCTCTTGGAAGTACTTCTGCAATGTGGGCAAGGGAGAAGACTGTACACAAAGTTCCCTTGAAGCTGTCTGGTATAGTGGGAGATGGGCCCATTACCTACAGAGTCATTCCTCTTCAAACACCATTTAGTCAGAGGTAGTTAGCCTGAGGCCAAAGCAGTCTCCCTTTGTTCCTTTCCTGCTTTATATAGACCCATATATATATATATGCCACAAAGGCATCTCCTCCACTCAGGCCAACTGAAGAGCACATTGCTGAGAGACATTTCTTCGACACTGGTAAGCTGTAGTAATTTCTGAAGAGAAACCCATGATGCTGAGGGCAAATATGTTCCTTTGGATCTTCCCACGGTACTCTCTGAGCTCTTTTCCATATATATATGTATTATTTAAATATGTATTTTCCACTCATATTTTACTTTATAAAGGAAAGCTTTAGGACAGACTGCAGATGCCTGAATTAAACTGTGAACTCCCACTAGTAATATAACTATAATTAGTGTAGGTTTCCAACCTGTAGGAAATCCCATGATTATTCCCATTTTTAAAATCACAGAATCGAACTTCTGATATGTTGTTTGAAAAAAGCCAAAATTCTTGTTTGTGTCTTTTTTATATCAATCTGTACCATATGTCAAAGTGTTTTAATAATTTAATGCCAGCAGTTTTGGCAAAATCTGTGAGGTTACCCAGCATGCTAATGTTTAGTTGAATCAATATTTCATAAAACCTGACAAGATTTAATTGTGGTTTTTATTTTGTATAACTGCATATTCTGAGATGAAGAGATACCTAAATTTGCCCAATGTCAGCATATCAGAATGGGTTCCATGTGGCTGCTCCAGTCCATTAAATGTTTGACAGATTATTGAAGTGAGATGTTTGAAAAACCATCAAAGACCACCTTGGGGCCATGACATAATTCATTACCTTTCAACTATCTCCACTGAACAATGGATTTCTTATCCAACACTTAAGATGTCTGAAGACAGTCATGTTAGTAGGGGAAGAAAGTAACAGGACTGTCATTTCTTTCTAACTGAGCTATCAAACATCATGTTGATAAGACTGGCTTGGATACTGGAAAAAAGAGAAAGAATTTTCCAAGCATAAAAAAGATGCCAAGATATCGAACACAAAGTGCCACAATGAATTAGGGCAGGTACATTTCAGGAATCTTTCTTTTCCATTTCACAAAATGTTAATCATCTCAATTAATTTTATTCTGAGGTGGAGTTTTTTCTGTTTGTTGGTAAAAGTGACCACTTTACATTCCATTGTTAAGTACAATCTGCTTTGCTTTTCAGTCACTGTCAAGTTAGGAGTCGGAGTATTTATAGCAAAGTAGACATCTGAGTACTTAAGAGCAACACGATGTCTGGGATATATGAGGCAATTGTTTCAGAGACTAAGAGAGTTGGCCTTAGTCCTGGAAACAATGGACAGGTTATGTTCACACTAGAAGATCCAGTGATTTAAGTACAATTCCTAAAGACTGCTGATTGTCCAGAAAGACTCTGGATCATGTTGTGAGATACTAGTGGAGGAATACGTGGCAATAGTAACAAAGAGAGATCATAATTTAAAAACAGATCACGTCACACTTAAATGATTAGAAAGTTAAATGAAAAAGGAACATAGGAAACATGGTGGACAGGCACCTCAAATAACAGGAATACTGCCAAGTTCCCATATATTTATTTTGTTTATTCTGACAATCTGGATAAATTTAAAGAACGAACTGAAATGTTGCTGCAATGGACCACTACTATATTAAAAATGTAGATACCTAACACATGTTTACATGCAGTGTAAACAGAAACAAACTGATTATATTTGGGATGACGTGTGCTCCTTTCAATACACTATTACATCTCTTCTAGAGTTAGATAGTCTTAGAAGCCTATAAATTGATATTTAGGACATAATAAAGGTTAATACATATCTTAAAGGAAAATTACTTTAGAAAGACTGACCTACATGAAGTAGAAAACTGAATTTAAACAACCAAAAGAAATAATGACTAAAGGACATGTGAACAGTGTAACCAGGTCAGTGAGAATTTTCAAAATTAATGTGTTATGAGATGCACTTTTCTCATCCCTTCCCTTTTAGTCTATGCATTTCTTTTTGTACAACAGGGATTTTTCCATTTTTTCCAGCCATCATGTCCCTCTTCGCCCGTTGTCAGATGACTATTTGAGCAGCAAAAAAAACCCTACACCAAAAACCTCAGTCTCTATAAAACTAATTTCTAAGGAAAGCTGGTGGCTTTGACTGAAAAGCTAGCACCAAGCACCAGTCTACCCTTAACTTACTGGTTTTCCTAAGGCAATGCAGTCCACAGATACGCTTTCTTTACCTCTGGTAACAACAGGTTCTCAGGATTTTCTGTTTTATCACCATTCAACCCAGACATCTTTGTATTTTTGGATGTAAAGCCAGTTCTTTTCTAAACTCAGTCAGCAGTTCATTAGAGGGCAATTAATTGAAGTATCACAAGCACAGTGTAACAAACAGCAGTTTTTTACAGGATCAGTTATTTCATAGTGTGTATTTGCAGATCAGTAGTTGTATCCATAATGAATTTATTACAGGAACCTAATCACTTGAAAGTGGATAACAACACTTACACCATTATTTTGAAGAGACAAGGCCATTTCCATGCAATTTCCAGGTTATGACCCTGGACTCTACATCTAGGTTCCATGTGCAGTCTAAACAGTGCTGTAATTAGGCTATTCCCAGAGTGATTCATTTGTTCCCCAAGATCTCAGAGAGGGGTAGATAACCAAAGTGTTGTCCTGGTTCTTCAGAAGAACCGGTCACCTCATTCAATACTAAGCCTAGTCAGAGAACCTGAGGTTGTAGCCAACATAAAAGTTGGAAGTCATAAAACTGCAAAATAAGGCATGCAGAAGGTGTCTCTTCTTGTGAGTCTATGCTGCACCTCTCCTTTTTCTATGCTTTTGCTCCTGATGTTCATTATCCCCAACACAAATTTAACATGGGTCCTTTAATGCGCAAATGGTCATGCAGAACTGTCATAAATCTATCAAGAGGAATGCGAAGTAATCAAGATTTTTTCAAGTTAGACTTGGTTATATTCTTTGCCAGAAGTATGATTTCTTTTCAGTGTTACACAGAAGTGGAGACTATTTGGTTACACTGATACTAGCAATACAGTAAGTTATTTTTCCCCAGACCCACACTACACCGCAAATGTGAGTCAACAGGAAATCAAAAGAAAATTGTCATGCACTACAAGCAATGCAATCTCTTACACACTTTTACTTCAGGTCTTAAGTTCAGTAAAATAAAATATCTAAAGCCTGGTGTAGCATATCATTCAGAATCTGAGGCTAAGTCTAGGTTGCTAAATAAAATGGAGAAAATGAATTTGTGCGTAATCATAACCACAGATCATGCACATTGCTTAACTAGTAGCCCTCTCTGTGGTATGGTTTTGGGCAATGCAAATGAGTAGGCTCCATGTAAATGCCCAGCTCCACGGAAGAGTCAGCAGGTGTCAGGAACTCCTCCCAGTGAGCAGCATAAAGAGGAATGCATCAGTTTTATGATGTACAGTCCTCCACATTCAAGTGCCCTTCGCATGGCTTCAGACCACATTTTAGGCATTCAAAATTGACTCTTAGTTTCATACTTTGCTAACTTCTTAGTAGTGGGCTACAGAATAACTCTCGTATTATTTTGCATGGTTTATACTGAAAAAGCAAACCAACAAAAAATAATAATAATAATGAAAAAGCATTCACTCACACTCCAGAAATAATATTATTGTTTTAGGGCCATAGGAAGTCTATACAGGGTCTCAGAAAAATCCCAAGATAAGTGCTATGTATAGCATGGACACAGACAGTCTGTACCAACTTGGCCTCAAGCCTATTTTATTTAGAAGCATAGTTATACACTGCCTGCTTAGCTTCCAACTATTGTCTCCTACTCAGCCATTTCCTTGTGGATGATTTCTTCCTCCAGGTAAGGTATGAAAGAAAATCCTATACACTATTGTTTTGGCCACACTTTCAGCAGTGTGTCTTCCATTGGCAGAACAATATCTCAGAATTAAGCCATAACATGCGAGGTTAAATAACCCCATTATGAATTCAAGAATCTCCTGCAATGAAAACCTCAGTTCTCTAAGGGCTTTACCTTTCAAACTTCCTAATACCTTCTTGTTTTCACTCACATTCTTAAGCATTTCACTAATTAATTTGCATTTTGGGTTGACTACTCTGAACACCAGAGACAGTCATAAAAAGCTAACGATAGCCCTTAATGATTTAAATTCTTAAGCCTTCCTCCTTTAAGTAGGAATGAGGAGTGTATAAACTCCAGCAAGCTTCTAACATGGAAGAGAATTTACTCCTTGCAAATTCTGCTGGCCATGCCATTGGGTTAATCATTCCAAGAGTGCACCTTTCTCCTGAAAAAGGAACTGAGAACACTGTGTTGTCTGAAAAGTGGATTCGTGCCCAGCGTGCAAGTAACCAATTCCACACGCTCAGGAGAGATATTGTTTTATTCAGGCCTGGGTGCTCGGTGGACTTGCCACAAATCAAGCACACCTGGTCTAGTCGCCTTTCTGTTTATATCCATGCTTCTCATGCATATTTTAAATTTCTCTTTTACATATTCATTACATTTCCGAGAACTAATTATAATATTACAACATCTTAAACACATGCGCATTAAAGCCTTTAGGGTCTCCTTGGGGGTCTTGGGTGGTCTCTGGTGGTCGGCAGGGTAGTGAACTCTTCATGAACTTATTTCCTCTTTACCTTATAGGGTCGCAATTTGTCCCTGAGCCATACTTGGACCACGTTTGTTTATAGTTTCCATAGCTAAAATTAATTATCACTACCTCTAAAACACACAGTTTATAATTAATTACTACTCTACACAATTACAAACACACACCTGTTAGTTATCTAACTTCTAAGCAACAAATCTTCATTGTTTAAAATTACAGAAGCGAACAATATAGAATCCACAACAAACTAAACTATCTATCACCATAGTGTTCTTAAATTAAAACATATACATCTTGTTCTCCTCCAATCAAACACCCACTCACTAGCTTCATCATTCTGGTTTCTTATTAACTGGTCTTTTAACCCAGTTCTGGGTGAGGGCTATACACAGAACAAAAACACTTTAAGGATTAATGTTGATTATGATTAACATTAACAACTGTAGTTTAGGCACTGAAAAATTCTTCAGTGACATATTAGTTGTCTCTTATTGTACCATTGAAGTTCAACAAAGATAATGCAAGTGTGATATGCCAGGTAACTTGATTCAAAACAATGCTTTACAAACATTTCCTTGAAATAATACTTTGGTTTATTCCCTGTCTTAGGGTATCTAGATATCTCTTTTGATACCAATTACAAAGGAACAGTGAAGAGACATATGATTCTTTGGTTGAAATGATGTAGATGAGTTAGGAATGCTTTATGAATAGGTAGGCCAGACATTCAGTAGATAACTTTGTATTCTGTGTAAAATAGATAAGGAAGCTAACCTTGTATCTTGAGTAGAATAGATAAGGGGGTTGTGCCAGCCTAAGCTAGTTTGTGCTAATGAGAATTGTGCTAATTAAGCCAAGGGTTAAAATTGAGCATGTGTAAAGACTGAGTTCAACTAAAGGACACTGTGAGGAAGACTATCGACGACCACCAGAGGACCCTGAAAGACCACCAGGAGACCCTGGAAGACCACCTATGGATATGAAGGTACATGCATCAAAGACTTTTACATATGTTAATGAATCCCAGGAAGTAGCATGAATATTTAGATTATTTCTCAGAAATGTAATGAATATGTATATTCTAATTGTATATAACTTCTATGGTTGAGTGATTTGGTGCACACACTAGGTGGAGTGATCCCTGTGCGCCCAGTGCCGCATTAAAGAATGCCTGCTTTCTAAAACTCCAGAATCGAGTCTTAGAGAGTTCTTATTTCACTGACTTACGGTAACACTTTGTATGAACAAAACAACTCAAAGTCATTCCTGCATGTGTATTTCAAAGACTGTTCTTAAAGGATCCTCCTGTTGCTTACTGATTCTGTAGTTAAAACTAGTGCAGATGGTAACTGAGGAACTCACTTTAGGAGAGATGAAATCTACGATTTACTATCTATGGAATGGACTAACTTAAAAAGGGTATTACTTAGCCATTAAAAAAACCTGTGATGCTTTTACATTGAAAGACATTTCCAACACAAATTGCTAACATTTATGTTATTTCAGCCAATACTATGCAAAACTATATTAAAAATCAGTTTTGTTTGAAAATGGGGGAGGAAGAAGGAGGGAGAGGAAGGAACCCCAAGCTATTAGCAACTCCTGATAACTGTAGCTAAACACTAAGTTAATTTTGTTTAGGGTGTAGCCAAATGCAGTGGACTTTGGGAGCCAAGCGATTTCGCCTTCCTGGTCTGTTAGATGGAGATTTCTGCTGTTCCTGATTACAGATCCAGCCATAAGGATGCTGAACATGAATTCCAAATGTGCAAATGCACACGCAAAAACCATGCATATGGCAGGGCACACAGATCAACACAGAGAGCAGTGCCCTTATATGCATCCATATAAACACTGACAATACTCATACATACACGAACAATACAAACAACCAGAACCTGCTTCTTGTCTCTGGTTGATCAGGATTGACTTCACTGTATACATGCATCCACCCTCCCCCACTTCACAGGCACAGTGACTTTCACGGGTTTCTTAAATACTGACATGGACTTTCTACGTAATAACTGGCTGAAATCTGTGGTATTTCCAAATGTTGGTGTCCTTCTACTGCCAAGTAGTTCAGCTCAAAGTTCACATGTACATGCACTCACACATGAGGCTAGAGATAACATTCACACACAAAAATTAAAAAAGAGACAAAGGCACAAAGCCCAGGCAGAGAGGCATACTAAGCACCAACCTGTATGGTGCTCACAACCGGCCTTTTTATCCTCCTCTTCTCCATTGCTCTTTCCCCCACTCACGTAGAGTCTTCCCTTTCTCCCTTGCCTCCTCTCAAAAAAACTACCGACCTCTCATTTCTTTTCCCTGTTGGTCCCAGTGTTGCTCCATACTCAAATTTGGTGTTTCTGATACGGTTACCTAGGTAATCTCAGCTTTTCCTGATACTACTGATGCAGCTACCTAGGCAATGTTTACCTCGCAATACTGTAGTCCCCAAAGGGGTACCCAATACTCATGTCCAATTATCTGTGAATTTTGCACAGTTCTCACATAACTCCCCATAACCATCTGGGAAATCCACTCATTTCTCACAGCACTTTTTCCAGCTTCACACTCTGGTTATTCATTAAATCTAGCAATTTCTTCTGTCACATACAGTAGTTTCTCATGTTTTGTTTAGTTAGGCAAACTTCCAGCCAGGACTAAGTGATCTGCCTGCATACTTTAAAACTTTTTAACTTGATTTTTGAGCTCTACTGCAAATTACTTCATACCATCATCTTTTCAATTATGTTCGTAGAAATCTTAACTAAATAAGAGATGAACATGGTTAATCCAAAGTGACCATAAGGTTAGTCTCATAATGTCTCTTCACCTTAATTTCTGCTACATATTTTGTTACTCTAATAAATACATTTTTTTTTGTAGTTTTTTCTCCTCCATTAAGCACAAAATGAGATAAGTAATAGAGAGTATTATGCTGAAACCAAACCACTAATATTAGACATCCAGATATCCACTAATTTTGATGAAGTTTGAGTTTCAATTCAATACTCAATATGCAGTATACATCTCTATATTACTGATTATATGTAGGAAGAAATTCGTCCTCCTGCAAGAATTGTGATAAAAAATCCAATTCCACTGGCAGTTGCAGATGAACTGGTTTGAATCTGTAGTGGACAGAAATGCTATACAGTAGCATGGTAACTGCTTGCAGTCTTATCTTCAAAATGCCAAAGAAGAGAGAGAAAGTGGCATAAACATAAATGTCTATAAAGAATGTCTTGTACTGTTACCGTCCACGATAATATGTCCTATGTACCGTAGGGTCTCCAGGGTTAATGTACAAGTGACTTCAAGCAATCTAGTTAAATCTTGTTTCAGATTCATAAAAATTCTAGGAAAATTCAGAAATGGATCCAGAATTTGAAGTGAGGTCCTCTAAATACCATCAATTATTGTCAATTGTATTAGTTGCTCTTGCCATATGGAGACATGTCCACTAGGAACTAAATGAATATCAAAATCTTATTTTCCACACAGATCAATAAGCAGACAGATGATCTTTACTCCTCCTAAACTTGTACTAGATTCAGGCCAATAATTCGGAAGTCAAAGACTTTGTGTCTTATCATTAATTCCTGAAGCCATGTAATCACTTAGAAGTAGTATGCATAAGGGTACTTGGAAGTCTCTCACATATGATGTTTTTGAGTGTCTCTGTGCTGTAAGCAAAATTTGTTGTCAATTTACTAGTTGAACCATATCACAACAGAGTAAAAACGCATCAAGGATTTTAATTATTGTAGGAAAGGGGCGGGGAGGAGAAATCTGTTATCATTCATGCATGCTGCAAGAAGTTTTAAAATATTCAAAGCTGCCGCTTCACTTACATTTATGGACATATTAGTCTGTTTTCCTTGTCAGTTCTGTTTGCCTGCCTTTGAATAATGTGGATTTCTGCATTTTGAATTCCAAAGGTATCAATGCTATGCACATAGCTGAACAGGTGGCATGAGTTGCTTAATTATTGAAAAATATAAGTGTAAGAGCAAAAAGAAAGGGAATAACAGCGTGGAAGTCCAAAGGAGATATAAACCATCCAATTTAAAGCAGGCTTGCCATTGGACAAACTCTTTAGATCGTTCATTTTTGCTATGGCAATTTTACTGCAATCTGAAAGATCTGAAAGAATAATAATCTGGAAAAACATATTCAGTGGCCACAGGGTAAGAAAGAACTTGAAACAAAGTAATGTAATTACTATGTAAAAGGATCAATTTTCTTATACTTAAAAAGCAAATTAACTAAAGCAATTACTGCTTTATTATTACTTCAACTATATGTAGTTACTTCTGCTTTATATATCGTTGAAAGAGAGCTTTGCATGTAGAAGAAATAAAGCAGTTCACATTAAAGTTAAACATTTGTAGGTATCAACACAGATTTAAACTTACAAATTTATTCACAGGAAATTCAGTACACTTTTCCCTGAGAAAGTATATGAAATTAATACCCTCTAATCCTGTAATCTACTTGTATAATACGTTATTTTTAGTCATATTATATAGTCCATGTTAATTATAAAAATTTTTTCCAAAATTATGATTTGCTTTGTAAGAATAACTCTTTTGCCTCTTCTCCCAGATGGGAAATATAAAGGACCAGAATTGGAGCTGATGCAGTATCTAATTAAATACTGACTTTTCCAAAACATGGGGCATTAGATCCAGAGTTTTCAGTCTTTACCCTGTTTTTCAGGGTTTTTCAGGGTAAATCCATATCATGGATTCTTCCCCAGAAAATGTGATGATTTACAAAGACTATGCTTGAAACCCTTGTTGAGCCATGCTAAACTCTCAGCCGTTTTAGAGAATATGTTACAGACTTCACACATCTGTTTGTGATGGTTTGTTTGTTACAAGATGAGCCAATGAAAGGTGGCTAAAGAGGAAGCAGGCAGCAAAGGAAGAAAAACAAACAAACAAACAGCTACATGAACAGACAAACACTGTGTAAAAAAGAAACATTTCAGACCTGGTTCTTCCTACACAGTTGTTAATTCTAAGAAGAAAGAGACCACAGGGATTCTCAAGCATTAGAGAGCAGCAAGGCTGCAGGCTGGTCAGGAGGAGACAGGAAGGGCTTTGAAGGGGTCAGACATTGCCCAGAGATTGCAGGTTGTGGTGGTCTGAACAAAGCCATGGAAAGAGGGTAGGGAAGGTAGCAAGAAAAAGGCTGTCTTTCTTCTAGCCACAAGCAAGGGTAAACTAAATCATGAGGGATCTTGAAACAGAAATTTTTGACAAGGCAAAGTTTCAGGAGAAATGAAGGTGTAGGCATGCAGGTTTCTTACTTTCACCTTCTGCTTGTATGTTTTACACCTTTAAAGTTGTATATCAAAGGCTTCTGTGATACTCATGGCCAGATTTATACAACCCAACTTACTATCAGTAGGTTCACTCCCTTTACCCTTGTAATGGACACACTCCTCCTGTTTGAACTAACTGAACTTTAGTCCAGGCAGATACTCAGCAAGTAGGCCTAACAAGTTGATCCTCTTGTGTAAGGCTATCAGTGAGAACACGGCACCAAAACCAAAGAACCGGTTTGGCTGGAGACTGGGCTGATAAGCGGCTGAAGCTGTGTGAACAGAGCAGAAAATCTGACTACAAATCAACCACTTTATGCTATAAATATCAGCAGCCATCGGGGCCTGTTGAGCTCTCTCTCCATAGCAGCTGGCTGCTTGGCGATCTCCCCTTGAGAAGGGACACCTCTCAGGGTTACCCCTCCGGCTCAGAGATCCCTTACCTGACACCATACATCAGTGGGTTGGTAAGCAACATTTTTTGCATGCGTGTAACATTTAAGATACGTATAGTAAGCTTACGTGATAATCTTTGTATCCCGTACTAACTTTAAGTGTAGTAAATAGTATTGACCGCCAGTCCATCTGTACTTATTAAATATTTTACATACCTAAATTTACTGATTAGAACTTAATAAACTAACTGTTAGATCAGATCTGTCTGAGTGATCTCGGAAGAACCCCTGCCCTCTTGCCACCAGGCAGAAGGAGGAGACCCAGGCGATGGAGGGGAATGGACACAGGTCCCTGCTCGGGGTGCCAGGCAAACCCCCGGCCGGCCTTCCTCACCTCAACCTTCCCAGCTGCCCCTACACAACAGATATGGGGCTCTGGAACTTGAGGGCCAGACGAACGAGGACGAAGATGAAGGCCCATCCAGGGGGTTGCCCGAGGCGAGGCAGCCAGCCCCACAAATTACGACTGCCTCTGCTAAGAAAAAAAGGAGGGTAATTGTCATTGGTGATTCCCTTCTGAGGGGGACCGAGGGCCCAATTTGTCAGCCGGACCCATCCCACAGGGAAGTCTGCTGCCACCCTGGGGCCCAGGTGAAGGACATTACTAGGAAGCTCCCTAGTCTCGTGCAGGCCTCCGATTACTACCCGCTACTGGTTGTACAGGCTGGCAGTGAGGAGGTTGCAGAGAGAAGTCCCGAAGGGATCAAAAGGGACTTCAGGGCGCTGGGGCGACTGGTGGGAGGATCGGGAGCACAGGTAGTGTTTTCCTCAATCCCTTTAGTGGCAGGGCAGAACACCGAAAGGAACAGGAAAACTCATCGGATCAACACGTGGCTCAGGGGCTGGTGCCATCGGCAGAATTTTGGCTTCTTTGACCACGGGGAGGTTTACACGGCACCGGGCCTGCTGGTGACGGATGGAGTTCAGCTGTCTCACAGGAGGAAAAGGATTCTCGTGTGTGAGTTGGCCGGGCTCATCGAGAGGGCTTTAAACTAGATTCGAAGGGGGAAGGGGATAAAACCAGGCTCTCTAGAGAAGAGCCTAGGGACCGCACGCCATTGTCGGGGGAGAAATCGGCAGCCCAGCTCAAGTGCATCTATACCAATGCACGCAGCATGGGCGGCAAACAGGAGGAGCTGGAAGCCATTGTGCAGCGGGGTAGCTATGACTTAGTCGCCATCACGGAAACATGGTGGGATGAGTCTCACGATTGGAGTGCTGCAATGGATGGCTATAAGCTCTTCAGAAGGGACAGGCGAGGAAGGAGAGGCGGTGGAGTAGCCCTGTATGTTAGGGAATGCTTCGACTGTCTAGAGCTCGATGGTAGTGATGACGAGGTCGAATGCTTGTGGGTAAGGATGAGGAGGAAGGCCAACAAGGCAGATATCCTGCTGGGAGTCTGTTATAGACCACCTAGCCAGGACGAGGAGGCAGATGAAATATTCTACCAGAGGCTGGCAGAAGTCTCCCAGTCGCTAGCCCTTGTTCTCGTGGGGGACTTCAACTTTCCGGATGTCTGCTGGAAATACCACACGGCAGAGAGGAAACAGTCGAGGAGGTTCCTGGGGTGTGTGGAGGATAACTTCCTGACGCAGCTGGTAAGCGAGCCCACCAGGGGAGATGCCTCGCTTGACCTGCTGTTCACGAACAGAGAAGGACTGGTGGGAGATGTGGTGGTCGGAGGCCGGCGTGGGCTTAGCGACCATGAAATGGTAGAATTCTCGATACTTGGTGAAGTAAAGAGGGGGGCCAGCAAAACCGCTACCATGGATTTCCGGAGGGCGGACTTTGGCCTGCTCAGGACACTGGTCGAGAGAGTTCCTTGGGAGACAGTCCTGAAGGGCAAAGGGGTCCAGGAAGGCTGGACGTTCTTCACGAAGGAAGTCTTAAAGGCGCAGGAGCGGGCTGTCCCCATGTGCCGCAAGAAGAACGGGCGGGGAAGGCGACCGGCCTGGCTGAACGGGGAGCTCTGGCTGGGACTCAGGAAAAAAAGGAGAGTTTATCACTTGTGGAAGAAGGGGCAGGCAACTCAGGAAGAGTACAGGGATGGCGTTAGGTCGTGCAGAGAGGAAATGAGAAAGGCAAAAGCCTGGCTAGAACTCAACCTGGCCACTGTCGTGAGAGACAACAAAAAATGCTTTTATAAGTATGTTAATGACAAAAGGAGAGCCAAGGAGAATCTCCATCCTCTATGGGATGCAGGGGGTACGTTGCCACCAAGGATGAGGAAAAGGCTGAGGTACTCAACGCCTTCTTTGCCTCAGTCTTTAGTAGTCAGAGCGGTTATCCTCAGGGTACTCAGCCCCCTGAGCTGGAAGACAAGGACGACGAGCAGGATAAACCCCCCATAATCCAAGAGGATGAAGTTAATGACCTGCTATGCCACCTGGACGTTCACAAGTCTATGGGGCTGGATGGGATCCACCCGAGGGTACTGAGGGAGCTGGCGGAGGAGCTTGCCGAGCCACTCTCCATCATTTACCAGCAGTCCTGGTTAACTGGGGAGGTCCCGGACAACTGGAGGCTCGCCAATGTGACTCCCATCTACAAGAAGGGCCGGAGGGAGGATCCGGGGAACTACAGACTGGTCAGCCTGACCTCGGTGCCGGGGAAGGTCATGGAGCAGTTGGTTTTGAGGGTGCTCACGAGCCATGTGCAGGACAACCAGGGGATCAGGCCCAGCCAGCACAGGTTCATGGAAGGCAGGTCCTGCTTGACCAACCTGATCTCCTTCTATGACCAGGTGACCCGCCTAGTGGATGAGGGAAAGGCAGTGGATGTGGTCTACCTGGACTTCAGTAAAGCCTTTGACACTGTCTCCCACAGCATTCTCCTAGAGAAGCTGGCGGCTCACGGCCTAGACAGGTACACTCTTCGCTGGGTAAAAAACTGGCTGGACGGCCGAGCCCAGAGAGCTGTGGTCAACGGAGTTAAATCCAGTTGGCGGCCGGTCACGAGCGGTGTTCCCCAGGGCTCAGTACTGGGGCCGGTCCTGTTCAATATCTTTATCAATGATCTGGACGAGGGGATCGAGTGCTCCCTCAGTAAGTTTGCAGACGACACCAAGTTGGGTGGGAGTGTTGATCTGCTTGACAGTAGGAAGGCTCTGCAGAGGGACCTGGCCAGGCTGGATCGATGGACCGAGGCCAACTGTATGAGGTTCAACAAGGCCAAGTGCCGGGTCCTGCACTTCGGCCACAACAACCCCAGGCAACGCTACAGGCTTGGGGAAGAGTGGCTGGAAAGCTGCCCAGAGGAAAAGGATCTGGGGGTGCTGATTAACAGCCTGCTGAACATGAGCCGGCAGTGTGCTCAGGTGGCCAAGAAGGCCAATGGCATCCTGGCCTGTATCAGAAATTGTGTGGCCAGCAGGAGTAGGGAGGTGATCGTGCCCCTGTACTCGGCACTGGTGAGGCCGCACCTCGAATACTGTGTTCAGTTTTGGGCCCCTCACTACAAGAAGGACATGGAGGTGCTGGAGCGTGTCCAGAGGAGGGCAACGAAGCTGGTGAAGGGCCTGGAGCACAAGCCTTATGAGGAGCGGCTGAGGGAACTGGGACTGTTTAGTCTGGAGAAAAGGAGGCTGAGGGGAGACCTCATCGCGCTCTACAACTACCTGAAAGGAGGTTGTAGCGAGGTGGGTGTTGGTCTCTTCTGCCAAGTAACTAGCGATAGGACAAGAGGAAATGGCCTCAAGTTGCACCAAGGGAGGTTTAGATTGAACATTAAGAGAAATTTCTTTACTGAAAGAGTGGTCAGGCCTTGGAACAGGCTGCCCAGGGAAGTGGTGGAGTCACCATCCCTGGAGGTATTTAAAAGACGTGTAGATGAGGCCCTTAGGGACATGGTGTAGTGGGCATGGTGTGTTGGGTTGACGGTTGGACACGATGATCTTAGAGGTCTTCTCCAACCTGTATGATTCTATGATTCTATGATTCTATGATTCTTCTCCTGTGACAACTGTACAAAATCATCACCAAAAGGAAGAACCTGGAATAGTGGGACATATTAGAAGGACTTCCAGAGTATGATGTAGGGACCATATAAACATGCAAATGTAGTAAAAAACAAATAAAACTACACATGCACCTTTCACAATTTTCAGAGAGAATGTAAATACATCCAGAGGCCAAACAACTGCTTCCTGCTTTCATAGCCTGGTTATGTCCAATCTACAAGAAAATTACTGTTCTTCTTGGTCATATTTTCATTAACCACAATACACTTTCATCCCAATTTATTATCAAGTCCTGTCTATTTTTTTCTGTAGGTCTTCCAAGGGCTCTTAACTTGTTGAATGGCTGGTGCTACATAGCCAGTATGAGAAGGAAAACAATAGAAAGGCTATTTTAGCAGTATCATAATTTTTCATTTCCAGCTAAAATAATCTAAGAAAAACAATTACTATAATTGCCAGCTATCCCATCCCTTCCTATGCTCACCTATTTACTACTACTTAGAGAATATACACGTGCAAAATTATCAGCATGCATCAATCCCTCAAAAGTCCTGCTTCAAACCAAAATCTCCCTTGGAAACCCTCCTGACTGATTGGCCTCACCAGCACAGCACAATAAGCTCTATCCTCTGTCACAGTTAAAAGTCTTATTAGATATATTTTGTTAGACCTTACAGAGAACAATATTTGCAGAAGTGTTAGGATGAATATACAATGATGTCAGAGGGATCAAAGTAGTCTGAATTTCTTTATAGAGACTAATGCTAGAATATAAACTCAAGAACAAGAAGTATAAAATCTTCTTGGTTTTATATAATTTGGATTTCTTTTTAACACATGCTACTTTGGACATTGTAAAATCTACAGAACAAGAAACGGTATAATTCGTCTCCTTTCAGTCACAGAAGCTAAAAAGCCTTGAGAAAGATTTGACTCAAACATAAGTACAGAAATTGCACTAGACTTACATAAATGTCTAGCTACTATTCCTGGCAGCTCCTGTCATGGGTTAGCCTTGGGAAGCAGCTGAATTCTCGCCCAGCTGTTCACTCCCCCCAGAGGGACAGGGGAAGAAAATAGGAAAAACAGGAGAAAGCAAGTGTGTGGGTGGAGATAAAGACTGGGAGACTGTTTACCAATTAACATTGTGTACAAAACACACTTGACTTGGGGAAATTAACTTAATTTGTTGCCAAGTAAAACAGATTCACGTAGTGAGAAACAAAAAAAAGACAAACATTAACACATCTTTCTGCCCTTTCCTAGGCTTAACTTCATTATTCTACACTCCCAAGTGGTGGGAGTCAGTAGTGGTCAGTCAGCAGCAGTTCCTCTCTGGTGCTCCTTCCTTCTCACAGTTTTCCTCTGCTCTGGCGTTGGCTCTCCAGAGGCTGCAGCTCCTTCAGGAGTATCCCCCTCCTCCGGCATAGGGTCCTCCACAGCCTGCAGTGTCGATATCTGCTCCACCTCCTCCTCTGACCCTGGGGTCCCAGAAGAGTGCTGTTTCTTTTTTTTTCCCTTCTCCTCTGCCTGTCCAGCATTTTTTCCCCTTTCTTAAACACGCTTTCCCAGAGGTGGCACCATCGTGGTTGAGGGAGGCGGCTGTGCCCTGCCGAGGGTCTGTTGGAGCCGGCTGGAACCGGCTGTGTCTGGCACGGGGCAGCCCTGGCCTCTCCTCACAGAAGCTGCCCTGCAGCCCCCGGCTGCCAGCACCTGAGCATCTGCACCTTATACTATTATGAAACACAGATACGTTGGAACTAATGGCAGGATCCCTTTCCTGAGTTTTTCCTATGAAATTCTGTTAGCATCCCATAGTAACCTGTGTTTCTGACTCGCCTGCAAACGAGCTGGAATAAAAGCATGCTGCAGTATAGATTAACTGTTGAAATTGCATGGAGATCAACAAGTAAAATGTCATGGGACCCTGACTTGAAGCCACACAGTGGGAGTTTGGCAGGATTGTAAGGAGATAAAAAACCTAAAAATTAATAGCATTTTGAAATTACAGACTGTTTCCAGCAGGATAAAGAAGTAGAGATCTTCATCACCTCTATCCTGGAATGCTAACACAATGCTTAAAGGACTCACCCAATCTGCCCCACTTTAAACTTTTTGGCCTTTATTGAGCTAAAACCCCCATTGAGGAAAAAGACTTTGTTTTTTCTTAACCTCCTCAAGGAGAACTAAAGACTTACAAGCATACATTATTGATCTAATCCTCCTTTAACATGGAAAAAATACTGTATACACTAGCAGCACCTTGATTACTTTATTTGTCCTGGCAAAAAAAACAAGCATAAACCAACTCCCCCATTCCCTTATGTCAACTTGAATTACTGTATCAATCATAGTTAAGCACAGATTCTTACTCAGAAGAGATCTGAAGCAGCCAGGGACAGAGACAGCCATGTTCTCTTGAGAAGATACCTATAATATTTGAAACATTTAAAAAGACTAAAGCATCTAAAGTGTCTGGCCTATTGGCTTAGGGACCAATGTGTGCTGGGAGGAATCTCTGGCATTAAGACCACATCACAACCTCTGTTACATGCAGTGTGTCAAAACTTGTTCTCTGGGGCAGGCTTCAAGCATTACTTGTTCTTGTCACCCTTGCCTCTTCCTCAGCTGTGTAATTCACTGAGCAGCGCTGACAGAAATCCCAGAGGGGATAGCAATTCTTGTTCTACTGGCTGGTTAAGTTGCCTTTAGTTTATTTGTAGCTACTGGATGCTGGAGGACAAAGGTAAACACTGATGCTAAAAACTACAGAAAAGGACCTTGGCAGTGTAAAAACTGCCACCTTTACTCAAACTTGCTAGGGCACCCATAAGAATAATGTTATTAATGATTGCTTTCAGAGCAACAGAGGTTTCAATTCATAGTTCCACGATGGTAAATATAACTCAAGCAGAAATAAAAGAGAATATGTGTCCAAAAGAACCTACAGAATAAGTAAATGAGAGAGAAAAGATCATCTAATCTGTTCTACTGATCAATAGAAACTATAAGATTTATTGAAAACAAAAATAAAAGTGAAAATAAAGTACAATTCAGGTGTGTAAGAAATAATTAATAATTTTCTGAGTATACATATTTTTAAAGTTAATTTTAAAAAGACCCTCAAGAATGTTATGTTATTCTTCTCTATCCCTGAGCTCCTTTTGAAACTGTAACCCAACAAGCTCTCCTGTAGTTCCACAGTATGGAAATCTGTAGCAGTCATGGTCATGAGCTATGAGGGTTACGCAACCTGCAGGTGTGTAAAGATCGTGACTGTGGGGTTCTCAGCATTCTGCAATAGACAAAGGATATAGACGTCTGGGTTTCTGAGAATTTCATTATTACAAATTACTAAAAACCAAGTATTAGTAGGAAGAAATATATACCTCTACCCCAGCTGAAACCAGGACAGTCCATCACAGGGTTCTTCTCTGCTTGGGAAAACACTTGAAGATATATTCATATTTTCCCTCTATCTCTGTTCAGGCACATCTTTTCAGTCAAGAAAGATCTAAGCACACAAAGGGGAAGTCATGCTTGACCAACCTTCTATGATTAAATGAACTGGTTTTTTAGACAGGGGGAGAACAGTGGATATTGTCTACATTTACTTCAGTAAGGCTTTCAACACTCTTATGTATACCATAAGATCCTGACAGAGAAGCAGGCAGTGAGGTGGACTGAACACTGTCTGAACAGCCAGAGTGTACCCTTAGCAAGTTTGTTGATGACACAAAACTGGGAGGAGTAGCTGAGACACCTGATACATGATGATGTATCAGGTATATACATCAGGTTGATACATGGTCACGTTGCTATCCAGAGGGGCCTTGACAGGCTGGAAATGTCAGAAATGGCCTGACAAGAACCTCGTACAGTTCAACAAGGGAAAGTGCAAAGTCCTGCACGTGGGGAGGAAAAACCCCAGGCACCAGTATATCCTGGGGTTTGACACCCATGAAAGCAGCTTGGCAGAAAAGGACCTGGGAATCCTGGAGGACACTAAGTTGTACCCAAGCCAGTAATGTGTTCTTGTGGCAAAAAACAGCTAATGGTATCCTGGGCTGCATTAGGAGGACTGTTGCCAGCAGGTCAAGAGAGGTGTTCCTCTGCTCAGCACTGGTGAGGCCACACCTGGAGTACTGTCCAGTTCTGGGCTTCCCAGTACAATACAAATATAGAGCTAGTAGAGAGTGTCACAAAGTGCCACTAAGATGATTAAGGGATTCGAATAGCTCTTATATGAGGAAAGGCTGGGAGAAAGAGGACTGTTTAGCATAGAGAAGAGAAGGCTCAGGGAGGGGCAGAACTCATCCATGTGTCCAAATACCTGATGGGAGGCTGTAAAGAAGAGGCAGCCAGGCTCTCTTCAGTGGTGCCCAGTAATGGCACAAGACAATGGTTACAAACTGAAACATAGGAGGTTCCATAGTGAAACATACTGTAATGGTGACTGAGCACTGTCACAGCTTGCCCAGAAATGTTGTGTAGTTTCAATCCATGGAGATATTAAAAACCTGTCCAGCTATGGTCCTGGGCAAGTGGCTCTCAGTGACCTTGCTTGAGCAGGGGGGTTGGACCAGATGAAATTCATAGGTCCTACCTTAACCATTCTGTAAGAATGTGATAAGAGTCTCTGAATTTTGCATGGCCTGGATACCTAGAGGAAGGAGAGTTGCACAGCTCTGTGGCAGTCACGTGATGCAGAAGAACACATGATTCCATAGAGTGCAGAAACACAACAAGATGGGGAAAGGTAAGACCCCTTTAATCCACCCAATATATCTATGTTGAGTGATAGTATCTTCCCAATACAAACTTTTATTTGGTGTTGTAGCCTAATAACTAAACCTAAGACTCAGAGGAGGGTAAATGCAGTTACAGTTAGTCACTGAATGTAAAAAGTTGACTATCAGAGCTATGGGTATACAAGTGCAGTTTGGTATGGGTCTGAGAGGTTTATGATGAGTTGACTGCGGGGTATGTGGGATAATATGGGCAAGTACCTAGGACAGTGGGCACCTCCAGTGTTTTGGAACTTCACCCCTGAACAAGTGCAGAATCCTGAAAAACTAGTAAAGTATTTTGAAAAAGTATATTGTCACCCTGGCAATAGGTTAAAAAAGCTCCTATTGTTTACTGGACACTTTTACATTACAATGTAAATACTTATATAGGTAGAAGTAGTATTTGTTTGTACATTGCACAGTACTGTTTTTCCACATTAAATCACAACTAGATTATCAGATGCAATAGCAATTACAATTGATGTATACTCTCATCTGATGTATATCGACAGGCCAGTGCAGAATCTGGACCATATCTCAATGGAGAATTTCACAGCAGATATATTGGAATTAATATCATCCACTTCAACTGCAGTTAACCCATATGTACAACCATTTTTTAATTTAGTTTAATCACTTCGTTAAAAATATTCTTGTCATTGGTTACTAGGTATCTTTTGTTATTATTACCTTAATAGTTTTCAAAATGCCATTCCTAAATCATAACCCTTTCTCTCATTTTCTGATCTCACTTTCTGTAAATTGCTTTTCTTTCATCATCTTCACTTCTTACTTCACTCTTCTAATTGCATTGAATCATCATTGTCACCAAACAAGTTTCTCTTACTTATCAACCACTTTTTCTTCATCTCAACTCAATATGTCTATGCATTACAAAATCCAGGCTCCAGTATAAATGTCCTCTCATACCTCTCTAATTCTGAAGGAACAGCTTGATCATGAATCACATTCACCAGTGTTACACAAAAATGACAATATTTGTGAAGGACAGAGAGTGTCATATTGCCATCAAAATGTATTTGCTGATTTTTAGAAGAAAGGTCCAGTTTGTAGGAACATTCTCCCTGCAAGCACCTTAGCTTTGGAGCAGGGTACCAAAGTACCCCATATTCTCATTCTGTGATTTAAAGAAACACAAACCACAGTAAATACCATGTCTATATCTGGATGGATGGGGAGGTCTCCTGGCAGAGTTTGTAAGGTCTTAGAAAAATTTTCAATTGTTTAGTTACTACGTATGTTTAGTTACTATTCTATATTTTCGGATCCAATAGAGTTCAGACCACTGCTGTATTTTTCAAATCTGTAAGCAAGAGCTAAATATTTCAAACTACTAGATGAGTGTGGATATGAAAGAAACAGTTAAACAAAGTAAACACGTCTTGAAACTACTGTTAGAAAGGTAATCTTCACTGCATTACATGCTAAACAAAGTAATGGAAGTTACTTGTCTTATTTTTTTCATACCCATGAATGTATTTGCTATACCAAAAATTTTGATGCTGTCCAAAAAATATTAAACTTCCATCAGAAGAAAAAAACACTTGTGCTGAAACAAACAAATGGCTGAGATGACAGAGTCACACCAACAATAGACAACTCCTGTCTAAACCAGTTGAACCCATTTGGTGATGAAAAGAATGTTATCACTTTAGTGTACTGAAAGGGAAAATTAGGGATATTCAAGTATGAACAGTGCAAAAGACTATCAAGAGGTGGTGGTAGGAGGAAATTTTATGAAGGGCAGAAAAGTACATTGGTATGAAAGTATGGTGTGCTTTCAGCACTGCCTCTTTCCTTCCCCACTTCTCTTCTGACATTTATTCCAGAGTTTCTCACATGAGAAGTTATATCCATTGGCCCGTTCTAGTATATAGCATTTTAATCTGATACAAAGTTTGCCAATAATTTTGAAAGGATCTATAGCAACCTTTTCCACTGACCTTTTCTAAATCTCTTGAGTATCTGGCATGACATGTGAGTGTTGTCACGTAAATACATCATGTAAAAGAAAATATTTAATAGAGATTAGAGATACATATATATCCCCCTGATTATTGCTTAATAAAAGGGATGGCTGTATGTATCTGCAGCTGGATTTGCTTTAAGCTCATATTATGTGTGTCATTGCAGGTGAAGATACCAACAGTTCAGTTCTGAATTAGGGCATTTACCCAATAAGGTTTTCTTTATTCTTTCTTTTTAATGCAAATGGTCACAATTGTTTAAGTTGATGTCTGTTTAGACTGAAACAACCTAAAAAAAGTATTACTTATTCTTGACCTTTAATGGGTCACTTGGGATTTAAAATTCCCTTATTAAATAATAAGTGTTGCAACATTTTATGGAAGATTGTACTAAAGAAGTGAAGACAATACATTTTCTCACTGCCAGGATCAAGGAGACTTTCAGCCTATTAAGAAAACCAATGTATTTTTTGAAGATGCAAGTAGGAAGACTTTCAATAGGTGTTTATTTGTGGGTGTGTGGAAATCAAATCAAACAACATTATTTCTTTCTAGTTAATTTTCTTTAAAAAAAGGATACATTTAACATATGTAAGAAGTGCATACAGAATGTTACATTTATGCCAAATTAATAATATGCAAAAAATTATTGTTTGACCGGGTACAAAAAATGCTAGTAATATTCAAGAGAATGTACATATAAATTCAAAAGTATTTAAATGATCTGATTTTTAACAAACACATTTATCAGAGTTTTTCCAATTTTCAGGAATTGCTTTGATGTCCCTTATTTGAAGGGGCAAGATGGCTATATGGGGAGAAGTATGTTAACCCCAGCTCACATGGAAACATAAAGTAAATTGGATATTGCATTATTATGTTAGACAATGGCACTTTATATGATTCCTCACTCTTTTAGCCAAAGCCTTCCTGTTAATTTATTTCAGTGATACAGATTAACAGTCCCCACTAGCAGTGTTATAAAACATTACCCACAAACACATTTGTTATGGAATTGGCAGACAGAGGATTCTTTGCAGTTCAATTCTCCTGTTGATTCATTCCATTAATCATAGATTGTTTGATTTGAATGTCAAGATCTAGCAAGACTGTTTCTTTTGTCAAGTTGAAATAGTGTTGCAAAGATTGCTATGCATTATAGTCGGGCTGGGAATCAAACATCACCTGTAATTCTTAGTCAAAATCAGACTGGCAGTGTTCCCTTGGTAAACAAAAAGATTTTCAGTTTAGAAATTGATTGCCAGCATTTACAAGAAAGACACAATAAATGGCACTTGGAACATGCTCAGGAATGCAATTCCAAGAATAACTTCAAGAAAGAAGGATTAAAATACATAAACAGGTAAATTTATAAAATAGGACCTCCAAGAAAAAAGTTATGATGGAAAGAACTCTAGTTCTTCAATTGCAACGAAGGTAAAGACTACAGCGGGCTGTGTTAACTTTGAAAATAAAACACCACTCTTGTTTCATCATTTCCTAATAGTGATAAACTCAGAATAGATGTGCATTAATTGTTCCACTGCTGGATTATTTTTGGGACACGAAAATCTGGCAGTCAGACAGAGACAAGGCTGGTGCAGCTCCATGCCCCCAAGTCCAAGTGGAAGTGAGGCTAAGCATGCATTGCCAGTAGGCACATGCGCACACAAACTTGTACACACATGTGCACACACACACACACTCACCTGTGGTGGGTTGACTTTTGCTGGCTGCCAGACCCCCATCCAGCCGCTGTCTCACTCCTCCTCCTCAACAGGACAGAGGGAGAAAATAAGATGGAAAAAGATCAGGGGTAGAGGTAAGGACAGGGATATCACTGACTGATTACCTTCATGGGCAAAACAGACTCAACTTGCGGAAAATTAATTTATTTATTGTCAATTTAAAATAGAGTAGGGTGGTGAGAAACAAAGAAAAAATTAAAAACACCTCTCCCCTCTTCTTTCCAGGCTCAGCTTCACTTCTTACTCTTCTACCCCCTCTCCTGAGTAGCACAGGGGGATGAGGAGTGGAGACTGTGGTTAGTCCGTAACACTGTCTCTGCTGCTCCTTGCTCCTCACAATTTTCTCCTGCTCCATCATGGGGTTCCTCCCATAGAATAAAGGCCTTCAGAAACTGCTCCAGTGTGGGTCCTTCCCAGAGGCCACTGTTCTTCAAGAACTGCTCCAGCATGGCTTCTCTCCATGGGGTATGGTCCATCAGGAATGGAATGCTCCAGTGTGGGTTCCCCATGGGCCACAGTTTCTGCCAGAAAACCTGCATGGGCTCCTCTCCACAGTCTGCAGCTCCTGCCAGGACCCTGCTCCTGCATGATCTCTCCGTGGGTTGCAGCTTCCTTTGTGGCATGTCCACTTGCTGTGGCATGGGGTCCTCCACTGCAGGCTGCAGCATGGATATCTGCTCTGGTGTGATCCTCCATGGGCTGCAGAGAACTACCTGCTCCACCATGGTCTTTTCCATGGGCTGTGGAGGAATCTCTGCTCCAGCATCTGGAGCACCTCCTCCTCCTCCTCCTCCTCTCATCTTGGTCCTCACAGGACTGTTTCTCTCACATTTCTTACTCCTCTCTCACACTCTGCTGCACATAGTTTCTTACCCTTTCTTAAACAAGTTTCCTCAGAGGCACCACCATCTTGGTTGAGGAGCTCAGCTTTGCCCTGCGGTGGCTCTGTTGGAGCTGGCTGGAACCAGCTGCATCTGACCCCATCTCTCCTCACAAAGGCCATCCCTGCAGCCACCCGCTGCCAGCATCTGAGCATGTAAACCCAATGAACACCTAAAGGCCCTTACTGGAGCTCACAGCTTAAGGGCATAGAAAGACTTTTGAGGCAACCTTACTGTATAATGACTTTATAAACATTCAGCTCTGCTGTGGTTACCTTGTTTTCCTATTCTTGCAGAACATCCAGCTGAAGACTTCTGGTACCCCATAAGTCAAGATAGTCTTTTGCCATTCAGTGGACAGTTACACTGCTCAATAACCTTGCCTCCAGCCTGCAAAACACTGAAATGTAAAGAAATAGCCAAAAAACCCCCACATGTCAATAAGACCTGAAGGTTAGCAAACTGAATGTCTTGGTAGGTCCTTTTTTACTGTGCCCTCTCACAGAGGAGGATGAGGGAAAACTGTACTTCATAGTTACTGAGAACCTGAATCGTCACCCTGAGTTGCCTGTCCACAACAGCGCGCATCATTTCTTCTGCATCTGCTTTGGAGACATGGCTTATCATAGTGTCGCTTTGGAGACTGCCCTGGAAACGGGCCACCCAAATGTGAGTAACACTAAATCATTCTTCTGGCTTGGGGAGTGATACTGAGAAGAACTGTGTGCCACAGAGAACATGTGGATAATACCAAAATGAGCAATTCCAGTTTCCAGGTTGTCTCCTCAAAAGTGCTTGAGCAATCTGTTAGTTCAGAGGGTCTGTCTTCAGTGTCAGAGAGCAGTCTGACATGGAGACAAGCTGTGATGTGTTTGGGAGTGTGCAACGGTAGTGCAAGTACCATGGTCGTGCTCACAGTGGTTTATTGTGTGACACTCTCTTGTGCTACAGGTGATATCTATAATTCCATGCTCTTCTGCAATATATTTTATGAAACCCTGTCTGCATGTGGAAAGTATTTTTCCCATAAAGGACATTTGGACTAATTTGTTCTGAAAATTACTTGCTTTTGTTCATCAGCCTGGCAGTCTCTTTGGTTTGATATATGGAGCAGTTTTGAGGGCTTTTATTTGTATTGTAAACCTTCCCCAAAGCAGTCTTCCACAGAGGCCGTGTTGATTGTTGTCCAGTTTTCTTACATGCCCAGTCTTAGAGACCATGTACATTTATACAGCCAAGAGAATTCAGAGTCATGGACATTCTTTTGTGCTTTTATTTCTTTTTTTTTCTGCTTCACACAACACACTGGTACAGAGGGGAGATAGCTACTGAGAAGAGAAGAAACAGTCTGCTGGAAGAACAACTCTGGGTCTGGGTTTCATGAAACTCTATTATGCAACTTCTTCCCTCAGGCTTCATAATATTTGATCACAGTGCTATTACTGAAAATCTTATTGTTCCTCACTAACAGAATTTTCAGAGGTTGCTTTCTCCATTGAAATGCAGTAATTTCCACCGTTTTTTTTTGCACAAGCATACTGATTTGATGAAGAGCAACCAGTTTTACTTCATTTTCTATTCTGCCCTCTGGTTCTGCTGGTTTCCTTGCTAATACAGAGTCTTTTTCAATTGTTAGTAGTTGAATCATTTTCTTGCTTTTATTTTTGAATTTCTCAGGCAATGTTCTTTTACCTACAAGCAGGTTTTCCATTACAGTTTATTCACGGGCCAGATTAATAGCATTTCCATATGGATATCTACTTTTTCATTTAGAACAAATGTAAAATTCATCCACAAAAATGCTCAGTATTTCAACTATGCTAGTTCCCACACCTCTTCTAGTGTAACATTAATAGACTAAAGATAAAACTAAAAATTAATGCTTGCAAGTGTTAATTTCATCTCATAATGCAGTCTAAAACACATCCCAGAATCTGGAGTATCATTTTATTCCTGCAAAACGTTCAGGAAAGAATCAAGTCATGTGATTGTTGTCAGAATAACTGATTCAATTATTTATTTATTTTAAAATGTTACTATTTGGAAGATGGAATTTGAAGTTTTGCTTCCCAGAGAAGCTAATGGAAGGCATGCAACAACATACATTTTCTTATTCTTTTATTTTGAATATTCAAACTTTGTTTGACTTTTAGGTCATATATTAGGCTATGTTTTAGGACAGAAAACATGATATAAACACTCAGTTATGTTTCTGTATTTCCAAGCCTCTCTGGGAATATGCAATTATCATTGATGCATAACTAAATTGGATTAACTGATTACATAAATAGATGCTCTGCAGGAGGATTGCAATGAAGAGGTATAGTAGTTTAGTAACTATACTCTTATCTGACATAAAGAACAGGCTAGTGTACAAGGGGCATGTATGACTTTCTGAAGGAACTGAGTCATATTTTTAGTATAATATTAAAGCTGGTGAATGCAAAGATGATCCAACATCTACTTATTTCTATTTACCTGTGCCTTTCAAATGCCTTCAATGCCTCGTATTTCACAGAATCACAGAGTAGTTGAGGCTAGCAGGGGCCTCTGGAGATCATCTAATCCACCCCCCTCGCTCAGGTAGTGTCAGGTAGAGTAGGTTGTCCTGGACGGTGTCCAGTAGGTTTTGAATATATCCAAGTATGGAAACTCCACAATATCTCTGTGCAATCTGTTCCAGTATTCAACCACTTTCACAGTAATAAAAAGTACTGTTCAGATTGCATTTCCTGCATTTCCGTTTGTGCCTATTGCCTCTGGTCCTGTCACTGGTCACCACTGAGAAGAGTCTGACCCTTTTCTTTACACCCTCCCTTCAGATAGTTATAAACATTGATAAAGTCACCCCCAAGCTTGTCTTCTCCAGGCTGAACCATGTCAGTTCTCTCAGCTGTCCTTGTATGACAGTTACTCCCGTCCCTTCATAATTTTTGTGGCCCTTTTCTGGACTCATCTCCAGTATGTTCATTTCTTTCCTGTACTGAGGGAGCCCAGAACTGGACACAGCACTCAAGGTGGGTCTCAGCAGTGATAAGCAGAGGTGAAGGATCATCTACCATGATCTTCTGGTAATGCCGTTCCTCGTGGAGCCCAAGATACCATTTGCTGGCTTATGTTTGCCTTGTCCACTAGGACTCCCAGAACCTTCTCTCAAAAGCTGCTTCCCAGCTGGTTGGTCCCCAGCCTCCACTGGTGTTTTCCTCTCTTCACTCCATAAAAGTATTTCAGAAATAGGAGGAACAGTGTTATTGCATCTGTTTTCCATCTCAGTAATCCCATTCATGAATGAATAACTGCAAAGTGAAAAGCTGAGTATTGCTTATCATATTATCAAGAAGACACAGAGCTCATGAAGTTTGCTACATTAGTAAATAAACAGACCAAATAAACTGAAATATTTGCCCTGATAATAAAGCGAAAAGTAGTATATCAGTACCAATCAACTTACTTACTGTGCTGTGTATATTATTCAAAAAGCATGAGCATACAGAAAGTGCTGAGTTAATTATCCCCTTATCTGAGGAAATTAAACAAGTAATAGCTAAAAAACCCCAGATAGATCTGTTGTGCTTTTAAAGAACTAGTGCTATTTATGCTAGCATCCTCACATGGTAAAAAATAGGTAAACATCTGCCTAAGGATGAAGCTTTAGTGAATCTTATCATGTATCTGAAGTTAAACCCATGATAAAACTTGATAAATGGCTTAGCATCATGCCTATATTTGTCTCTCACCGAAGCAATATGTTTTAAATAACCTTTACAGTTAAGTGCATAACTGCACTAGAACTGTGTGTTAGTGTCTGCGTAGACAGCAATGGGACCAAGTTCTTATAAAGTCTGTTTCTTCTGTTGTACTTTTTGGATGGAAGATCAAGTCACTTTTAACCCCTTGGGAATTAATACATACAAGCCTGTAAATGAATTATAAATATCACGCAACAAATATTTTTATATTCTACTCTTTGAATTTTCCCAAATTGTCCTGTACTCATCTTCATGATACTGAATTGAGGTCCCCAGCTGTGGTTTCTTTAAATAAACAATTAATCGGAATAATGCTGTGACTTGAACTGAAAGGCTAGGTACTTCCTTGGGGAATGCTGACTCGTGTCTGTGGTAGTGTTATAATTATTCTACTGCTAGCATTACAATTGCTGTTATGCAACCCCATGCGATGACTGTTGTGTAACTCCACAAGTGACCCCATGAGGTGCTGTAGTACAGTGGTTCACTTGAGGTTTAGTATATAAGAATAAGGCTATAGGTATTGAGGAACACAAAGATATGAAGAATACAATAGAATATGATTTGTTATAAGGTAACAGGGCTCAGTATTGGGGCCAGTTCTGCTTAATATCTTTATTAATGATCTGGATGAGGGAATCAAGTGCACCCTCAGTAAGTTTGCAGATGACACCAACCTGGGTGGGAATGTTGATCTGCTTGAGGGTAGAAAGGCTCTACAGAGGGATCTGGACAGGCTGGATTGATAGGCTGAGGTCAACTGTATAAGATTCAACAAGGCTAAATACCGAGTCCTTCACTTGGGTCGTAACAACCCCATGCAGCGCTATAGGTTTGGGGAAGAGTGGCTGCAAAACTGCCCGCTGGAAAAGGACCTGGGGGTGTTGGTCAACAGCCAGTTGAATACGAGCCACCAGTGTGCCCAGGTGGCCAAGAAGGCCAACAGCATCCTGGTCTGTATCACAAATAATATGGCCAGCAGGACTAGGGAAGTGACTGTCCCTTTGTACTTGGCGCTCATGAGGCTGTATCTCGAATACTGAGTTCAGTTTTGGGCCCCTCACTACAAGAAAGACATTGAGGTGCCAGAGTGCATCCAGGGAAGAGCAACAAAGCTGGTGAATGGTTTAGAGAACAAGTCCTATAAGGAGGGGCTGAGGGAACTGGGGTTGTTTAGTCTGGAGACTGAGGGGGGAGACCTTATCACTCTCTACAACTACCTGAAAGGAGGTTGTAGCGAGGTGGGTGTCTGTCTCTTTTCCCAAGTAACAAGTGATAGGATGAGAGCAAATGGCCTAAAGTTGCACCAGGGGAGGTTTAGACTGAATATTAGGAAAAATTTCTTCACTGAAATGGTTGTCAAGCATTGAATTAGACTGCCCAGGGAAGTACTTTTGTCACCATCCCCGGACCTATTTAAAAGACGTGTAGACATGGTGTTTAGGGACACAGTCTAATGGTGGACTTGGCAGTGTTAGGTTTATGGTTGGACTTAATGACCTTAAAGGTTTTTTCCAATCTAAATGATTCTATGATTCTATAACAGCAGTCTCAGCACTCTGGCTGCCAAATCTTTATTCATTTTCTTTTTTCTTTTTTTGAAAATATCAGAGTGAATGAGAACTCTCAGGATAAAGAATTGACATTGCCTATAGTTATGAGGAACTCTCCCAAGAATACAGGACAGTTTAGAAGAAAACACTTGTATTAATGTAACATGGAAGAAAGAATTATATAAAGTAAAAAACTGTGCAGAGGATCAGATCTGTGGATTATAGGGTTTGAACTTAATGAATTTATAAGTCTTAGATGTAAATTGAGCATGAAGACTTAGAGACTGGTATAAGTTTCCTAATCTACAAAGTGCTTATATTGGAGAACAGTCTATGCACTGATTAAGCCAAACAGACATCACTTGAAATGAGCCAAACCCTCAACATTGAAATTTCATACTGAAAGAGATATGCCAGGGGCTTGAAAGTTGTATGATAGGACTGAAAATTATATGATAGGACTGTTATGGGGCTCACTAAGTTTCCAAGAACTCAGTCCTTCCTTTGACTGAATTAATAATTTCACCAACGGTTACCCAGAAGAAAAATGTGATGTAAATGCTGACCTATAGTTTCCTACACAAAGCAGTATAGTTGTAAGTCAAAGTACTCACAAATGCTATTGTTAACTGGGATTTTACATCACAGTATATATCTGGATCCTCCAACATATTATCTGTACAAAGTATGGGTTCTTTTCATACATTAGCTAACAAGTGTTAGTCATAGAATCTTCTTTTAAGTAAAAAAATAAGGTATGCCCAATTCTCTGAAAAATTCTATTTTCTAAAATGGTTTTGTTGTACTGTCCAATCCCAGCTTCTAAAACACACCTAAGAATAAGTGGGCAAAATTATAATGCCACGGAAGTTAGGGACACAACTCCTACAGTAAGGGAGGAATTAAGATTTTCTGAAACCACTCATGATTCAGATTTCTTTTTCTTCAAATTTCATCCCTTAATTATGAATGCATAACTTAGTGCAAATAATAAATCTAGAAATCAGAAATCTTGATTTAAATTTTCCTATTAGAAAATGGCTGTTTACCTTCTTCAAAAGTTTTTCTTCAAATTAATAAATTTTTATTAATCTCAGTGACATGATTTGTCTTGCACTCAAAAATGATCATAAATAGAGCCCTACCTTCCAGCAATCTAGCTGTACATCAGAAAACCAGAAGCAACAGAGAACAAAAGATCTGAGCCCTAGCTATGTGATTCAGAACACAGACTTGAGTATGACCATCCTAACCCAACCAGCAGTCTGTTTTTTTTTTCTTATTTGGTTCCTACTGAAACTGGTCAGTTCTGTAGAATATTAGACATTTCAGGATTGACAGAGACAGAATAACAGTGGTTTATAAGGTTGCAGTTCTTTCATGAGATGAGATCTAAGCTCAAGTCCTGGTCTTGATTCAGTGCAGGAAACTGTTGATACCAGTTTTCTCATTTCCTCTGAATCCTGACTCAATGTGCTAATCGGAACTAAGAGCAACAGTGGAAGAGCAGACAGGCTGTCCTTAGAGAAAAATTTCGTAAGATTTCAAGTGTCAGGTATCAAACCCATCCATACACAAATCAGACATTTTTGGAAATCAGGAAAATTCACACAGTTCTGGGAAACTATTTTTACCCAATTCAAAATGCAAGATTCAATTTTGTGGGAAAAATATACATGGAATAGCTGCATGTAAATGAGGAGAAAAGTCTACTCTTCACACTGCAGCAATAATTTAAGGCATGGGTACATAAATTCTGTGTAATCGTAAGTTTGGAGAGATATGAAATGGACTCATCTGTCAGGCCTATGGTTTTCATCAAGTTATATGAATTGGAGACTACTAGTACTTCAAATTGTTATTATTTAAATTATAGGAAATGCCCTTAAAAACATTAACTGGAACTCAATGATCTATTTTCTTTGACAGAAATAATAATGATGAATGATGATGAATATTTCGTATAAAGCCATGTATGCGATAGAAACCCAGCAAAAGAGAAGAATAAATAAGAAAAAAATCCCAGACTTGTTAACATATTTTGGCTGGGATATACAGATTTGTCAGAACAAGATTCCTATATACATGCAAAGATTGGGGTTCAAATGACAAGTATTTCGTTAGGCGTAATTCAAATCCAGAAGCACATGATGATATTTTCTGGCTAAAAATATGGAATTATTGGTTAGAAATAAAATGACACCATGATATTACAAAATTACCTCTGTACAAAGGAGAACAGATGACTACTAGGTGTGCTACACTCCTTTTATTTTTTAAAGTTTAAAAAGATCTACTGTTAATTTACAAGATACAGCAGAAGCATTAAATCATATGGCACACTAAATAATTTCTAAAGACACTATCTGGCCTGTTTTAAATATGACTAGAATTTGGCCAACAGAACAAAATGGCTCTACTATGGTGAACATATAACTATAGGATCTCTTGTAGAAAGTATACCAAGCAAAAATAAGTTAATTTAAGGTTAATTCAGGTTAATCCTGAAACCAAATGAAAAGGAAAAAAAAGGAATTTTGACATTGACTTTAATGAAGCTCAGATTTCACCCTGGAAACATTATAGCTTCATCCTGGTTTTTTCCATCTTTTGGATGGAAAAAAATCTCTGATTTCCTTCCCGTGCTTTTTGCCTTTTCTGTAGCTATTCAGCTACAAGAATCCTCATGTTTTGCTACCACCATTTGGACAGTTAGTTATTTGGAAGCAGTTAATTCCCAGAATTTCTGGCAACTTTACAAATCACAGTTTCATACAGGCAACTTGCATGACATATTGAAGATACAAACCTCCTTTAACATAAAAAATAAATGACTGTAATATTCAGATACCCTCAGGAATGATACTGTTTCTTCTTCAGATGATGTAGTTTTACCAGTGACTTTAATGAGAAGGCAGCCATTTTGAGACCTTTTGAGTATTCCAAGAAAAAGTATGAAATTTCTCATGACTAGAGCTAAAAAAATTTCTGCTACTATTTACTCATTGTGCTGGTTTTGGCTGGGATAGTTAATTTTCTTCATAGAAGCTAGAGTGAGGCTATGTTTTGGATTTGTGCTGAAAACAGCGTTGATAATACAGGGATGTTTTCGTTATTGCTGAGCAGTGCTTACATGGAGTCACAGCCTTTTCTGCTTCTCACACTGCCCTACCAGCGAGTAGGCTGGGGGTGCACAAGAAGCTGGGAGGGGACACAGCTGGGACAGCTGACCCCGACTGACCAAAGGGATATTCCATACAATATGACGTCATGCTCAGCATATAAAGCTGGGGGAAGAAGAAGGAAGGGGGGATGTTCAGAGTGATGGCTTCTCTTCCCAAGTAACCGTTGCACGTGATGGAGCTCTGCTTTCCTGGAGGTGGTTGGACAGCTGCCTGCCGATGGGAAACAGTGAATGAATTCCTTGTTTTGCTTTGCTTGTGTGAGTGGTTTTTGCTTTCCCTATTAAACTGTCTTTATCTCAATACACGAGTTTTCTCACTTTTACCCTTCCAATTCTCTCCCCCATCCCACTGCGGGGGAGTGAGCAAGCGGCTGTGTGGTGCTTAGTTGCCATCTGGGGTTAAACCACTACAGTTCTTTTTGGCGCCCCACATGGGGCTTGAAGGGTTCGAGATAACAACCGGTTTGATTGGAATGTGCTAGATCGAATTTATAGCTGTTATTGCTGTTAGCTATTAATCAGCAGGCTCCTGTGATTGCCATTGGGCTTGCTGGCCTCATTGTATATTAGAGTCTAGTGTTCGTTAGTGGCTGCTTTTTGCTTTTGCTGGTTGCTGTACTGCTGTACTGCTGATCATCTTACTGTGCTGTGCCTGGGAACATTCTGATAACAGCAATGGCGATGCACCTAGGCTAGCAGACGGCTAGGGTATTGCTGCTGTTTCTGTGCTGCTGTACTGGACGGGTTGGAACTCCAGTGTGAACTCTGTGGGACTCTGACCACGTGGGAGCAGGACACCCTGAAGCACCTGTGGCTGGGGATAAGTCCACACCAGAACAGGTACACCTCGAAGCATCTGTGGCTGTGGGTAAGGCCACGCTGGAGCAGGTATATCTCTGAAGGCATTGTGGCCCATGCAGAAGGCCATGCTGGAACAGGTGCACCTCAAAGCAACTGTGGCTGTGGATAAGTCTATGCCGTGCAGGTATACCCCTGAAGAGACTGTGGCTAACAGATAAGGCTCCACTTGGAGCAGGTACAACCCTAAAGGAATGCAGTCTGTGGATAAGTCCAAGCTGTAGCAGGAGCAAGGGGAGGAATTAAGTACCCACTTACTCCACGTAGCATCAGTTGCATGATGTGTAGAGGAGACGCTCCCTTTGAACATCCAGCCCAGCACCGGCAGTCGGGGTGCCAGGAGGAGCTGTGCTTCCGTACCAACCACTTCCGAAGCAGCTCGAACCCCTTCATATGCTGCCAATATCTCCTTCTCAGTTGGAGTGTAGCGGGCCTCGGATCCTCTGTATCCCCGACTCCAGAACCCTAAGGGTCGACCTCGAGTCTCCCCTGGTGCTTTCTGCCAGAGGCTCCAGGTGGGGCCATTCTCCCCGGCTGCGGTGTAGAGCACATTCTTTACATCTTGTCCTGCCCGGACTGGCCCAAGGGCTACTGCCTGAACTATCTCCTGTTTAATTTGTTCAAATGCTTGTCGTTGCTCAGGGCCCCATTTGAAGTCGTTCTTCTTCCTGGTCACGTGATAGAGAGGGCTTACGATCTGACTGTAATTTGGAATATGCATTCTCCAAAAACCCACAACGCCTAAGAAAGCTTGTGTTTCCTTTTTGTTAGTTGGTGGAGACATGGCTGTTATTTTATTGATCACATCCGTTGGGATCTGACGACGTCCATCTTGCCATTTTATTCCTAAAAACTGGATCTCCTGTGCAGGTCCCTTGACCTTACTTCGTTTTATGGCAAAGCCGGCCTTCAGAAGGATTTGGACTATTCTCTCCCCTTTCTCAAAAGCTTCTTCTGCTGTACTGCCCCATACAATGATGTCATCAATGTATTGCAGGTGTTCTGGAGCCTCACCCTGTTCCAGTGCGGTGTGGATCAGTCCATGGCAAATGGTAGGGCTGTGTTTCCACCCGTGGGGCAGTCGGTTCCAGGTGTACTGGACGTCCCTCCAAGTGAAAGCAAACTGTGGCCTGCACTCTGCCGCCAAAGGGATGGAGAAGAATGCATTAGCGATATCAATGGTGGCGTACCACTTGGCTGCCTTTGACTCCAGTTCGTATTGAAGTTCCAGCATGTCCGGCACGGCAGCACTCAGTGGTGGCGTGACTTCGTTCAGGCCACGGTAGTCTACTGTTAGTCTCCACTCTCCATTAGACTTTCTCACTGGCCATATGGGACTGTTGAAGGGTGAGCGAGTCTTACTGATCACTCCTTGGCTCTCCAGTTGACGAATCAGCTCATGGATGGGGATCAGGGAGTCTCGGTTGGTGCGGTATTGCCGCCGGTGCACTGTTGTTGTAGCGATTGGTACCTGTTGTTCTTGGACCTTCAACAACCCCACAACAGAAGGATCCTCTGAGAGACCGGGCAAGGTGGACAGCAGTTTAATTTTCTCCGTCTCCAGGGCAGCTATACCAAAAGCCCACCGCTACCCTTTTGGGTCCTTGAAATACCCTCTCCTGAGGTAGTCTATGCCAAGGATGCACGGAGCCTCTGGGCCAGTCACAATGGGGTGCTTCTGCCACTCATTCCCGGTCAGGCTCACTTCGGCCTCCAACACAGTTAACTCTTGGGATCCCCCTGTCACTCCAGAAATACAAATGGGTTCTGCCCCTTTATAGCCTGATAGCATCAGGGTACACTGTGCACCGGTGTCTACGAGAGCCTTATATTCTTGTGGATCTGATGTGCCAGGCCATCGAATCCACACAGTCCAGTAAACCCGGTTGTCCCTTTCCTCCACCTGGCTGGAGGCAGGGCCCCTCTAGTCCTGGTCATCATATTCGCTATCCACTTCTTGTAAGTATGAGTCAGAAGTCCCTTTATGAAGGTCGGAAGTGGAATCAGCCCTTTTACTCTGTCTGGGGAACTCACTGGAGACTGGAGCAGCAGTTTTCCTGGAAGAACCCCCTTTTGTGGTTGTTTTCCCTTGCAACTCATGTACCCATGCCTGTAGGACTAAGGCAGGTTTTCCATCCCACTTCCTTATGTCCTCTCCGTGGTCACGCAGGTAAAACCACAGGGTGCCCCGGGGTGTGTACCCACGATGTCTCCTCTCTTGAGCAGAGGGACGCTTGCTCCTAATGGCTGAGACACTGGCTGGTGCAGGTGGGGAGCAGGACATATCCTCTTTGAGTTGCTGGACCTCCTGAGACAGTTTCTCCACAGCAGAGACACAGGCCCGTAGGGAGGAAGAGAGACTTTCTTCATATTGCCGGAGTTGGCCAGCCAGTTCATCCACTGTTTGTTCCTCTCTGTCTTTCCAGGTCATTACTGCCAATGAGTTTGCATGTGACGCTGGTGCGCTCCGTACAAACTTCCGCCCCATGGGTCGGGTGCATTTGACTTCATCTGGGTCTTTGGATAACTGCTCGTTGTTCAGGTCATCATAAATCACTTCCAGCACGGCTAATTCTCTCAGGTACTGGATACCTCTCTCCATGGTGGTCCACTTGCCTGGGTGGCATATAACATCTTCCTTGAAGGGATACCTTCCCTTCACACCTGACAGGAGTCGCTTCCAGAGACTGAGGACTTGTGCCCCTTGTCCAATTGCTTTGTCAATGCCCCCTTCCCTAGAAAGGGATCCCAGCTGCTTGGCTTCCCTACCCTCTAATTCCAGGCTACTGGCCCCGTTATCCCAGCATCGGAGCAGCCAGGTGACAATGTGCTCCCCTGGACGACGGCTGAAGTCTTTTCGCATATCTCGCAGCTCACCCAGAGATGGGGATCGGGTGGTCACCATCTCATTTATGGGTTCTGCCTCCTCCTCCTCCTGTTCTCATGATGGCCCTGGTTCATCTTCATCCCTTACTAAATGAGCTGATTTTCTTGTGCGTTTTCTTTTCTGTATAGGGTCGACTGATACCGGCATGGGTTGGTTCTCTATCGCAGGGGGCAGAGTAGCTGCTGTGCCTGCCCTGGGGGGTGAGGGAGCCACTGTGCTTGCCGTGGGGGGTGGAGTAGCCACAGGGCCTATTACTTTGTCATCAGTTGCAGAGACGTTTCCTTCCCCTTGGGGGTTCTGAGTGGTGTTAAACAGGGCTTGGTAGGTGTGGGCCGGGCCCCAGCACATTGTAGTGATTTGCGTCTCCCTAGAATGGCCAGGGTGACAGTATACTTCTTCCAAATATTCTACTAATTTTTCAGGGTTCTGCACTTGTTCAGGGGTAAAGTTCCAGAACACTGGGGGTGCCCACTGTCCTAGGCATTTGCCCATGCTATCCCACTCGCCCTGCCACTCATAACTATCCCGCCTTGGGGCAGATCTCTGGATGACATTCTTAAATTGCTTACTAACCTTGGATAAAACCGCAACAATATTCCCAAGGAGTACCAATAGATATATCTTAACTACCCAGGGATGTTCAAGGTACTGACAAGTTATTTTAACAAAGGAGATGAAGGTAGTGAGGGTGCCATTCTCTATTTCCTCCATAAAAAATCTCTCGGAGGAAAAGGTATAATTGCTAATGGTCTCCATGAGGTGGTACCCGAAATGCAGAAACGGCTTCATTACGAATCCCAAATACCAAATAACCCCCAATGCCAGCGTTTTAGTAACAAATCTCCCAGGCAAAACATCATTAATCACTGCAGAGCACAGCAGACTACAAAACCCAACTCCAATTTTTAACAGGTACAGTAAAAACAAGAGCATGGTGCAGAACAAACGAATATGTCACCAGATATAAATTCCTTAATATGCTCTAAATAGTCTGTCGTTATCTCAACCCTTCGTGCCCCACATTGGGCGCCAAAAAGGACTGTCGTGGTTTAACCCCAGCCAGCAAAAATAAACGCCACGCAGCTGCTCGATCACCCCCCCCCCCCGGTGGGATGGGGGAGAGAATCGGGAGGGCACAAGTAGGAAAGCTCCCGGGTTGAGATAAAAACAGTTTAATAATTGAAATAAAACTGAGTAGAACAGTAATAATAACAATGAGAACAACAACAATAACAGAATACACAAAACAGGCAATGCACAACACAACCGCTCACCGACCGCCGACCGCGTGTCACGAATGGGGGGCGAGCCCCCCCACACACCTGGTTTTTATACTGAGCATGATGTCACATGGTATAGAATACCCCATTGGCCAGCTGGGTCCACCACCCCGGCTGTGCTCCCCCCTCCTGGTGCAAGCATCACCCAGCAACAGCCAAAGCATCAATGGGCCATCAAGGCTCCTTTCACACCGAACCCAAAACACAGCACACTCCCCAAGCTACTGGGAAGAAAGTTAACCCTGTCCCAGCTGGAACCAGGACAGGTGATCTGTAGGCTAAGGAGATGATATCTGTGTATTATATCAAAGGATGGGAAGGGGGGTGCTGGTTAATGAGGATATGTTGGATAGTGTGGGACCTGAGCATGACATAAATGGTACGAAATAAGGGGTGGAGAATGTGCTGGTTTTGGCTGGGATAGAGTTAAATTTCTTTATAGAAGCTAATATGGGGCTATGCTTTGGATTTGTGCTGAGAACAGTGTTGATAATACAGGGATGTTTTTGTTACTGCTGAGCCACAGAGTCAAAGCCTTTTCTGCTTCTCACACTGTCCCACCAGCAAGTAGGCCGGGGTACACAAGAAGCTGTGAGAGGACACAGCTGGAACAACTGACCAAAGAGGTATCCCATGGCATATGATGTCATGCTTAGCATATAAAGCTAGGGGAAGAAGAAGAAAGGGGGGGACATTTGGAGTGATGACGTTTTGTCTTTCCAAGTAACTGTCACATGTGGTGGAACCCTGCTTTCCTGGAGATGGATGAACACCTGCCTGCCAATGGGAAGTAGTGAATGAATTATTTTGCTTTGCTTGTGTGAGTGGCTTTTGCTTTCCCTATTAAACTGTCTTTATCTCAACACACGTGTTTTCTCACTTTTACCCTTCTGATTCTTTTCCCCCCCCACCGGGGGGAGTGAGCGAGAGGCTGTGTGGTGCTTAGTTGCTGCTTGGGCTTAAACCACGACACTCATTCAAGTTTATTATTATGATAAAGAACTTGTCATCTTTATACTACATTGTAAAAAAAATATTTTTCATGTATAGAAGTAATACAATATAAAACAAAGGAAAACATTGAAAGTTATTTCTATTCTGTTTTCATGGACAGATTATATGATTATAGGGATTCTGAATATCATACCCACATTAGTTTGCCTATAAAATCGTACTTCATACGTACACAGAATATGTTTATCTTAGATGACAGAACTTTATAAATATATTTTTTTGTAGCAAAGGCTTCAATTTGTGATGAAAAGTGTAATAATGTCATGCAATAAATGCCCGATGTCCCTACAGCTTCCACTCTAGGCAACTGTATTATATCCATCCACACTGATCCCTCCATAGTTATCTACTCAACAAAGAAAATACCAGAAATTAGAAAAAACCTTGCCCATCAATCTATGTTCCTCAAAAAACTTCTCTTCAGCAACCTTAGAACTAGAGAAATGGGTCTTTCAGTATGCGGCATCTACTGAACTAAAAGAAAATGACAGTATCAAAAATGCGAAAGGGAAAATATGTCTGTTCTGCAGCTGTCTGTCATTCTATATCTTTCTCATCAGGTGATAGACTAATATTACTCCTACCAATGTATTCATCTATTCTTTCAAGTCTTCACTGTTTATCTGATGTCAGGATGATACAGACTCAACAGGTTATTTACACTGCAAATATAAAATATTTAAATGTTAAATCTTCTACCCACATGTAATGAGATTAGATTGGGCAACAAACAGGTTCATGAAAATTTGGAAAATATTTTAATGAATGAATTCTAATAATGGTTCACAAATTTTTTGCCACCAATACTCCTCTGTTAATATCTGACATTTGATGTTCACAATTTGAACTGTGCCCTTATTCATCTATTCATATAAGGTTGGTTCAATTTATTATCAGCTGAATTTCACTTAGTTAATTTTCAATTTCTTTAGGAACTGGTGTTTGTATGTGTGTGTTAACAAGTCCCATTTATTTGCTGCAGGTATAAACTAGGGATAAAACCTTACAGGAAATGAAGTTTTAATTAGATTTCTATTAATAAAAGCAATATAACATAGTGTATGCATATACATCTAATTTTATTGCATTCTGAAATCTTCCCATCCTCTGATCAAAGGCAGCTGCAGTGTAATATGCGTGCTGTGAATTGTTCAGTTGACCATCTGTGACTTGTGAGGCATGAACATATTCTGTGCCAGCTGAATATGATAAAGTACGTAAGGAGATAAAGAGCCTTCTTCACACGTTTCCTCCCTTGTAAATCCACAAAATACATTATAGTGCTGGCAATATATCACTAATACTAGTTACTGCACTTTGAAAATTTCCATATGGAAAATTTGAAAGGTGTCTTATGTCAGGTCATGTTAAAAATCTAGAAGTTCTGTTACTCTTCCTCCACAACTTGGAAAGCCTCAACCTGGCAGAAGGAAAGTGAAAAGTTGGAAGAAAGAAAATTTGAGTATATAGAAATATTTATGCCCTGTTTTGCAAAGTAACCTGGAGAGAAATGCTGGTATACTTTGTGGCTTACAGAATCTCATAAAGATTCTGTACTTAGGGAACTTCCTCTGCTTGAAGAATGAGTACAGTATCTTGGAGATACAGTGTTCTAAGATTTGATTCTGTCATCAGTCATCTCTGTAATTCCTCATTCTAACCAACTAAGTGGAAGTGGTATTGGGTGGAAGAGAGATGGGAATTCAGAAGACATGCATCACATATTAGGTAAATGCTCTTCATTTGACCATCTATGAAATGCTTGGAAAATGTTCGAAAAAATTATCAGCAGTGAAGTTAAATATTTCATCTGGAAATAAACACTGTCCAAAAAGCAGTGGTGAAAATCCAGTTTTGGCAGAACTGCTAAGGGTCTGTTATATGTTGCTAGTATCAATTTGTTTCATAGTTTCCACTTATTACGCTAACCCACCATCCTCTTTAATGAGTCTTGTAAAATGGGAAAATAGCCAGACTTTCTTTGTTCAATGTTATGGCAATCAAATAGTGTGTCAAGGAAGCTCCCAGTGAAATTGGACTCCCCATAAGCTAACTGATACTCACTTTCTCAATAAACCAGATGTTGCCTGAATATTTTAGTGTTATGTGGTATTAACTGCAAAATGAATGTAGTGGATAGCATGATCAAAAAGCCTTTTGTAACAGAGATAACTTGAAATAAGGGTTTTATATCATATTTCAATATGTTCTTACTATTGCATTCATAATTTCTGCATGCAGCTGGTTATTACCGCTATATAAAGAATAGCTGTATGCAAATGAACAGACAAAATTACGTATTCAGCAGGTCATCTCTGTGTGCAAATTTACCCTTTTTAAAGAGTACGATCACAGTAATTTCTAGTGCAAATTAAATGCACAGTTTAATTATTCATTTTTTCACTGTTCATGAAAGATTAGGTCCAGAAGTCAGTCCTTTATCACTGATAAATATCTGCTAGGACTGAAAGGTAGAGTTCCTTGCCTTGCGGGTTTCAGCTCGGTTAAATTTCTTCATAGTAGCTTGTATGGTGCTATGTTTTGGACTTGTGGTGAGAATAGTGTTGATAACACACAGATGTTTCAGTTATTGCTGAGCAGTGCTTGCAGAGCAACAGGGCCTTTTCTGCTTCTCACACTGCCCTACCATCGAGTAGGTTTGGGGTGCACAAGAAGCTGGGAAGGGACACAGCTGGGACACCTGACCCCAACTGACCAAAGGGATATCCCAGACTATATGACATTATGACTAGCAATAAAAGCTGGGGGAAGAAGAAGGAAAGGGGACATGTTTGGAGTTACGACATTTGTCTTCCCATGTAACCGCTACGTGTAATGAAGCCCTGCTTTCCTGGAGATGGCTGGACACCTGCCTGCCAATGGGAAGTAGTGAATTAATTCCTTATTTTGCTTCGTTTGCATGTGCAGCTTTTGCTTTCCCTATTAAACTGTCTTTATCTCAACCCATGAGCTTTTTCACTTTTACCCTTCTGACCCTCTCCCCCATCCCACCAGGGAGGGAGTGAGTGAGCATGTGTGGTGCTTAGCTGCCCACCAGGGTTAAACAATGACACTTGCTTATAAGCTGACTAAATAGTTTCCACTTGCTTAACAGTGGTTAAACTCAAGCTCTAAACAGTGTGATCTATTACAGTTCTCCCATACAATAATTCTGTGAGGAGAACCCTACTCCAGAGTACTTCTGGGCACAAGTCACCCACATTTCTTGTCCCAGATCCTATTAAATCTACTGTTATTTGAAATATAAATCTTCCCTCACTAATGGGACACTTTAATTGTAAAAAGTCTGAAATTCAGAATGAAATTTTCAGAACACAACTGTCTTCAGCCATGTCTGCCTGTCACTTTGAAGAATATTTCAATTTCACTTTACTGCTGAGTATATCAATATACTATATCATTGTCATTCTCTTATTGCAATCAGAATATGATAAATGAATGTGTTCCATTTAGCTCTGCTATGGTTTGATTTATTCTAACAAAAGTGGCAAAAAATGTACTCTTTCTCATTTTAAATTGAGCAATGGTAGCTCGGCAGGATTAGTGTTGCAGGAAAGATTCCAAACAAGGATTCTTTAGTGCCATGTGTTGGGGAGGCCTGAAATGAAATACAGATTGTGAAACAAGTTCAGGTCATCATATTCCTTTGAACATTAAGACCAATTGTTAAAACTAAAAAAAAAAAAAGCTTTTTATCACATGATATCAAATCTGATTGCAAAACAAAAACCCAAACAGCCTCCACTGCATTTCAAAAACTTCTATATTGCCATCCTTCCATAACTAATGCTCACTTAGAAAATAGAACTGTTTTTTAATTGTCAGGATTGTGTGTCATGTGGGAGTGGGAAGACCTTATTATGTGCAACAGAAAGACAGAAATATTTAACCTTGTCAGGAGATTGGCTTGGAATTCAAGGAGCAGGGGAGAGACCTTTGATTGCTCCTTGCATTACATGGAACAGAATTACTAGAGCTATGTGAATATGACTGAACATGAAGGGAATTTAAGCCTGGTTGTTTTGTAAAAACTTATGAGGATATATATAGAAGACAATACAGCTTCTGAAGGCTTTTTTTTTTCTTTTCTGTATATAGAAATATTCTGTGAATTCATCGTCAGCAGGTGCACATTTACAGTAGATAGTAAATAACCTGGTTATTAATTCCATACAAGAAAATTGTTATTGTTTTATTTTGTAGAAATGGCAAAAAAGGAGAAAAATATAAGTGAAATTTGCAGTTTCCTTACAAAATGTGTGATGGTCTTAGCTTATTCTTCTGCAAACTGAAAGTTTTGCAGAAAAGTGCCTAGACGGGTCTTGTAACAACTTGCCTTGCAACAAACTTTAACCTGTAATTAAGCAGGAGTGAGGGCTATAATCAGAATACTGCACTTAGGTATTATATTACACTGAGATAACACAAGTTTACCATACTGTCTTTCACTTTCAATAACCTTTCTACCTTTGGTCTCCCAGACCTTGCTCACTTTCTCCTACTTGTCCGGCTGCATTAATTCTTGAATTTACCCAAGGAAAGACTATCTAAAGACTTATTTTTAAGGATAGTACTTTTAAGGAGGTACAGATTATCTGATATAGACCATGCAGATGAAAAAAGGAAAAATACAGCAACTAAGTGAACGTTGATTGCTGTTCCAGATTTTTAAGTTGGTTACATTAACTAACATTAATGTTTTTTAGACACTGCAATTTAGACATAAACTATTGGTTTAGCCAATCATATTACTTTCAAAACCAGTCTCATTGTTAAAGCTAAGACAGACTTATCACCTGATATAATCAAATGATTGGAAATAAGAAGCCCAAAGAAGTATTTCCAAAACGACTCAAAAGTCTGTATTTAAAAATGTGGTTTTGTATTTTTCTAAGAAAATCCACTAAATATTTTATTGAACAGTAATAGATTTCACCACATGGTTAACTCTGGTGAAGTGCTTTGTTGCATCAAAACAAACACTTATGTGGCCCAGTTTTGCCCACTAGATACCATCAGATAAGAATTTCACCCATGACTCAAGCATATCCTTTAACTTTGATTCATCTTTTAAAAATCAGTTTAGCTGTGGTTTAGCTTGTATGGTTTCAAAATTGATGTACATGCCTAGAGAGTTTGATAAGTGTATTTTTATAAATTGAGGTTGTTGTGGTTTAACCCCCCCAGCAAAAATAAACTCCACGCAGCTGCTCGATCAACCCCGCTCCGGTGGGATGGGGGAGAGAATCAGGAGGGCACAAATAGGAAAACTCCCAGGTTGAGATAAAAACAGTTTAATAATTGAAATAAAATGAAGTAGAACAGTCATAAAAACAATGAGAACAACAACAATAACAGAATACACAAAACAGGCAATGCACAACAGAACCGCTCACCGACCACCGACCGCGTGTCACGAATGGGGGGCGAGCCCCCCCCCACACCTGGTTTTTATACTGAGCATGATGTCACATGGTATAGAATACCCCATTGGCCAGCTGGATCCACCACCCCGGCTGTGCTCCCCCCTCCTGGTGCAAGCATCACCCAGCAATAGCCAAAGCACCAATGGGCCATCAACGCTCCTTTCACACTAAACCCAAAACACAGCAACCCCCCCAAGCTACTGGGAAGAAAGTTAACCCTGTCCCAGCTGGAACCAGGACAATATCCACCCCTTATTCTATACCATCTACATCATGCCCAGGTCTCACATTTTCCCATACCTTCCAATTAGTCACCACTACTTTTCCTGCCTTTTCATATATACACACACAGAGATATCATTCCCTTAGTCCATGGGCCATCCCTCAAAAATGAACTCAACTCTGTTGAGTTCATTTAGTCCATGACTTCGGGTTCCATCTGTTGTAACAGTCTTTCAGGACAGGAGAGATGGTGTGTGCTGTTGGACGGTTGCATGCGGAGGCCAGTTCCGGGTGCTCACCCGGTTCTATCATCGTTCAACCTTGCTCAGTTTCATCAGCGTTCATCCTACATTAATCTGGGTGATTCTTACTCTAATACTGTTAATATGGCATATGGTAGCCATGGAAGTGATGACATACAGTACTATGTAATAACTAACATCATACAATCCAGTTCATGGGCAATTTTCACCCAAAATTAAACCCCCTTGAGGTACATACCGGACTTCCCCATCCTTTCGCATCACCCACCAAGTGCACCCAGGTCCCTGAGCAAAAGCAATCCCACGATGGGTTTTCCCTTGCCAGAGGCAGGAGTAACCCAGACCGTCTTCCCCAGCATATTTCTCATATGCATGACAGGGACTTCATCCCCCTCTACAGTACGTAAGGGTTTGGATTGGGCAGGGCCAGCTTGAGTGACAGATCCCCTAGTGTTGACTAGCCAGGTGGCCTTTGCTAAATGTGTGTCCCAATGCTTGAATGTCCCACCACCCATTGCCCTCAGTGTTGTCTTTAACAGCCCGTTGTATCGTTCAATTTTTCTGGAGGCTGGTGCATGGTAGGGGATGTGATAGACCCACTCAATGCCATGCTCTTTGGCCCAGGTGTCTATGAGGGTGTTTCAGAAATGAGTCCCATTGTCTGACTCAATTCTTTCTGGGGTGCCATGTCACCGTAGGACTTGTTTTTTAAGGACCAGGATGGTGTTCCGGGCGGTGGCATGGGGCACAGGATATGTTTCCAGCCATCCTGTGGTTACTTCCACCATGGTGAGCACATAGCGCTTGCCCTGTCGGGTTTGTGGGAGCGTGATATAATCAATCTGCCAAGCTTCCCCATATTTATACTTCAATCATCGTCCTCCATACCAAAGAGGCTTTACTCGCTTGGCTTGCTTGATTGCAGCGCATGTTTCACAGTCATGGATAACCTGTGCAATAGTGTCCATGGTCAAGTCCACCCCTCAATCACGAGCCCATCTATATATTGCATCTCTTCCTTGATGGCCTTGGTGGGCCCACCAAGCTATAAATCATTCACCTTTATGTTGCCAGTCCAGATTTACCTGAGCTACTTCGATCTTAGCAGCTTGATCCACCTGCTGGTTGTTTTGGTGTTCTTCAGTGGCCTGACTCTTGGGTACGTGAGCATCTACGTGACGTACTTTTACAGTCAGGTTCTCTACCCGGGCAGCAATATCTTGCCACAATGCGGCAGCCCAGATGGGTTTACCTCTGCGCTGCCAGTTGTTCTGCTTCCACTGCTGCAAGCACCCCCACAGGGCATTTGCCACCATCCATGAGTCAGTACAGAGATAAAGTACTGGCCATTTTTCCCATTCAGCAATGTCCAAGGCCAGCTGGATGGCTTTCACCTCTGCAAACTGACTCGATTCACCTTCTCCTTCAGCAGTTTCTGCAACTTGGCGTATAGGACTCCATACAGCAGCTTTCCATTTCCGATGCTTTCCCACAAGGCGACAGGACCCATCAGTGAACAGGGCATATTGCTTCTCGTTTTCTGGTAGTTTGTTATACAGTGGGGCCTCTTCAGCATGTGTCACCTCCTCTACTGGGGATATTCCAAAATCTTTCCCTTCTGGCCAGTTCATGACCACCTCCAAGATTCCTGGGTGATTGGGGTTTCCTATTCGGGCCCGTTATGTGATCAGTGCGACCCGCTTACTCCACGTAACATCGGTTGCATGATGTGTAGAGGGGACGCTTCCTTTGAGCATCCAGCCCAGCACCGGCAGTCGGGGTGCCAGGAGGAGCTGTGCTTCAGTACCAACCACTTCCGAAGCAGCTCGAATCCCTTCATATGCTGCAAATATCTGCTTCTCAGCTGGAGTGTAGCTGGCCTCGAATCCTTTGTATCCCTGACTCCAAAACCCTAAGGGCTGACCTTGAGTCTCCCCTGGTGCTTTCTGCCAGAGGCTCCAGGTAGGGCCATTCTCCCCGGCTGCGGTGTAGAGCACATTTTTTGCATCTTGTCCTGCCCGGACTGGCCCAAGGGCTACTGCCTGAACTATCTCCTGTTTAATTTGTTCAAATGCTTGTCGTTGCTCAGGGCCCCATTTGAAGTCGTTCTTCTTCCTGGTCACGTGATAGAGAGGGCTTACGATTTGACTGTAATTTGGAATATGCATTCTCCAAAATCCCACCACGCCTAAGAAAGCTTGTGTTTCCTTTTTGCTAGTTGGTGGAGACATGGCTGTTATTTTATTGATCACATCCGTTGGGATCTGACGACGTCCATCTTGCCATTTTATTCCTAAAAACTGGATCTCCTGTGCAGGTCCCTTGACCTTACTTCGTTTTATTGCAAAGCCGGCCTTCAGAAGGATTTGGACTCTTCCCTCGCCTTTCTCAAAAACTTCCTCTGCTGTGTTGCCCCATACAATGATGTCATCAATGTATTGCAGGTGTTCTGGGGCCTCACCCTGTTCCAGTGCGGTGTGGATCAGTCCATGGCAAATGGTAGGGCTGTGTTTCCACCCGTGGGGCAGTCAGTTCCAGGTGTACTGGACGCCCCTCCAAGTGAAAGCAAACTGTGGCCTGCACTCTGCCGCCAAAGGGATTGAGAAGAATGCATTAGCAATATCAATTGTGGCGTACCACCTGGCTGCCTTTGACTCCAGTTCGTATTGAAGTTCTAGTATGTCCGGCATGGCAGCACTCAGTGGTGGCGTCACTTCTTTCAGACCACGGTAGTCTACTGTTAGTCTCCACTCTCCATTGGACTTTCGCTCTGGCCATATGGGACTGTTAAAGGGTGAGCGAGTCTTGCTGATCACTCCTTGGCTCTCCAGTTGACAAATCAGCTCATGCATGGGGATCAGGGAGTCTCGATTGGTGCAGTATTGCCACCGGTTCACTGTTGTGGTAGCGATTGGTACCTGTTGTTCTTGGACCTTCAACAACCCCACAACAGAAGGATCCTCCGAGAGACCGGGCAAGGTGGACAGCAGTTTAATTTCCTCCATCTCTAGGGCAGCTATACCAAAAGCCCACTGGTACCCTTTTGGGTCCTTAAAATATCCTCTCCTGAGGTAGTCTATACCAGGATGCACGGAGCCTCTGGGCCAGTCACGATGGGGTGCTTCTGCCACTTATTCCCGGTCAGGCTCACTTCGGCCTCCAACACAGCTAACTCTTGGGATCCTCCTGTCACTCCAAAAATACAAATGGGTTCTGCCCCTTTATAGCCTGATAGCATCAGGGTACACTGTGCACCGGTGTCTACGAGAGCCTTATACTCCTGTGGGTCTGATGTGCCAGGCCATCGAATCCACACCGTCCAGTAAACCCGGTTGTCCCTTTCCTCCACCTGGCTGGAGGCAGGGCCCCTCTAGTCCTGGTCATCATATTCACTATCCACTTCTTGTAAGTATGAATCAGAAGTCCCTTTGTTAAGGTCGGAAGTGGAATCAGCCCTTCTACTCTGTCTGGGGAGCTGCTCACTGGAGACTGGAGCAGCAGTTTTTCTAGAAGAACCCCCTTTCGTGGTTGTTTTCCCTTGCAACTCATGTACCCATGCCTGTAGGGCTGAGGTAGATTTTCCATCCCACTTCCTCATGTCCTCTCCGTGGTCACGCAGGTAAAACCACAGGGTGCCCTGGGGTGTGTACCCACGATGTCTCCTCTCTTGAGCAGAGGGACGCTTGCTCCTAATGGCTGAGACACTGGCTGGTGCAGGTGGGGAGCAGGACATATCCTCTTTGAGTTGCTGGGCCTCCCAAGATGGTTTCTCCATAGCAGAGACACAGGCCCGTAGGGAGGAAGAGAGACTTTCTTCATATTGCCGGAGTTGGCCAGCCAATTCATCCACTGTTTGTTCCTCTCTGTCTTTCCAGGTCATTACTGCCAATGAGTTTGCATGTGACGCTGGTGCGCTCCGTACAAACTTCCGCCACATGGGTCGGGTGCATTTGACTTCATCTGGGTCTTTGGATAACTGCTCATTGTTCAGGTCATCATAAATCACTTCCAGCACGGCTAATTCCTTCAAGTACTGGATACGTCTCTCCATGTGGTCCACTTGCCTGGGTGGCATATAACATCTTCCTTGAAGGGATACCTTTCCTTCACGCCTGACAGGAGTCGCCTCCAGAGGCTGAGGACTTGTGCCCCTTGTCCAATTGCTTTGTCAATGCTCCCTTCCTTAGAAAGGGATCCCAGCTGCTTGGCTTCCCTACCCTCTAATTCCAGGCTACAGGTCCCGTTATCCCAGCATCGGAGCAGCCAGGTGACAACGTGCTCGCCTGGATGACGGCTGAAGTCTTTTCGCATATCTCGCAGCTCACCCAGGAATAGGGGTCGGGTGGTTACCATCTCATTTATGGGTTCTGCCTCCTCCTCCTCCTGTTCTCATGATGGCCCTGGTTCATCTTCATCCCTTACTAAATGAGCTGATTTTCTTGTGCATTTTCTTTTGTGTGTAGGTGCGACTGATACCGGCATGGGTTGGTTCCCTGTCGCAGGGGGCGGAGTAGGTGCCCTGCCTGCCGTGGGGGGTGGGATAGCCACAGGGCCTGTTGCTTTGTCATCAGCTGCAGAGAAGTTTCCTTCCCCTTGGGGGTTCTGAGTGGTGTTAAACAGGGCTTGGTAGGTGTGGGCCAGGGCCCCAGCACATTGCAGTGATTTGTGTCTCCCTAGAATGGCCAGGGTGACAGCATACTTCTTCCAAATCTTCTACTAATTTTTCAGGGTTCTGCATTTGTTCAGGGGTGAAGTTCCAGAACACTGGGGGTGCCCACTGTCCTAGGCATTTGCCCATGCTATCCCACTCACCCTGCCACTCATAACTATCCAGCCTTGGGGCAGATCTCTGGATGACATTCTTAAATTGCTTACTAACCTTGGATAAAACCGCAACAATATTCCCAAGGAGTACCAATAGATGTATCTTAACTACCCAGGGATGTTTAAGGTACTGACAAGTTATTTTAAGAAAGGAGACGACATCACAGAGGAAGGTAATGAGCATGCCATTCTCTACTTCCTCCATAAAAATCTCTCGGAGGAAAAGGTTTAATTGCTAATGGTTTGCATGACGTGGTACCTAAAATACAGTAGCGGCTTCATTACGAATCCCAAATACCAAATAACCCCCAATGCCAGCGTTTTAGTAACAAATCTCCCAGGCAAAACATCATTAATCACTGCAGAGCACAGCAGACTACAAAACCCAACTCCAATTTTTAACAGGTACAGTAAAAACAAGAGCATGGTGCAGAACAAATATATAACAGATATAAATTCCTTAATATGCGCTAAATAATCTGTCATTTTCTCAACCCTTCGCTGCCCCACGTTGCACGCCAAAAAGGACTGTCGTGGTTTAACCCCAGCCAGCAAAAATAAACTCCATGCAGCCGCTCACTCACCCCCCTCTCCAGTGGGATGGGGGAGAGAATCGGGAAGGCACAAGTAGGAAAACTCCCGGGTTGAGATAAAAATAGTTTAATAATTGAAATAAAACGAAATAGAACAGTAATAATAACAATGAGAACAACAACAATAACAGAATATACAAAGCAGGCGATGCACAATGCAACTGCTTATCGACCGCCGACTGCGTGTCACGAACGGGTGGCGAGCCCCACACACCCAATGGTTTTTATACTGAGCATGATGTCACATGGTATAGAATACCCCATTGGCCAGCTGGGTCCACCACCCTGGCTGTGTTCCCCCCACCAGCCCCGTGCAAGCACCACCCAGCAACAGCCAAAGCACCAATGGGCCATCAAGGCTCCTTTCACACCAAACCCAAAACACAGCACACCCCTCAAGCTACTGGGAAGAAAAGTTAACTCTGTCCCAGCCAGAACCAGGACAATTTATTTTCACACTTCCAACTCTAACATGTAACATTTTGTAATAGTTATCTGACAAAATAAAATTCAGTTGGAAAAATTACATCAGAATGCTTTACATTCACATTTTTAATGATTTTGGTATGTTTACATCAGAGTAGTTCTATTTCTAAGTATTCTTGTACAAATGTTTATCTGCCTTTGGACGGAAATATGTGTAAAGGTTGCTTACGTCATTAGTATCCTGTTATCCATCACAAAGACCAGCAGTTTTTTTCTATTTAAAGATACAAAAGGGCAATAACGAAACAAAAAAAGCCAAACAAAAAAACACCAAACTGTTTGTGTTCTTCAGGTTCTGTTTAGCTTAATTGTAATTCGTGTCAAGATACCAGGTTTCTCAGTCGGGCAAATTAGAGATTTTACTCAATTTGACCTACTTGGTACAGAGCCCAGTACTGCTTCCAAGAAACTCACTCTGTAGTCTCAGATGTGCCTTTCTAGATTTTCTTAATTTACTTAATTTCTTTCTGCACTGATTTTGCATTCATCTTTTGTCTGTCTTACCTACCTCAGTAACAAACCCTTCAGATCGTAGTGGATCGCTTAGCATGTGACTGTACACTGTAGCCAATCAGGATTTGAATTTATATGGAACACAAATGTTGAATAGTAAGAATGGAAATTGTGTGTTCTAAATGCCATTTACTCTTCTCAGCTTACTCTAGTAGTGCCTACTGACTTTCACTGAATAATAATGGGTACACACAGTGACTTGCTATTTCTTTCCCAAAAAAGCATTTGGTGACGGAAAGGAGTTTAAAAAGGTTGAGAAAAAGTGCGTATGGAGATATTGTTTATGTAACAAGAGTAGTAATCACAGGTACTTTTCCACTCTTGCTTAGCTAGAAATGGTTCCACCTCTTACGGAGATATCTCCTTCTTAGTATTACTTTGTGGGAATCAAAATAAGTATTGTTTGTACATTGAGAACAGTGTCCATTGTAAATGTACATTTTGTACAGTGTTGATTTTCCTCAGGTTGGGGCTGTGTTTATTTCTTGGCTAGCATTTCTCATGACACGCAACCTGACTTCTCCTCTGAAACACTGCAAATAACCCAAATCTCTCTGCTGAGCTCAGTTCTGCAGGAGACTTACATGATAGAAGAAACAAATATTCCATGAGAAACTGAATCCAGTGGATAGCAGTCCTGCTAGATATCTTCATTTATTTATGTCTCAGCCTGCCAACCTTGGCCATATAGGTTTCATGTAGAAATAAGCTGGAAATGGCAAGGTAGGTCAGAATGAGTCCTGGGAGGAGCATGCTTTGACACCTGCTGAGCTTCAGATGGCCATTGTCAGCCAGCCATAATGCCAAGAACCTGTCTAAGCTACTGTGTCCCACCAGTCAACAGTGCTGCAATTGATCTTGTTGGATAAGCCACTGAGCAAATGCTGGATGATTTATGAGAGATTTAATTTTTCAGGAAAGGTGATTTCTCCTAAATTAAAATTTTAGCAACCAAAAGGAAATAACACCTCCTAGTTAAAGCAAAGCTTATGCTGGTTGTACTGTCTTCTAACCATTGAAATACTTTCATTTTCATTGGTTTTGTTTCAATTCCTTTAAAAAAAAAACTTGGAAAAACATACTTTTCTGCTCAGCAAGTCTGTTTTGACCAATATTTATTTCACTGAAAAATGAATTGTGAACCAAAATTTTATACCAACTCCTCTGCAATCAAAAATAGAGAGTGGAACTTGGAGGAAGGCTTAGTGATGAATAGGGTTGATGTTCACTCTAGGTTTGGAAATGTAGCCATTGCAAAGATCTGGAATTATGTGTTGCACAAGGAAAACAGCTTGTGGCGTAAAACAAGCATAAGATAAATCTATTCTCAAAAAACTCTAAGACTATGCTATTTATTCTTAAGAATTGCTTATTGGCAGTTTATTTCTGCATTGGTAAAGACATACATTGAACATTGTTTTGCCATGAATGGATTTCCCATTTAAATGATTCTTTTAGGTGCCATTACTGTTTGCAAGGATGAAATTTTCACAAGAAAACAAAAAACTTACATCCTTTAAAATCTTTCGTGACCTACTAGTTCAGCCGTAGATGCACTTTCGGTCTCAGCAAATACCAATAGAAATAACCTAAAATCTAAACAAGTCCAAGAAACTTGCTGTTTTCAACTCTTGGATATTACAGTTAATCTCCGATTAGGTAAGGAAAAAACCCCTCACCTTTGAGAAAGAATTTCAATTTTTTGATGAGCAACTATGACTACTCAGAAATCTGATGCAGGCATAAACAGATCAAACCCTTTCCTGCCACTAGGAAATAGAGATGAAGCTGAAAAAATTAAATGACAATTTGATGACCTATCCTCCAACAAATAGTGTGTGTTGAGTGCCCATGATGAATGATATGTTTTGCTTGGTAGTTTTTTTTCCCCCTAACAACCTTTATTCAATAAAGACCTTGGCCATTCTTTTTTTCTAATTCTTGCAGCATTTTCCATGTATTTTTCAATGTAATATGAAATTATTAGCTTTAGCTGAAAACTAATGAAATTCTAGGAAAATATCAGTAACTCCAACATATCTGACCAAATTACATATTCATTGTGGCTGATTTAACTTGATTGTTTTTACTGTCACTCTATTTTTGTGGAGTGTCTTATCAACAAATTGCATTTTATTACACAAAATCAAAATAATGAACTGATGTGTATATTTTTTTATGTCCATGTGGTGGTTTATCCCCAGCCAGCAAATAAACCCCACACAGCCGCTCATTGGCGGATGGGGGAGAGAATCGGGAGGGCACAAGTAGGAAGACTCCTGTGTTGAGATAAGAACAGTAGAATAGTAATAATAACAATGAGAACAACAACAATAACAGAATATACAAAGCAGGGATGCACAATGCAACTGCTCACCGACCGTCAACCGCATGTCACGAACGGGGGGTGAGCCCCCCCCACTCCCCCCCCAGTTTTTATACTGAGCGTGATGTCACATGGTATAGAATACCCATTGGCCAGCTGGGTCCACCACCCTGGCTGTGCTCCCCCGCCACGGCTCCAGCTTGCCCTGCACGTGGCAGGGCATGGGAGGCAGAAAAGAGAAACCAGAAGTCTCCCCGGTGCAAGCACCACCCAGCAACAACCAAAGCATGGGCCATCAACGCTCCTCTTATACCAAACCCAAAACACAGGGCACGCCCCAAGCTACTGGGAAGTTAACACTGTCCCAGCTGGACCCAGGACAGTCCAGCAGTACATTCTCTGCAACATAAGGGAAGAGGAAATAGTAATTTCAGTGTCTGAAAGAGTCCAAATTTTCTTTTCCTTGTCATATCTTTTATTGTTAAGCTGTCTTGAACTCACTTGAAATTCTGATTTCTATTAATTGTTTCACTGAAAATGCTGTCCTTACACTGTATTTAAAACCATTCTTTTACTTTGCAAGGAAATTATTGATTAGAAGAACTAAATCAGCTGCTATTTTTCTGTGCCTAATGATTTTTAATTAACTAAGCAATGTTGCCATTTGGTTTTCTAGCTTAAGTAATCAGATGAACACAAATAAGGAGGCATGTTCTGTCTTCCAGAGTGACTGTGAAGTTGTGCTACAAGTATTATTACAACAATGAAGCTGCTGTAGCTCCCATGACATTGCCTTTATGGAAGGAAAGAACTGGCTCAAAAATGATAGTCCTGCTTCTAGGATCTTGTAGAGCAGGAATGTATATGATGATCTCTTGTATTGCCACTGGCTGAACATATTTGTAGTGCAATTTATCTTAATGCAGCAAAGCAGAAAAGTGGTTTTGGCTTTTAAAAGCCACCCAATAAGTAGCATGTTCAGGTCATAAGCTCTTGGTTGTCACCTCACTCAAGAAAATCAGTTTGCCCCAGTAAGGGGAGTTTGCCACAACTATGGTAGGAAAGAAGGTCAGGTGGGACCTGACTTAAGACACAGAATAGCAGTGCTAATAGCTTCTGTATCGACTTCTTTTCCATCTGCTCCCCACTTACATATGTTGCCTATGTTAACATGGAAAAAGTCGCAGTAGAACTGACTGCCATGCATAATAAAAGTTACAGCAGATAAGAGCTCCTGGAACCTAGAATCCTTGCTGCCAACTTGCCACATTATGCAGAACCATTTCTGTGTCACAGGACCCTCCAAAAAAGATCCTCATGAGAATTCTTCCTGAGAATGGTGACGATCCCCTCAAGACTGCTGTGTTCTGGGTAAAATGAAAATAGAGAAAAGCACATAAGCAACTAACATTTGTGCATGTAATTACTAGGTTCTGTTCATAAAGATAGAGTTTATATATTGATTTTTTATTAGTGCATCCTAAGACCACATTAAAAAACCTAACCGGAAGTCATCTATAATTTTTCCTTAACCCAAAGAAAACAGATCATTTTTTCACAGGATAGCTCTTTTTCTGGGGAAATTATGTAGTGATTAGATTGAAACAACAATAAAAAATTATGAGAAAAAAGAACAGAACTGATCTTAGTTATTTTACTGCATGTAGTGTGTGATGTACATTACAGGTTATGGATAGGTCACATTATTTGGTGGGTAGAAAACCCACATTTATTACATATTAGTATTGATTTGATTCTAAAGCGGGCATAACATTTGTACAAGTAAGAAATTATAAGAAAGGCTATAATTATGCATTATTCTGTGGTCTTTTAATTCTAATTTTTGGCAGTTGTGAGTAACTGAGATGTTCTGACTTAAGTGGGGGAAAGTAATATGGAAATTATTTATTTAACAGAGTAGATGTAAGCTTTCTGTTTTGTAATCCAGATTTATACAGGTAGAAATGTAGGGTTGGTAGCAATCACATACTTGATCTTACAGAAATTCTTTAGCAATAGATTTTGTTCTTCATAAGGAGTTTAACTAAGAAATCTTTGGAAGATGAAAAAGCATGAGAAATATTTACTCCATGGTTAGGTTCTGTTAGCATGAGACACAGGGTTCTGATCTCTTTGGCTCTGAGCCTCCAGGACACAGAATATTTGCACCCTGTGGCAAGTCCCTAAATTCTAGTCCGTCTGTTGTCCAGAGTAGGGACCCGACGGAACTGCTACCTGTCTTCCTTCTGCCCCACATTTAAGCTTCATTACTGATAAAACCAAGGCAGAGAAGGAGGAGGAGGAAGAGCAAGGGAAAACATTGTATTTTTTGGGGTCTTGCTCTGACATGGACTGAAGTGTGAGCTAGGCATGTGGTCATACCTGGAACATAGTATACTCTCTTGAGACCCACGGTATAAAAGCAGCCTTTCAAAAGACTGCCAGGAGCTAGAGACTTCTGCTTTCTAAACACAAATTTCCTTTAGGGCAGAGACAGGCTTGATTATCATATACCATGACGTTCAGATTTACAGATATGCTTCATTTAAGAATTTCTAGTCATCTTGGTTAAAAAGGTGGTTTGCATCTGAAAGTACTGATATTAACTTAATGCAGATCTTGACAAAACATACTTTAGATTTAAGATTTTTCTTTGCTGAAAATGAAACAAGAAACCATTTAGTTCACTGAACATCAAACAGCAGCCCAGGAAAAATGTTGTCCCAGAAAAACACCTACACATTGTGAAATCTACATTATAATATATATTAACATCCATAATTGTTCAGCATCTTCTCTACCTACAGTTATACTTTAACACCACAAATTTTCTCAAAGAATCCATGTTAGATTTGGAACCTCTAGCAAACTGAAACTGAAATGAACCCGAATTAGTTCTGAGGAACCAGTATATAATAACTATATAAATATTTGGAAAGAATATGTTGCTTAAATATTCCAGCCACATTCCTTGACACACCCTTCTAGCCTACACATCTGGGTTTCCTTTCTGTTTAAAACAAGCTTCAATATTGCTCGTTATTCCCTATTTTGCAATCAGTCATGAACATTTTTCGTTGTTCCTATTGGAGATTCCCCAGATGTGGCTAGAATGGGACTACACTGATAGTTCCTACCAGAAATTATTCAGTGAAGTTTTTGATAAGTGTGGATTGACTTGAATAACTTTTCTATAAAAAGTAATAATTTATTTCTTTTTGCTTTTCATTAAGCATTTCTTTGAACATGGGTGCATATCTATATATCTCTCTCACCGTGATATGTATATATGTGTATATATATATGCAAATTGTATTTGTGATGTTAGAATATGCATTTTTACACAAAATGCATCAAGAGATTTGTATTTCTGTTGGTATATATGATAGTGAGTAGTTAATAAATTCACTAATATCTGAATGAATAAAAATAATATATGTGTCTCATCTCCTGCAACAACTGGTTTAAATCAGTGAAGTAACATATATTGACATACCATAAGGAAAGGAGAGTCACTGCTGTAGCAAGTTCTTTTAATTGCATTTGAAAAAGAGGCATCAAATTTGTTTGGTTCCATTTCTGTGAAGTACCAGGAAGGCTGCTGATACAGCAGCCAATACCTGATTAAAATCAGGTTTTGAGATATATAACCAGGGTATCTAAGCATATTATTATGCTGGGCTGACAGGAGACTTGATTTGTGCAACTGTTGTCTTATAACACGTACTTTTAACCCAGCCAAATCATAGAAGTGTTGTCTCACTGGAAATCAGAATTGTGGTAGAAGAAGGTACTAGTTGCTGGGGACATAATATTAGTTAAACTTTTTTTTTCATCCTTTTACCTGCCTGCAGACTTACTTATAGAATGTGCCTATCATAGCACAAAGAAGCAAAATTGACAAATGAAACTACTATTCATTAGGACAACAGACCGTTTAAGAGCAAAGGAATGTTCTGGTAGTCTGACTATCAAGGGAAGACCAGCTGTTTCCCCTGAAATTGTAACCTTAGTTGTTTTATAGTAAAGGCTCATCATATTTATAAGTCCTGATACATTTTTTAAAGGTTTTATCTAGAATTAGAGCAGGCAGTGGATGGAGGGAGGTATTCAGAACTCAACTGCAAAAGGTCATGAATGACCTGATCAAGCTTCAAATCAGTCTCTAATTTTGAAGCTGGTCTGTTATGAGGCGCCAGATTCCCCTTGCAACCCAAATTATTGTATAATTCTATGTTACATTACAGTTACATTATACTACATTAAGAAAACTGCAAGTCATTTGCAACTGAAAAATGATATATATTTGTACAAAAGCTAATCTTTTTAAATGCATGTTTCAATAATTAACTTTTTTATGGAGGCATCATTACATTCCTGTAAGGCATTGCATGGGTTTGTTTTTTTTTTCTTCAGAATAATGCAGAGTAAAATCCAAATAACAAGGTATATCTGTGGCAGAGGAGGCTTGATGGAAGACTTGGCTTAGAGTGCTTTTTTGAATTACTCTATAGTGAATAACATAGATGTATTTTGAAGAAATCACAAGTATGCACATTAATCACCATAAGAATAAATATTATTGTTTTTTAACCTTTACGTATAAGAAGAAAGCAACACAAGATTTTCCTTTCTTGCATATGGACTTTGGATATGGGTTATACTTGATCATACAAAATGAGATATAGTTAGAATTACAGTTTCAAATGTGCATATAGATGAAAAAACTTTTAATAAAATGCATCTCAATGATTTTGCTGAGTCATTAAATAAATCAACATTTGATTACGTAGCTTTAAAAATACACTCCATGTGCCTTTTTGTTGTCATTTAGAGTGCCACATTCAGATTAGGTGCTGCTACATTAGGTGGTGCTAGGTACAGTAACAGGCCTGACTGTAGCTGCTCTGTACATTGTAGCTATAACTTCATTTCTTCAAGTTTGAGAAAAAGAGTAACAAATGTGTTGGCATGGTTATGTCCATGTTCTGAAAGGCTGAACTCCTCCTGGAGCTCATATTTAAGTACCATAACATAAAATTCCCACCATCACTGCTGTGCCTGGAAGCTCATTATGGAATGATCTCTTTTTTTTTCTGTTTGGAGAGTGCAACTTTGACTCTTGCAAAAGTCAATGATCTTTGAGGTAGCTGATTTGGTAGGTGTGCTGACAGCATACCTCATTCTCACTGTGAAGACAGGCCCTTTGCAAAATGCTCTCAAAGAAGATCTTTTCAGAAAAATGTGGAGGCGGCCACCTTTCTGAAACAGCTTAACGGTGAGCTGTCATGTGAAAAAGTTTTTAAAATTATATTCTGTTTTGGGAAGACACTCAACCCTGTGCTTCTCACTTTCCTGGAGAAGTCACCAAGCTCCATGCTAGTGTGGAGAAGTAAGGGATACTTTCCATCCACCTCATTGAACCTCTGCTGCTATGTGCTTGTAAAAGCTGTATTAGTCACAGTGACAGAAGGGAGGCAAAGATAGTCTTACTTGGAAAACTAGTAATAAAAGCATGCATCTGAAGTAAGGCAAATTAATTTAATCTTTTTCTCTTGGATAATTTCAGAAAACACACAGAGGTTTTGAGGGTTGGAACCACAGTATCTGTCAGCTTAATGTATTGCCCTAATAACAGATTCAAAGTAGAGATTCTGCTTCTGTATTACGTGGAAGATATATGCATCACACCACTTTAAATGGAAAGCATTGTTTCTGTTCAATTCATTGAAATGAAATAGAGGATCGTTATCCTCAAAGTGGTGTCTAGGTGCTGGATCCACTGAATGGACTGAAGGGGGACTGCATTGCCAGACCTTTGCCCAAGCTCCACATTTGGCATGGGAGCTTTTCTCTTTGTCCAAAACTTTTCCCGATTTGTGTCATTAGGCAGCTTCTGTATAAGGTGTGGAAGAAGTTTAAGCTCACTCTCTTGAGACTTTAAAGCAGATTGACTGGGGAAGCCAAAGGGACTGTCCTAGTCCTTTCAAAACTCCACATTAGCACCTTATGTGCAGTAGCACCCTTGCACATGCATGCCTGCAGTGCCCATCCCAATGGCTATGGGGTGGCTGCAACAAGAGTTATTTAACTCTCTTCATAGTAGGTGCTCTCTGGAGGTTGGATATCTCAAAAATGGTACTGAACTTAGCATTACTTAAGCATTATTGGATCTAACTGCAGATGTCCTCAAGTATTTCTTCTCCTTGTGCAACAGGCTGCAACCTGAAATCCAAAAAGGAACTAGCTCCCCTGTTTTGTACCTTCCCTTGATTTCCACAGTGGCAGGACTGAGCTTCCAGAGCAAGATGAACTGTTGACTGATTCCTGGAGAGGAGAGTAATTAGTGCTCATCTAACTCTCTCCAGTTAAACTGAATTCATGACCAGAAAAGCATAATGGGGAAAGGAAATTTTATGATAGTGACATGTAATAAACAGCCAGTAATAACTAAAACTAAATGAGTGCTTAACATTATATTTTGTGACAGCTTAATTTTACTTAATGGAGAAAAATTAAGTGGTAGTAAAATTTCATTGGAAGTTGTGGTGTTGTAGATCTTTCCAGAATTTGGAATTTACAGCATGTGCACAGACTTAATCCATTCCTGTTACAATGTTAATTTTGTGATCTTGCTAACCTGCTTAAATGATGAATGTGCTAGGAGCAAAGAAAATGGGAATGTTATGTTAGCTAAATAACTGTTCTCTAAACTAACTGTCGCAGTCAAAACATTAGTGATTATTCTCAGTGCCCACAGGAAGAAAGAGGGAGATTGTTGTTTCTATGTTCACTGCTGCAGTTTTTTATTTTCATGAGTAGCTTTACAGTTACTCCAGTTGGAGTATAAACATTGTTGTGGTTTTGTCGTTACGTTTTCCTAACCTAATCTGACATTTTTATTCTCCTTTTCCTTTTTTGTTTGTATGAAAAATCTGATAAAATAAGAGGAGCTTATGACCGCCTATTAGTCATCAGCATGTGGCAAGGAATAGCTGAATATTGATTTTTGGGCATCAAAATCGTAAGGAATCTAAGATTTATTAGATTGTGATAACACTAATAAAGTGTTGATTCCCCTGGCGCTGACATTGAAATGATGCTTTCTCTTACACTGTAAATACAAACAATATTGTAAAAGCAAGATGTATATGTACATAGGTTTTATATTACAGCAAAATGACACCTTCGATCATAGTTCTTAATCATATTTCTTGATGCTACCAAAATTATATTGTATTTTTTTGGCTGCCCTGCATGTCAAGTTTATTATTTCAATGAAGCATCAGTTATGATTCCAAAATCTTTCCTGAGATGTGACTGTCAGTTGCAAATTCAACATATGTAAGTATGGTTTAGATTATTTTTCCCTAAATAAATTGCCAGTTCTCTAGCTCATCGACTCCTCAGCCAGTTTTATGACTGAGAGCTCACTCACAAAAACTCTGGAGTTTTTGGGTAACATCGATTGTCCAAAAAAGCTTCATCTGCAAACTTGCAAATTTCAAAGTTCACTTTCTTCTCTAGATCATCAGTGAAGACATTGAATAAAACCAGTCTTAACACTGATCCACTGGGTGTGTTGGAGTATTGCTAAGCCTTCTCCATCTTGAAAAGGGACTGTCAGGCCCTGCTTTTTTTTTCCTTTCTTTGATGACCTTTCAGTTCATTAAATGACATTTCTTCTTATATCAATTTAGTTTCTTTAGTGACTTAGTGTGAAACCTTTTTGAAAATCTTAGTGTAGTATTGTGTTCACTGGACTGCTTTTGTCCACATTGTTACCGACAGCCTTGTCAAACTCTTGTGAGGCAGGACTTCCTAGTACAGAAACCACACTTTTTTTTTCAAGTTCTTCTCTATGTTCAGTGAGTTTATTTTTTATTGTAGATTCATCCATCTTACCAGGGATGGAAGGCAGACTTGCTGGTTTGTAACTCTTATGATCCCTTTTAAAGCCATGTTTGTGACGGAGAGTTTTCTGTTATATATGTGCAGATGTTATTATAATATAATTCTGATACCTTTAAATTCCTCTACAATGTTTTGTAAAGAGTTGACTTAGTGGAATCCATAGCTCCCACATTATTACGCAGTAATACATATTCCCTGGGGGAAAGAAAAAAAGATAAAAACAATTAAACTTAACATTGATATTTCTGTGTGAAATCTTGACTTGGTACTACAGATCATAACATTTTCTAGACTAAAATTTATCTGGGGGTTGAAAACTAGCATCAGAATCACTGTACAATTTCACTAGCTGTTAAGGAATATCTCATAGACTTGTGCTTTTTCCATGCAAAAAGCAGGTGCGGGCACAGCAAAGTAGTCCCAGAGATTCATTTAAACTCGGTTGCCTTCTAATGTATTCTACACTCTTTACAACTTTTACATTTCCACAGTAATGCATTGCTTAAGGTAACAATTATCAAGTGATTTGGATTGTTTCTGCACATAATGTAACAATGGGAAGGAAACTATTTACATATAAACTCAAAAAAAAAAACCCAGTGGTTTTAAATGAAAAGACAGAAAAGTGAATTTAACTTCAGCTTTTATTTGGATACAATTACATGAAGAAAATGAGTTTCTACCTAATAACACAACAGCACTTAGGACAGAAAGTATTAGTTAAGTGAAATCATAAATGATATCTCAGTGGAGTGCAACATTAGCCAGTGCATCAAGTGATGAACTTAAAGGAGCTTGACAAGATACATTTTGCTTGTACACGGAAAACCAGATTTCAGACTGGCAAAAATATTTTATGCTGCCGTCAACAGAGTCACATTTTAGCATTTAAGCTGAAAACTGGACTGGAATTTTTGGCATCTGTCTGATGTTATCGATCTTTGATTGAAAGAAAAATTAGTAATCCATGTCACAAAGAGCACATCTTGAGGTTCCAAGTGCTGGAAGTTACAATCTGTTCTGATTTTGGATGTAGAAAGCTAATCAACCTATGTCATCACAGGAATGCTTCTTTATTTGTGAGACCTTAGAGATTTGCACTTTTTAACATCCTCTGTTGCTTTTAAACCTTCTGAAATCAGTATTCTCAGTGAGGCTCCTGGCACTTTATGGAAAACAGAGAGTTCAGTCTTATGTACTAAGGACTGTCTGACACTGCTATTGTGACTGGTATCTCTTAAAGCTCAACTTGGGAGTAGCTGAGGAAGAGCTATGCATCCATTTCAAAATAACTTGGGAAATTCTTGTGACTGTAAGGGCTTTTAAATTCCCTTTGGCCAGTTTTAGCAATCTGACCATGTTTCAATATGGAATCTATGGTTCCCCAGGTAAATATCTGCAGTTTATATAGTTGCATGTCTGAGCTGATAATTTAGAGCTTCCAGCTGCATCCTTAGGTAGTGCTAACGGCTTGTTCAGATTTGTTGGAGATAACATCGGAAAACTACTCTATCACATACTGATGAATGGCAGCTTTTTGTAAATCTTGGACTTTTGTGTCCTGGTGCCTGGCACTAAGGTCAGAAAATGTGTAGGTATTTCTAAGGGTTTGATTTTATCATTATTAACTGATAGTACTTTCTATTTAAATGTTCGCAATCTTAAAACTAAGAAAACTGAAATAAACTTGAAATGAAAGCTGATAGCTTGTCATCTTGTCAGACCACTCTGATGAGATGTAATACCATGAAGAAAATACATCAAAATCTGAATGTATGACAATACAAAGAGTCATTTAAATTATACATTATGTATTTTTATGTTTTATTGTGCTTTTTCAATATGGTACCCTTTTAAAGTCTACTGGAGATAACTGAGTAGAAATACACCTGCCAGGATTATTTAACCTCTTGACCATAATACACATGGCACATTAATCATAAACTAGATCCTAAGTTATAGCCTCAAATACTTAGAAAAACATGCATAACAGTGATGAAATTGCTTTTGAACTCTCACTGGGTTCAGTCTGTTGGAGTTACTCTGTCACAGGTTAGTCTGCTGGCAATGCTTATGATAATGTTTAGGCTAGAAGGGCATAGCTAACTATAAAGCCTGATCTTCATAGGTGTCAGCTATCTACCTCCTATCACCCTCTGCCCCAAACCCATTACATCAACTCCATTTTCCCAGGCTGCAGGAACATTACAGAAGAATATGACATATTAAGCATAAACGCGTATAAATACCTGTGGTATCTTCAACCTCCAAATAACCTGCAAAGTAAGAGTTTCTTCTTTACCTGATATGATAGTTTATAGCAACAAGAGTTACCAAAACTGGAATCAGCCCTAGACCAAAATTCATAAGCTTTGCCTTACATTTTCTGGAAGTATGTAGCTCCATAAATAGCTGTCATACACTTTTCTTCCTCATTTTTCTTATTCTGTTTCAGTACTCCTTTTCTTTGTATCTCAGGGATTTGTGCTCAGAAAAAGGCTTTACCAAATGCCTACTTAGACATTGTTCTTGTCTTTTACTTTGACCCCATCAATATAGTGGATATTCAGAACAGTAATTGAAGCCTGGCAGAAGAGCCTTTGGAATCACTTTGGCTGTCCTAAACTCACTATTTATACGTGGAAGATGGGCAAAAGATTGCCATCTAAGATCTTTAACTAGCTGTAGGAAAAACATGGTTTTAAATGCTATCCCATTTTCCCCCAGTTCCTTGAGCGGAGTCCTAGAACCTGGGATAGCTCAGTGACATTTTAACTTTTGAATGGCATAACTGAAGAACACCGGGCTGCTAAATAGAACAAATGGTACCATCTCTTTTTTTTATTATTTCCTAGTGGCACAAAGTCTTTAGAATTTGATACCAATTAACATGAGGTAGAATTTTGCTCAACAGGTATGTCCATATTGCACATTTTATTATTCTGTGAAGATCCTTGAGCTACTTTACAATAAGTTAAGGATAAGAAACAATGAGGCTACATTATGTGGACCTTTATCTAGACAATTTTATCCACTGAGAAACTCACTGCCAGTTTCCTGCATATGGATGAAAACTCCTTCAGCCAGGTACTATGCTGTGGAGAATGAGGCTGATGAAGAAGGCTGTGCCATTTAATCCAAACTGATAAATCTGTACCTTTGAATGCTCAGAATTTAACCAACCTTACAAGGATTGTGCAATACTGATTGTCATGGAGTCAGAAAAATAGTCCTTTTTGTGTCTGTTCTTCTCACCTTGAGGAACATTCATCACTCACTTAAAATTCTTCCTTGGTGTCAGGAATGTCATTCACTCAGTTAACGTAAACATATAACTTCCACCCCTTCGGCTTGAAAAATGAATATGAAGGCTCAGTTATTATGAGTATGTACCATGGCAGAGATTTTTATTGAATGCATTTAATCCTGAAGGCTGTTATTTTTTCTTTAAAGTGACAGTAAAAACATCTAATTAAAGAGAGCTATAGCAGGTTTCATTGGGTTTTATTTTATTAGTGTGTTCTAGGATATTTTATTAACTGGGTGATGATAATCATATTTTCTTGGAGCAGAAGAGGTATTGTTGGCTACAATCAAGATCTTCCTGTATGAAATGTATTAAAAAAATCCCTCCACGTTTTCTCTATCTTTGACATTTTCTTCCCCTTGTACATCTAATGAGCATGTGGGTTTTTTTCCTTTGCATGTATTTTGGAAAGGAAATGGTGATATTTGTCAGCTATGGAGTAGTTCTGTGAACTATTTGGGTCAATGAATAACTTAGTGACGTTTTTAAAATAGATATCCTTCTTCCCAAATTAGCTAGAAAGTTAACTAGGAATTATCTTATTTTCAGGGACTGTTGGAGGAAGTGGCTTCCAGAATTATAGCAGTTTTGATATGTCTTTGCAGCAAAACATTTGAATAAGGGCGTTATTGGATAATGAGTCTGGAAGGACGGAGGGAGGCTTCTCCAGATTAAATTATACCGGAGAGGCATAATCTTAGTCTGGAGCAGCATGAATCACCACACCCAGAAGAAAGATGAGTGTTTGGTCTGTAGTCACAGGGAAAATGTAGGCCTGCAATAATGTACTACCTTTTAATGTAGGATAAACATTTTATGTTTGGTGTAGAACTATTACTTCTCTGAATATACCTTGAGAATCTGGCCCATAGTTTCTAGTATTTCACCTGTAAAACCTTTTGTAAACAAATGCTTTATTCCTGTTCATGTTCTCTGGATCCATTGATCCCTTGGTATTTTGTTCACATGGCTTATGTTCTCTTCCGAGTTTATCTTATTTTTCATTCCTGTGTCTGAAATGAACTTGGCAGCAGGCAGAAGTATGCTTTGAGTAATAAAAACAGCTAAAAAAAACCCCACCCCACACCAAAGGGGAGGATAGTAAAATCATAGAATCATAGAATAGTTTGGGTTGGAAGGGATCTTTAAAGGTCATCTAGTCCAAACCCCCTGCCGTGGGCAGGGACATCTTAAACTAGATCAGGTTGCTCAGAGCCCTGTCCAACCTGACCTTGAATGTTTCCAGGGATGGGGCATCTAGCACCTCTCTGGGTAACCTGTTCCAGGGTTTCACCACCCTCATTGTAAAAATTTTCTTCCTTATATCTAGTCTAAATCTACCCTCTTTTAGTTTAAAACCATTCCCCTTTGTCCTGTTGCAACTGGTCCTGCTAAAAAGTTTGCTGCCATCTTTCTCGAGCTTGTCCAGGTCCCTCTGGATGGCATCCTGTCCCTCAGGCATGTCAACCGCACCACTCAGCTTGATGTCATCTGCAAACTTGCTGAGGGTGCACTTGATCCCACTGTCTATGTCATTGATGAAGTTATTAAACAGTACTCGTCCCAATAAGGACTCCTGCGGGACACCACTCATCACCGATATTCATCTGGACATTGAGCTGTTGACCACTACCCCCTGGATGTGTCCATCCAACCAATTCCTCACCCACCGGACAGTCCACCCATCAAATCCATACCTCTCCAGTTTAGAGAGAAGGATGTTGTGGGGGACCATGTCAAAGGCCTTACAGAGGTCCAGACAGACGACATCGGTAGCCCTTCCCATGTCCACTGGTGTAGTCACTCCATCATAGAGGGCCACTAGGTTGGTCAGGCAGGACTTGCCCTTGGTGAAGCCATGCTGGCTGTCTCAAATCACCTCCCTGTCCTCCATGTACCTTAGCATAGCTTCCAGGAAGATCTGTTGCATGATCTTCCCAGGACAGAGGTGAGACTGACTGGCCTGTAGTTCCTTGGGTCTTCCTTTTTTCCCTTTTTAAAAATGGGGGTTATGTTTCCCCTTTTCCAGTCACTGGGAACTTCATGGGACTGCCACGACTTCTCAAATATGATGGATAGTGGTTTAGCAACCTCATCCGCCAGTTCCTTCAGGACCCACGGATGAATCTCATTGGGTCCCATGGACTTGTGCACCTTCAGGTTCCTTAGATGGTCTCAAACCTGATCTTTTCCTACAGCGGGTGGCTCTTCATTCTCCCAGTCCCTGCCTTTACCTTCTGCGGCTTGGGTGGTGAGGTTCGAGCACTTGCCAGTGAAGACTGAGGCAAAAAAGTCATTGAGTACTTCCGCCTTCTCCGAATCCGGGTAACCAGGCCTTCCATTTCATTCTGGAGAGGGCCCATATTTTCCTGTCTTCCTTTTATCCCCGACGTACCTTATAGAAGCTTTTCTTGTTGCCCTTGACGTTCCTGGCCAGATTTAATTCTATCAGGACTTTAGCTTTCCTAATCTGATCCCTGGCCACTTGGACAATTTCTCTGTATTCTTCCCAGGCTACCTGTCCTTGCTTCCACCTTTTGCAGGCTTCCTTTTTGTGTTTGAGTTTGTCCAGGAGCTCCTTGTTCATCCATGCAGTCCTCCTGTCGATTTTGCCCGATTTTCTCTGTGTTGGGATGCATCGCTCCTGAGCTTGAATATCAACCAGCTTTCTTGGGGCCCTCTTCCCTCCAAGGCTTTGTCCCATGGCACTCTACTAAGCAGATCCCTGAAAAGACCAAAGTCTGCTCTCCTGAAGTCCAGGGTAGCGAGCTTGCTGCGTGCCCTCCTCGGTGCCCTAAGGATCTTGAACTCCACCATTTCATGGTCACTGCAGCCAAGGCTGCCCTCGAGCTTCACATTCTCCACCAGCCCCTCCTTCTTGGTGAGAACAAGGTCCAGCATAATACTCTCATCGTTGGCTCCTCTACCACTTGGAGAAGGAAGTTATCATCAACGTGTTCCAGGAACCTCCTGGATTGCTTACGTCCTGCTGTGTTGTCCCTCCAACAGATATCAGGGTGGTTGAAGTCCCCCATGAGGCCCAGGGCTTGTGAACGTGAGGCTGCTCCTATCTGTCTATAAAGGGCCTCATCCACTTGGTTTTCCGGGTCAGGTGGCCTGTAGCAGACCTCCACCATAATGTCACCTGTCCCTGCCCTCCCTTTAATCCTTACCTATAAGTCTCAGCCAGTCTCATTCCATCTCCTGGAGCTCCATGCACTCCAGCTGGTCATTGACATAGCTTAAACAATAATATTTGAGATTTGAAAAAAGGCAATGAATCGTATTTCAGAAAAAACATCCTACAGAACATTTGCTTTAAAAGTGGGGATGAGCGTGTGACTTTTATCATCAGTTTTCCATGTCTAAACAACAGACTTACGACACTTGCATATATACATGGCCTATCAAAATAATTTGATCTGAAGTTTAAAGTTAAGATGATTATGGTTTTTGAATCATCAGGTGTTAAATTAAAAAACAGTGGAATATATATTTTACATACTGTTATAAAACATGACATACAATTCAAGATACAGGGAGTTCACTGCAAGGTGAATTTGAATATATTTTTACATCAGTAGTAATGGTGTTGCATAACTCAGTCACTATTTACTTAATGAATTAATGCTGTGATTGTGTATTCTGTGGGAATATATTTTTATTTCGTTAAATTATCAGGCATCTGTACATGCTCACTGATGATGATTTTTGTGAACAACTCTTGTACATGAACTGTTATCTGCTGTATTTTAACACAACAAAATTCAGATACCAGGTACTTTTCATGGGCAAAAAGAAATACTGTTACATATCACTTTAATATATATTAGCAAGGAGGTTTTGAACTTATCTTTTCTGTTCATATATATACATTATGCTCTGAATGTCTGAACATACTGGCTAATACAAGATTTATGGAAAATTCAAACATGAGTCTGAAATGTACTTTCTGTTAATGTCCTTCATTATTTGATTAACATTTCTGATTTGATAACACTTACTAGGACCTCTCTATAAAAGGAAGTCATGTTCCTCTATAAAATGGTGCCAGTTCAGCAAAACAGTCGAACATATTTTTAATTATAAGCCTTTAATTCACCCTTAATCAGAAGATACATTATGGCTTCTTGAGATTTGACTTAAATCAGATCAGACAACACCTAATACATGCTTCTTTTATGCACAACCACCATATAATCTTCATGGTCTACAATGCTCAAGTGCCTAAAATTTAGTACAGATTATTTTGAAGGATATTTTTAGATGTAACTTTTATCTACCCTAATGTTGGAGCAACAAAACATTATCAGTTGTTATTTTTGTGTTTTACTATTCAATAGTATATGTTTTCCTATTCTGGATATAGAGATATGTCATTTTCCTGTAGGGGTTTGACCTTTTCCACATGTGCTAGTGGTAACATTTCCCTTCGGATTCTGTAGAAGATCCAGTTGGTCTTGCTTTCTTAGGTGAATACTTAGCTGTGAAATAAAACTTATATCACAGTGCTCTGGGTATGGGATTCATGATTTAGAATCAGAGGTCTGTTGCAGCAAGCTACACTTGTGAAGGGTTGAATTAGTTCTATTCCTGCCCGTCTATATTCTTAGAATAGCTCCATCAATTTTCTAAACTGTGCTAGAAAGCTCCTTCACCTTCCCAGGAAAGCAGAAACTGTGGAAATCAAGGTCTACTCTATTCCCTTTCCACCATATATTAACTGGTCTACAGCTGACAACAGTGAATTGTGCTGCATTGTGAATGTGTTCTAGGTGTTTTGTTATATTTTTTAATTCTAAGTATGTTTTTACAGAATCTCAGAATTGTTTATGTCTATACTCATTTTATTGGTCCTCTAAAGAAGTGTCCCTTTTATCATTTCCTAAGTCAACATTACTTGCAAAATGTGTACTTAGTGTAATAACTCCAGGTGATTCATAATACGGAAATTAGAAATTACATTCATATCACACATCATTTAACAACGAAAAATCAAAACTAAGAAGCAAATCATGCATCATGTATTTGCCAGATTAAAAAATACAGCTTATTAGGATAGACTGATGTAAAATAGATAGTGCTACCCCTTTAAGAGATGTCCTGCACATGAGAAGAATGGCAACTGTAGAGCACAATTCATTTTCAGTCTTATTCACTTGGGAATAGGAAATAATAACCTTTTTTTTGGCTATGCTGCCTTTATGTTGCAGTTCTTTATTATAAAGATGATAATTTAAAGTCTTGAGAACTGACACCCAGGCAGCTACATAAGCATCTCTGCAGAATTCCACAGATTTAAGACTTTGAATGAGAGTTTTTGGACAAGCTCCATGGTACCTGGGCCAGTGGTAGAAAACAATTAGAGTATCCCTGCTATCCCCAGAGCTTTTTCCAACAGGGGCTTAAATTAATTCCACATTGTGACTATATCCTAGGAGATTTGGTTTACAGAAAAACCCACTCTAAAGATTTCTGCTATGGCTGCTTCTGTGCAGTAGGGAAGCCTAGTGACGTGCAGTCACTATTCTTATAAAAATATAAGTGAATCAGTGGGCAGTGAAATCAAGAAATGAACAGGATGCCAAGGATATTATTCAGTCTGCATGCCTTCTGTGAGTCAACAGATACTGGCTGTCTTTGCCATTAATGTTGCTTGCAGGGAAATTTGTTCGTATATAAATCCCAGATCACAATATTCAATTAGCAAAACGTTCCTGAAGGAACTAGTACTGGTCTTCTTCAGGTGTTCTCATTAGTTCCAAAAGTTTATATCCTCCACAACAGACATAGACTACTTACCAGTTACACTAATTTTCTGCAGGGCAATATTGATCTTTCTAGCCTCTGGAGAAACCACCCTCTGTGTTTTTCTTTAAACCACATTTTTCTGCAACTTCCTTCTGTGTGTGTGTTGGTGACATTAACATGAAATTTGGCTTCCTTGTAGGTAAGTGACCTGGCACACTGGGAAAAACTGCTTGAACTCACCTCACTTTATAATGAATTAGCTGAGTAGTCGAACTTGGTACTAACAGTAAACTTCCACCAGTGAAAAAGCAGCGGTCTGTCAAGGCAGTGAGCACCTCACTCCTGGGCCCCTCACTTCAGTGGTTTCCTGAGATCAAGACCTAGGAAGGTAGTGTGAGACCTGAATGTAATCTAATTTGATTAAATCTGATGAGAGCCAAATTATCACGTTCTAACTGGAGCAGATCAAGAAAACTGAAGTCTTACTTCCTTTGACATTTCTTCAAGTGACTATTGCTAACACACAAGGCTTTAATGTTGGAAGTGTGGAAATTCAGATTGGATAAGTTAGAGCTCAGACAAAAGGAAGACACAATTTAATAAGTTTGTCAAGAACAAAAAGAACAAAAGAGTAGGCAGGCTGTCTTTGTAATTTACCAAGACGTTGTGTAAGAAAGCTGAAGATCTCTGGTCTTTCAAATAGGCTGCAATTAGAGATACTCCTTTTAACTTTGCAGCATCTGTGATATAAATTCCTGCTAAGTTTTCCAATGAATAATTAATACAATAGCTTTAGCTAGAGCACATGATCAACTGTGACTATTGGCTGGTGAACTGTTCCTCAATTATTAGAGAGAGAGACAACTGTATGTTCTTCATCTTTCAGTTTAAGTTTCAGATAAACTAGCCCTTGGTATCTTAACAGATAACCAGCTCTTTGTTCTGAGACACCTCGTTCAAATGTTTCACAGAATTGATCATAACAAACAACGTGATTTAAAATGTTGAAGAAACCTGTAGAAGCTGGTGGGTCATCTCCGTCTCTCCATCAAGTCAATGCTATTGAGAACATGTCTATAATAGAAAAGAAAGCTCTGTATGCATTGTAGATAGGTGCATTCCAAAACTTTTTAATTATACAGGTTTTTAGCATGCATTTTTCCTGGCACTGTTATTGATCTGAGATGACCTATAAACAGATAAACTGAAAGGTTAGCTCTGAGCAGTACAAAACTGAACACAGCATTTCCCTGAGATGTTCAGTGTGCTAAATGGAAAGGCCTGGTTCTAGTGCAGTTTGGTTTTATTGCTACAGTGATGGATAATTTGACTGGGAAAATACAGAGATAACATGTCTGGTTTTTAATGTCTACACAATGTAAAGTTTGTGACCTTTAGCATTTTCTCAGTCCATATTATAATCAGCTCAGAATGCATATGCTGTATGTCATTTAGCAACTAGAAACTGTTCAGGAACTTTCATAACTGGTAGAATATTCTTGAAATTTTAGAGAGAGGTATAACTGCCGCCAACTGTCATGTCTTATGATGCCTGTGGAAATATCTCAAATGTAGTACAAAACTTCAGTATCAAAAATCTGAGAAGGTTGGGATTGATAGTTTAATATTTGTGTTTGCCCTAGCCATATTGCTTTTTTTTTATATGGTAGGACAAAATCAGTTTTTAAAATACTTTAAGATGAAGCTTTCATGCAGTTCTATCAGCAGTGCTTCTGTATCATTTTTATTATGGATATTACTAGGATGAGATATTGTTATGGAATATTGCTATGTGTTCTGTATTCTTGGTTCCAAAAAGTTTCAGTAGCACATACATAGCCAGTGATATCCAGCACACTATCTTAGAGACCTTGCTAAACATTTATCAGAATCTTTTGACTAGAAATGAAAGTGCACCCCTTTGAGATTGCCATAAAGAGATCAATGAAGAGACACAGATCTTAAGGTAAGGTCTGGCAGAATGAAATTTAGTCAGCAGCAATGACCACCTTCTAGTTTTACAAGCAGATGCCAAGAATATTTTGCAGCCCTCAGCAATTAATTCTGTTGACCCAAAGGATGCTTTTCTCAGTTACATGATCAGTGTTATATGTGCATGGGATGAACAGAATCTACGGTCTCCTCATTGTGTCACTAGTAGTTGATATTCTTTAGATGTCATGAATCTCTGATAAAGCCAGTACAAAAGAGATACATTACAGAAAATTCAGGGAGAAATACTTCCGGCAGAGGTTTTACATGTCAGTTCTTTATTTCCGTGGATCTGGGAATTATTTTCTACCAAAAGGCAAAGATTAAATTGAATGCAGTACATACAGAGTGAAGCTTCAGACTGAATTACACCAGAGACACTCTCAGATGGCTTTCTGAAGTTTTAATTCAAAAATATTCTGCCTGTTTCTGATGTCTGCTGTGCTACACTGACTCCAGTTGGCCCTGCTATCCTTTGCCTTTCCATTGATGTCTTGAAATAACTTATCCAAAAGGATTTAATCATCTAATGATGTTATATAAGGTTAAATTCAACGTAGTAAGGGAAACAAAAAAAAAAACAAGAAAAACTTGTGGAAATAAGGTGATTCTTTAGATTTTCATACTGCTCACCTGTTTGAATATTCAGTCTGTTTTTTCTTATCCCTCTGTCTTCCCTACTACATGGGGTATGCTTTAGATCAGGGACTGTATCATATTCTCTGTGAGTTTTTAAACAGGTTGAAGACTTTTTGCTAGTATCCTCCAGTGGCACAAACACCTACAAGCACCTATGGCCTACTAACAAGGATTAGCAGTGATGAGCACAGTTTTATAAATGTCTTATGTTTTTTCAATCTATCCCAGCTTTCCTTGTGACCTGATTTATGATCAGGCAAATGCAGAGCTCAGTCTGTACTTCAAAACAACCAGATTTTACAAAATAGGAAAGTGTCTGAATGTCACAGCTTTGTGAAATGTTATGAAACGAGTGAACCATTACACTTACTTTCAGCAAACAGCAATTTTCCAAACTTTTCATTAAAACTGGCTTTGCTGGAAATCGCATATTTTCCAGATTGCTTTATAATACATTAATCCACCAAGATTCTGAATGCGACACAGCATGCTTGATTTAAACTAGTTCACAGAGCTATTTTGACAAGACCTACACTTTCGGGAATCCTGAATGAAAGCTACTTGAACTATAAGGCTAACTCAAAAACTGTATAGTAATTCTGTTCACTCTTACCCTTTTATTATAATTGAAGTTCATCTTTAGTATGCAAACATATTAAAGACATATTTGAGGCTACTAAATGAGTGCAATTATTACTGTGATGGAAAGCAATGATTGCTGCTATAGACAAATAAATGGTTTTGCTATGCTTCAATGAATATAGCTTCTGCTCAACAAACAAAATAATTGTTTGATGTTTTAATTTATTTCCATAAAAAGACTATGTATACACAAAAAAACCTGATTTTGATTGTTGCAGCTAACATCTTATTCTTATGTACAGAGGAGACAGGAATGAGAAAGTCAGGATGTTTTAAAAGAAGAACACTTTTTTTTTACTTGGATATATCAAGAACAGCAAGATTGGTTTCCACTGATAGATAGTTGTAAATCAATGGAATTAAATGACACAAGTGACTTGTGGAATATACTCCAAAATTAAAGATGTGAAACTGGAAGCACCCAGGCTTTCAGATACATATGTATATATAAACAGTTACTACATTAATTATTGTTGGGTTCTGTGTGGGAGATTGTCACGAAATATTTGTGGTAGATCATGAGGAACCCAAATTCCTAGAAGAGGTGGTAAACACAATGGGGTTTTTTCACATTTTAGATGTAGTGAAAGTATTAGTCCTAATGAAAACCCTATTGATCAAAATGGGTGAGATAAAAACTGGGAATCTGTAAATCAAAAAAGAAAGTGCAATGTGAAGACTGAGTATCTAGTGTTTATTCCTCAATGCAAAAAATCTCCACAAGAAATTACTTTGCAAAAAGTTCATAAAACTCCAGATCTATCACACACTAGGACAATGTTTTGGTCCTTGTTATTGAAGAGAAAGTAAACCTTTGTGTTGATAATCATAAAAATTGGCTACTCCTGAGTGTGAGAGATATTCAGGCTGTACCAACTACATTTTCAAAGTATTTATTCAGGACATACTTGATATGTTGTAAGGTCTAGACTTGTATTAGTTCTTTTGGCTCTAGTTAAGTAACTAAAAGTTTTAGGTAAATTAGAATGGAGTCTTCTGAAATCTGTATGGATTTTAGCTTTTGAATAAAATTGTTCTGACTCTTTCAAGCCCCACACAGTTCTTAAAATATTTGACAAGCAAGCAAGCAAACAGATTTCAATCTTCACATTGCTGAGTTAGGCTTGGTTTACAAAAGCGATTTAAAGGGAAGGAAGTTCCATGAGTAGATTCTGACACAAGTTTTCAAAATCATATATGAAACTGTAGAAAATATGGACACTTTAGATGAATACATTCACTGCAGTAGTAATGAAAAATTACTTTGAATATGACATTCTGGAATTATTCTGGGTATTGATCTCAATGATTTTCTTACATCAATCTTTTAAGAATCAAACTTAGGTTTTATTAAAAAACAGAAATGTAATTTCAGCTCATCAGCTCATCAGCATCATCATGTCACTGATAAGAATGGTCTCGTGAAATAAGAACAGAACTAATTGTTAGGGTTTTTTTTGTAATGATATGTGAAAAAAAATAGGCCTGTGGCAAATTGAAGGCTAAAGATGATATGTGTAAAATGTGGTGAAGACTAAAGCTTGTTCCTTATGAACCTATGAACTAAAGCTAGTTTCTTATGAATTCAGTCATTCTGCATTCAAATTATTGATAATAATTTTGATATTTCATTATATGTTAAATGTTGCATATAAAGCATTAAAAAGCCCACTGTCATTCATATCGATCTATCTAATTATAGTGTTAATATCCATGTACCCAGTGGATTTTTCTCCAGAATTATTTATATGAAAAAGCTGTATCACTGTATTTGAATAGAGAAAGATAGAATCTGGAATCGCTTGATTCTATAGCCAATGATAAGAGCTTAGAAAACCGTTATTTAAAGCAGAAGCAGATTTTTGTAGCAGTGGATTTGTCTTGCATGGAGAATGAAAATCTTAATTAAAAGAACTTTGAATAAGATTGTTTTCTTCAGGGGGGGAAAAAAAGGTCTGTATGAATTTTCAGAAAGTACATGTGATTCTTTTACCATCTCATAGTCTGTTATTTTAACTAATTAGATGATCAGGATAACAAGATGGGAAAAAGTAGAGTGAAAGGAATGGAAGTGTAACATGCACTAAATTTGGGAAGGGGACAAAATTTTGGAAAACTGGAAAAACATTGGGAGAAAATTTTGCGATATATTAGGGAAATGAAATGTAAGTAGTCTCTTAGTGGCATGGAAAAGAAGCTTGGCATTAGAAACCTGTTGTACACATCATGGTTAAAGAAAGAGAGCTGCCTAGGATTTTAGAACAAATTCAGCAGAGAGAGTTCCTCGGATACACATCACTGGAAATAAGAAAGGTATGATCTGAAGTTGTAAAAGAAGCAAAGACACTGATTAAGTTGGCATTGAATACCAGACGTTCTTCCGAAGATGTAGCAAAATTAGGTGCAGAAGAAGCAGCTGAAACACAGCAAATGAGAATTATAGCAGGTGAAAAGAGCAAGGTAGAAGTGAGAAGGCAGAGACTGGGACAAGCATGAACATTTAGAGGTTTTCTTGATAATTACTGTATTGAAAATAAAAATTCTAATTCTTGGGGCTTCAAGATTTGCTTTAAGTTTTGGAATGAAGTTCTAAATTTTCAGCATCTTTCACAAACAAAATCAACTCTTAAATAGGAACGGTACTAGGGTACTAGGGGGGAAAAAAGTAAAAAAAAAAAAAGAAAAACAAAAAAAAAGAAAAAAAAAAGCAGAACCCCCAGAACAATACCTAGCAGTCAAATTTTGTGTCCTACTTTTCTTCCTGCTCCGGCTCTTTATTATTCTCTGAAACTGGGAAAGGTTTCCAATAAAAATTTCACCAAAATGGATAAATTTCTAGGGGAAAAGACATGTCTTCAAGTATATATTGCCATTTCCCCCTCAGCCAGTTTTATTATTCTTTCTGTTTTCTTTTGTAAATAGAATATATGTCTGAAGTCTATTTAATGTCATTTCCAAACCATAAGGGAGAAAGAAGGAAGAAGTGAAGTAAAGAGTGGGGCCAGCAAAACCGCTACCATGGACTTCCGGAGGGCGGACTTTGGCCTGCTCAGGACACTGGTCGAGAGGGTCCCTTGGGAGACAGTCCTGAAGGGCAAAGGGGTCCAGGAAGGCTGGACATTCTTCAAGAAGGAAGTCTTAAAGGCGCAGGAGCGGGCTGTCCCCATGTGCCGCAAGAAGAACAGGCAGGGAAGGCGACTGGCCTGGCTGAACGGGGAGCTCTGGCTGGGACTCAGGAAAAAAAGGAGAGTTTATCACTTGGGGAGGAAGGGGCAGGCAACTCAAGAAGAGTACAGGGATGGCGTTAGGTCGTGCAGAAAGGAAATTAGAAAGGCAAAAGCCCGGCTGGCCACTGTCGTGAGAGACAACAAAAAATGCTTTTACAAGTATATTAATGACAAAAGGAGAGCCAAGGAGAATCTCCATCCTCTATTGGATGCAGGGGGTACGTTGCCACCAAGGATGAGGATAAGGCTGCGCCTTCTTTGCCTCAGTCTTTAGTAGTCAGAGTGGTTATCCTCAGGGTACTCAGCCCCCTGAGCTGGAAGACAAGGACGACGAGCAGGATAAACCCCCCATAATCCAAGAGGAAGCAGTTAATGACCTGCTATGCCACCTGGAGGCTCACAAGTCTATGGGGCCGGATGGGATCCACTCGAGGGTACTGAGGGAGCTGGCAGAGGAGCTTGTCGAGCCACTCTCCATCATTTACCAGCAGTCCTGGTTAACTGAGGAAGTCCTGACGACTGGAGGCTCGCCAATGTGATGCCGATCTATAAGAAGGGCCGGAAGGAGGATCCGGGGAACTACAGACCGGTCAGCCTGACCTCGGTGCCGGGGAAGATCATGGAGCGGTTGGTTTTGAGGGTGCTCACGAGCCATGTGCAGGACAACCAGGGGATCAGGCCCAGCCAGCACAGGTTCATGGAAGGCAGGTCCTGCTTGACCAACCTGATCTCCTTCGATGACCAGGTGACCCGCCTAGTGGATGAGGGAAAGGCAGTGGATGTGGTCTACCTGGACTTCAGTAAAGCCTTTGACACTGTCTCCCACAGCATTCTCCTAGAGAAGCTGGAGGCTCACGGCCTAGACATGTACACTCTTCGCTGGGTAAAAAACTGGCTGGACAGCCGAGCCCAGAGAGTTGTGGTCAATGGAGTTAAATCCAGTTGGCGGCCGGTCACGAGCGGTGTTCCCCAGGGCTCAGTTTTGGGGCTGGTCTTGTTCAATATCTTTATCAATGATCTGGATGAGGGGATTGAGTGCTCCCTCAGTAAGTTTGCAGATGACACCAAGTTGGGTGGGAGTGTTGATGTGCTCGAGGGTAGGAAGGCTCTGCAGAGGGACCTGGCCAGGCTGGATCGATGGACCGAGGCCAACTGTATGAGGTTCAACAAGGCCAAGTGCCGGGTCCTGCACTTCGGCCACAACAACCCCAGGCAACGCTACAGGCTTGGGGAAGAGTGGCTGGAAAGCTGCCCAGAGGAAAAGGACCTGCGGGTGCTGATTGACAGCCGGCTGAACATGAGCCGGCAGTGTGCCCAGGTGGCCAAGAAGGCCAACGGCATCCTGGCCTGTATTAGGAATAGTGTGGCCAGCAGGAGTAGGGAAGTGATCGTGCCCCTGTACTCGGCACTGGTGGGGCCGCACCTCGAATACTGTGTTCAGTTTTGGGCTCCCCACTACAAGAAGGACATGGAGGTGCTGGAGCGTGTCCAGAGGAGGGCAACAAAGCTGGTGAAGGGCCTGGAGCATAAGCCTTATGAGGAGCAGCTGAGGGAACTGGGACTGTTTAGTCTGGAGAAGAGGAGGCTGAGGGGAGACCTCATCGCGCTCTACAATTACCTGAAAGGAGGTTGTAGCGAGGCGGGTGTTGGTCTCTTCTGCCAAGTAACTAGCGATAGGACAAGAGGAAATGGCCTCAAGTTGTGCCAAGGGAGGTTTAGATTGGACATTAGGAGAAATTTCTTTACTGAAAGAGTGGTCAGGCCTTGGAACAGGCTGCCCAGGGAAGTGGTTGAGTCACCATCCCTGGAAGTATTTAAAAGATGTGTAGATGAGGCCCTTAGGGACATGGTTTAGTGGACATGGTGCGTTGGGTTGATGGTTGGACATGATGATCTTAGAGGTCTTTTCCAACCTTAATGATTCTGTGATTCTGTGATTCTATGATTCACTGCTCCTGCTGCAGGATCATTCTAGTCCTTTTTTTCAATCCATGTTGGTGGAAATGATGACATGAATCTTTAACAAAAACATATTTTCCCCAAGTTGTTTAGTTATAGCTATGTCAGTAAAAACAGTATTAGCAGCCCCCACCCACACACTTCAGGTTTTCTCTCCAAGATATTTGAGCTGTTATACCCATGCTGGTTCTCCATTTGTCCACAGAACCTAAAACAAAACCAAAGGAAAACTATGTTAGTTTTTCTTTCCTATACTTTAAGAAAGGGAAAGTACAAATCTGTTTTTAATTAGTTGGTCACCTTTGAACATTTTCTGCTTGCTGGAAGATCTTAGCTAATACTCATTTAGTTTTTACAGGGAGCACTGTGATAAATTCAGCCCTTGCTACTTATAACAGTAGTGGTGGTGTAAAAATTGCCATTGTGAATACAAAATGCTTCAGTATACTTACTGAAGCACAAATGTTGTCCATTAAGTGCTAAAAATGCAGGCTTTTGTGCGGATCTTTTAAAAATCTTTTCCACGAATGTCATCTTCACTGACTCAAGGAACTGAGTTAAAATATTATTTAAATATTATTTAAACATAATTCAAGCTAGACAGATAGGCTAGATCCCTCTTCCCTAAAGATATAAAAAAAGTCAGTTACTTAGTCTCAAATTCTGCAAGGCACTTTGAGTAAATTGGAATATAAGGTCATCAGGGAAAAGTTCCCCGTCTGCAGTTTTTGATCTTAACATTTTCTTGACAGCAAAGTGAAGTCTTCAAGGATTCTTCCTCTTCAGAGACCCTTTACCTGCTTTGAAGAAAACACTCCCAAAGAAAGAATATATCTTCCAAAGTTCCAAACTGTCATTCAATCTTTGTGAATACTTGGCCACATAATGAAGAACGTTTTCATTCCATTTGTGGCCACGCCATTCCTCCTTCAGTTTTCCAAATCTCCTCTCTTTTTCTACTGCCTTTGGAACAGTAGAAAAATCTAAGAAGATTGCAGTTTCATAAAGAACCACTTTTGCTGGGGAATGTGCTTTATATTCATGTGTGTTAAATACACAATAAATGTGTGTATTTACAGTGGACATGCACCTTTACACTGAAAATGCACAATGCTAAAAACATTTTTGACAGAACAATTATTTTTTGTTACAATAGCCTGTTCATCAAACACAAGATATTTTGCAGAGATTCACCTTTTTCTGCTGATTTTTCAAATTTGTTTGGGTGAAGTATGAAAGGGGGAAATGTGGGACAATCAGGATCTAGTCCTCAACCTGAATTGAGGTTTGCTTAGTGTAGTGTAGCATAGCTTCTGTCTGGCCTTCAGATTGCCCTTACATGGAAATATGGATGAGAGGGGAGAAAGGAGAAATGCTGATTTATTTGTGTCCCCTTTCATATGACATTGTGACCTGTAACTTAACTGTCCCACTGAGTAGAAATGGTTAAGCAAATGCTTCTCTCTCTACTTTCTCAGAGTGAAGAAATCCGTTCCCATTTAGAAAATAAAATACAATTTTTTTGCAAGAATATGAAATATTATTCAGCTTTCATCAGATATTGAAGAAAGCAAAAGGTAAAATTTGTCATTGCCAGACTAGTTCTCTACTAGTTAGTACTCTAAGAATATCATGTAGCTAGGTTCTGAAATGATTCTTTTTGCTACTTACCTTCCACATTCAATCACGTTATTGAATAGGTATGAACTTTGGTACCTAGCTGAAACCTGAAACCAATACCATTTTGAAAATCCATCCAGGAAAGTGGGGATGGCTTTTCAGGACCCAAACTTCTCAATGGCACAAATATCTGGAGATGATTTCCATGACAGGATCAACGCTGATGCTTCTATCTTCTGAAAAGTCTTTGGGTTTTTATGTTACGCACTTCTAATAGAAGAACAGTTTGAGTTGCATAGTTTCTCGTATACCTATGGTAAGTTATTTATATTTAATTTGTTTGCAGCAAATGGGATATTGAGAGTACAGTTAATAACAAATGGAACCATCAGTATAAGCAGCATTTATCAAGTTCTACAAAATAATAATTTACACAGCAGTGTGTATATACTTTCGTATTTTCACAAAGAGAATCAAACTTAAAGTAGCTTTTGCTAATCTAACAGCAGGGCTTTTCCTTTTCTTTTTGCAGGCTAATGTCAAATATACATGTGTGAACATTTGGATCAAAGTGCATCTGCCAGTATTCTCCAGGCTGAGCAATGTTGGTGTATCATAAAGAAGTACCATGACCTTTTTAAATTATTACACATCACTACTACCTGCAGGCTGAAATTTTTTTATGTTTCTTTACCTTTCTACCATGGTTTGACCCTTTGGTGGCAGCACCAGAAATAAAACTCTCTACTACTGACAGTGCTAAGAGAAAAGATTGAAAAAATTTTGTTCAAAACTTACCACCAGTAGGAGCTGAGTCAGTTATAGAATTTAATATAAACACTGGACTACTGGTTTACCTGTTCATCATCTCTCATATTTACTCAAAATCTTGATAGGGTCAGAGTTCTGTTCTACTTACCTACACTTTATTATTCTGACTGCTCCCTCAGTGCTATTCCAGGTATTTTTCCAAAGTTCTACTATCTGTACATCTTTGCACATTGTGAGAAAAAGGGAATGTTCTCTAATAGAGCAACAGTGAACATTTATATCCTGGCAAGTTTCTATCAAGCAAGTTTCTATCAGCTCAATTTGCCTTGCTTGTTAGGATTGTGATTAAGAGAGAAAGCCTGAGCTGCTAAAATATTGCAGATGCTTCAACTCGGAAAAGCCATCAGCAAAGCTGACTCAGCCATGTAGTAGTTTTCAGAGTATCGTACCAGCCACGAATATACAACCACTTTGACTTTTCCAAGCAACTGGATAACTGGAGGAACTGATTCATACTCTCTCTGCTTGGTATTTTAATTGCTTCTAAAAGCTTTCATAAAAGAGGATTTTATGCTTATTACTTTTAGAAACAGAATCTGTCAGGGGGATAAAAGTATAAAGAGACTGACTCATGTCCTTCTATTCCCTTCTTCTACTTCCATTCTGGTTAAAACCACTTACACAGCTGATTTTTTTTGATGCAATCCATGGTCTTCCATTATACCAGAAGGTGCACCATTAGAAAGTTCCATTTATGATAAAGGCTGGTAAAAGAACAGAATATTTTTGGGGAAATTGTGAAAACTTTTCATGGTGCTATTTCAGAAAGTCAAGAAAAAATTTTGATCCGTGTACACTGGCAACTTCTGAGGATATATCCGGACTTTTGAAGGATAATTATAGCCCTTCATAAATGTTATTAGTGTTCCCACTCTTACTCTATCCCTCTATTATATGTAATGCAGATTTTCTTCTTGCTGTTCCAGTATTTCTTGAAGGAAGAGAGAGGTAAATCTGAATTATGTCTGAAATGTTAATGTTTATATTCTCATATCAGGGGTATTGTCACATTTCCATTTTCTCGCAACTATGTTGGTTTTTCCTCTTTCTGCAACCTGTTTATCACAGCACAGCTGATGACAATATTCTGCTGCGTAAACCCACATAACTTTCATTTTATGTTTCATCAAAATCTCACAATGACATCTTCTGGCTAGAAATTCTGCTGTCTCTCTGCATTATGCTCCCACTGATTAGGCATGAACTGGAGCCTTAGAGAATCTTGCCTGATGTGCCAACAGCAAAGGGAGTAGTGCTTTGTCTGGGAAAGAATTTTAATGGACAATTTAATGGACCTACATGGACACAGGACTCCTTACTGGTGCTGAAAATGTAGGAAAAGAGTTTTTCCTAGATTTTTTGGTGCAGGAATCATTTTAGTTATTTTTGTTTGCAAGTTTACATTAAATTGTTAGTATCAATAAGGGAAGCCACTGATTCTGCAGTAACCTATTTAGCTGTGACCAGTTTTGCTGTAATCGCTACAGCAGTTACTGGCTTCATTCACCTCCCCTTGCTTTTCCTGTTTATTCACCCTAATTATGTATTTAGCCTTCTAGTATCTCTAAACGATTCTGGGCTTCTCCCTGCACTAACATCTATTTGAACAGCCATGAGTAGAGAGCAAGAGCCCCTAACAGTTCATGGCTGACAGCCTGAATTTTAGAGTAAATCCGTTCACCATTCATGGGGAAAATGAAGACAATGAAAGAAGTGCTTCTGGGTTCTCTTTAGGTTCCATAGAGAAAAATATCCAGTCAGAGAAGGAACTGATTAGAAGTGACTAATATAAGAAAACACTTGAATTAAGAAATTCCAGTAGCATAGAGTAAACGTTTTAGTGGGGAGAAAAAACAAAAGAATTATACACATATTCTCTCCATGTACACTGCCTACAGAGAGGTTCATCTACTTGCTAGAGATCACTAAACTGTTGGTTGTTCATTACTGGTACATATTTGATACAAACGAAGCAGAAAATTTTCCAGGCCCTCACCGTAAATTTAAGCACAGTCAGAACACAGATCTCATGAGTTAAGCATAGCAGATGAAATGTCTGTGAAAGAGAGGATGCACCATCTTGAAATGAAACCTCTCTATCAGTCAAACACCTTGCTTTCTGGATCTGCATTTTAAAATTCATTCACCATTCTGAGGTCCCCTTAGAGGTGCTATACACTTTCTCCAATGATCTCTAAAAAGCAGCTCACTTACTGCTGTTTTTGTCCAATGGCACATTTGTCAGGGTATATGTAACCTTGATATTCCAGTACTATGCAGTGAGAAGACATTCAGGACCACACAGTGTACCTCAAAATAGTATATGTATTTTAAAAATAAGGACAGGTTATATAGATATATTAACAGGTAGTTATATGGTCATGTGATTGGGTTTTGAAAATGGAAAATGGTTCTTTGTCAGGATATTTACATGCTGGATTTATTAAATCTTTATTCCATATTCTTTTATGGACAAATACCTTTTATGGAGATCAGCTGTATGAACAGTCATATTCCCCTGGGAAGAAAAAAAGACACGGACAAAACTTGAAGCCATGATTTATCAGTTGGTTAGGTGGAGCAAGCTAAGAAACAGAAGGAAATGGAGGTCTTTATGAGCCTACATTGAAATGTAAGTAGGTTTAACATATGTTTTCTTTCATTTGTTCACCTGTTTCTCTTATAAGTGGCTGTAATTACGGTATTAGTTTGGGGTAGTTTTTAAATACTGGGAAAATGTTTATAACCTAGAACAATTGTTTTTCCAAACAAAAACACTAGAATTGTTTAGGTTTAAACAGTTTAGGTTTGAATAGCTTGAAATAGTTTATTAAAAAGATTTAGACATTGATAGCATTTTTGGAGCACACGAAAATTTCTGGGAAAAAGGGAACGATCTAAAGGAATCTTAAAACTATTAAATATTTATAAATTTTTACATGAACAGCTTGGCAGAAGCTTAATAAAATAATGAAATTTGTTGTCACTGAACATGTGGTTTTGGGCTAAGTGAAAATTACAGGCCAAAATATTTCACCCGATTCTACAAAAGGCTTTATCTGACACAGGGTGTATCATTCAACAAAACCTGGAAAAACTTATGACTAATATGATGATTCTTGTTAAGAATAACTGCTAAGGGTTAAAAAGCAGATGTCTGAATGTGGGCTAGTGTTATCTAATGTGTTCTTTCAACATGTTGGAGTATACTTGGAAATATATCTCAGTTAATCACTAAATAAGATATTATCTGTTGCTGAAAGAAGGGTAGACTGTATATCCTATAGCATTCACGAGAGAATTTGTGGACATTGCTGATGTCCTTGCATTAAGAACTTTTTTTCTGATAGCTTTTCTTTGTTGGAAGTTTACACAGGCTTTAAAAGAAGTACTGTGACTATGTAAAAAGAAAAACATGGACTGGGAAAGGGCTGACTGTCGTACACATATTATGATGATAATTTATTATAATTATGCAAGCAGAGTTGAAGTTAACCTCTTCCACAGAGAGTATACAGGTTATTGACAACAGTGGTTTGTGTAGTGTGGCAAGTCTCATTTTACAAACGGAGGAATAGAGCAGGTGCTTGAAAGATTGCAGATTACTCAATTCGGTAGAAACTGTTAGTTGCTGTATAATACTGCAGTTATAACTATTCTGTTATATTAAAAACTATGCCAGTGGCTTTCTGTTAAAAATGACAGTGCTATTGATTTCTTTTGAAGCAATCCAAACTAGAATCAACAATGTAAATATAGAAAGAGAAATTTCTCTTTTGGCTTTATATTACTGGACTTTTTTTTCACAAATCCTTCAGATTGGCCCCCAGTTTTGTATTTATCCATACCCGAATGAAGATATAGTTTCATGGAAACAAATATTGTGCACAAATTGCGCCACATAACATAATCCCACTGTTATAAACACTTATGTTTGTTGTATTTCGTAAAGAATTTATTCTTCTTCACTGTGTGTGATACTTGCTTTAAAGCCAGCAACTTTTTCTTATTTTAGTGATAATAACTGATTTTTTTTTCCTGAGTTGTTAATGGAGCAATTAAATCAATAGCATAGTTGCCACCTCAAATGCCAGACCTAAGCAAATGCCAGAAAGGTGAAACTAGGTTCCCAAGCTCCCACAGTGCCCCATATACGAGATTTTAAAAAGTAACTATTTAATTGTTATACTTATGACCACTGACACCCCTCTACATATTTCTTTTAGATGTTAACATAACATAACAGATATTCTATTATGTGGAGAGAGACAGAATAGGGTATTGTGTGTCTAGGTAACTTTTATTGCTTTAATTGAATCAATCTTAAATGTCTGAGCTTGTCTATTTTAAAAGAGAAGGTCTCCACTCAAACATTCTTATATCCATTGCATTTATCTTTATATTTGCAACAATTGCTTACTAAGAATTTTAACAGCAACAGTTGTTTTTCAGTTCTATTCTCTGCTTGATTTTGCATGTCTTCCAGCTGAGTTAACAAGAATGGGTTTTCCATTCCTGTTTTGTACATCTTTGCAATCTTGAAAATCTGCATACAGGAAAATCCCACATGAACATTTGAACAGACATGAATATTTCCAGAAATGCAGCTTAAGATCTGCACAGCCACAATTTGTATACCACATCCACTATCACAGGTTTTGCCTAGGACATAGAAGTAGGTATTCTGAATAAATCAGTCAATTGCACCTTTTCTTTTGATTTTACATGGCTTCAGCTTCTGCCACTTGTGTGGTTGTTCAACCACCGTAAAGTTTTTCCATGGGATCACAACCATACCCTGTACACAGTTAAGACTAGCTAGCTAGACACACAAGAAACATAATAGTGTCAATTTTCCTAATAAAATAGTATGTCATGTATTATTTTGTTTTATTATTTAGCTTACTATGTTATTTGTTATAAGTGTAATGTATCTTTTAGTTTCTCTTATTTTCTTTTATAATCCTGTTTCTTATAAACTAGCTATATTTGTTCTTTGCTGTTTTTTTTTTTTTCCTCTAGAAGAACAACTATTTTTCCATTTTTATTAACATTGGAAATATGCTGGGTAGATGTTAGGAAGCCCTCCATTACCCATTATTGAAATAATTTTGCACTTCTAGCCACTTTAAATCACTGATGCAGTTGTAATTTATTTGACGTCTGACAATTTTGATATCTATGTCCCCTTTCCCATTTCAGTGGTTGACTATGAATCAAGTAGCCATAAACTTTAAATTCATTTTTGCTCTGAGATCAGTAAGTTTGCTTTAAAAGGGGGAAGGGGAAAGGCCTAAAAATGGTAAAGGAATTATTCATCACCAGAAAGCTAACATACGGACATCCAACTTCTTTGTTTCTGAAACCAGCATTTAGTTATGGCAGAAAGGAGGGAAACTTTGTCGAAGGACAGAATCTAACGAATTGTACATTTTTTTTCTATAGCTCAGAATCTCTTGGGAATAAAAGTACTCCAGAAAGTAGAGAGAAGAGTAAGATGTCGATCTCATAAGATGGACTTGGCTGTGATTTCAGTGAAGGACGTTAAGGTCCTTGTTAGTTTTTTGTTAGCTTTCAAAATCTTCTGAATTGTCTAAGAAAAAGAAGGAAGTGTCATTTATATGTCTCTGTAGTCCTTATTTTTAACTTTTGCCTAAAGTGATAGATATACTACATACTAGAGAACCTGCAGAGATGAAGGCCTGTTGGGCCATTGGGAAAGATTTGGAAGAACTTGCTTCATATTATATATTTCATTGTGAGTTAGCTGAAGTATGTGGCAGGTGACAAGCTGAGCAAGAAACCATTGAGAAAGACAACATTACAGGTTCTTCCTGAAGAACCATATATATATATACCCATATCCCAAAGGGTAGATTCAATATAACAATTAGTAACCTTCTCCAAATAAGAACTGTCTCAGACATATTTGGATGTTATGTCCGGGACTCATTACTTCATGTCAAAATACTTAAAAGTATGTCTCACTTGCAATATTAATGTCTTCTATTTTACAAAATAGAAGAAATGTTCAAATACATTGCAGCTGTCTGTATCAACATTTATTCTCTTCTTGTGTTCTTCCATCTCTTTAGGATAATGGAAGAGGATTTATCTCTGGGTTTTTTTGTGAAATGACAGTAGAAGTTCTTTAAGTACATGACTTCAATCCAGTTGTCAGTGTTTCAATGACATTTGGTTAAGGGTCTTTTCGTCATAATGTGTTTTGTTCTTCTGAAATTTGAAATGAGATTGTATATGTTGATGGAAGATTGCATGCTTAAATTAATGAGTCTGCTGATTCAAATATTAAAAGTAAATCACACTTGAAATTCCAGGAATCCTTCTATTGAAACTATAGAATACCACATTTTTTCAGAATTTGGTTTGTTTCCTTTTCTTATACAAAAACGCTCGCTTTCCAAGGCACTAAACCTGTATAGGGACTTTTAGGGAATAATAGAACCAATCAATTTTTTTCATTCCCCCTACACATGAATCTTAAAGATAACCTTAAGTTGAAAATCCTTAACTGAATGTAGAAATTCCCCAAAATAGTCAAAGTTGTCAATTGCATTTCTGTATCAATCATCAATTATAATTTCCTATGTCCATATTTTGGGAATTTTCTGACATAACATCCTGTTTGTTTAATATTAATTATGCAAAGTAAAACCTGTGCTCAGAATTAAATTAGCCTAAAGAACCTGGGAAAGGCTCACATTTCCAAAAGCTAATGTTTGCTGTGAGATGTCAAAAACTCATGCCTCAGTTGTTATACCATTCTGGCAATCACTGTCAGTAGATACCAAAACCTATGACTATTAAATTTTTTGGTGCAAAGAGTAGCTTTCTGCCAATTTCTCTTAGTGGAGTCCTAATTTAACAAATTACATATTTATTTTTTACAATACAGTGAAAAAATACATATTATGATGGAAAAACAAAATGGATGGAAGGAAGAAAGAGCTAGAGAGAAAGAAACAGGAGCTAATTCTATGTTAAATTTTTTGTTAATCTCTTTCAGGAAACAATTATTTTACCTCACTTACTGCAATTCCATTGTGATTTTTTGCTGTTCTCAGCCTTGAGCCATGAAGCTCCAAGGTCTACCCATGTAAGAGAATTTGTGCGCACGAATAGTCCCATTATGTTTGGAGAAATTATGCCTAAGAGTGTGTGCATAAATGAAAAGCCAGTGCCACAAGTGCATAGTATGGCCCCTGAGTACCAGAAGCTTTCAGGGACTCTTCTTCAACTTGGAAGGAAGTAGTAACTCCACTGTGTTCAAAAATGACTGTCAGGGAAATTCAGAGATAGCAAGTTGCTTGTGAAAATGCTGACTTAGCCTTAGTTACAGTTGATAGTGATAAATGGATACCATCCTGGAAACCAGCTAAGGCATTGAAAATGGTGAGGAGAAAGTCAGCGACTACTACTTCCTTTCCTTTCTTGTTCTGATAAGGTAGAAAAGACACAGAAGCCTACATGCAAGCCTCTCTCACCTTTGAGAATGTCCTTACTGACCCTTTTCAGAATAGGTCCACTCCATAGTGCCATGTGTAACATGCATAAGTCAACTGTTACGCTGGAGTCTCTGCACAGTTCTTTCATTATGGCAGGAGTGATTTTGGATGGGAATGGAGGGAACTTTTACTGGTTTCTGAACACAATTCAACCTCCATGGGGTTTTCTTTCAAGTTTTTATTATAAAAACATCAGCATAACAGTGCTATGGTTATCATTGAGGAAACATTTTCATTATAACACCTCGTTCTCAGGCATTTACAATGTTCCAAAAAAAGTATTATAGCTGAAATTTCCTATGTTTACTTTTATCCTATAGATACTGTAGAACAATATAAATAAATAATAAATGCTATAATTCTGTTTGGTCACATTGCTGAATTACTCAAGCATGAAGGCATTTTCTTTTGGATGCTTATATAATTCCTTTTCCATGCTTATTGCTTCAAAATTATTCTGTGTGGTTTTTTTTTTAAATAACTTTAGTTTAAAACTTCATTTCTTGTGGAGAAATACAAAACACATGAAGCTCAAAATTTATTAAGAACTAGGAGTTGCCAGTTAAAAATGGTTGTATATCCTTGTGCTATAAGACTACGCGTTGCTTTACATGTGTGCATAGAATAGCAGTTGTAACAGTGAGGATCACTGGTAAGTTCTCCTCAGTGTAGTTCCTTTGCACAAGACAGAGGACAAGAGAAACACCTGCACACGCTGAATTATATTTTGCATAACCCTGAAAGATAATGTGGTATGAATACATACTGAGAGTGTATCATGGCATTGCACTCCAAGGTCCATGCCTGTGAAGTCCAGACTGTTTGAACATAAATAGAAGAGAGGGAAAGCAGTATTGAATGAAGACTTGGAAAAAAAATGTGATAGGGCATTTGTAGCAGATCCAAAGATGTAAAAAGGAGCCTAAAAAGATATCAGAAAAGGTATTTGAGTTGGAAATAACACAGCAGAAGTGGTAAGGCATCAGGAAAAAACGTTCAAAATGATAATTTTATGTCTCAGAACAAACCTTAAATTTGATGATAATTAAACACTGAAAAATGTAAAAAGAGTTTTGGCAGATTTTTCCATAACTGGAATTCTTTTGATACTGGATGTTTTTGCTTTCTTTAAGCAGTAGTGGAAGGAGGGAAGTCCTGTGACTTGCATTTAGCATGTGGATGAGATAGCTGATCATGTTGGCTTTCCTGGCTATAAAATCTATTGATGAATGGCACATCTTTCCTCTGGGTAATTTCTTTTCTGAGAGAAGGAAAAATGAATGAGCTTTACACAATGATTTTATATGTAGGGTCGGCCCCAGCTAACAGCGAAATCCCTGTCCAACCCCTTGCTCCCTTCTTACCCTGTACCCTTCTCCCCATTCCCTGTCCCCTGTCCCCCCATCCCAGAAGGACAGGGGAGAGAACAGAAGGAACAGGAGCAAGAAAGTCATAGTTGAGATAGAGAGAGGGAGATCACTTATGAATTACCACCATGGGCAAACCAGATTAGATTTGGGGAAACCTAATTTATTACCAGTTTATATATCTATGTATCTATAAATCTATAGATACATAGATATAATTACTGATTCAGATATGCGGAAGCAAAAAGACAAACATTAAAACACACAGGTAAAACCCTTTTCCTCCCTCCTTTCCCAGGTTCACCTTCTCTCCAGACTCCTTTACTCCCTACTTTTTACTGCTGCAGGCTACACCCATCCCTCCAGTGATGCAAGGAGCAGTGTGGCAGGGGTGTCAGTACACAGCAGCTCCTCTCTACTGCTCCTTTCTTCTCCCACTTTTCTTCTGATCTGATGTCAGGTCTCCAGGTGTTGCAGCTCCTGTCAGGAATACCCATCTGCTCCAGCATGGGTCCTCCATGGGCTGTGAGGGAATATCTGCCCTGGCACCTGGAAAACTTCCTCCTCCTCTGACCTTGGTGTTTTCTCCTCTTTCTTGAGTATGTTTCCATTGAGGTGCCAACATCTTGCTGAGGGGCTCAGCTGTGCACTGCAGTGGGTTCGTTGAAGCTGGCTGGAATGGATGTCTCCGGCACAGAGCAGCCCCTGACCACACAAGCCACTCATGCAACCCGCACGCTACCAAAACCTTGGGCATCTACACCCAATACAGTGTATACTCCACAGTACACTTGATGCTGAAAAAACCTTCAGTAGAATAGTATCTTGCCAAAGAAAACCAGATTCTCTAAACTGATATTTTTCATTCAACCTCTTCAGTTTTGATAGAATTAAACCAGAGAAAAGGCTGACAGAATTTGAGTCAGACTGCTATCAGTCAGATTTCTAAAACTTCCTGCATTGCTGCCAGGCTCTCTGTCTGGCTCCTCAGAAACCCTCTCAGCAGGCTGACACGCGGTTCACTGCCCACAAGCCCTGGGAACGTCCCTCCCTGGCTCATGGCACTGCCACTATTTCCAGTCCCAGGGCTCCGGGAGCTGCCGCATAGCCAGGGTCTGTTCCCTGCAGAGAAGCATTCCAAAGGCTTGCTTTTCACTGCTGATCAGAAGAAAAACAACTTTTAACATATAAACAACTCCACAAAACTGAATCACAGTTTTGTTTTATTCATTTTTTTTTTTCAGAGGCAATTCTATCCATTAGAAAGAATTTAATGCTTTAAGATTAGCTAATTATATTTGAGGTTTTTAACCCTTACTCTCCAGCTGTTGTCACACTGTGACTTCCTGCGGACCAGGAAGACTTTTTTTTCAGGTTCTTATACCAATCTTACATATTTCATAGCTGACATCTATCTGTCAATGGAGACAATAGATTTCAGTTCTATTACTGGAAGTTTTTTCCTGATCCATTTTTCAAACATTAAGTACATTAGTGAGACAAAATCCAGATTCACACAAAACAGTAGAAAAGGAATGAGCAAAAGCAAAGTAGAGTATGATAGACATCTTGACTTAAAGTGAAAATGGAGAGCAAGAAATAGGTGAAAAAACAGATTTTTTGGGGATCTGGATTGCTTTGGTATATGGTAACTTGAAATGAATTTGCACAGAGAAGTTTTAAACTGATCTGACCTTGGAAAAAATCAGCTGCCTGACACTCACTGCAAAAAACTGCAGAAGGACCACAGAGTAATGCTGGAGCAGGGAAAGAAATTCAATAAGGAAAGTTTATAAATCAATATAATGAATGCAGATTTGAATTCACAATCAGAGTATTGCAGAACAAGAGAAGGACAGTCAGGCACTGGAAAGAAAAGTAAGAGGTAGGAAGCTCTTCTTACTGCATTCTTATTGTGATCTGCTTCCCTGCAAGGGCTTTAGAAGCAAAGCATTCCAAAGTCCCCATGTTTTGCAGCACCACAAATATAAGAAAAAGAATGAGAGCAGGCCTGACTTCAAAGATAGGATGAGGAGATGTATTTCACTTCCTGACAAGATTTAGTAGAGTCACACAGTAAGAGATACTCTTTTCCAGAAACAGGTTTTTTCCCTTTAGCTGGTCCATCTCTGCTCTTCATCATCATGAGCCAGAGAATGTAATGCATGACTGGCTTCTTCTTAAGTAAAAACAGCTGGTTTTTTTCCAACCTGTCTTATAGTTTATCTGGTCACCTAGTATCAGATTTAGCAGAGCAAATAAAGCCTTCTTATTCTGTTGGAGTCCTAAAGAATAACTGATATGTTGTCTGTTTATGAAATCTGGTGACATAACCCCAACTGGAAGGCAACCCTACCCTGAAGCTCTGCAGCACCACCTGGGCCACAGCTAGTTCACTGCCTGCTTAGCCTGCTGTGGGACTCAGTGAGGGAGTGACAGTAGTTCTTTCATCCAGTTTCTGAGTTAGCATCAAGTAAAATCTTATAAAACTTATAATGCACTGGATATTTAGGGTATTCAGGAATACCCTAAATGAAATGATTGTATATTTTAATTTCTTAAAACTAGGAAAACCTCTGGATGTTTGCTAGACACTTTGCACTGCTGCTTTATAACCTCTGTGCCTATGTTTTCCAGTGTATGTTTTTTTCAGCTGTGAGCCATTACTTTTAATTATTTACTTTGTTTTAATTTCTTTAGGACTTTTATTTTAGCTTGCCATAAAATGGAATTAAAAATCACTGAATTCTAGTTAATGTGATAATTTAAATGCCCCACTGGGAGTCAGTATGGGTAGTCTATGCTGCACTACCAGGTTCACTGAGAGGAAAAAAAAAGCAGTGCAATTCCCTGGGGTCTCTTCACAAACGATTACCTACAATTGCCTTTTCTAAAAGATGTGTTCCTGCCCAGGATTCCTGGCTTGCCCATCTGCCTAGTTCTGTCAAGGAATCAATTCAGCAAGCGCTTAACAACAACAAAAGTCTGCTGCATGTACCTGTTCTCACTGAAGAAGAGTCACCATTTCCACTCTTCAGCTGTTAGTTAAAAAGCAACAAGACAGGCTCTTTTGCCAGATGCTATTGGAGCCTCTCTTTTTAGAGCCCTGTGAAATCAGCCCTAAATATCTGAAATGCTTGAACTTTGGATGGATTGTTTTAAGTTTTTTGAGTGCTGTGACTCTTACCATACAAAATGAAAATATTATAACTTTAGATGTTTTCACTTCAAATGAACTTTTCCGTCTAATCTATTTCCAATTAGCCCAGCTCAGAAAAAAAAGCACAAGAATTAAGAATTCTCCATTTTATCAGAAAAAAAAAAAATGCATCTTCTGGAGATATTCTGTTTTATTTGAAATTTGCAGAAACAAGTTGCATCCCTGACTCTTTCAATAACCTATGGTAAGTGCTCAGAAACTATTCAAATGACTGCATGTGTACTGTATCTTCCTCTTTGCCTCTTCCAAGACTAAAATATGTAGAACCTATTTCTGCCATGTAACTGGAAACCTACTATGGATAAAATAAAAAGCCATAAGAAATGATTTGAAATTTTTCTGTCTTCTGACTTACATTATTGTTTTTCCTTACAAATTCCTTACCAGTTTATAATGATTATGTAATTCTTGTCTTGTAATTTATAAACATTTTTTTTGCTTGTGGCCCAAATTGTATCCCCTTAACTTTTATGGGGAAATTGTATTATGAAATTTAACATTTCCTTTAACTCCTTTCAAACATGTTTAACTCCTTTCAAAATCACTGCATTGTTGTCTCTCAATTTTCTGTGCTTCCAAGAACACTACAAGGACTTATGACTTGAATAGTAAATTATATGAAACATCAGATTATATTTCATGTGCTATAAGTAATGTCTAATAAACCTGTATTATTATCATGGTTTAACCCAGACAGCAGCTAAGCACCACCCAACCGCTAAGCGTCACCTACCCGTTCACTCACTCCCCTCCAGTGGGATGGGGAAGAGGGTCAGAAGGGTAAAAGCAAAGCAAAATAAGGAATTAATTTACTACTTCCTATTGACAGGAAGGTGTCCAGCCATGTCCAGGAAAGCAGGGCTTCATCATGCGTAGCAGTTTGTCTTGGGAAGTCAAATGCCCTAACTCCAAATGTGTCCCCCTTCCTCCTTCTTCCCCCAGATTTTATTGCTAATCACCACATCATATGGTCTGGGATACTCTTTTGGTCAGTTGAGGTGAGCTGTCCCAGCTGTGTCCCCTCCCAACTCCTTGTGCACCCCCAACCTGCTTGCTGGTGAGGCAGTGTGAGAAGCGGAGGTGGCCTTGATGCTTTGCAAACATCCATGTGTTGTCAACAGTGTTTTGGTCACAAATCCAAAACATATCCCCATACAAGCTACAATTAAGAAAATTAATTCTATCTGAGCCCAAACCAGTACAAATATGAAATCCTATCTTTTCAAATTTTGTGAAATAAATCACTAAACCATAATTGTTTATTTTAACGCGTTTGTTCAGAAGCCTTTTTAGCACCCTGAATACATTGTTCATCACAGTGAGGAAAGAAAGCACATTCATATTCTAAACATTTGAACCACTGCCTAAAATGAAAAAAAAAAAAAAAAAAAAGGCATTATGACAGGATTTAGTCCAGATATATAACTGACATCAGAGAGAATTTATTCCATAGAAAAGTCATCTGGACCATAAATTCCTGTGTTAGGCTGCGATTTCTGTATTTGACTCTCTCCCTTTTTCCTCTCCTGCCCCTCCCAAAAACTCATAAGGAACAAATGTATATCTTTTTTATATAAAATGAAAATCATATCTTTTTGATCTGATGAACTCCCCAGCAATGAATATTTATAATAATTAATAAATCAATGATTAATTAGATGATTTGGAGGTGCTCAGAAATGGAGATTCCTAAACCAGAATTGATGATCTAAAGAGTAAAATCTGTTTTATTGAATACAATTTTTAATTTTTTTTTTTAATTAAACAATGTTTCAATTTAGTGCAGAGATGAATAAAAGCCAATTTTTATTCCATTTCAGCCCAGTTTTGACTTAGAGTTTTGTAGTAGTTTCAATATACTTCTGCACTGGTAGTATTTTTTTTTTTAAAAGCACTAAAAATCTTAAAATTTTGCTGCTTTGAAACCAAAGCTAAACATCTAATTTGGAGTAATAAGTCAGCATGATTGCTTTATGTTATAGCTCAATAACTCAAAACCAGTAATGAAACCAGTAACTTCTTTTTCATTAAGATACATTTATATGTATGCCTTGCCTAGGTACCCAGAAGTAGAAACCCATTCCTTTTAATGTCTACCTTACAGTCATCCAGGCTTTTGACTGTAGCTGGAGTTTAATTAATGATTTTTCTGTAATTATAATAACATTCACAGCCAACATTGTTCAGATTTTACAAGACTGTTATCTTACAAATTTATTTTAATAGTAATCTATTCTGTAAATCTGTATGTGTGTTTCATTTGCTTTTATTCCAACTAATAATTTTTATTCGGAGCTGGAAAAAACTTGGAATTTCTAATGGCAATTTCATGCAAAAGTATGACATTTTGAAAACAGTTTTCATTTTGAATCACAGTTGAAAATATACTGTGAAAAGAAATTAAGAATATGGTTCTTAACCCAGGAATCATTACATTTTGATAAAATAGAAAGACTATTCCACATACAGTTTTTCCTTAATTTTGTCCTTTAAAATCATAGTATTTAAAAAAAAAAATGAAGATGAGACATTATGTTTGAAGAAGATCGAAATATTTTGAATTTCAAACAACACTTTATAATAAAATTTTCATAAAAATTGGCATAGTGTTACAGGAATTGGATTTTACTCAAACTGCAGGATCAAAAAAAAAAAAAAGTTGTGGTGAAAAGAAATATCAGGCCTATATATGTTATAAAAGACTCCCTTGCAGCTTGGATAGACAGATGAGAGAATGACATATTTTGTAGATCTTTTTTAATATAATCCACTAATCTGTTAACATTAATATAGTGAACTAAGAAGGTCACCTGTGTCTCTTACCCAAAGAAAAGCTTTTCCTTCCATATTTAAATCTTTGTTTCTCATTTGTAGCTATAATCCATTCTCTCACTGTGGGGGTGGCTATTTACTTGGGGATGGATGGTTTTCTCCCTACCAGAACATGCTAAAATCTTCTTTGTCATTCTGTCTTAATGATGGCAGGGAAGGTAAGTCTAAATTTAATACAAAAATTGTTACAACATGCAACAATTCTCTAGACCTTAGTTTAACTAGCTGTTAAGTGTGTTGCAAAGTTACTATGTATTCATCACTGTCTGTTAGGGTTCATGAGCTTCCTAACATGTTGTTGTGGTTTAACCCCAGCCAGCAACTAAACACCATTGGTCAGCTGGGTCAACCGCCCTGGCTATGCTTCCCTGCCCCGGCTTCCCCTGCAGGTGGCAGAGCACGGGAGGTAGAAAAGTCCCTGGTACAAGCACCACCCAGCAACAACCAAAGCATCAACGAGCCACCAACGCTCCTCTCATACCAAACTCAAAACACAGCACCCCCCACCAAGGTACTGGGAAGAAAGTTAACTCTGTCCCAGCCAGAACCAGGACACATGTTGAACTTATTTTTCTCTCTAGTAAGAGTGCATGTCAAAACATTAATTTCACCAGATAAACCAACCAAGTCTGAGAGAGTTTATCTTGTTCAGGTTCTCAGAAAGACTCTGTGTGCACCTTAACTCTTCCCCCCCCCCCCGCCCCCATCCTAAGTGCTGCTACTGATTGTAGTAAATACCCTGATCCTCCATACTGAATAAATTATTTTTTCCCTAACTGAACATGACACTAATCAGTCTACAGGTGACATCTTTGGATCTGTCTCCTTGTCATGTTTCTGTTTGCCTCTGTGCTAAGTGAAACTCTAAGTTGTCTGTTCTGTAGGTGTAAAATAGAATCAAACCATTTGCTAATTATGGCAGAGAAAGAACATGAAGACTGATAAGAAAATCTCCAAAGCCTTCACCGTTATGTATTTTTTTACTTATTATGTTATTTTTATGTGTTTAATTTTATCTTTTTTTTTAGCTTTTTGTTATAGTGAATACTGTAAAACTTAAAAAATAGACATTCACATCCATTTTCAAGTCTTTCAAAATGTAGACATTCAAGTCAAATGCACACATCTTTTGCAGCATAGAAATATTCAGTTAAAGTCCACATGAATGAAGACTGTGCACTTCTACATTGAAATATTGCACTGACTTTTTCAAAACAGATTATTCTTCTTGATGTGTAATAGTTCTCAGGCAGTGAAGAAACTGACCTTACTTTCATGTGAGACATACAGCTTTGAAGAATAAGAGTGTTGCATTATGCTTGCATGGGAATTTCCTACATTAACAAAGATACTTACAACCAACTTAGAGGTATGTTCCAAAAAACAGAGATAGTCATAGGAAAATAAATTCTTATGAATCCTGGAAACAGGATAGCTCATTCTGAACAGCCAGGTATTATCCTGTGCATTGGTTCCAGAGAATAATTTATTTTAGACTGTTTACTTCAAAATCTTGGCTCAGTCTATGTTCTGAATAAAGTAGAGGCAGTTCTAATATATTTATGTTTGTTAAAACCAAAACTAGTTTTTATTCTGTACATAAGTGTGACTTTCAAATTAATTATATTTATTTCTACAGTGTTCATTTAGAGCTCCTGAAGGATTCTTGCCTTGTAGCTGCAGAACAGGAATCCTCACACTCATTACAGTGTTTATATTTATATTGTCTTCAGAAAAAATATGAAGAGGCAACAACAGTGTAAATTACCCTACAGCAGTTTCTTAGTGATTTGACACTTCACTCTAGAAAGAATAACTTGTTTCTTATACCTGTCTGGTAACTGTTTTCTTGGTTATGATTTCAATAAGATTTCAGAACTTAGCACAGTGAAGTTCCCTTCATTACAGGAACCAAGATGAAGAGGTCTACTTCTTTTTCTTTGGGCTAAAGTGATGGCAGTGTTTTTAATTTCTTATTAATCTGTGCTTCAGTACCGTTGAGGAGGTATAACAGCCCAATGTAGATAAATCAAGCTTAATTAGACAGCAAATCTTACAAAGTCAAGATCCTAAATCTTGAGCCCATTTGTGGTCTAAATATGCTTAAATATACAGTGTGACTTAGGATTTCATCAATGTTTTTCTTTTATGAGAGTTTTGTCCTTCGTATCCCTTCCATGCTGCTTGGAAAAAGACTAGTGCTCAGGGTATAGGGTTTTTTAACCTTGTGTCTGGTCATCTCTCTATTTTCATCCACATTTTTGTCATCAGTTATTTTCCAAAGACAATTTAAAGAAATAAAAATAAAGCTTGTTTCCACTGCACTTTACTAAAGCACATTGCTTGGCTGCACCTCCCAGTTCCAATTCTAGCAGTGTGTCTATGACAATAACATCTGCTGAAAATGTGGCCTTCTAATGTCTTTCCTCGGTCCTAGAGATTCCAGAAAAAGTGAAGGCTATGCCTCCTCAGGCAAAGATTGCTAGGCCCTATCAGCCTCACAGGGACAATGTTTTCTACACTAAACTAAAAGAAAGAAGTTTTTTCACCCTGCATAAACCTTTTGTGCCTTTTGAATTAAAGCCTCGCATTGCGGCCTTAGGTTAGAAGTTATCCTTTTGGTAACACATCACTGTCAATATGAGCATGTGTTTTCTTTTACAAAGACAAAAGAAATACTAAAAATAATACAGCAAAATCCTCCAAGTCCTTGTTCACAGAAAACTGGCTCCAGGCTGATTTTAAACGTTTTTTCTGTATGTCTGTCTGTCCTTCCCTCTTTCTCTCTTCCCTCCTCTTCTCCCCCTCCTTTTATCTTTTTTTCCTCTCTCTCTCCAAGTTATCTTGAATCTAATAATAAAGACATTTTCTGCATGTCTATACTGCTATATTTTAATCAAGTATATCTACAATAAGTTTGTCATTACTTGTACCATTATTTCGAGTGAGGTTTGTGTATTTGCATGAATTTCAGAATCCAAGTCTATTGACTCTGCCCATTTTAAAATTTGCAAGTCAGGCAGATCTGTCTGTAAAGGACAAAAGGCTCATAATTTTTAAGAGTATTTTGCTTTATTCATTTCCCCAGTTTCCATATACACATTGAAAAAGAATAAGGTCAGTTACATAAGTTGTAGAAAATACTGAAAGAGTCATAAGGTATGCGTGCCAAGAAGTTTCAGAAGCATCTGTGAGAAAACTACAGAAGCTGCTTTTTAAACCTAATCGACTGAAGATCAAATTTTATCCTTCAATAAAGAGCCGTAAATGTTCTTTGGTAGCTTCTGGATCTAAACACCTAATCTTCTGGGGAAAACCACTAAGGTCTTTGCTCTAACAGGAGCTTTTATCACTAAATGGATACATATAGGTGTCAAAATGTGTTGTCCAATTATATTTGATTTTGGTTTTTTATTCTTACAGAATACTTCTTTCACTTGTTTAGAAGAAATAAATACGAGTCACAAGAGATATCTCTGTAAAACTGATTTTAGGTTACAGTGGTGTAGGAGACGAACTGAAAGCTGACACCAAGGCTAACTTGTAACCCCCTGGAACAAAGAACTGTTTTTTCAGAAGGGGGCAGGCAACGACAGGAGATGAAACTCGATAAGAGAGCAGCAGGTGGAGATCCCCTGAGCTTGTCCAAGAAATGTCTCAAACACTTGCAAGTCTGGGGGATGGTGAATCCCAGGAAGGCTCTGGTGAGATAAAGGCAACCTCTGTAGAGAGTTAACTGGGCATGGCCTTGGAGGAAGAAACATGCTAAGTCGGCCAAACAAGGGAGTACCAAGATAAGCACTAAGAAAAAAAAAACCTGCCAGAAACAACTATTTGAACTACCGGTCAACTATCCTAATTAGCATAGTAAAAACCCCACCCACCAGCAGGGAAAGCCCCCTACCCAACAAAGTCCCTTCCTCACTGAATATGCACAGTAAAAAGAAAGGACACTGACTTTAAGTGAAGACGAGGGATACAAGAACCAATAGAAGTGAAATTCTCTGAGCTACAAAACTGCCACCATAGCAGTGGGGCAGTTTGTGGTGAACTGTGGACATAAAAGGCACAAGATTAGCCAGGCCAGCTTCTGGCCCACCAGCCAGGAACCACGAACTGGAGACTAGTAGACTTCGCTGGAACCCAGGGTGGTGATATCTCTCTTTTCCATCATCTCAATCTCCTTTCCTCTTCTTTCCTCCATTTTAATTTTCTCTAATTCTCTAATAATGTAGGAGATAAGACCGTTAAAACTACACGCTTGACCGCTTAGTCATTCGTTATTTGAAATCAATAAAAAGTTTAATTGGATTTATCAGTTGCTTGGTGTGGACTCCGCCTTTATTTGTCTGCGAGGGATCGCGAAACCTAGTTGTAGCCCGTGTCCTAAGCCAGAGTTTGAAATTTGGGTTGTGACAAGTGGTTCTTTTCATAATTTCTTAATCCAACTGTACGTCTTGTTTTTTTACATCTCCTCTCTTATGAAAACCTTTCATACAACATTTATTAACCTCTTCCTGAAGAAGATAATCCAAACATTCATTAAAGCCACCTCAGAAAGGTATCTTTCAGACCTATTTTTATGGAATTAATGTTAGCAGAACTGAGAAAAATATGCAAAACTGACAATGACATTTTATGTATATTCTCAACTTCCTCAATATAGTTTTCTATGTCTTTAGTTTTAGAGAATTTTAAATTTAGGGGAGTTCAAGTTTTAAAGATTCTATTGCCTTATAATTGTGGTTTTTCATTTGGAGAAAAAGAAGTGTTTAATAACGTGCCAAAGTCAGTATTCTCCAATACTGATTGAGAGGTATGAAGAAAAAAATCTTTTATGACAAATATGACTGTTATTTTCTATTTTTAGGAGAAAGCTGTATCTGATTTCCAGCTTGTCTTTTTCTCCATTCAGCACTCTGCCCTTCTGCGTACCGCCCACCCACTCCCCTGGCAATATCACTGGGACGTTTTGCCCCAGTCTGTGCATTTATATGGTGAACAGGAATCAGAATGACTGGCCGCTGGCAGTGACAGTCTGCCTACAGGGTTGCATGGGCATCCCTTGGGCACGACTCTTCAGGACAAAGTTGTACCAGGTATAACTGGCAGGGTTTGGGCAATAGGGCCTGCACGGGTGGCCTCTTTTTGGGGGGGGAGGCTGGGGCTGCCCCGGTCACAACCGGTTCCAGCCAGTTCCACTGCAAACAAAATAGAAGCATGGTGCACCAAAACTAAGCAAGTCAGAGGAGTTCATGGCACCTCTGTAAAACTTATTTAAGTGTAGTAAACACTGAGAAAACAATGCCAGAGCAGGAGGGATACATGGGAGGAGACACAAGGGAGACACTAGAGCAGGAGGGACGCTGAGGAATGAGGGGAGACACGAGAGACAACTCCAGGGCAGGAGAAAAACCAAGAATGGGTGGGAGAGGAACCAGAAGGATGCCAGGGCAGGAGGGATGGCAGAGCAGGAGAAACGCTGAAGCAAAACTAGCCACTTGAGCAAGGCAGCACCAACACCAGCTGCTCTGAGCAGGCCTGAAGCTAAAATGACTGCCCTGAGCCATGCAGGAGAAAAGAAGCCACCTGAGTAGGACAGAGGGAGATGGAGGAGGTATGGCTGTGGCTGGTGGAGGAGACCACGCCAGACCACTTGAGTAGGAGCTACTATGCACTGACCCCAGCGTCCTGTACACCCATCACCACACCGAGGGAATTGAGTGCAGCATGTGATGAGGGGACTGGGGACTGAGAAAGGGGGGAGGAGAGGTGTCTGGAGGGGAGCTGAGGAGCTGAGTGTGCTCTAAGTGTGTGGTTGTTTTTATTTTTCAGCACCAGAATCAATAATTAAAAGTTTGTTAACTGGCAATAACTTAGAAGTTTCTGGCAAGGCTGAGATTAATATTCCTCATGACCATTAACTATAAGGTTTAATTATGCTGCATACTCAAGTACTGCTGTCACACTATGCTATATGTAGCAGAACAGTGAATTTGAATTTCTTATTAAAAGTTGATAATCAGCCATCCAGTTTTTTTATCATCTAAGAGCTGTAGTATCTTCCAAAGCCTTTAATATTAAGCTCTACTTCTGCATTATTTGAAATGTGCTTAGCAACACTCTGATCTAAATACTGGAAGCTCTAAGAATATTTATTTGTGTTTCAATTTATTTTGCGGTAGACATGCTAGTGCCACTTGTATTACTCTTCCACGAGGACAAAGGTCACATTTTATCAGTACGTGTACCTTCAAAAAGCCAACTTTAAGCTTTCTTGGTTGAGTGCGTTGAAAGATTTTTTTAAATTGGTTTTTCTAATATATTTATCACTAAATGTTACTGAAAGTTTTTAACAGTTCTTGTATGGTGTTTTTAGGGGCCTTGCATCTTCTCTTAAGCCCGTTTTTGTTTTTGTTTTTGTTTTTGTTTTTGTTTTTGTTTTTGTTTTTGTTTTTGTTTTTATAGAGTGATAACAACAGCAGAGAAATTAAAGCCAAACATCTGAAATTTAAGCAACCCATATTTCATCAGAGGATATCTCTCTAGAAGTCTTAGGCTCAGGCATAATCACATTGTCTTCACTTCCAAGGCAGTAAAAAAAAAAGTCTGAACTATACTTATGCTTTTATGCACTGCTGGTAGGAATTTGAATTATCAGAAAAGACCTGTAGCTGTCTTGTCAAATGAGGGAAGCTTTATGAAACTTTAGTATCCACTACAATTAGAAAGCAAATGCTTGGATAGCTAGATATAAATTGAGGAGAACAAAGCATTCATGCTGCTGCAGAGGACTGCAGTGCTGAGTGCTTACTGGTGGCAGCATTATAAACTCATGGTCACAAAGGCACCACTGACTTCAAGCAGCCTCCGTCCTCTCAGTATGTTTGTCAAGAGCTGAAATGTCTTCTGTGCTATTAAGTCAACTCTGAGTTTATCTCCTATACAATGATTAGATAACATAACCAGGAGCAATCAAAATATTTAAAACTAAATTGAACAAACGTAAATATATTTTTCTCTTTTTTACATGACTGTTTATTCCTCTTCCTTATTGTATGAAATATTTCCTTGTATTTTTTGTTACTCTAGCAGATATCTTTTCAGTTGTTGATACACTTTTCAATAATTTTAGCCAAAATGGATTCTGAAGAAAAAGTCTAGCAATGATAGATAGTCTCTCTCCTACTGCAGCTTGAGAATGTCCATTCTTTCTTAAACATCCACCTAGGTACAAGGTAGTTGAGGATAAAATATTGAAAAATATCTCAGAATTATTCCAGATTCTACATTTTTGTATAAATTAGTGAAATTTCACTGGTGCTTCCAATAAGCCTTTTTTTTACTGAAGTGCAAAAACTGTGAAATTTATTTCCTTTAAATAGATTTATTTCTTTATTTATTTTTATGCTTTGCATTGTACAGGAAGCCCGTCCACTTCCATGTAATTGCCATCATACACAAGGACACAGATACTTCTAACTTGTTAGACTTGTCTCTCCCTTTCTGTTGAAATGCACACAGTACTTTCATCTTTGATTCCCTGTCATTCTTTATCTTGATTATAGTGATGCTCTCTCAGAGTTCTGGTAAAGGTTATGTCAGCGCTTCCATTATGAACTGTTACATTAAACGGTTTATAATTTGACTGACAAATATGTTTTTCTACCTGTTCCTGAGTTTGCTATATAAGCTCTTCTTCTAAGGGTGAATGGATCTTTGTTTCAGGATTTTTGTTTCAGTAGTTTGCTCAGTGTTTTCCTACCACTCAACATTTTAAAATCTAAATAGCTCCAGCTTACATTATCAACAGAATCACACAGAAATGTTGAGGTTTTGACAGAGACATCTTGAGATCATCTAGTCCAACCCCCTGTCTCAAGTAATGTCAGCTATAACAGGTTGCCAAGGTCAGGTTTTGAGTATCTGCAGAGACTCCATAGCCTCTCTGGGCAACCTGTTCCAGTGTTTGATCATCCTAAAGGTCAAAAACTTTTTTCTTGTGTTCAGATGAAATTTCATGTGTTTCAATTTGTGTCCATGGCCCCTTGTTCTGTCACTGGGCACTACTGAAATGAGCCTGGTTCCATCTTCTTCATTGCATCCCATCAGGTATTTATACACATTGATATGATGCTCCTGATCCTTCTCTTGAATAGTGTCAGCTCTTGAAGCCTTTCTTCATATGAAAAATGCTCCAGTCCCTTAATATCTTTGTGGCCTTTCACTGGACTCACTAAGGTAGGTTCATGTCTGTCTTGTACTGGGGAGCCCCCAGCTGGGCGCAGCACTCTAGGTATGGCTTCACCGGTGCTGAGTACAGGAGAAAGGTCACCTCCCTCAACCTGCTGGCCAGGCTTTTCCTAATGCAACCCAACTGTTTGCCTTCTTTGCCTTGAAGGTGCATTGCGTGGTCAGCTTGTTGTCCAGCAGGACCCCAAGGTCCTTCCCTGCAGAGCTGCTTTCCAGCCAGTCAGTCCCCAGTGCATAGTGGTGCCTGGGCTTATTCATCCCCAGATGCAGGACTTTGCATTTTCCCTTTGTTGAACCTCATGAGATTTCTCTCATCCCATTTCTCCAGTCTGTCAAGTTCCCTCTGAATGGCAACACAACCTCTGGTCTATCAACTGTTTCTCCCAGTTTTATTTCACCTACAGTCTTGGTAAGAGAACACTCTGTCACACCATCAAGGTCATTAAAGATGTTAAACAGTGTTGGCCCCAGTATGGACCGCTGGCACACACCACTACTGAATGGCCTTCAACTGGACATTGTGCTACTGATAAAAATCCTCTGGATCTGTCTCTTCAGTCAGTTTTCTGGACACCTCACTGTCCATATACCTAACCTGTACATTGTCAAATTGTCTATGGGATGTTATGGGATACAATGTCAAAAGCCTTGCTAAATTCAAGGTAAACAACATCCATGCTTTCCCTTCATCCACCAAGCTAGTCAACTCATTGTAGAAGGCTATCAGGTTGGTTAGCATCATTCCTCTCTGTAAATCCTTACTGACTACTTCCACTCACCCTCTTGCCCTTCAGGTATTTTGAAATGGTTTCCAGGAAGATTCTCTCTATCGCCTTCCCAACAGCTGAGGTGAGACTGGCTGGCCAGTAGTTCACCGAATCTTCCTTCTTGCCATTTTTGAAGATAGAAGTGATATTTGCTCTCTTTCAGTCTTCAAGAACCTCTCCTAATCACCATGACCTTTCAAAGATAGTTAAGAGCTGCCTTACAGTGATGTCAACAAGCTCTGCCAGGACTTGTTGATGCAACATGACAGGCCCTATGGACTTATGTATATCCAGTTTCTTTAAGTACTCCCTCACCCGGTCTTTTTCCATTGAAGGGAATTCTTTCTTGCTCCAGACTTTACCATGTTCTCAGGAACCTGGGATTCTTGAAGGCTGGTTATACTGGTAAAGACTGAGGCAAAGAAAACATTGAGTACCTCAGCCCTTTCCATGTCATTTGTCACCAGGTCCCCTGCCCTATCCAGGTCCTTTTGAAATATATTAAAAAATTGCTGAAACACCCCCACTCCATATATGGTTATAGTTATAGAAGTTAAATTAAGAATATTAAAAGTTATAGAAACTTTTTAAACTTTGTCTAATGAATCTCATTGTTCTCTGTGATACTGGTAACAGTCCACAGTTGATAGCAAAGCATATGACTGGTGGCAATCTAAATATGAGGAGGATAAAGCTCCTGATCTTTTTTTTTTTTAAATATTTCTCATTAACATAGATTCAGACATTAAATATTTCTCATTAACATAGATTCAGACATTTAAAATTTGCAATCAACATAGCAAGAAATAAATGAATACATAAATAAGTAAATTTTAAATGAACATCAGCTGAGTATGTTTTAGTAACTTGAGGATATGTGTGTCAGAACCATGGGTAACAGCAGATGAAAAGAGGAGAGCAAAGGAGAAACACATTCAAGCAGTTAAAAACTAGCCAGTTGCTGTACTCCAATTTAAGGATTAAGTGAAGTGTGTAAAGGGAGTAAGATCATATATTATACGTAAATTAATCTAGATAGAGGTAACTGAGACTAAACAAATTACAATAGAGGTCAGTCCAAAATACCCATGTAAGTTTTCATCTGTTTGACATTTTACCTCCATTCTTTTTTTGTGCAAACTGTTCTAGCCAGTCAAGTAATAAAACCTGAAATGTTGGCATTTAGTTATGGCGTATCAAGGAACTTGTTAAACCATCTTTAATGGCATTGTACAGATGCATTTATATTAGTGGTCTACTTAATATAGGGAGGTTTTCAAATAAATTTCTTTGTTATTCTTATTTATTGGTGTCAGATTTGTATTACAGTGTGGGTCCCAAGTTCTCAAACTGGATTCTGTAGGATCAAACTAAAACAGAAGATGTACACCTAATGTGCTCCCTCTACTAGAAAGTGTTCATTCCTTGGGACCAGACTAAGTTGAAGAAGTTTCCCAAATATACATATAGTGCAGACAATGGCTTCCTGGCACCATTTCACTCCTCTTCTGCTGCTATCGCCCTGCACCACCTGCTAATTTTGGCATGGTCAGTCCTTTACTGTTCTCTGTTCCTGTGTCCATTATCTCTGAAAAAGATGACAGTAGATTTGAAGAGAGGAGAGAAAGCATAGTAATAATATAATCCATTATAAACAGCTCCATCATCTGCACCAAAGGAGCACACCAAGAGTGTGCTTAAATGATCTGGCAACTCCTCCTACAAACACGAATTATATAAAAATAGCAACTTCTTTTGGTGAGGTGAGATTTATGACGGACTATATATTCTTTCACATTTTTACTGAAAATTGTAAGTACCTGCAAGTGACTTCATTTGGAAAGAGACAATCTTATCTTTGGACCAGACAAATAAAACAAAAGTATTGCAACATAAAAATTAAATTAGCCTGAACTAGATTAAAAAACTCTCTAGAGCAAAAGAGATTGCAGGTTTGTGGGCAAAAATTCCCTACTAAGGAAAAAAATGAAGAGTTTTCACTGAAAGGAAAGGAAAGTCTCTTTTCTGTGTGATTTATTTTTCAAATCAGAAATCCAAACTAAGTCACTCAGTACAATAGATCTGAATTAATGAAGACTTTTCTGACTTTTTAGATAGTTCAGAGAAGAGCTTCGGTAGTGACTTCAGCAGTTTATTTTTTCAGATCAGCCATAAGACAAGCAAGAAAGTAGGTTTATGCCAAAATAATATTGCTTACTGCTCTGCTCTGTCAGAAGTATCAAGTGAAAGGATAGCAATACTTTCAGTCTTTATTGATTAATTAGTGCAAATCTGACTTTAGCAGATAAGAGTTCAGTATGGATATTATCCCCATTTAACTGAGATCTAAGCATTTTTTGCAAACTGAATCTTACTATTTTGTAGTACAGAAATGTTGTGCACTGCAGTTTACTGGCACTTTAGTCATCACAAACCAATTTTCCACACTTCATTGATACAAATAAATGAGAGGTAAAATTAGTATGTCTTTAGTATGTAGTAGTAATTCTTTAGGCTTTTTGGATCACTTTTTTTTTTTTCTTTAAATCTCAGAGCACATTAGTTTCTCTGTCTTATAACACAGACAATTCAAAGCATGTGCAAATGATGCAGATATTATTTGAGTGGGAATGAAACTCTGTTCAGATTATTGAAACTTGATGCAATTTTTCTTGAAAAGGTTTCACATGATTTACAATAATTTAACATAATAAATTGAATTTTGAGGAAATTGCTAAGAGAAGAAGAGATGCTGAGCTTAGATTTGAAGTAATTGCTTTCAGTAACATTAAAATAAGGTGACTTCTTTTTCTTTTTGAAGTCACTGAAGAGGTTAGCTTGTGCTGCTTAAACATAGTTCTAAGACGGAAGCTGTGTGAACCAGCTTCCGTCACAAGAGGCTATAAAAGTTTTTTTTTTTTTTTAAAGATGTCTAGATTCTTTCTACATTGCTTCCTGTGTTTCCAAGAGGGATGGAAAAGACAAAAAGGAGCTGTTTTGCAGTTTGATTGCTTATCTGATACCTTACAGATTCTCTGGGATTTATAATTTACACTCTCATAATTCTGTATTATTATTTACATTTAAGGTCCTTACTTGCATATGTATATAAATGTCCTGAATTTCATATAAATTAGAATGTGGATTTATTTTTGCAGAATTTATGGAATTTATGTGGATTTATTTTTGCAGAATGTAGCCTTGGTCCAATATCTGCTCACTGATGTATCCTAATGCAGCACAAAGATTCATGTGACACATGAGCTTCATATGGCCATGAATTACCAGGCCTCACAGCATTTACAATGTGGATGTACCCAGCCTGGATACATGGAAGTAACAACAATATTTACTGAGCTTTCAGCTTTCTCCAAGTAAATAATTTTTTACATTACTACATTCATGTTTTCTTTCACTAAAGGCAAAAATAAGTGTTACTATCACACCATGCTTAATATCAACTTTTTAGAATATTACATATTTAAGCTAATTGTTTCTTTGATCTTGAAACTGTTTGGTTTTGGTTTTAATTTTTTGTTGTGCACAGAATTTAATATTTTAAAAGTTTTGTCTTCCCAGCTAAAACAAATTTTCCAGCGTATTATGCCTAATCAGATATTTTAGTACTCTACCCCATTTGCCACACCCAAATACAGACTGCAAATCCCATAGAAATTTCATGCTTTTGACACCTTCCAAAATGTAAACGGTTTGCTATTGAATAAATGCTGAAACACTTTTTATAATATTTGGCCACACAATATGTGTTCCTTAAAAAAAACCAAAAAACTTCTTCCATCAAAAAGAAAGAGAAAAACATGTTCAGTGTTCAAGTTCCTACCAAATAATTAAAGAATTGTCAGGTTTCATGAGGCCAGGGTGAATTATTGTATAATCATTCTCACTACTTAAAAATAAAGCTTAATAGAATTGTCATTTTCCTTTTTTAACTAAAATACAGCACTATCTTTAATTTATGTTGAAGAGCTGGTGGTTCAGTTTTATAGATGTTTATCCTATTAAGAAAAAAATACAAAGTATACCAGAAGATTTAGTGTTAAAGGTAGGAGAAAATAAGTAGGAAAAAATACTGATGAGTATAGCCTGACAGCACACCAAGTAAACTTCTATGTTTCTTTTAAGAATATTTCTTAAACATATTTATATTAAAGTACTTTTGCTTTAACTTACTTTATCATTATATTATTTAGATATGATGTTTATATTGGCTATTCATAGACAATTAGATAATGAGATTCATGCCATTTGGAAGATAAACTTCCTTCTTCTGACTTTATATTGTTAGAACACATGTTTTTTCAACGTAGGTTTGTAGTCCACTGTCATCACCATGTCCTGAATACTTGTAGATTTGGGAATATATCCTATTTGACTTTGTCCTGGTATAGAATAAGGGGTGGATACTGCCCTGGTTCCATCTTGGACAGAGTTAACTTTCTTCCCAGTAGCTGGGGGGAGGTGCAGTGTTTTGGATTTGGTATGAGAGGAATGTTGATGGCCCACTGATGCTTTGGTTGCTTTTCCACCTCCCATGCTCTGCCAAGGGCAGGGGAAGCTGGGGCAGGGAGCATAGCCAGGATAGTTGACCCAGCTGGCCAATGGGGTATTCTATACCATATGACATCATGCTCAGTATAAAAACTGGGGGGGAGAGGGGGGACTTGCCCCCCATTCGTGACACGCGGTCAGCAGTCAGTGAGCAGTTGCATTGTTCATCATCTGCGTTGTATATTCTGTTATTGTTGTTGTTATTACTATTGTTCTACTTTGTTTTATTTCCATTATTAAACTGTTTTTTATCTCAATCCACGAGTTTTCCTACTTGTGCCCTCCTGATTCTCTCCCCCATCCTACCGGAGTGGGGGGGGTGAGTGAGCGGCTGTGTGGTGTTTAATTGCTGGCTGGGGTTAAACCACGACAGTCCTTTTTGGTGCCCAATGTGGGGCACAAAGGGTTGAGATAACGACAGATTAACTGGAGCATATTATGGAATTTATATCTGTTAACAATTGCTGGTCACAATATTGAGTCATCTGTTCTCGGTATTAATTTATCTGATCTGTACCATGCTCTTGTTTTTGCTCTACCTGTTAAAGATTCGTGTGGGGTTTTGTAGTCTGCTGTGCTCTGCAGTGATTAATGATGTTTTGCCTGGGAGATTTGTTACTAAAAGGCTGGCATTGGGGGTTATTTGGTATCTGGAATTTGTAACGAAGCCGTTACTGTATTTCGGGTACCACCTCATGGAGACCATTAACAATCACACCTTTTGCTCTGAGAGATTTTTTATGGAGGAAATAGAGAATAGCACCTTCACTACCTTTCTCTATGATGTTGTCTCCTATATTAAAATAACTTGTCAGTACCTTGAACATCCCTGGGTAGTTAAGATACATCTATTGGTATTCCTTGGGAATATTATTTCGGTTTTGTCCAAGGTTAATAAGCAATTTAAGAATGTCATCCAGAGATCTGCCCCAAGGCTGGATAGTTATGAGTGGCAGGGTAAGTGGGATAGCATGGGCAAATGCCTAGGACACCCCCAATGTTCTGGAAATTCACCTCGGAACAAGTGCAGAATCCTGAAAAATTAGTAAGATATTTGGAAAAAGGATGCTGTCACCCTGGCCATTTTAGGGAGACGCAAATCACTACAATGTGCTGGGGCCTGGCCCACGCCTACCGAGCCCTGTTTAACACCACTCAGAACCCTCAAGGGGAAGAAAAGGCTTCTGCAGCTGATGACAAAGCAACAGGCCCAGCGACTATCCCACCCCCCACGGCAGGCAGGGCACCTACTCCACCCCCTGCGACAGAGAACCAACCCATGCCGGTATCAGTCGCCCCTATACAAAAAAGAAAATGCACAACAAAATCAGCTCCTTTAGTAAGGGATGAAAATGAAGCAGGGTCATCACGAGAACAGGAGGAGGAAGAGGCAGAACCCATAAATGAGATGGTGACCACCCGATCCCTATCTCTGAGGTACGTGAAAAGACTTCAAGTCCTTGTCCAGGCGAGCACATTGTCACCTGGCTGCTCCGATGCTGGGATAACGGGGCCAGTAGCCTGGAATTAGAGGGTAGGGAAGCCAAGCAGCTGGGATCCCTTTCTAGGGAAGGGGGCATTGACAAAGCCATTGGACAAGGGGCACAAGTCCTCAGTCTCTGGAGGCGACTCCTGTCAGGCGTGAAGGAAAGGTATCCCTTCAAGGAAGATGTTATATGCCACCCAGGCAAGTGGACCACCATGGAGAGAGGTATCCAGTACCTGAAGGAATTAGCCATGCTGGAAGTGATTTATGATGACCTGAACAATGAGCAGTTATCCAAAGACCCAGATGAAGTCAAATGCACCCGACCCATGTGGCGGAAGTTTGTACGGAGCGCACCAGCGTCACATGCAAACTCATTGGCAATAATGACCTGGAGAGACGGAGAGGAACAAACAGTGGACGAATTGGCTGGCCAATTCTGGCAATATGAAGAAAGTCTCTCTTCCTCCCTATGGGTTTGTGTCTCTGCTGTGGAGAAACTGTCTCAGGAGGTCCAGCAACTCAAAGAGGATATGTCCTACTCCCCACCTGCACCAGCCAGTGTCTCAGCTATTAGGAGTAAGCCTCTCTCTGCTCAAGAGAGGAGATATCATGGGTACACACCCCGGGGCACCTTGTGGTCTTACCTGCGTGACGATGGAGAGAACATGAGGAAGCGGGATGGAAAATCTACCTCGACCCTACAGGCACGGATCACTGAGTTGCAAGGAAAAACAACCACAAAAGGGGGTTCTTCCAGGAAAACTGTTGCTCCAGTCTCCAGTGAGCAGCTCCCTAGACAGAGTAGAAGGGCTGATTCCACTTCCGACCTTAACAAAGGGACTTCTGATTCATATTTACAAGAAGTGGATAGCAAATATGATGACTAGAGGGACCCTGCCTCCAGCCAGGTAGAGGAAAGGGACAACCGGGTTTACTGGACTGTGTGGATTAGATGGCCTGGCACATCAGATCCACAGGAATATAAGTCTCTTGTAGACACTGGTGCACAGTGTACCCTGATGCCATCAAGCTATAAAGGGGCAGAATCCATTTGTATTTCTGGAGTGGCAGGGCTATCCCAAGAGTTAACTTGGAGGCCGAAGTGAGCCTGACTGGGAATGAGTGGCAGAAGCACCCCATTGTGACTGGCCCAGAGGCCGCATCCTTGGCATAGACTACCTCAGGAGAGGGTATTTTAAGGACCCAAAAGGGTACCGGTGGGCTTTTGGTATAGCTGCTCTGGAGACGGAGGAAATTAAACTGCTGTCTACCTTGCCCGGTCTGTTGTGGGACTGCTGAGGGTCAAAGAACAACAGGTGCCGGTTGCTACCACAATGGTGCACTGGCGGCAATACCGCACCAACTGAGACTCCCTGCTTCCTGTCCATAAGCTGATTCGTCGACTGGAGAGCCAAGGAGTGATCAGCAAGACTCGCTCACCCTTTAACAGTCCCATATGGCCAGTGCGAAAGTCCAATGGAGAGTGGAGACTAACAGTAGGCTATCGTGGCCTGAACGAAGCCACGCTGCCGTTGACGGCTGCAGTGCTGGACATGCTAGAACTTCAATACGAACTGGAATCAAAGATAGCCAAGTGGTACGCCGCAATTGATATTGCTAATGCGTTCTTCTCAATCCCTTTGGCAGCAGAGTGCAGGCCACAGTTTGCTTTCACTTGGAGGGGCGTCCAGTACACCTGGAACTGACTGCCCCACGGGTGGAAACACAGCCCTACCATTTGCCATGGACTGATCCACACCACACTGGAACAGGGTGAGGCTCCAGAGCACCTGCAATACATTGATGACATCATTGTATGGGGCAACACAGCAGAAGAAGCTTTTGAGGAAGGGGAGAGAATAGTCCAATCCTTCTGAAGATCACTTTTGCCAAAAAAAAAGGAAGATCACCTGCACAGGCAATCCAGTTTTTAGGAATAAAATGGCAAGATGGACGTCGTCAGATCCCAACGGATGTGATCAATAAAATAACAGCCATGTCTCCACCAACTAGCAAAAAGGAAACACAAGCTTTCTTAGGCGTTGTGGGTTTTTGGAGAACGCATATTCCAAATTACAGTCAGATCATAAGCCCTCTCTATCAAGTGACCAGGAAGAAGAACGACTTCAAATGGGGCCCTGAGCAACGACAAGCCTTTGAACAAATTAAACAGGAGATAGTTCAGGCAGTAGCCCTTGGGCCAGTCCGGGCAGGACAAGATGCAAAAAATGTGCTCTACACCGCAGCAGGGGAGAATGGCCCTACCTGGAGCCTCTGGCAGAAAGCACCAGGGGAGACTCAAAGTCGACCCCTGGGGTTCTGGAGTCGGGGATACAGAGGATCCGAGGCCCGCTACACACAAACTGAGAAAGAGATATTGGCAGCATATGAAGGAGTTGAAGCTGCTTCGGAAGTGGTTGGCACTGAAGCACAGCTCCTCCTGGCACCCCGACTGCCGGTGCTGGGCTGGATGTTCAAAGGGAGCGTCCCCTCTACACGTCATGCAACCGATGCTACGTGGAGTAAGTGGGTCGCACTGATCACACAACGGGCCCGAATAGGAAATCCCAGTCACTCAGGAATCTTGGAGGTGATCAAGAACTGGCCAGAAGGGAAAGATTTTGGAATATCCCCAGAGGAGGAGGTGACACGTGCTGAAGAGGCCCCACTGTATAACAAACTACCAGAAAACGAGAAGCAATATGCCCTGTTCACTGACAGGTCCTGTCGTCTTGTGGAAAAGCATCGGAGGTGGAAAGCTGCGGTATGGAGTCCTATACGCCAAGTTTAGCCAAACTGCTGAAGGAGAAGGTGAATCAAGTCAGTTTGCAGAGGTGAAAGCCATCCAGCTGGCTTTGAATATTGCTGAACGAGAAAAATGGCCAGTACTTTATCTCTGTACTGACTCATGGATGGTGGCAAATGCCCTGTGGGGGTGCTTGCAGCAGTGGAAGCAGAACAACTGGCAGCGTAGAGGTAAACCCATCTGGGCTGCCACATTGCGGCAAGATATTGCTGCCCAGATAGAGAACCTGACTGTAAAAGTACATCACATAGATGCTCACGTACCCAAGAGTCGGGCCACTGAAGCGCACCAAAACAACCAGCAGGTGGATCAAGCTGCTAAGATAGAATTGGATCAGGTGGATCTGGACTGGCAACATAAAGGTGAATTATTTATAACTCGGTGGGCCCATGACACTTCAGGCCATCAAGGAAGAGATGCAACATATAGGTGGGCTTGTGATTGAGGGGTGGACTTAACCATGGACGCTATTGCACAGGTTATCCACGAATGTGAAACATGCGCTGCAATCAAGCAAGCCAAACGAGTAAAGCCTCCTGGATGATGATTGAAATATAAATATGGGGAGGCCTGGCAGATTGATTATATCACACTCCCACAAATCCATCAAGGCAAGTGCTATGTGCTCACCATGGTGGAAGTAGCCACTGGATGGCTGGAAACATATCCTGTGCTGCATGCCACTGCCCGGAACACCATCCTGGACCTTGAAAAGCAAGTCCTATGGCGACATGGCACCCCAGAAAGAATTGAGTCAGACAACGGGACTCATTTCTGAAACACCCTCATAGACACCTGGGCCAAAGAGCATGGCATTGAGTGGGTCTATCACATCCCCTACCACGCACCAGCCTCCGGAAAAATTGAACAATACCATGGACTACTAAAGACAACACTGAGGGCAATGAGTGGTGGGACATTCAAGCATTGGGACACACATTTAGAAAAAGCCACCTGGTTAGTCAACACTAGGGGATCTGTCACTCGAGCTGGCCCTGCCCAATCCAAACCCTTACGTACTGTAGAGGGGGATAAAGTCCCTGTTATGCATATAAGAAATATGCTGGGGAAGACAGTCTGGGTTACTCCTGCCTCTGGCAAGGGAAAACCCATTCGTGGGATTGCTTTTGCTCAGGGACCTGGGTGCACTTGGTGGATGATGTGAAAGGATGGGGAAGTCCGATGTGTACCTCAAGGGGATTTAATTTTGGGTGAAAATAGCCAATGAACTGGATTGTATGATGTTAATTGCTATATAATACTGTATATCATTGTCGTGGTTTAACCTGGCAGGCTGCCAAATACCACGCAGCCACTCATTCACTCCCCCCACCCCCAGCGGGACGGGGAGAGAATCGGAAGGGTAAGAGTGAGAAAAACTCGTGGGTTGAGATAAAAACAGTTTAATAGAACAGGGAAAAATAAGGGAAAATAGTAATGATAATGATAAAATATACAAAATGAGTGATGCACAATGCAATTGCTCACCACCCGCGCTGACCGATAACCAAGTAGCGATCGGTACTTCCTGGATCACGCCTACCGTTCATATACTGAGCATGACGTCACATGGTATGGAATACCCCATTAGCCAGCTGGGCTGGCTGTCCTGATTATGTTCCCTCCCACCTTGTGTACCTAGCTCAGTCAGTAGGCACGGGAGCTGTCCTTGGACTAGGAGGGCACTTAGCAACAACTGAAAACATCAGTGTGTTATCAACATTCTCCTCATACTAAATCCAAAACACAGCACTAGGAAGAAATTTAACCCTATCCCAGCCGAACCCAGGACAGTATCCACCCCTTATTCCATACCATTTACGTCGTGCTCAGGTCTCACATCTTTTTTTAATACATTTCAATTAACCACCACTATCTTTCTTTATATATACACACATATATATATATGCACGCACAGATATCATTCCCTTGGTCTATGGACTATCCCTCTAAAATGTCCACTGACTTCATTTAGTCCATGACTTTGGGCTCCATCTGTTATAACAGTCTTTCAGGGCCGAAGAGATGGTGTGCGGTGCTGGGCCGTTGCATCCTGAAGCCAGTTCTCATTTCGGTACTGCTGCGCTCGTCCAGTTCTATCATCGTTGCACTTCGCTCGGTTTCATCGGAGTTAGTTCATTCTTCACTAATCTGGGTGACTTTCACTGCTATACCACTGCTATATCATAGAAATAATGATATACAATATCATGTAACAGTTGACATCATAAAATTCAGTTCATTGGCTATTTTCACCCAAAATCAAATCCCCTTGAGGTACACACCGGACCTCCCCATCCTTTCGCATCACCCACCAAGTGCATCCAGGTCCCTGAGCAAAAGCAATCCCACGGATGGGTTTTCCCTTGCCAGAGGCAGGAGTAACCCAGACTGTCTCCCTCAGCATATTTCTTATGTGCACGACAGGGACTTTATCTCCATCTACAGTACGTAAGAGTCTTGGTTGGGCAGGGCCAGCTCGATTGGCAGATCCCCTGGTGTTGACTAACCAGGTGGCCTTTGCTAAATGTGTGTCCCAATGCTTGAATGTCCCACCACCCATTGCTCTCAGCGTAGTCTTTAGCAGTCCATTGTATCGTTCGATTTTCCCGGAGGCTGGTGCATGGTAGGGGATGTGATAGACCCACTCAATGCCATGCTCTTTGGCCCAGGTGTCTATGAGGGTGTTTCGGAAGTGAGTCCCGTTGTCTGACTCAATTCTTTCTGGGGTGCCATGTCGCCATAGGACTTGCTTATCAAGGCCCAGGATGGTGTTCCGGGCAGTGGCATGGGGCACAGGGTATGTTTCCAGCCATCCGGTGGTTGCTTCCACCATGGTGAGCACATAGCACTTACTGAGTCGGGTTTGTGGGAGCGTGATATAATCAATCTGCCAAGCCTCCCCATATTTATATTTCAACCATGGTCCTCCATACCAAAGAGGCTTTACTCGCTTGGCTTGCTTGATTGCAGCGCATGTTTCACATTCGTGGATAACCTGTGCAATAGCGTCCATGGTTAAGTCCACCCCTCAATCACGAGCCCACCCATATGTTGCGTCTCTTCCTTGATGGCCTGACGCGTCATGGGCCCACCGAGCTATAAATAATTCACCTTTATGTTGCCAGTCCAAATCCACCTGATCCACTTCTATCTTAGCAGCTTGATCCACCTGCTGGTTATTTTGATGTTCCTCAGTGGCCCGACTCTTGGGCACGTGAGCATCTACGTGACGTACTTTTACGGTCAGGTTCTCTCCTCGGGCAGCAATATCTTGCCACAATGCGGCAGCCCAGATGGGTTTACCTCTGCGCTGCCAGTTGTTCTGCTTCCACTGCTGCAAGCACCCCCACAGGGCATTTGCCACCATCCATGAGTCAGTACAGAGATAAAGTACTGGCCATTTTTCCCATTCAGCAATATCCAAGGCCAGCTGGATGGCTTTCACCTCTGCAAACTGACTTGATTCACCTTCTCCTTCAGCAGTTTGGCTAAACTTGGCGTATAGGACTCCATACCGCAGCTTTCCACCTCCGATGTTTTCCCACAAGACGACAGGACCTATCAGTGAACAGGGCATATTGCTCCTCATTTTCTGGTAGTTTATTATAGTGTGGGGCCTCTTCAGCACGTGTCACCTCCTCCTCTGGGGATATTCCAAAATCTTTCCCTTCTGGCCAGTTCATGATCACCTCCAAGATTCCTGAGTGACTGGGATTTCCTATTCGGGCCCGTTGTGTGATCAGTGCGACCCACTTACTCCACGTAGCATCGGTTGCATGACGTGTAGAGGGGACGCTCCCTTTGAACATCCAGCCCAGCACCGGCAGTCGGGGTGCCAGGAGGAGCTGTGCTTCAGTGCCAACCACTTCCGAAGCAGCTCGAATTCCTTCATATGCTGCCAATATCTCCTTCTCAGTTTGTGTGTAGCGAGCCTCGGATCCTCTGTATCCCTGACTCCAGAACCCCAGGGGTCGACTTTGAGTGTCCCCTGGTGCTTTCTGCCAGAGGCTCCAGGTGGGGCCATTCTCCCCAGCTGCGGTGTAGAGCACATTCTTTACATCTTGTCCTGCCCGGACTGGCCCAAGGGCTACTGCCTGAACTATCTCCTGTTTAATTTGTTCAAAGGCTTGTCGTTGCTCAGGGCCCCATTTGAAGTCGTTCTTCTTCCTGGTCACTTGATAGAGAGGGCTTATGATCTGACTGTAATTTGGAATATGCGTTCTCCAAAAACCCGCAACGCCTAAGAAAGCTTGTGTTTCCTTTTTGCTAGTTGGTGGAGACATGGCTGTTATTTTATTGATCACATCTGTTGGGATCTGACGACGTCCATCTTGCCATTTTATTCCTAAAAACTGGATCTCCTGTGCAGGTCCCTTGACCTTACTTTGTTTTATGGTACAACCAGATTTCAGAAGGATTTGAATTATTTTCTTCCCTTTCTCAAAAACTTCTTCTGTTGTGTTGCCCCATACAATGATGTCATCAATGTACTGCAGGTGCTCTGGAGCCTCACCCTGTTCCAGTGCGGTGTGGATCAGTCCATGGCAAATGGTAGGGCTGTGTTTCCACCCGTGGGGCAGTCAGTTCCAGGTGTACTGGACGCCCCTCCAAGTGAAAGCAAACTGTGGCCTGCAGTCTGCTGCCAAAGGGATGGAGAAGAAGGTATTAGCAATGTCAATTGCGGCGTACCACTTGGCTGCCTTTGACTCCAGTTCGTATTGAAGTTCTAGCATGTCCGGCACGGCAGCACTCAGTGGCGGCGTGACTTCGTTCAGGCCACAATAGTCTACTGTTAGTCTCCACTCTCCATTGGACTTTCGCACTGGCCATATGGGACTGTTAAAGGGTGAGCAAGTCTTGCTGATCCCTCCTTGGCTCTCCAGTCGACGAATCAGCTCATGGATGGGGATCAGGGAGTCTCGGTTGGTGCGGTATTGCTGCCGGTGCACTGTTGTGGTAGCGATTGGTACTTGTTGTTCTTCAACCCTCAGCAACCCCACAACAGAAGGGTCCTCCGAGAGACCAGGCAAGGTGGACAGCTGTTTAATTTCCTCTGTCTCCAGGGCAGCTATACCAAAAGCCCACTGGTACCCTTTTGGGTCCTTGAAATACCCTCTCCTGAGATAGTCTATGCCAAGGATGCACGGAGCCTCTGGGCCAGTCACGATGGGGTGCTTCTGCCACTCATTCCCGGTCAGGCTCACTTCGGCCTCCAATACAGTTAACTCTTGGGATCCCCCTGTCACTCCAGAAATACAAATGGGTTCTGCCCCTTTATAGTTTGATGGCATCAGGGTACACTGTGCACCGGTGTCTACTAGAGCCTTATACTCCTGTGGGTCTGATGTGCCAGGCCATCGAATCCACACAGTCCAGTAAACCCGGTTGTCCCTTTCCTCCACCTGGCCGGAGGCAGGGCCCCTCTAGTTCTGGTCATAGTATCCATCTCTCACTTCTTGCAAACATGAGTCAAGAATTTCTTCATTGCAATTACAATCCAAAGTAAGATCAGCCCTTCTACTCTGTCTGGGGAACTGTTCACTGGAAACTGGACCGTCGTGAGACAGGTTTTTCCTGACAACTGGAGCAGCATTTTTCCTGGGAGAACCCCCTTGTGTGATTGTTTTTCCTTGCAACTCACGTACACGTGCCTCCAGGATGAAGGTAGGTTTTCCATCCCACTGCCTCATGTCCTCTCCATGGTCACGCAGGTAAAACCACAGGGTGCCCCGTGGTGTGTACTTTCTATATCCTCTCTCTTGAGGAGAAAAACGCTGACTCCTAATGGCTGAGATACTGGTCCGTACAGGTGGAGAATAGGACATACCCTCTTAGAGTTGCTGGACCTTCCGGGACAGCTTCTCCACAGCCGAGACAAGGGAGGAGGAGATAGTTTCTTCAAAATCCCAAAGTCTGCTAACCATCTCATCCACCGTTGGTGCTTCTTCCTCTTTCCAGCACAGTACTGCCAACGAACTGGCATACGATGCTGGTGCGCTCCGTACCAACTTCTGCCACATGGGTCGGGTGCACTGGACGTCATCTGGATCTTTGGGTGTTCAGACGTCGTCCAGGTCACTATAAACCACCACCAGCCCGCCTAGTTCTCTCAGGTACTGGATACCTCTCTCCATAGTGGTCCATTTGCCGAGGCGATATATAACATCTTCCTTGAAGGGATACCTTTCCTTCACGCCTGACAGCAGTCGCCTCCAGAGGCTGAGGACCTGTGTCCCTTTTCCAATTGCTTTGTCAATGCCCCCTTCCCTAGAAAGGGATCCCAGCTGTTTGGCCTCCTTCCCCTCTAATTCCAGGCTACTGGCCCCGTTATCCCAGCATCGGTGCAGCCAGATAACAATATGCTCGCCTGGACGACGGCTGAAATCTTTCCGCATATCTCGCAACTCATTCAGGGATAAGGATCGGGTGGTTTCCGTCTCATTTATGAGTTCTTCCTCTTCCTCCTCCCCTCCTCGTGATGGCCCTGGTTTTCCATCATCCTTTTCTACACGACCTGACCTCCGCTTCAAAGATTTCTTCTTCTGTACAGGGGTGACGGATACCAGTGACGGCTGGTCCTCTGGTTCAGCTGTAGTACCCGTCGCGAGGGTTTGGGTAGCTGCAGTGCCTGTCGCGGGGGTTGGAGTACTTGTAGTGACTGTTGCCGGGGTTTGAGTGGCTGCAGTGCTTGTCGCACTGGTTGGAGTAACTGCAGTGACTGTTGGCGGAGTTTGAGTAGCTGCAGTGCCTGTTGCGGGGGTTGGAGTAACTGTAGTGACTGTTGCCGGGGTCTGAGTAGCCATAGTGGTTGTTGTGGGGGTTGAAGTAGCCACGGTGCCTGTCGCAGGGGTTTGAGTAGCCACAGTGGTTGTCGTGCAGGTTGAAGTAGCTACAGTGCCTGTCGTGGGGGTTTGAGTAGTCACCATGTCTGTTGCCGGGGTTGACCTCTGGACAGTATTCCTGAATAGTTGTTTAACTCTAAACAAGGGCTGAACCACATTCAGGAGACATAGCAACATGAACATGGTCGTTTGAACATCCCAAGGATATTCAAAATTCTCAGGGAATATTGTGGACGTCTTCATGAAGAGGATAGAAGAAAAAGGAGTTTCTGAAGATATGGAAGGGAAGGTGAACAAGTGGGAGAAAGTGTCCCATCCTGTCTCCCCACTAAATTCATCCTCTGAGGTGAAGACGTAAGACGTGTAATTATTAATAGTTTCCAAAAGATAGCTCCCGAAGAACAGGAATGATGGCAGTGCTGAGTACAGGCTCGTGACCAATAATTTTATCATAACATAAAGCCAGGTCACACAGTATAGCAAAGCAATGACCTTAATCCATTTCCCAGAGATGACCAACCCCACATACAAACTGATAATCAGCAGTATAGACAGCCAGTAAGGTGCTATATACCAAAACTCCAAAAACAGATCCAAAAACTCTGAGAGCAAATAAACCAACATTGTGAACATCGAGTACTAAACTGATATAATGAATGCTTATAAAAAATTTGTTTTAACCCGTTCAGGTCAGATGTGTCGTTATCTCAACCCTTCGTGCCCCACGTTGGGCGCCAAAAAGGACTGTCGTGGTTTAACCTGGCAGGCAGCCAAATACCACGCAGCCGCTCACTCACTCCCCCCACCCCCAGCGGGACGGGGAGAGAATCGGAAGGGTAAGAGTGAGAAAAACTCGTGGGTTGAGATAAAGACAGTTTAATAGAACAGGGAAAAATAAGGGAAAATAATAATGATAATGATAAAACATACAAAATGAGTGATGCACAATGCAATTGCTCACCACCCGCGCTGACCGATAACCAAGTAGCGATCGGTACTTCCTGGATCACGCCTACCGTTCATATACTGAGCATGACGTCACATGGTATGGAATACCCCATTAGCCAGCTGGGCTGGCTGTCCTGATTATGTTCCCTCCCACCTTGTGTACCTAGCTCAGTCAGTAGGTACGGGAGCTGTCCTTGGACTAGGAGGGCACTTAGCAACAACTGAAAACATCAGTATGTTATCAACATTCTCCTCATACTAAATCCAAAACACAGCACTAGGAAGAAATTTAACCCTATCCCAGCCGAAACCAGGACAGTCATCACTTTTATGGTTGCTATATGTCATATGAACAGTATTGCAGTAAGAATCACCAAGATTAATGAAGAATAAACTCTGATGAAACCAAGCAAGGTGCAACAATGATAGAACTGGACGAGTGCAATGATAATGGAACCAGAACTGGCCTCAGCATGAAACAATCCAACACCACACGCCACCTCTCCTGCCCTGAAAGACTGTTATGACAGATGGAGCCCAAAGTCATGGACTAAATCAACTCAACAGACATTTTAGAGGGATGGCCCATGGACTAAGGGAATGATGTCTGTGTGTATATAGCAAAAGGCAGGAAAAGTGGTGGTGATTAATTGGAATGAATTGGAAAATGTGAGACCTGGGCATGATGTAGATGGTATAGAATAAGGGGTGGATACTGCCCTGGTTCTGGCTTGGACAGAGTTAACTTTCTTCCCAGTAGCTGGGGGGAGGTGCAATGTTTTGGGTTTGGTATGAGAGGTTGATGGCCCATTGATGCTTTGGTTGTTGCTGGGTGGTGCTTGTATGGGGGACTTTTCCACCTCCCATGCTCTGCCAAGGGCTGGGGAAGCTGGTGGCAGGGAGCATAGCCGGGGCGGTTGACCCAGCTGGCCAATGGGGTATTCTATACCATATGACGTCATGCTCAGTATAAAAACTAGGGTGGGGGGGCTTGCCCCCCATTCGTGACACGCGGTCAGTGGTCGGTGAGCAGTTGTATTGTTCATCACCTGCTTCGTGTATTCTGTTATTGTTATCATTGTTATTATTACTGTTCTACTTTGTTTTATTTCCATTATTAAACTGTTCTTTATCTCAATCCATAAGTTTTCCCTGATTCTCTCCCCAATCCTACGGGAATGGGGGTGTGTGTGTGTGTGTGTGAGTGAGCAGCTGCGCGGTGTTTAGTTGCTGGCTGGGGTTAAACCATGACAGACTTAACTGATTCTTTCATTCCTGCAATAATGTAGCCATTCTTAAGGTTTTTTAATTTTTGTTTGTTTGTTTGTTTGTGTTTTCTTTTGTGAACCAACAGTCTCCGGATACTGGACAAATTTGTTCTGTAATTGCCAATTATAGTGACATTTCTGTCAACCCAGTTTGGCATAGATCACGTAGGTGAAAAAATAAAGAACTGGCTTAAGCAGAGAAACAGTGGAGCCAAGTAATTTATTTCAATTCTGTTGAAGAATAGTACTGACTTATTCCCACAGAGGATGTGACCTTTCCTTTCAAGTCTTAAATCTGTTTTTTTAAAAAGAAGCCTTTGTAGACATACTGTCCTGGTAGCTATTATGTAACTTACACAGGTCTCATTATGGTGCTGTTAGTGTCACAGATCTATCTGAAAATATATTGGAAAAATAGCTTTAATGGACCTCTGTTGCTACCTCAGAGAAATTACGAGAATTTCAAGAAAATTACAGTAATGGAATTTTCCATTGTCTTTTCTCTTGTGGTGTATCATTATATTAAACAGTATGCTTGGGAGATGGTAACACTTAAAACCACAGGCTAGCACATAGGGCAAAGTCACTGCCTCTCCTCTACTGCTCTCCTCCTAAAGAAAATCAAACAGATTGTCTTAAGGGATCAAGGAGAAATGTTTAGAGTGAAACATCTGTCTTAGCTAAAAAGTGATGCTGTTAGTTCCTTTGCTCTACAAACACCAGTGTTGATTGAGTGAGACCTTCTCTTTCCCTGTTCAAGTTAAAACCAAATATTTTAGCTTAAATCACCAACTGCAATTTCATTAACCCTTTTTATCTGCCACTGGAAAACAGAGAAGGAAAAGAGCCAGACCACACCTTGCTAGGCAGTAGGAAAAATTATGTTGGTCACCATTCTTACTTCAGAAATGGTAATCTTGTAGTCACTGCTTTTAAAAATACATGGAGAACTATATAACATCTGACCAAAGCTCCATCTATCAGGCTTTCTGTCTCCAAGCAATGGTTTCTTGGAAGCATATAAAACCAGACCAAGCATGCAGTGTTATTTGCTGCATTTGCTATGAATGTTTTCCCATGCTCTGGTGACTGAGCACTCATTTTGTTCGAGAAAGATCTTATCTCTGTGTTTAATAGACTTTGACGGATGTTTCTTCCATGAATTTGCCAAATTCCTTTTTGAATCTCAGTAGATATTTAGTATTAACATTACACTGATTCATAGAGAGGTATCTTACTTTGTTTGCTGCTAATTGGTTCAGTTGTGACTCCCCTACTTCTTGTATCAGAAGAGACAGTGAACTGTCACCTCCTATTCATTGTCTCTGTGTCATTTCTCATTTGAGTCACATTTCAACAGCTGTTTTCTGGAATAATAATATTTAACTTTCTTTTAAACTTTAACTGTTTCTTATACAGAAGCCATTTGCTGTAACATACTATTTCAGTACTTCTATACCCTTCTCGAGATGGAGGGGCCCACATGGCACACGCTATTTGAGATGAATTTGCATGGTGGCATGATTTCTGTTTTGTTCTCTATTTCTTTCCTAATAATTTCGAAACATTGTGTTAATTTTTCCAGGCATTTACTTTTGAGCAATGAGATCATGTTTTATAACCCTGAAACTGACAGATAACTCAGTTTATCACCTTGTCTATATAATTGAAAGTCTTAATTCGTTTTGCAGTGGCTATCTCTTTACATTTACCTACATGGGGCTCTGGAACTTGAGGGCCAGGCAAATGAGGATGTAGATGGAGAAGATCTGTGTTGCCTAGGATGAGTCAGTTAGCCCCACACATTATGACTGCCTCTGCTAATCAAAAAACGAGGGTAATTGTTGTAGGTGATTCCCTTCTGAGGGGGACAGAGGGCCCAATATGCTGATCAGACCCATCCCTCTGCTGCCTCCCTGAGGCCCAGGTTAGAGACATTACTAGGAAACTCCCTGGTCTGGTGCGGCCTTCTGATTATTACCCGTTATTGGTTATACAGGCTGGCAGTGATGAGGTTGCAGAGAGAAGTCCCGAAGCGATCAAAAGGGACTTCAGGGCACTGGGGCGATTGGTTGAAGGATCAGGAGCACAAGTAGTGTTTTCCTCAATCCCTTCAGTGGCAGTGAAGAATACTGAAAGGAACAGAAAAGCAAACCTGATTAACACGTGACTCAGGGGCTGGTCCCTTCGTCGGAATCTTGGCTTTTTTGATCATGGGGAGGTTTACACAGCATTGGACCTGCTGGAGACAGACGGAGTTAGGCTGTCTCACAAGGGGAAAAGGATTCTTGCTCATGAGTTGGCAGGGCTCATCGAGAGGGCCTTAAACTAGGTTCAAAGGGGGAAGGGGATAAAACCAGGCTCACTAGAGATGAGCCTAGGGGTGGCACACCAATGTTGGGGGTGAAATCGATAGCCTGGCTCAAGTGCATCCACACCAATGCACGCAGCATGGGTGGCAAACAGGAGGAGCTGGAAGCCATTGTGCAGCGGGGTAGCTACGACTTAGTCGCCATCACAGAAACATGGTGGGGTGACTTTCATGACTGGAGTGCTGCAATGGCTGGCTATAAGGTCTTCAGAAGGTACAGGTGAGGAAGGAGAGATGGTGGGATGGTTCTGTATGTTAAGGAGTGTTTCAATTGTCTAGAGCTCAACGATTGTGATGATGAGGTTGAGTGCTTATGGGTAAGGATGAGGGGGTAGGCCAACAAGGCAGATATCCTGCTAGGAGTCTGTTATAGACCACCCAACCAGGATGAAGAGGCAGATGAAGCATTCTACAAGCAACCGGCAGAAGTCTCACAATCGCTAGCCCTTGTTCTCGTGGACGACTTTAACTTAGCGGACGTCTGCTGGAAATACAGCACGGCAGAGAGGAAACAGTCTAGGAGGTTCCTGGAGTGTGTGGAAGATAACTTCCTGACAGAGCTGGTAGAGTGAGCCTACCAGGGGAGGTGCCTCGCTTGACCTGCTGTTTACAAACAGAGAAGGACTAGTGGGAAATGTGGTGGTCGGAAGCCGTCTTGGGCTCAGCGACCATGAAATGATAGAATTCTTGATTCTTGGTGAAGTAAGGAGCGGGGTCAGCAAAACTGCTACCATGGACTTCCAGAGGGCAGACTTTGGCCTGTTCAGGACACTGGTTGAGAGAGTTCCTTGGGAGACAGTCCTGAAGGGCAAAGGGGTCCAGGAAGGCTGGACTTTCTTCAAGAAGGAAGTTTTAAAGGTGCAGGAGCAGGCTGTCCCCATGTGCCGTAAGAAGAACGGTCAGAGAAGACGACCTGGCTGAACAGAGAGCTCTTGCTGGACTTAGGAAAAAAAGGAGAGTTTACCACTTGTGGAAGAAGGGGCAGGCAACTCAAGAAGAGTACAGGGATCTCGTTAGATCACGCGGAGAGGAAATTAGACAGGCAAAAGCCCAGCTAGAATGCAATCTGGCCACTGTCATAAGAGACAACAAAAAATGTTTGTTTAATAAATATATTAATGACAAAAAGAGAGCCAAGGAGAATCTCCATCCTTTATTGGATGCAGGGAGGAACATTGCCACCAAGGATGAGGAAAAGGTTGAGGTACTTAATGCCTTCTTTGCCTCAGTCTTTAATAGTCAGACCAGTTATCCTCAGGGTACTTAGCCCCCTGAGCTGGAAGACAGGGACGGAGAGCAGGATAAACCCCCCATAATCCAAGAGGAAGCAGTTAACGACCTGCTATGCCACCTGGAGGCTCACAAGTCTATGGGGCCGGATGGGATCTGTCCGGGAGTACTGAAGGAGCTGGCAGAGGAGCTTGCCAAGCCACTCTCCATCATTTATCAGCAGTCCTGGTTAACAGGGGAGATCCTGGACGACTGGAGGCTTGCCAATGTGACACCCACTTACAAGAAGGGCCGGAAGGAGGGTCCGGGGAACTACAGGGCTGTCAGCCTGACCTCGGTGCCTGGGAAGATTATGGAACAGTTCATCTTGAGGGCACTCACAAGGCATGTGAAGGATAACTAGGGGATCAGGCCCAGCCAGCACAGGTTCATGAAAGGTAGGTCCTGCTTGACCAACCTCATCTCCTTCTATGACCAGGTGACCGACCTAGTGGATGAGGGTGGATATGGTCCACCTGGACTTCAGAAAAGCCTTTGACACTGTCTCCCACAGCATTCTCCTAGAGAAGCTGGTGGCTCACAGCTTAGACAGGTGTACTCTTCGCTGGGTAAAAAACTGGCTGGACGGCTGAGCCCATAGAGTTGTGGTGAAGGGAGGTAAATCCAGTTGGTGGCCGTTCACGAGCGCTGTTCCCCAGGGCTCAGTTTTGGGGCCAGTGTTGTTCAACATCTTTATCAATGAACTGGATGAGGGGATTGAGTGTTCCCTCAGTAAATTTGCAGATGACGCCAAGTTGGGTGGCAGTGCTGATCTGCTCGAGGGTAGGAAGGCTCTACAGAGGGACCTGGACAGGCTGGATCAATGGGCTGAGGCCAACTGTATGAGGTTTAACAAGGCCAAGTGCTGGGTCCTCCCCCTCGGTCACCGCAACCTCATGCAATGTTACAGGCTTGGGGAAGAGTGGCTGGAAAGCTGCCTGTCCGAAAAAGACCTGGGGGTGCTGATGGACAGCCAGCTGAACATGAGCCGGCAGAGTGTTCAGGTGGCCAAGGCAGCCAACAGCATCCTGGTCTGTATCAAAAATAGTGTGGCCAGCAGGAGTAGGGAAGTGATCGTGCCGCTGAACTCGGCACTGGTGAGGTTGCACCTCGAATACTGTGTTCAGTTTTGGGCCCCTCACTACAAGAAGGACATTGAGGTGCTGGAGCGTGTCCAGAGAAAAGCAACGAAGCTGGTGAAGGGTCTAGAGAACAAGTCTTATGAGGAGCAGCTGAGGGAACTGGGGTTGTTTAGTCTGGAGAAGAGGAGTCTAAGGGGAGACCTTATCGCGCTCTACATGAAAGAAGGTTGTAGCGAGGCGGGTGTTGGTCTCTTCTGCCAAGTAACTAAACTAGGATGAGAAGAAATGGCCCCAAGTTGCACCAAGGGAGGTTTAGATTGGACATTAGGAAAAATATCTTTACTGAAAGAGAGATCGAGCCTTGGAACAGGCTGCCCGGGGGAGTGGTTGTCACCATCCTTGGAAGTATTTAAAAGATGTGTAGATGTGGCACTTAGGGACGTGGTTTAGCGGGCATAGTGGTGTTGGATTGGTGGTTGGACTGAATGATTTTAGAGGTCTTTTCCAACCTTAAGGATTCTATGATTCTGTGATTCTATGTAGGATTACATCTGCCATTTTTTCTCTCAGTATTGCGAGTCCTCTAGTAATTTTTCTCAGCCAAAGCTTTCCAATTCTGAATTACTCAGGAGCAGGATGCTTTGTCACCTCATTTTTTTTTCACTTTCTCAGATCATGTATAAATAAACAAGTATCTTAAAGATTATACCAAAGACCTCTCATTACTTTAGTTGTATTGTATTATAACATATCTTAAATTTCTCCAATACCACTTGCAATTCAGGGTAGATTGTGAAAAATGGGTCTCCCTTACTTATCCAGTGATTCTTTCAAAGAAGTCTGAACCTATGCTGATACTGATTTGTGACTGTCAGTCCTGCTTTTTCTCTGTAGCAGCTCTAACTACAGAGTTTGTCTAAGCTATTCCGTAGACTACAGGAGAAACCTCATCTGATTAGTACTGGTCTTAGAAGAAGCAGTATTTCATAGCTGGGATCATTCAGAAGGCACAGACAAGTGCAAGTAGACATTTCGTTTCTGTTGTTAAAACTTTGAACTCTGGTTTTAAATGAACATCATAAACTTAAAAAAGATTTGTCCAGATCCATACTGCTTCAAACTATATGAGTAATGATTTGCATACTGAATTCATAAGGAAGTATACTGGTGTACCATACACAATTTATTTCAAATGTTCATTCTAAGACTGTGTTAATATCAGTTGTTTTTGCTATTCAAGTTCCATTTAAATTATGAGTGTAGATTTCTGACAGCTTGTGTTGACAGCTTGAAGTCAGTGAATTGAATTAAAATCTTTGTGCTATGGTGTATTTGGAGGATGTAGGCCTGATGCAGTGTCCCAAGAAATGTATTCAATGCAACAAAAATTTTGCCTTTTTGAGCAGCAGACCTGCCAAGATTTTTTTTTTCAAGCTTGACTTTTTCATCATTTCCTCTCCAAATCAGTCAAATCCCAGAAATGAAACTATGTAATAGCAATGACTCTTTCAAGTACTCCAATAGATTTGTCTTGTTTTTTTGAAGATCTTTAAATTACTGAACCTACAAGAAAAATGTGCAGAAACGGGAACATCAAAGTCACAGAATAAAGTAGGTAATTTAACACTACACAGGAACTTGCCAAACCAACTTGATGACTTAAAGCAGAAGTACAGGAATGATGTGATATGGGTTAGTAACAGCTTACTGCAGAAGTAAAGACTTTTTACTGCAAGCAAAGGCTTTTTGTCTGAAATTCCACATAGAAGTTTGAATTTTCTGTGCTCATTCTGGTTCCCTCATATTCCCAGTTATAATGATGTTGATATAAACCCTCTGTGAATACTTCTGTCACTTTCCCAATTCTTTTAGAAGAGACATAGTCTCTTCCTATTTAGATTCCATTTTTTGGATAAAAAATTCCTAAATTGTGTCTCTTACTGCTATTAATTATTTTCGCTTTCCAATAAGAACTCAAAGATATTCTCTTCGTTAGTAGGGAATTTATAATATAGCTTACATAAATATGTATATCATTTACATTCCAGAAAATAGTTGGCATAAATCCCTGGTATGAATACCTGTAGTAATTTTCCTGGCTTTCTTTAATTTGATTTTTATTTCTTTAATTTTATGTCAGTTTTCACCACTACACACTTTTTCATTTCTACTGATTAGAAGGTGTTTTTCTGAAAGATCAGACAGAGGAAATGTATTTCTTCTCTGCTTTGAATTATCGCTATGTTTCTGTACCAAAAGGAATTCAATATCTTTTAATGTTGATTTCAAATTTTAGCAATTTCGTGTTATTCTGCATTGAAATGCAGGTTGTCAGAATGCAATTGTCCATATAAGCCTTTATGACCATTAGCTAGGAAAGCATTGATTTTGTAATAGCAGTTACTATTATTAAGTGCTTTCCTATCACATTGAATTTTGTATACTGGGCAAATCTGATCAGTCAGGGCTTGCTGCATATTTCAGTATTTCAACCTAATATATAGAAGTTACAGCCACAGGAGAGTTTTATTGCTGATCTGCAGAGGAACAAGATGCAACACCATATAAACTAGCAGTTCAGATCTGGAAGTGATAGGCTAGTAAGCCTTGTCCTTCTTTTGGGTTTTATTGGCCATTTTCCAAATGTTGTTGGGGTCTTGTCCACATGGCTGAAGTGTGCCTCCACACGAATCCCCAGTGATTTTGATTCCAGTGTTATCGAATGCAGAAGCCAGTTTGATTTTGTCTCAGTTGCTTAACTATGCAATGAATTTCTAAGGACAGGTAAATGCAGTATGGAGAAAGGAAATGAGGACTTCTGTTTTGCTGCAAAGTACAACTAGATTTTTTTTCCAGTAACCGAAACAAGAAAAGATTAAAGAACTGAAAAAACTGAACTTCCATTGCCATATGTCATTATGAATATTGTTAATGATTAATGGATTAAGTTCCTAATGTTTACCACAGAAAGTGCCCCACTTGTTCCAGTGATCAAAACAGGAGAAAGCTTGTGTATATACAACATCACACTGTTTCCTCTGGCATTTTTTAGGTAAGAAAAAGAAAGGAATAAATAAATGATAAGAAAGAGGAACAGAGGGAGAGGTAATAGAAAGATAGCATTTTATCATCTATGTGAGGCAATCTATAAACAATTTTATTTCTACCAGAATGTTATGGCTACCAGTTGAATCTAACTGTTTAGATAATTACAGTCATTAAATATTTACATGAAGTGAGCTTTGGCATGGTTAAGAAATTAACTCTGTTGTGCATTTCAATATATATATATGTTGGTGGGTATTTTTTTTTTTTTTTTCCCAACAGAAAGTAAATTTGACATTCTGGGTAGGAGTTAGAGACTAACAAATTTGGATATAAATATGGATTCATTTTGGTGCCTATAATTGATGTAACTTACATGTATAATAACCTGATTTGCTGTACTTAGATGTCCAAGTAACATGCATTGTGTCCTCAAATAAATGCAGGTGCAAAACTGTTATCAGAATTAAATTGTCTGTAATCAGGAAATACAAAAATGGTGGTATTTTTCGATTTTTGTTTTCCTCATGTTTCCTTAATTGTTGATTTTGTAATGTGAAGATGTACTGTTTTGGCATCTCATACCTGGCCAAAGTGGTGTCAGGTTGCACCCTGATGACTGTGAATATTGTTGTGATTAAGAAATTCACTTGGAAAGTGACTAGATTATACAGAAGGAAAAAGGAGAGGTGTAATTTTGACCTGTGTTTTTGAAGTTGGACATATTGGCTAGGTTGGTGATAATTAAGAAAAGGATTGTTGATATGTTAACGTATCATCTACCAGTAGCTTACAGATAAATAGAAATGCCCATGGAAAAATCTAGGGGGAAATACATCTAATATTTTTTGACTATTGAAGTCTCACTCAAAGCTTCTTAGCTTTATAGGCTAAATTGACTAAGGATAAGGGACTGGACCCTGTTTGGGTCGTACATAAAAAGAGACCAGAGAAGAGGAAAGAGCAGAGAAAACAAGCCTTTCCAGATGTACCTGCTGTCCCATTGCTGTGCAGATATGTAAGAGATCAAGAGACAAAGTAGTTGATTACATTGCCACCTCTGATAATCCACTTTCTAAGCACCCATCCACTTTGCTGTTGCCTCCAGCTGGCTCTAGGACTGATTATGTTATTTTGCTAGATCAATAACCTAAATGAAGTTCAAATTAGGGTTAATAAAATAATATCCATTTACTTAAAGCATGAAAAATCCTGGTTTTCCTCAAAAAAAAAAAGATTGCTTTTTTCCTTGTTTGTAAGCTTTGTTTGATTCATATCTTCACAGAGATATGACTAATCTGGCAGGCTGATACCTGCTTCCAAAGTACATAGCGAAAGAGAGCCAACCCAAGTGTTTGGAGCATATCACAGATTGAGTAAGATACAAATCTAACAACACCTACAAGCAAATCATAAATCTTTTGCCATCTGAGAGGCATTCTTTCACATTGCTTTGTAAATAAAGTGGGGCATGAACAAATCACACCAGAAAATCCTATTTCCTCCTGTGTATTTTTTTAACACTGACTATTCATCCAATTGTTATTTCAGAAATACATATATTAAGATATAATTAATAGAGTTGTGATGTGACCCTAGAATACCCATACCTTTGAACATTTTGCTGCAGAAACAAGCAGGGCTTCATCCTGTAACTAATATTATGTCTGTTGCTCTGGTAAAAGAAGAAAAAACCTTCACGCTTTTAACAATTTGCTTGGAAAAAAATCATGTTAGTTTTTAGTTCAGAGTCATAAGCTATCATCAACCGTAATAGCAGCGGCATAGCTTGTTCACTATTTTGACATTTTCAGATCCTGAATCCTTTCACAGTTTTACAGCTAAAATTCCTCACGTAACAGGGTGAAACTATCAAATAGATGGGCAGAACTTCATTTCAAGTTTTTCATATATATTGACCTGGCACCTTGTATTTATAGTGAAGTATGAAGTGATACTATGGACTTTTTGGCTGGTATTAATCATGCAGGATTCTGCATTCTCTAGGTTTGAAATGGTAGCAAACAAGAGAAGATTAAGAATCTGTGTAAATACGTTATCTTTCATTATTAACATGAGGAATGATAAGGGTAGGGCACGTCATGGTTTTATTTTACTCTTTCTGAAAGAAGTTTCTAAATTTTAATTTGTCAAAGGTCAAACTGTTACAAGGTGTGATAAATTTTGCTGTCTGACTTCTGTTCCCTTAGGACATTCATGAAAATGAGATATGCAGAATATGAAGCCAGAGTGGTAGGAAAATTTAAAATGAATACAGGAACCCCTTCTACTCTTTCTCAAAATAACTTAAGTAAAAAAGTATCCATGCTGTTTTAAGTGTTTTCTAGAAAAAAATTCTGTCATTTTATATATTACTTGTAGATACTTTTTTGCATAGTTATAGAACTAACATTAGGTCCCAGCTGGTATCCCTTAATAAAAAACCAAGATAATAATAACAACTAATACTTATCTTTCCTTGGAACTGGAGTGATATGTGTTTCAGAGTGCAAGTATGCATTTTGAACAGAAAGCCAATTTTGAATCATATTTTAAATGAAACATAGTCCATGCATGACCAATATCTTGTCAAACTAATAACAATTGCACAAATATGTCATGCATTCAACTTTTGTTCATCCTCAAGCTATAATATATTGCTTGCTTTTCGTTTACATTCAGTCTTCTACAACATAGTTCAGTGCTGATTAAATAGATCAAAATATAAAAAAAGAATCTGTAATTCTTTTGGAAAGATACAATTTAGAAGTAATTTTTTTCCACATTAATTCACTTGGAGCTTGATTATCTTATTTCTGCCAGTAGTGAAGATTCACTGGAAACTGTAAAGGCCAACGTCATAAAGCATGCCTTGATGACCAACACCTACTATGAAAGAGTCTTTCACCTTTCACAGTGAAAAGGTGTTATGCTTGGGAAACTGCTGAATCACAGACATTTCCTACCTGCCACATTAGCAGGTTCTTTGATGTTCCCTGGCTTCCTTCTATTTTGGCACTGCAGCCATTTGCCTGTCTTCTGCTTGGATGACAAATCTCCTTCAGTGCATTCTATTTCCAATGAGTGTGATGGACTGTTCTCTGGTCTCAACCAACAATCGCAAATTCAGCTTTTAATGCATAAGACCCTAATCAGATCTCATGAGACTCCCTATTTCAATTTTTACAGACTCTACCTTCCATTTCTGCTCCTTTTTGCCCATCACTCAATATGTAAATGAATGTAAATGTAATGGTTTTGGCCATTATAAAGGATTCTTTATTCATGAAGGCGAGGAGCAAGATACTGCTTTATTGCTGATTTAAGAGTCCTTAATTGTATCATAGGGATATTGAATTTCTTTTCTTTTAGGTTGTCACTCAAATATGTTGTTTAAGCCATTATTTGGCATAACAGCATTTGGGCATTAAAATCGTAATCGTATCCCAGTTTCAGATCCTTGGGATAATAATAATTTTTAATTACTACTTCAATAGATAATATATTAAATGAAAACAGTCATTTCTGTTTGGCTTCTGAAACACTAAGGGGAATACAAACTCACATCATCAAAGGACATTTGTGGAGGTTTCAGAGGAGCTTGAATTTCCTTGGCAGCTAGAAATTGGAGGAGAACTTCAATGACAGCAGTTTTCAAAGAACCATATCTGTGTTAATTATCTATTTGACTTCTAACACACTAAACTCTTTTTACCTCCAGACTTAAAAATTCTCTGTTACGAAAAGCCCCTGCTAGATTTGTGACTGCCAGTAGAAAATGCATGGGATATTTTAGCTTTTAGATAAAATGCTTTGGGTTTTTTGTAGTGATCTTATCCTTCCTCCCAAACCTTTACACTTGAACTATTTGCTATGAAATTTAGAGTTTTTCTATAGAGGTTTAACATGCCTAACTGCTCTCTGTAATTTTTATTTATTCACTTACTCTCAGACCTTTAAAAACGTTCCAGATTCCTTCTAGGAGAAAAGAATGAAACAGGATGAAAAGAGGATTTCTGTGTTGACACTTTCCAGTTTTTCTGATCATACACTCAATGCATGTAGGAAAGTGAAAGAGCAAAATGAACAACATTATCTCTGTCAGTGAGACAAATAATTAAAGAGTTTTTTGAGGTAAAAAAAATATTACCTGCACAAAATAGATATTATTTATTTCAAGCAAGTCATGCACCATTTCACTCACTGATGCCTTATGGCAGAAGTGAAGCTAAAATCCAGTTCTTCATGGTACTTGCAGGTACTTAAATCATTAGATCACATTTAAATTTGTTTCCCTCCTTCTTACCTTCCAGATAACTGTCCAAATTACAAGTGAAGCAGGTTTCTATAGACAGCATTTACTTTTCTTAGACAATCCTGCTTCATCCTCTGAATACAACCAGGCAGTACCTTGAATATAGAAAAAAGCTTTGTGGGAGATTTGTTTTGTGATACTATGAGATACATTCACAAGGGGACTGAATAGACGTGGTAGAGACAATCTTAATTCTGGCAGTATCTTTCCCTCTCTCAATGTTACCAGTCTTCTCAGTGACTGCCTAACTGAGCAAGTTTCATGTTTCATACTAGTGGAGGATTATTGAAAAATACTAGTGGCTGTCAAATTGTTGATGGATTCTTCTAGATTAGATGATGGTCATGATTCTAGATACCTAAGAATCTGAAATGCATATATTTACTTGACTCTTTACATTAAATTCTCAGTTTGGCAGTACATCAAGCTTCTGTCTGGTTTAGTAATGATTTGTCCAAGGACCAGCTAGAATTGACTAGGGTCCAGAAAGCTCTGAATTACCAATTCTGTGTTCAACTTATTTCTATAGATGCTAAGAGAAACTGAAACAAGACTTAGAACATGATGAGATGCTCAACATGCATCTCACTTACACGAGCAGGAACAGCGTCTTACCTGTGACTTTCTATAATGATGAGATAACAAATCAATCAAACCAGGGCGGAAAATGGGATTAAGTCATCAGCATAAGTGCTGAGCTTTTTCTGACTCTGTGATATGATACCTGCCTCATGTCAGTGATTTCCAACAGGTGTACTTCTGGCCTTCTTTAATGACACATATAAATTAAATTTTCTACTAGGAAAGCAACATTGCAGGCTTTGAAATTCCTGGTGATTATTGCTCTCTTAAAGTTTCTAAACTCTCTTAGCCTTCAGTTCCAGCTTTGCAAAGCACACAGTAATTATCTGAAAGTGAAAGGTATGTTTTTCATTGCTTAAATGATAGATAGACAGTTTCACGGCCTAATGAAGATAAAATGTATAGGTTTTAATTACAGAAGAAGCAGCACAAATTACAAAGCTAAATAAAATCATGTCAGTGTGAGTCAGAGTTCCGTAGCTGACTGTATGACATCGATTCCTTAAAAAAAAATCTATTAAGGAATTTTCCTGGCCAAAAACCAAATTGACATAAACAGATCAAGTTAAATTCAAACACATTAAATGTTAAGTCTTGGAAACAAAAAAGAAATCACATTCTTAATTAAATTTTTTTCATTTTTTAAATAGATTACCATTTTGGAAAGATGAGCAATTATTATAGCTTGTTAAGTGCTGCTGATGAGATGTTACTGTGAATCCTTGTAACAGAGCAGATTCCCAAAATCCCTATGCAAGTTTTAGCTCAAACACCTACTCCTATCTACAAATCTAAAAATAGCTTAAACTGTGCTGTATTTTCTAAAGTCAATTGTTCAGGAGGAACAACATCTTTGAATGCTGTCCTATATTAATTTTTCCTTTTCAAGCAATGTTTTATTCATCATACTAAATATTTGTTTCATGTCACACATCACAGAAAATTAGATCAGGAAAGAAATGTACAATGACATATGATGGGAAGTTCCACTGAGAAATTAACTGACTCTACAGATAATTATATATGTAAAAAAGGAAACAAAAAATAAAGGGGAAAAAACCTCTGACACCATTGATTAACAGAATTTGCCCCTATCTCAAAGTGTTCTTTTTTCATGGACCTTTGAAAGCTTAGGAAGAATATTTTTTCAGTGCATTAAGATCATCGTTTCCCCCCCTTGATTTAATAATTTCTTGTGAATTTTCTGTATCTTTAGGCAAAGCAGATTAAGAGTTGCAACATGGTAAATATGTTAGCTACTGAATTGAACTGCACTCTGACAACATACTAGTCTGCCACTCCTTCAGAGAGATGTTGTAGGTAATTTGTCTAAATTTGATCCTAATCAGCAAGACTTTGCAGCTATCCTGTTTAGGGAAAGTCAGCAGCCACAGTTCATCAAAGGGAATGACAGGACATGACAACATGATATGGGACTTGAAGTTTTGAAGACCTTTTACTAGAAGACATCTAGTAAAAGAATAGGTATGTAGACATGTCCAAATGCAGATTCGTTACCATTTGTTGTTGTGCAAACCTGTAACATGGTCAGCAGCATAATGAAGTGATTTATTTCTGCTGCAGAAGTTTCTAGTCTTGCATATTGTGTTCATGTATCCCCTTGGTTCATGAAGGTCATTCAGTACATATGACAAGCTCATACTGACATTATAAAGCCATAGTGAAGGTTGCTATCATGTGTATAACCATGTTTATTTTGCAAACTTTGTTGGAATTGTTTTCTTTTACGGTACGTGTGACAAACTTAGAAGTGACCATCATCTATGCCCTAGTGCAGCGAAAAATATACCCAGCAACACTGTACTTCTGCCAATATATATCGCTTTACCTGAGAGATGCATGATGTGGAAATGAGAGTGAGGAAGGAGTAGACTAAATCATCAAATTCCATGCTCACTAGAAAAGGCTTGCTAAAATGATTTTGGTGATACATCTACCTGTTATTTTAGGTGAAAGGCCCTAATGAGGATTGCCCGATACTTCTGTCATCCTCTGTACTGTCAGACACACAGATTTGAGTTGCTTGGAGATACTTGTTACTGTGAGGATGAGACAGCTACTCATCTGGCTGCACTCAGTCTTCCACAGTGAAAGTTCACATATGTTTTCTCTATGTGAACGACCATTTCCTCCTGTGAGCACTATGGTGCTGTAATGACAAGGTGTGCAATGCAGATGTGAGGGACAGACATATGCCTTTTCTGAGCCATATTTCTGAGGACTCTGCCATAGATGTTATGATAGGTCTTTGAGATACAGTGATGGGCTGGTTCCTGACTCTGTAGGATTCAGTTAGACAGACCTGGGCAAATTTGATAGGATTTTCAAGGATGTACGATCATCAATTCACCCAGAGTCCCTGCTCACACATCCTGAAAGTGCTGCAGGCAATGTCAGCCAGACCATTCTCACGGCACTCCTGAAGAACCCTCAGGGCTAAACCAGTAGACGCAACAGGGAAATTTGACTTCAAGTAAACTACTGTGGGTTGACATTTTACAATAATATGGGAACTTGCCTTAACCTGCTGTATATATTGTAGCTGCCAGGGCTGGAGGGAGGATTAAAAGAGAAGCTGAGACAACAGTTAAATGAAAAGAAGAAATTTTTTCAGGGTGCCCATAGTATAATGACCTGGCTTGGGCCAGAATTGTTAACCACTATAACTTTTCTAAGAGAGGGACATCTGAAGTAACTGTCTAAATTATTACTAGTTGCTTTGTCTGTGAAAATACCTTTATTAACAGAAATGGAAAGAAACTGCAATTCAGTAGTAACTGTTGCTCTTTGCAAAGCTGCCATCTAACTAACCATAACTGCTATTAGTCCTGCACTGCTTCAAGAAAAGGGTTGCTGTTAATTTATGTTGTTTCATGAAGGTACCTTCCTGACACACTTTCTTTGTGTGAAAGACAAGTATAAGAGCATGTTATAATGCTGCTGTTTGTTTCTACAGCTTTGCCCTTAGTTTGCCATGCAAACTGAGATACAATGGAAACAATAGCAGGAATTAGTATGCCTACCTTTCAGACCTCACATATGTTTACGCAGGGTGGCCCAGCAGAGGCTGGTAAAGTTAACGTAAACAGTATTATCTGCATTTTGCTTGGCTTGAAATGTGAAAAACATTTATTTAGAGGCAGGAAGCAACCTCATCATATGGAAACCGAAGTGACATTCAGGCAAAGAGCATTTTACTGTTCAATTATTCTACATAGCTGTAACAAAACACTTAACAAATGTCAATATGCTACTAAATTTATTTCTTCAAATGGAGAACCAAGAGCAGGGAGACAAAATAGTGGGGGGAAATAGTGTTTCTGGAAAATAAAAAGGAGAAAAGAAAAGGAAAGAAAAATGTGGGTGAAGGAGGAGCGGCAAAAAATCAAAAAATCCATATGACAGTATTACAAACTATGCAGTAGTTTATAATATATATTTATAGTAAAGCTTTTACATTGCCATGACTCCTTTGTTCGTTGTTCTATGTCCATGAGTATTCTGATATTTCAGATCTTTAGAAGCTTCAACTAGGCACAAAATGCCCTCTTCAAAATGTGTACATTCAGAGAGACTATATTCAATTATAGAAGAACTAGAGAAAGAATGAAGAGAAATGAAGAATAAAGAAAAGCAATCATTGTTTTAATTCTCATATATTTGTGGTAATCCATTAAATTTATTTATACACAATTGTCTCAGTGTGTCCTGCAATAGACTTTCCACTTCACAGTGGAACTGGCAGCACTTGCTAGGACCATAGTCAAAATACTTCTGAAAATGACTATAGGAATCTGATCAATATATTACTGAAGATGGATTCAGTGTCAGGAAACAAAGACAAACCTGTTAAACCCAGAATAATTAATTGACAAATTTAATTTAGTTTATTTTTGCTAGTTTAGTGTGGCGAGTAAGGACACGGACTCCGTCTGAGTGGGCACGAAGACGAAGACGAAAAATCCTTTATTATACAGCACAAGGGCCTTTTTATACCTCACATTATGCCACGTATACACTTCAAAGAATTCCCTAGTACATCCCCTAAGCAAAGGTCATCTCGACACTCTTCCTCTAATTTCCTTATCTTTGTCACGCCCTCAGAACCGTTAACTGCCACCTCTTATCTCCCTTTTTCCCACGGCTTCTTTCACTTTCCATCTTCCCATGGCTTCTTGTTTACCAACGCTATGATACTGCTTGTACTCTCAGGCATTGATTCCTCCACATCTCCCCCTTTTTCTTTTACAACAAACACTAAGCTAACTGACTTTTCTATTATTCATCTCACACATTGCAATAAACATAGTACACACACAAGATTACATACGAATACAATCAAACGTATAATTCCCAGTTCAGTCAAACTCATTACCCATTTTGCCAAGCCCCAATAATTCTATCATCTCTTGTGGCTCTACACTCAGGGACGGACGGTATACCAAACATCCGTCCCAATTGTCAGTCACATTGCGGCCGCCACTACAAAGTGTTGCATGCGGCTCCGTGAGACCTAGGGTCCAATTGTTCCATGGGAGTCCCACTAAGCAGGTGGAAAAAAGGATCTCCAGGTTACAAGAGCAAAAGGCAAATGGTCTTCTGGCCTGTCTGATTCGCAAGGGTGATCCAGATGTTCTCTTTGGGCTGTGATGGGGCCCATAACGTGCTTACGCTTGCGACAACGGCGAAAAAGATGGCTTGACGGACCGCGCTGGTACCCATCTTGGTCCTCGATCCGTACGCCCGGACCCATCCGTGAAGACCGTTAGAGCGTCCAAAGGGGTCACGCTACATTTCGGCAATTGCTGCAATGGTAGCGGGGACTGCAGCCATTTATGACTCTGTTCTGCAGAGACGATTCGACGTCACTATCCTGTTTCCTTTCAACAGCTCTTCTCCCGTTTCCTTTCAACGGCTTTTTTTTTGTTTTGTTTCTCTTCAACAGCTTTCGTTCCTGTTTCTTTTCAACAGCTTTCGTTCCTGTTTCTTTTCAACAGCTTTCGTTCCTGTTTCTTTTCAACAGCTTTTATCCCGTCTTCTTCCAGCGGCTTTTTTCCTGTTTCTTTTCAACAGCTTTGGCAGTTCAGCGGGGCTCGCCACCGGATCGACAATTGCCGACTTTATGGCCCTTCAGACAGAATGTCCCTGTCCCTGTTCGGGCGCCATTTGTGGCGAGTAAGGACACGGACTCCGTCTGAGTGGGCACGAAGACGAAGACGAAAAATCCTTTATTATACAGCACAAGGGCCTTTTTATACCTCACATTATGCCACGTATACACTTCAAAGAATTCCCTAGTACATCCCCTAAGCAAAGGTCATCTCGACACTCTTCCTCTAATTTCCTTATCTTTGTCACGCCCTCAGAACCGTTAACTGCCACCTCTTATCTCCCTTTTTCCCACGGCTTCTTTCACTTTCCATCTTCCCATGGCTTCTTGTTTACCAATGCTATGATACTGCTTGTACTCTCAGGCATTGATTCCTCCACAGTTTAGTGCTTTCTTTCTCTTTCAGATGAATGATACTTTTTCTATGAGAGAATCTAGTAGTGGTCAAAAACTTGGTAGAAGAAAACACATTGCAGGGAAGTTTTTAGAAGCAAGATAAGACCTTAACTGGTTAACACAGTAGTAAAGATCTTGAACTTAGCTATCTTCTGAAATTCTTTCAGAGAGAAGATTTAGATTATAGATGATTCTAAATACTGTAGTTTAATAAGTAAGTGAGAATTAAAAGCTATTTCTAAAGCAAAATTTTTCTAATGCAGGGTATAATATTTAAACTTGGTTTATTTGATAACGAATTTCTACATTATTAATATAAAGAAAACATCAAGTTAGAGATTGGGAACCAATACATTTATATGTAATGATGCTTTGTGGGTATTAAATTAGACAGTTTATTCACTGTGGGCTGAATCTTGTGCCTTGGCAGAGTCAGAAAATAAAGCTATTGTGAGCTATACAGTCATGTTAAATTTTATATCTATTGCAGCCTCTCCTGGTCTACAAAAGTGGTCTGTTAATGAAGATGTCCATTTCCAAAGATAAATGAGTCTCTAATTCTTAGTAATTGAAAGCAAATATGTGGTATGCAACCATTCAAATAAATATTAGAAGAGTTAGTGATTTACTACTCTTCTAGGACAGAGAAATATTTCCAGTCTTACCTCCATTTCTGTGAGGAAGAGAAATGAACGCTCTCCAAAAAGATTTGGCAGAATTTTTGTGGGCATACATAATATATACATCATAAATAATTTATTGCATAAAATGAATATCTCCCAATATCTGTGTTGAATCATATGCTGTTGGAAAGGATGTTCTGAATGCATCAGCTTTCCTGGTTTCAAACACATGAAAATTTAACTTCTAGTTGCTTGTAATAAATGAGTTTATTCTGTATGTTAAAGTTGATGTCTGGACAGCTCAGTCCTCAACATTGTTCACCTTATCTTTTGGACAAGCATAATTTTAGGGCAGTAGGAGAGGTGTATGTATTTTAGGAGTTATATTTGCATGTGAGGGCCATTAAAAATAATTATTACGTTATTTGCCTTGACTATACTTGGTTGCATTAAAAAATTGCATATTCTTCTGTGAGACTTGAATTAAGATTCCTTATAGTTCTGAGGCAAAGAAATGGCAGAAAATTCAGGACAGAATGAAGATATGTTCAGGTTCTAAAGGGTCATTGATGTGAAGGACTCTGAAGAGCGAGGAAGCTCACTGAAGAGAGAAGGTCTGGAGGCTAACACCATTGGCACCAATCAGTCTTTGCTGAGTTTGTGCAAAATCAAATTTCTTCAACTTCATAACTTAGCTGAGTACATTTTCTTTTAAAAAAAACATCAAAAATAGGCACTAATTAAAAGTATAATTAGCTGCTATGAGCATAACTGCATAACAATTTCAGCAACCAAGTGTTTTTATAATTGGATGTTTCTCACAAATGCAGAGGACCGGACTTTCTATCCTAGGAGCTGACTAGAAATTCCAATATGTGGTAAAATAGTAATAAAATCTAATCTACCAAAAAGAGACATAACTTACTTAACCACAGCATGTTGTCTTAACCTGGATCAGTGCTGTGGGTCATATTCTGCTCTTTCTCTGAACTCTGTACAAGGATGTTTAATCTTCTACTGAAACATATGTTTTCTGCCTTTTCACTATCAAACCTCTTTCTGAGAGAGAGAAAGGGACATCTTGTCTTTCCTTCTTACTTTTTCTGTCAACCATCACCTGAGGGATAATTCTCTTGGTTTTACAGGCAACACAATCTCTGGATTCTACACCATATTCATTTCAAGATTACAACTCCTTTGGAGGAAGGGGGCAGAATTAGTGGAATAAAACCTTAATAGCAAACTCCAGTATTAATATCCTGAGACAGAAGCATGGTAATCCTGTAATTTAAATTGTGCTTGCTTATGTAGTTCATGGATCTGACAAAGAAATAATCTGTGGGAGATTTACAAGTTTTTCTTCTGCTTGTGGAGTAAATGTATGTTATCTGTTGTTTTGTTTTCCTATTATATTGTAACATTCTTCCTCATTTACTAAGAAGTCAAAACAGTTTGTTTTTGACAGCTTGTTTGGTTTTTTTTTAAATTTCTTCTTATGAGGTAAAAAAGCCAGTAGACAGAAGTCATGCTCAGACTGTCAGACAAGTCTTTCACCTCCCTCATTGTAGATATGTCCAAGTCTATTTTAGTGAGCTGTTGTTTCTCTCTCTTTATAATTATACTAGTCAGTTTATGTTGCACTGAATGGTGATTAATTTTTCCAATGCCCCCTCTGCTATGGAGTTGAGAAAGGCCAAGTACCTATATATTATTTATTAACTGTACATATAAGACAAATTAAAACTGAATTTAATTCTCTATGGGTGTAAGGGCATCCCAGAATTGTTCTTTAAAATGTTTAACTTTCTTTTTTATGACATCTATAATAGCAAATTAATTGTTAATGACATTTTTGGGGAGATGTGGGGTGAGAGGCTAGAAAGAGTGATACAATTCAACAGGATTACCTAAATGAAGACTTCAGGAAGTTCGGAACTCCTTAAATTATGCTGTTTGCATTTGGTATTGTGAGAAAAAATTTAATATTAAATTTGCAAAATAACCCAGATCAAGTAATTATTTTAATGGAAATTCCTTAATATCAGTTTTTTTAATGGGCCAATCCCAGTGTTTAAGTGAGTTCAGTAGCTGCTTTCAATATGTTTCAATATGTTTGGTTTCCCTTTTGACTTTTTCTACCACTCATTACTAGTACTACAGGGATGGCTGCTGAAATGGCCTAATAATTTTTACGTTATAAAGTATTTGTGGGAGTCAATAGCCTTCTTAGAGAGATGTAATATCGCGATTCATCATTCTATAGAATAAGACCTGAAGTGTTTGCTCTTGGGATTGCAAGTCTGACAGTTTTATCGAGGACTAGTATTGATTCTTTATTTTATCAATACTTTAATCATTGATATAATCCATGATGCAGTTCTGGAAGATATGGAATAAAAAAAAAAGGCAAGATGGCTCTATGGGGAAATATCCAATAGCTAAATGAATTTAAACCCCATTTTATGTACTGGCTACAATGGAAGAATTCAATGAAAGTGAATACAGTGTTTTCACAAATTCAACACCTTCTTCCAGACCTTCTCCCTGGTGCCATATCAGTTTCTACTAAACTGCATGCAAAGGTACAGCGTGCAAGCATAGAATACAGTGACAATAGGTTGCTAAATATTATCAGGAGAAAACTGACACTGGCCCATGAATGACTGCTAATTTAATTTTTATTGATTTAAGTGAAAGCAACTTTAAGCCAAGAGAGACTAATATGAAAAGTAAGCCTAAGTGCAGATGCCTCAATACATTATGCAGAAAATAGCAACTGCTATGTGGCTAATACAGAAATAAAAGAACTGAAAATTACGCTTTCTTTTACCACAGAGAAAATTAACCACCACCATCTTCTCTCCCAATCCAATGACAGAATTTGAAGTGTTTTGTGACTCCAGGTTTAGTTCCACTAAATAATCTTACATGAAGATTTTTTTTCTCATTACTTTACAGTGATAAAATAAAGAGCTCTGGTGACCTAAGAGGACTATGTAAAAATGGATTGAAAAACACATCCTGAATATTCTCATCCTGTTGCTCATGCTGTTCTTATTTACTCTCTCTTAACCTTCATCATTCACTATTGTATTAAAAATGAACTGGTGAAGGGATTAATTCTAAATTAATGTATATTATATGACTATTTGCAAGTTACGAATCACAAAATGGTATTTTATTTGAGTCACAGGTGCCTTTTAAAAATATTTTCCAGCCAATTATTTCCTTCAAATAATTGATAAATATTGCTTAAACCAACTAGCCATTTTACAGATGAGAGGACAAAGAGAAAGAATGGATTTTCTGAGATCATAAATTAATAGCTCAGTCCATAGGTAGAGCATAAGCCTCCAGTTGTGTTTTTTCTTGTATGTTTTCTTAACCATATTATTATTTCTGTCAGTGCAGAGCAGGCATCTCAGTTCTAATAGTTATTCTGCCCAGATAAAATTCAAATGTCTTAAACTTACTTTTAATCATCTTCAGCTAAGCTACATCCTTTCTCTTCCAAGTAGGTTCTTTCATTCGGATAAGGTTATAGCCAAGAGCATTCTTTCATTGACTAATGACTGTCACCTCCAAACAAGACCTCCTTAAAATGTGTTGAGTGAGACACACCAAGACTACACTTAATGTAGTGAGCACCACTATGCCTTCTAAGCCTTCCTCTTGAGGAGTCTAAGATGAGCTGTAGATGTAGAATCCTTTCCTAGAAAAACTAAGCCAGACCTTCGTGAAGAGGCAAGATGAAAATTTTAGCAAATTTGTTTCCCCATTATTGCTCTTATTGTAAAAAAAAAAGCAAAAAAAGATGGAGAGAAACAAGAAGAAACTAGAAAAGAAAGAAAAAAGTTAAGGAGAAAAGGACAAAAAAATCATAGAATTGTGGAAGAAGAGAGATTCCAATCTAATCGGGTTGGAATGTTTTAAAGAACTTTATAAATACATGTATAGCACTTTACAAAGACAGATAGATTAGATGCTGTTTTGCACCATGGATGGGGAAGCACAGTGCTGAGTTCCTTCTGGATTTCAGTAAGAAAGACCCAACAACAAATGGCATAATAAAATAGCTGTTTAATAAATACAATGAAAAAAATCAAGTAAACCTTACATCCCTTCAGATGGGAACCCTGCTTTCATGCAGATCCCAGATGTATTTTCCCACAACATACTGCACAAATCCTATCTGTGGAGAGGTTCAGCCTCCCTCCCATACCATTGTCGTCCAGAAAGCGGATTCGTGCCCGACGTGCAAGTAACCAATTCCACAAGCTCAGGCCTGGGTGCTCGGTGGACTTGCCACAAATCAAGCACACCTGGTCTAGTCACCTTTCTGTTTATACCCATGCTTCTCATACATATTTTAAATTTCTTTTTTACATATTCGTTACATTTCCGAGAACTAATTATAATATTACATCATCCTAGACACATGCGCACTAAAGCCTTTAGGGTCTCCTTGAGGGTCTTGGGTGGTCTCTGGTGGTCGTCAGGGCAGTGAACTCTTCATGAACTTATTTCCTCTTTACCTTATAGGGTCGCAGTTTGTCCCTGAGCCATGCTTGGACCACGTTTGTTTATAGTTTCCAAGGTTATTCTTCACTAGAGTCTAACAATGCTTCCAGGATACACAACTTAGACTAGTTACAATTCTACACACCTGCAAACACAACATCTGCTAGTTACCTAACTTCTAAGCAACAAGTCTTCATTGTTTGGAATTACAGAAGCGAACAGTAAAATTACAGAAGCAAGCAGTATGGAATAATAGATACTGTGCCTACTACATCACCATGATGTCTTTTATCTTGTGTAAAGCTGTTGTGGTTTAACCCCAGCCAGTGGCTAAACTCCACGCAGCCGCTCGCTCACCCCCCCACTCCGGTAGTATGGGGGAGAGAATCAGGAGGGTACAAGTAGGAAAACTCGCAGGTTGAGATAAAAACAGTTTAATAATGGAAATAAAACAAAGTAGAACAATAGTAACAACAATGATAATAACAACAATGGCAGAATATACAAAGCAGGCAATGCACAATGCAACTACTCACCGACCGCTGACCGCGTGTCACGAACAGGGGGTGACCCCCCCACACCTCCCCCCCCAGTTTTTATACTGAGCATGATGTAACATGGTATAGAATACCCCATTGGCGAGCTGGGTCAACCTTCCTGGCTATGGTCCCCCCACCCCCACCTTCCCCTGCACTTGGCAGGGCATGGGAGGCCGGAAAAAAAAAAAAAAAGGGCCTGGTGCAAGCACCACCCAGGAACAACCAAAGCATCAATGGGCCATCAACGTTCCTCTCATACCAAACCCAAAACACAGTACACCCCGCAAGCTACTGGGAAAAAAGTTAACTCTGTCCCAGCCGGAACCAGGACAAAAGCACAAAATTGTATGTCTTCCCTTGACAAGCAGGAAGGTTGTCTCTTTCATGATACCCACCAGCACGCAGCACAGGCTGGCATGGGGCACTCCAACAGATTGCCTTGCAGCAGCTGCCCATACGCACATATGGGCTTCCCAAACCTTAAGTACAAGGCCTGATAGAGCAAGCATCGCTTTCCCAAGATCACTAACTCCTCAAATGCAGCTAACTCCTTTCTTCCACAGGGCTATCAATACAGATATATATGATGTCATCAAAATATCTTTGCCAGTATATCTCTTTAATAAGCCTTTGCAGTGTGTTCCATTCATGTGTGGTGGTGCATTCCTCCCCCCTTCTTTTCCTCTGGGCTACGATATGATCTCAGAACCTTCTGTTAAGCTTTAGCCATTGTGTATGAATTGGGCGGTTAAGCGTCCCTTGGCCGTACCAAGCACTCTTGCATGGCTAAGGTGGGGAACGACACTGACGTACCACTAGCTACATGATCAAGGTAGGGAACAGAAACAAGGTAATGCATCATCTCTGACAGCTCTGAAGCTTTCCCTACCTGGATCATAGCTCAACTGGAACAATACCATTGTTACTGTGAAACAATACCATAATTACTACCCTGGACCACCTCAGATAGTAACCAAAATGGAAATTTACTGATGACTAAAGCCAATCATCTTGCAAACCTATAAACAGCGGTACCAAGTGAGATGCTTTGAGCTCTCCTGGACCGCAGCGGGCTGCATCCAAAACCTCCCTCTGAGTGGGACACCTCTCAGAGTCCGCAAACTCAAATTTGTGATACTTGGAGGATACCCAAGATTCTGGGCTGAGACACTCCTCAGGGCTCAACTCTTCGCCAGTTGAGAAATGCCAAAGCATAACGTGAGTATTTCACGGGACTCGAGGGGAATTTTTAACAGGTATACCTTTAACTCTAGGCCTTTCATTTAGCTTTGGTACCGTATTCATATGCATATATATATATGTGTGTATTGATTGATCTAGATCTTTTGCGCGCTTACAGTTATCTGTAATTGATCTAGATCTTTTTATGCACTTATCTGTATGGTTACTAACAAGTATAACCTGTAGTTAAGTTGTTTTAATCTTTGTAGTATCTTGACTAATTCTTTGTGCAGCTGACAAATTGATCCATATTTAAGCATTGTAAGACTCTAAGTTGCTGCTAAAAAAACCCTTAACCCTTTAGTCATAAACCGTTGCCCAAGTCTGAGACTAAGATTGGGTCCAGTTGGATCTCTTCTGAACCTCGTGACTCAACAAGACGGTCCCCCTTTTACCTTTCACCTTTCACCTTTCACCTTTCACCCTTTTACCTTTTACCTTTTTATCCTTTTACCTTTTAACCCTTTTACTCTTAATCTCTGTACAAACCGTTCCAACACAATTCTACTATGATTTTCCCCTGTGTAACTTAATCCATGTAATAAGTAATAGAGTGAACCTTGTCATCAAATTCTGTTAAGTCACGTTTCTATAAATTTCTATTAAAATCACCCTTTGCCAATACCTTGCCAGTGATTCTTTACGCAGCCTTAAAACCGCCCATTTGTGACGTCATGTCACCATATGTTTGATATTCAAATCTGATATTTCTATCTGAAAAAAAAAATTGAACTGTAGGAGAGGCATTTGTTTCCTTTAATATTACTTCAGTTGTTACAGCCCATGAATATATCATACCATGTAGAACTGCATGATTAATTTAAAAATCAATACCTGCTTAAAAACAAATACAATAAAATGTTGATAATTAAAAGGAACCCCTCAAAAATGACTGTAGCTTCACCTGAGGCTTAATTAATTATATTTTGATGCTTGCCAGCAATGTATTTCATGTCATTACTTACAAAGGTATTAGGAAAGTAATTTGAAGATTAAAATACTACTTACTCATTAGCAAGATACAGGAAAGTAATTACCAGAAAAAAGATAATAATAAGCAATATTAAAAAAAAATCTTTATGTAAGAGGTCAGAAGGAGTAAAAATCATATTGAAATGGTGCGAAAGATTAAAATGAAAGTCCTTTGAGTTGCCATAACTCTACTAAATTCACTAAAAACGGGAACAGTGGATGAGGGAAGATTTTCCTGCTTTGAATTACTGTCAGTGAAATCACATATGAATAATGCTGACAGAGTTAGTAATATCAAAGGAAAATGAGCTAATGTAAAATATATGGTGCACTTTTTAAAGATGCAATCAACAGGTCTTTCCTTGGGAACTGATGCACACCGAAAGATCCCTAATGTGTCTTCTCAGGTAAGTTCATGGCCACAGATCCACAGTCTTGAAATCTGGCAAATTCACCCATGATAACATACTGGAAACAGGAAAGGATCGGGTAAAACTGAATGTTAAACTTCTCTGTAATGAGTTTGTGTGGTTGCTTAGCTGCTTGCTGGGGTCAATCCACCACAAGACCTTAATAATTAAAGGACATTGCACAGGCTCAGATCCTTCCTTTTTTGCAAGTTTAGATTCCTGTTTCTTAACCCAGTTGTTTTACTCTCTGGGCAATAGTCCACAACATATTTCTTTGTTTTAAGGAAGAGATGCTACAGTGATTACTCTATATAGGATAGTAGGCAATGACTGTATGATTTTCAGGACTATAGATAATTACTCCAATTTAAATGTAAAATAAATAAGTTGTAAGATCTTACATAAAGCTGTCTGAAACCAAGTAATTTGCAAATTTCAGGAGGAGTCTTTTACTTGTAAGTAATAGTGTTTTGATAAACTTCTGTTGCTAACTCAGCAGAGGTGCATAGACTATAACATAATAAAGTGATGAACACAAAATATTCCAAGAATGATAGAAAATAGAATGATCTCAGAAAAATCACAAAAACTGAATGCTTATTGAGCTACCACTTCTACCCCAAGGCAGGAAGAAATATGTCTATACCTTTCCTGACAGACTTTAGCCTAACTTATTCTTAAAAAGAATACTATAAGAAAACATTCTATGTGAGATTCTATACAGTAATTCCACCAACTATGCTAGATAGTCACACAAAGATCCTGCTTGGAATTTAAGAGATATATGAGAAACCACAGCACTATTATGAAGTAAAACATGTCTTGGTGTAAGCGTTCATTAACTTTTACTAGCATGTTCTGCGAAAATTAAGAAATAATTCATCTACTGTCTCAGAAGCATTCACAAATACTAATGAATCTATTCCAGTGAGCTCTGTTATTTTGCTATGTTATTTTTTATAACATAGCAAAATATCTTTGCTCACCTGTGGCATTGGCTGCTCAACTTATGTCTGTGTTGCATTTTGCTGTCTCCGTTGTGTGGATGGAGATGTTTGCTGGTCCACAGGGTAAAATGACTTACTGTTGTCATTCTCCTTAATTTAGAGAGAGAGAAAAAGAAAGTGTTATTGGTTTAGCCTTGATCACTTTAGTGATCAGCCTATGGAAGGGCCCTATAGATAGAAGTAATTGAGGAGACAGTGAGTTGCAATGAAGAGATAGAACAGGCATCCATGCACTGGGGATGGGAAATAGAATTTCTTGAGGTTTTGACCCATTGAAAATGTATGCGTAACACCCCTAAGTGATATTGAAAGTCTGATGTGATTTAGTAGAACGTACAAAACACTTAAAACTGTATTGAGGTTAATATTACTAAATTTAAGTCTCTTTGCTCTTGGACTTCTTACAGCAGCCTTTCTTCTTGGCCTGATTTTTAGGTAGAACCCAGTTCTTCAGAAGTACTGACACTTTCCAAATCTGTCAGAAGATGTGTGTGTGGTACTGTTGGAACTGTATGTTTGAAAAGTTTTTGCTCAAACAAAGGCACACACACACTGGTAAAGACGACAATTAGGAAGAAAAAAAAAAAGGCTTAGTGTTGAGTAGCCAATATTATGTACTGAATCACTATATTTGGAATATTTGGAAGCCAAAACTAAGGTAGCATATTTCTTCTGCAGATCTAGCCCTATAACCAAATCAAGTTATTTCTCACCTGTGGCTCTGTTGTCCTGGTGAGAAATACAGCTAGAAACAGATAAAGGTAGTGCTGTGAGATATACTGGTACTTAATGGACTAGTTAAAAAGCATGAATGATACGTGGGGTTTTAGTTCTAACTTCAAAAGTCAAGCTTTTTTTCTAAATCCTAAATTTTTTTCCCCCCAGTCAGATGGAATATGCAGACAAAACCATTGCTTGCTTACTTGCTTGGATTGTTGAATTTAGTTCAGCCTTTAAAACATCTGTAGACAAGCTCATTACAAAATGTAAAGCTCCCTAAAATGTCAGCTTAAAAATTGTTTCCAATATTATATTTCTAGTTCTGGTGTGGAATTGTTTATCTGATTCACATTACAGGATATGGACACTAGAAAGGCAGTGTTGGCAAACCATTTAATGTCAATTTTAGATCTGACATATCTTAGAAAAAATTCCTCTACTGTAATAAGGGAATTAGATTTATTTTTCTCTATAATTGTTTAGGCTGTCGTTCCATCTGTTCTAATGTAAATTGACATTACTCATGGCTGTTGTACTTTAAAATTATTAACATCTTGCTCACTGTCTCAGTATCTTAATAATATTTTTTGATTAAAAAACTGTTTCGTTTAGTCACATTCTGAACCTGATAAATCTTCAAAACAGTAAAAAAAAGCTATTTGGAAATATGTCGTGCTATTCCATTTATGATAATATTTCATAAATTCACACAAACACACTTTTACTTGAATCTCAATTATTTTCCCCAACATAATTAAATTCTTTTTCATATCCCAGAAAAAAAAGTGATTTGCAATATGTTTCAATAATTCTACCCTAAGGATTTCACCTGTGGGCATGTCAACAAGAAAAATAAATTGTTAACTTTAGGAATAAAAACTATTTAAAATCATAAATCCTGCATTAATCTACAATATTTAAAATAAAATAATATTTTTATATCCTCACTAATTGAATGTAAATATAACATTTTTCAAATATCCTTTTGTCTCAATATCAGAGACCTTTACCTTAACAAGGAGGCAGATTGACATTTTCTCACAATCAACTGTATTTAAAGACCAAACTTTCCCCCAAGGGAAGTAGTCTTTGTAAGTAAGAATTTTTCACTGATAGCTGTGCAAGAAGACCCCATCAGGTTTAAATGCAGAAACTGTTAATGACAACACATCAACTGTTTTCATTTCTACTCTGCTGAATGAAGACAAAGATACTGGACTGTGGAGGCAGGAGACAAACAAGGACTTTGCAGATCAGTGTTTGCATGAAGGTACCATGCAGTCAGCGGAGGGATGATGTGCACTAGCTACCCCAGCCTCATTCTGGACATGTTCACTAGAGTTATTCAGCAGACGTGGTGCTATGCAAACTCTATGCTGTAGTGGGGTTGCTCCAGCCCTAGGATGCTAACAGATAATAGGTCTGCTTAGGCCCATCAAATCTACTGGGAGAGATTTTATTACCATCTCCTCTTCCCCTACTATGATTCTGGAACTACTTACATTCTTGGGCCGGTACTATAATTTCTCTATGGCTCCTCAGAAGTGCCATACCATAGAGATTTTACAGTAAATCTTACAGCATTACTGGTTGGGAAGGAAGGGAAATAATGTCTCCTCTGCTATTTATCCACTTGGCAGATAATTTGCTCACTTTGTTCTCTGTTAGAGAATATGACTCTGAATTTTACATCAGCTGTGGCTTTTCAGTTGTCTTCAGTAATGATACTACACAGAACCTGCTACAACATACAATCTATGGAGTAGACATCAGAGGAACAATTTTCTGAAGTTTAAACAATGAAAAATGGTAAATGATGCAAGAAAAGTTGCAAGTGAAAAGGTCACTCATTATATTGCTGCCACTTCAAAATGTTGTGTAGCTCACATCAAAACAAGCTCCTTAAACTTCTAAGAGTATGAAACCATCTAACCTGGTTGTCCTTCAGCAGTGGCCACTAGCAGATGCCTGGAGAGCCCAGGGACAAGAACAGGGCAAGCACAAAGTACCACCACAACTTGAGGTTAGCAGATGTACCATGTTGAAGGAGGTATTTTGCAGACAGGTATCAGATTAATCTTCCCAGATTAAAAGAATACTTCTAATTTTCCCCTGGGAATGATTTTGGAGTACATTTAGATCAAAATGTGAACTCATCCAGGGTGATTTTGATTGCTCTATCTACACACTCTGCTACCCACAAAAGCCTCTGGAAAGCAGAATAATCCAAAAAGGTAAACTTTAAACCGTCTTGAAAGCACAAATTTATATGTTGTCACTGCTATATTAATTGAACTGTTTTTTTCCAGCTAGGCATCATTCTGCTATTTTGTGCAGATAAATCCTCAATAAGAACTTAATAATTCACATCTTTATATTGGCCAAGTTCTAGAAATGCTGAAACAATGTGCTGCTCATTGAAAGAGACATACAGAAGTGTAAATCATCAAGTATATTGATACATCTGACATCCAAACTACCTCATTATTGCCTCAGATTTTCATACACATTGGACAGGAAAGGAGAAGAATAGACCCCATCAAAAGCCCATCTCCCTTGATGTGGATGAGCAATTGCCCACTCACATTTTATCTCTCAATAGTACTACTCTTTGCAGTCATTCAGAAAATCACATATAACCCTGGCAGCAGTTAAACCAACAAGAACTAATTGTCAATGGCATGCAAAGCTGTAGAAAGAACTGCAAAAATTAGCACTGACAGCTGCATTTATTTGATTCCTAGGGGGAAGTTATTAGTCAGTTAAATGAATACTGAAACTTCAACATGAGAAGAAAAAGTATAAGTATATAGGTATATACTCTTAATCTATACCAAGTTCTCCACATTTTTGGGTCTTTTGCTTGTTTATAAAATTTTCTGCTTTCCTACTTCATCAGAACTATATCACTCCATTCTAGTTAATTTTTTCCCTTTTCATTCTTAGCCATCTGGCAACTCATTTCCTCTTTGGTTTCTCAAACAAGAGTGTAAAGTAGATATTAGAGTCATGTTGGCATGCAAAGTAAAGGTTGAATTTCAATAGCAGGTTTGAAAGGCACTATTGATAGAACATTTCATAGCATAAGCAGACCTAAAATATTTTCATTAATTCAATTTTGATTCATAAGTTAATGCAGATTCAACCTCACTCATTTATATAAGAAATGAGGTAGCCACATTTGGTCAATTATTTTTGTGTCATTGAATGATAGACATGAGCATGAGACCACTATTACTGTTAGATTCTACAAATATTAAGTTTTGCATGCTCTTCTGCAGTGCATTTTTCATTGTGTCTAATAGAATATAGATCTATAGTTCCTCAAAGTACCCTGTGAATTAATGTTGTTTCAGTAGAAAATATCCACCTTTGAAAATCAAGGCATATTTATATCCACACTGATAGTATACAAAAATCTTTTATACTCTAGTGGTTAGAGGCACACAAACATGTCTGTAACAATGAAGGCAGAAACAACATTAATGAAATCTAGGTGAGTATGTTTTCTTCTGGGTAACATTGGGAAAAACAGTAAGACATATCCCTTCAAAAAGGTTTCTGTGTAGCTTATCTATTTTGGGAACATGAGTACAGCAAGGAATTAATTCAGAGTTCCGTGGTATATTCAGGAAATAAAATTTTTATTGCCTTTCTTTTATTTAAGTGTATGAAAATTAGCCTATGAGGCAACATACTGTAGTATCCGTATTCTCTCTCTAATGCTTTTATTGCTGTAATTAATTTTCTGACAAATAAAAGATCAAATCTGTTCCATATTATGTCTTAGCAATAAGCTTTTTATTGTTTGGAATTTTACATCTCCACCTGGAGGTGTTGCATACTACAGTTTGCAGATTATAATTATTGTTACAGACATTAATTAACAGATTTTGAAACAGATGCATGAGTTAGGAAAAAAAAAAAAAGAGTTAAAATAATTTTTATATACCTTAATTACAATCATTAGAGTTATACTAGAGATTAATATAGTCAAAAATCTTATCATTTTCGTAAAATATCCCAAAGCACAGCAAAAAAATAGCAAAGAGCAATTACAAATGCTGGTATAAGCAGAAGGTGGACTGAAATAGTGCTGCAAATGTTGATCAGCAGGATTACCATGTACCTGGAAGCTACATCTCTTGGTAATTTTTTTTCTAGAACCTAATCATTTATTTAACAACCACAACAAAAACTTTGATGAAGCTACACTAAAGGTGTGAGTCAATCAGTTTTAAGATACAGCTGGGCCTAAATCTTGAGACTTGATTTCAACAAACATGGATAATAAGTGTGCTCCTGAGCTGAGGGAGGTGGAGAAGTAAATATGAATGAAATAACTGAAAAGAAAAATTCAGCTACAAGAAAAGATTTGTTGATGGGCAGGGAATTCTTTGGATAAATAGCTTGAAGTGGTGGGAATGCTCCTGGGATGTGCAGCTTGAGATCTAGGGGCTGTATCTTCTTCAGTAGCATCATACACTGTGGCACAATGAAACAGTCAAATGGTGTACTAATGTGCCCACCTCCCCAGCATTTCTTCTGTTCCTCTCATGGTTCAGGTGAGTATGTTTCATAGTTCTGAAATAGCAGTTTTTTTCTTGCAAGCCATCATATTCTCTTCTAACATATTCTATTCTGTTGTTGTATTGATTCATTTTGGGATCTCATTTGTTGCTTCTGAGACACAAGTGGTTCCGCCATTGGTCTGTGGAAGGACGTACATATTTTCTGAATTTGCCACTGAGGAAGATATGTTGGTACCAGGCAGTGGTGGCCAGGAATAAATAACTATTGGCAAAAGCAAAAGAACCTCATAATTAAGGTCAGTTTCTAACATAAAGTTGTGTTTTAATTTCTTGTATATTTTTTTTCGAACTATTGAAGCTAAGTTTTTCATGTTCACAAGACCAGAACTCTCACTAGTTCCATTTCTAAATTCTTTATTTTGAAATTCAAGATGGGTAGTGAAGCATTCTCTTTGCAATATTCTAGCCATGTGATCTCTATATACTTATATTCTGGTCTTTGCTTTTAATCACTGTTTAATTTAAAATATCTAACTAGTGAAGGGAGTGTGAGACTCCCCTTCCTTCACTTCATTCCCACCTGTGAAGTTAGCATTCTTTTGTAGTATTTGCATCCAACTTAAAAGCTCAGATGTAAAGGTCAGTATAGCCATGTAGGTAAGATTCCTTCCTAGGAAATATTTGAAGCAAAGCATTAAGAGTTCTACCAACCTGACAGCGAGTTGGCCCAGGGACCAGATCGCTTTAACTCCTAGATTGCAATAGAAGTAGTCCCCACATGCAAGCAACTGATACTTTTTATTTTAGATTCAGCCTTTGGTGGTGTGATACATACATTTTAGAGGAGTGTAAGTCTTTCATTAAATCCAGCTTTCTGGTCTTATAAAACGTCTGTGATTCATGAATTTTAAACTCATTACAAATACATGGGAACTTAAAAATTTTTATCAAATTGTTCTTTCCCTCTTATCATGTCCAACTGCAGAGAATTATTATTCACACAATAATGCAGCATTTTTTCTTTAGTTTACTTAGCAATAATGGACCTGCTTATAACCTTCCATGACCCTTCACTCGGTTAAAACCAACTTGATTTGTTCTCAGTGTATTTAAGGATTATGCACAATTTTCTTAATTGTGCTTAATTCATTTTTACATGCATTAGAATAAATAATAATTCCTCTGTATTACTAGGGTTAGTTTAAGATTTGTTGGGTACTAGTTTGTTTTGTTTTGTTTTGTTTTTAAAAAATCAAACCACATTTCAAAAATTTACTGAATTCTCTCAACTTTAAATCTTAATGTTACGATCTCAGATACAATCTACTTAGTACTTCTTATCGTCAGATAAGCCATAACTTACACATAGACACAGAGTTTTGTCTCTATCTTGAATATTAAATAATTTTTTGTACTGCATAATAGATATTGTAACTAAATAATTGTTAAGGCAGTAACAATGCTGACCATGAATTGTTCACAACTCACTTATCAAGAGTTATACTTGCAAAAGAGAAAAGAAATGTTAATGATTTAAAATGAATATTCAAGTTACATGGCGAAAGATGTGTCCTTCTTGTCTTATGCCAACAGGGAAAAAATATTGATTCTGTTTTCTAGCTCTTAAAAGAAACACCAGAAATAATAATTCCTTTTCAGGTACAGTATTTTGAAAACTATTAGACTTCTATTTCTTTATTCTTAATTAATTATGTGAAAGGTTTTTTATATTCAAACATTTAAAAGTAAGGGAATTTTTACTCAAATATTCATTTGTATCAGTCTATATTTATATTTTCATTACAAAAAGAAATTTAGCAAGCAGTAATTTCCACGGGAGTAATTATTCCAGTGTTTTTCAGTCTGGAATGCTCTGAGTTATCCTAATGATGTTAAGAATCATAATGTTTTTCCAACATAATGAAGGTGAAGATGGGTAAAACATAATCAATATTATGTATATAAACTCTTTTATTTCATGTTTAATTTGCAGCAGGAATTACTGCTTCAAAACTATTTTCTTTTAGAAATCCACATTCATGTTTCCATTTGTAAGTAAAAGCATCTATGCTTGAAAATGGATATTGACCTATATCTCCTTTTGCATATAGTATTTCTTTATATTTTCCAGGCAGAAACCAAAGAATATTTTACATTATTTGAGAAATCACTGCATGCATAGATACAGTAAGAACAGCAGTCATCTTTACTGTATACTGCAGTGTAAATGAGCATTGTATGTTCTGTTTTGGTGTGAACAGGTTGATGCTAGAATTCAGTATCTCACTTAAAGCTGGCGTAGGCTTTTTGAGGTTATATTACTGAATTGAAGTGCAGATATAATTATCCCTTCTCTGAACAGTGCATGCTATGCAGTTTCTTAGCGAAACTCTTTATGCTAGGGTGTAGATGCCTCACAGAAACTGTAATTAACAACCTCACTTCTGATTCTGAAGTGTGAAAAACATTCCTAAACCACATTATCTTATGGAATTTATTATCTTTTATATAGTTGAGTGTAAATAAGGACTTCTGACACTTAAGAAAAGAAGCTAGAAAGAAATGGATATATGTGTTGGGTAAGTCCTTGGTATTGTCAAAATTTAGCTTTGAGCAATGTTAGGTTTGTTTTTCTTTCAGGATCACAAAGTGGTGGCCACTGCACTTTTCCTTGATTGAGGCAGTCAGTTTTAGCCCCTGACAGGATTCCCTTCTCCAACAGGAGAATTATGGGTAATTATGGGATTGACCTATACAATTTGAAACTTTACAGCTGTAACGTTGTCTTTCTGTCCTTTGTTTTTGTATTTGTTTTTCTAGAGTGCTGTAAGTACTGTTTTGGAAGACAGTAAAATTGTAATTATGTAGATATTCTTTCACTCAGATATTTTACATATTGATCAGTAAATATTTTGCAATTTAGACAATACCAAGTGCCACTGGACAATAAATCAGAGACCAGATATTTCAGGCTGCAGCAGAACTAGTACAATTCCTGTTTGCAGAAAAGAAAATGTAGGAAATATTAGTAAGAGTTCTGAATACTCTTATTTTCTACAGAACACAGCTCATGGTCTTCCCTTAAAAGTATATTGAGAGAAGAATGAGTAAAAGAAGTACCAGCGGGGGGAGTAGGGAGGGAGCACTCAGTCATATTTTCATATTCATCTGTCAACCATTCTGTCTTTATACATGAAATACACACCTATGTCATTGTATCAGCAAGGCTGCAGAAAAAGTTATGAGATGCTTCTTCTGCAGGTAAGAAAAGTTTTCCGTTTACCATTAGTCTTCTTTTGTTCAACCTCTTTACTTTGTTTATGCACTTAGACTGAGATTTGGCTGTAAGTTAGACAAACAAAAAGAAACTGCTGGTTTCTTCTGCTTTTATTTTGGCACTACAACATATTTTGGATGTTCATATTATGGCAATATGGTGTTCTTTACCATATTGTGGAATTACTGTTTGCATTGATGTTGCTGATAAATATGTCTCAAGTCATATGTAAAACTTCCTCGCCTAAGTTGAGGTTAATTAAGCAACACGCTTCACCCTGGAAGGTGCCTTGCCTCAGGCTGACACATCACCTAAGACATACTAAATGACTTGTCCTGATCTAGCATTTGTGTTTTCTGTTGTTTCACACAGTAGAGTATGGACTTCGTAGCATATGCTATTATGAATTCTCAGATCTCATACTGATCATTCAAGATTTTCCTGCAATTTAGACATATTCTTCTTAAACTGAATTTGTTTTTTTAAATAGCCTAAAGAATAGCTATTTCCATTTTCACGCTTGGCAGCTTTCAGTCTTGGCAACTGAGTGCCTATTTTAGTATTTCTCATCATTAGAGCACTCCAAAATCTGTTGATTTTTTTTTTTCCTCCTGAAAGTTTGCACACAATGCAGATTGTGTCTTTTTAATCCAGCTATCTTCAATATTAAGGAAATAAATTAAAATTCACAGCTATCACAGCTGCGCCTTAATTGTTATTGATGAGGCAAATGGTATAGAAGACACCAAGGGACTTCCTGGGAATTTTCTGAAAATGCTGGAAATGTGTGGCTAACAAAGCTCAGCTAAAATGTGTCCTGATGCTGGATCAGAATTCCTTAGTTTGCTGGAGCACTGCTATGGTTTGCTGAAGGTAATGAAGTGCTACAAGGATACAAATAAACTGTTACTGAAAATGTTAGCTAGGATCAGAGGTCCTCTTTGATATTCTTGCCTTCAGAGATTTGCAGGAACTGAAGTCAGATTCATGCTTCACTTGGACTAAAAATGCATTCACTGATGCATAGAACTGATTTGTTATTGCTTTGCAGACTGCTACGGTGCTTAAAGGGTATAAGGGTACAGGTTTTACACCAAAAATGTTAGAAAGAACTTTTTCATGGAAATGCTTGGTCGAGCTTGGCAGTGGGCTTTGAAAGATTTCACATGCCTAGATTTACCATACCTCTGTTTCCAGAGAAGTTTAGTCTCACTAAATCGGTCAGCTGCATCTCAACTTCTTTCATTTCCTTGAACATTTATCTTCCTTTCTTCTCTGCATACTGTACTCTTGTCATTCTGAATGAGTTCAGAAAACCATTTTATGTTTCAGTTTCCTTCTTGTACAGATGAAAGTATGCGAAAGAATAATTTGCTTTGTATAACAAGAAAATAAAGGAATAAAAGACTGAAGTTCTTTATATCAGACAATGAATATGTAGAAGAAATATGTTAAACAAGAACCATGTATTAACGACAGCATATATCAATTACGTCATGTATAAACGAAAATGCATGTGGCTAGTTTATGTCATTTCATATCAGCCATCTTTTGTGTCATTAAAAAGCTACTTGAAATTTAAGATTCTTAATCCAAACTTATTAGTACAACCAGTTTTTCTCACTTAGCTAATGTTTAGTCAGTTAAAAATTCTTGGCACTCATCAGTATTGTGACTTTGAAATATCATTCTGTTCTTAAATCTGACAGTAAGAAATCCAGGACTTTACAGAAAAATTAGTGGTAGAAACAATTCGGTCAAGATGAAACAAATTGCCATCATTTTGCTTTCATGTAATTGACAAAGAAAGACTTTGGGGTAAATAGCTATTTGTGTCATATTAACATAGATAAACTATTTTTTCATTCTTTTCAAAGAAAGAAGTTTTGACTGAGGATTTGCCAAAGATCAGAACCAACCATACCAACTGTCATTTTTAAATAGATTTGTTCAATAGTTTCAATCCTGTCCTTTGCTTGATTTATTATATGATCAAGCATACATAACTCTTCCATCATGAAAAATGGGTACCGCACAAATTACTATTTTTACAGAAGGAAAAGTGACATGGGCTGAAAATACTGTCAAATGCATAAAATTAACAGATACCAAAAAACATAAACAACAACAAATCCTCCCCCCACCCCCTCAAAAAAAGAGTATGTGTCTTAAGCACATGTTATATAAAGTTTACATTTTGTGTGCTGATTGTACTACCTGTGATTTCCTTCTGTACAGTGATACGTGTTCTAAACAGATATCTTTGTGATTTAAGAAACTTAGACAGTGCTAAAGTAATCGAGAAAAATATTCTCTAAACCCTTGGGACCTGAACATATTCTTAGAGAACTGCCTGTGTGAAAGCAGAGAATATTATTATGGAAAATGTTTTAATATTATTGTTATACATTATGATACAGCTGACTACATCCAAAATTAACTAGCGATGGCAGTTACACAACTCTGGTGAAACCTTTGAAACGTTTTTTATTCCTCAGAAAATACTAATTTTTCAAAAGCATGTCCCTTCTCCTCCAAGTTTGCCCACCTGTGCTCATGTCAGATCTAGCATGGGGCAGACGTGCTCCCCTGGATCAGGCTTCTGGGAGCAGAGCTGTGTGAGCAGGAACTGGGAGAAGCCTCGTTGGGGGCACCTGACCTTGACACACTGACCTGAGTTCCCAGCTTTGCCCAGGGCCTGCCTCGTCACCAAGTGCTTGTCTGGCGATGGTGGTCCTGCTGGCTGTCCCTGGCTACTGTCACTGCTCCCACCCCGGCCAGTCTGGGACTACACCCTGTTCCCCTGCCGGCTTCGCCACCCTCAGCACCTGGCTCCCTGGCCCTTGCACAGCAGCCCCCTCCCGCTGCTCCCTGGCACTTTTTTACTAAATGCCACTTTTCTCATATAATACATAATACCTGTGTTTCAAAGCTTGTTACCACATTCCAGTTTATTTCCAGGTCCTACTTAAGATTAGTTTTGATTAATGTTGTTGCTGAAAATATGGCTGTAGGCTAGAGGAGTTTTATCAGAGAAGGAACGTTGGATTAGTTCCTTCTGTTTTTCTGTCTTACCTCATATTTATTGACCTCCAATGTTATTTTTGTGACTGATTATATATCCCAAACTATGAGCTTTCTTTTACCTTCTGTTGCAATCTCCTGTGACACACTTTACAATATATTATTTATTTTTGTATATCCACTGCGCTCTCATTGTATTTAGATAGCCTGTCCTCCTGGGCACTATTCTTACTCCTTAGATTTTTATTTTTATTCTATTTGTATTTTGAAGAGAATACTGATGAAAAATAGAATATGGTTCTGTAATTTAAAACAGACTTTAATTCATGCACAGAAGAACATAAATTAAGTTTCCTAATTATGTGTGCTTAGCTTGATAATGAAATTTTACTATCAACATTTTATACTATATAAGAATATTTTATTAAATTTTTTGCTAATCTACTTTAAAAGTTAGAAAATATGATTTTGTTTCTAGGACAGCTGTCTTTTTGCATGAGATATGGTAGAAATCAGTAATCTTGAAACTAGTATTTGCCCAACATTTTAATTGCTCTGGTCTTTTAATCGCTCTGGTCTTTTAATCTGCATCCCTTTTTTCATATGTAAAAATTACTGAAATTATACTTATTAATCTCATATTTTACCTTGCAATATTGCATCTAATTGAAACATTTCAATAATTCCTTTTGACAAGAAAACAAAACATAAAAGTCAGTGTCTTTAGAGACTGTAATTCAAAAGGAATACAATAAAACCCAGAGTGTGTTTGGGCTATGATTTATTGTATACTTGAATCTGAAGTGTACTTACTATTTTGGAACCCCTGGAGGACTTTCTGAGAGTTTGCTAGTGTGGGACGGTGTGATGGAGTGAGCTGTGGAGGACTTCATTAATGCAGTTCTGGCTAGTTTGCTTGACTGGTTGTGGGAGACATCAAGCAAATTAAAGGATAAAATGGTAGCCTGTGTTTAGCCACTGCGAAAGTAGTTGGGCAGAGAGATGTCAGGAGTTTTGTTGGAGGATTTTTAACTTAGTGGCAAAATGTTCCTCCTTCAGAAGCAGAAATATGTCGAGGAATGTTTTTTATCTTTGGGATCTAGGAGTGAAGAATTATTTTTAGTAGAAGGTTTAAATAGGAGATAAATAGATGACCATGAACCTGGAGGCAAGTTTGAGGGGTATGGAAAACACTGGTGAAGGACTAGCAAGGATTTGAGTCTAAACTTACCCAAATATATTGTTACAGAAATCTATCATAAGTACAGTTAAATTACTGAGTTTCAGATAAAATCAATCCCAGCAGGAAATCAATACTATGGAAGGAGCAGATGTACTAGTTTTATTGAAGAATGATGAATGGTAAACTGGGCAATGATTAGGTCTGTCCTCAAGCTTTCCCTGCTACTTGAAACACTACTTGAAAGGTGTTTTCTTGTAGAGGGCAGCCAAAGAGCAGTAAGCACTGAAATTTAGAATTTATACACATGCAGCATCACAATAAAACCAAAATGAGCTGCAAAATTCTAGGGTGTCACTCTCACTGTAGAAATTTTCATATCCAGCTGTCTACTAATGACACGGCTGCTGCTTCTGTGAAGTCACAGGAGCTAGACTAGTGGAAAAGCTGTAAGCAGAACCTGAAAAATCCTGGAACTGGTCTTGGAGGGCATGACCCAGGTGCTTATACTTTAGAAGAAAATGAAGTTGAGAAGTCTCTCACATTTCCTGATATATGTAGGTCTTGCTGGTGTAAATGGAAGACATCTGCATTTTTTTTTTAACTTTTCAGGGTAGAGGGAAGGACCTGGCATGTCCTGGGCTGCCTTTTGATGATTATAACATAAGATGATATAGCTCTGATATGTCAACGATTTCTAGCTTATGGATATTCCTTCCACTCTGTTTTACTACTTTAGCAATGAAACTATGAGGATATGGCTTATAATTTGTAGGAAAGTTAAAGCATTAATGAACTAGTATCTGTATGTGACCAAAACTGCAATAGTGTTTCCAAACTTAATGACTGTGGCTGGAATGGATTTCATCACTAATTTTTTTAATTTGTTTGCCTGAGCAGCAGACAAACAAGATATTGTTTGTAACATACTCTAAATTAAATTAAAATAAATGATCTTTTAGAAAGAGAAGTAAATGATGGTCAAAGCTTCTGCATTTCTGGGAGCCTGTAAGAAACTGTAAGCTGTTCATTTCTAAAATCCCTGTTGTTTTGCCATAGCTCACTAGTATAGTGATGATTTCTCTGATCAAGAAACTCTGTGTTTATCGTATCTATTTTTGTCTAATTTTTTCTGCCCTAGCAGTAACATTGTTGTAGTGTCAGGCTAGGAATAAGTCAAGAGATCCATGTCCCTGTACTTTTCTCTCCCTTTAGTTAGTAGGACTGTTTAATTAAAATTCTTTCTCCATCAGTTTCCCTTTCCGAAGAGCAGTAAGATATTATAAGATCCTGTGAAATGAAAGCTCAGCAATAATGACTGCTTATGCACTCCTTATTAGAGCTGGTCAAAACTCAAAATTTTCAGTCTATTCCTGGGAGAGTTAGAAAATTCCTCGGGAGAAAATTACCCAATCTGGAATACAAACCTATTATTCAAAAACAAGAAAATCCTGCAGAAAAAAAAGACATTCTAGAAAAAATGGCAATTCCAAAAACTCGAGTAAAATTGAAATGGTTTTCTGATGAATTATTGAGATCTTAATTCAGAATTATCTGGAATTAAGGAGGTAGGTAGCAGAGGAGTTCTGTTTCCTTCCTCCCCTCCACTTTGAGTTGGGTAAAGCTCCCCTCTCTAGCTCAGAGAGGCTGGCAGAGTCCATTCAGCCCCAGCGGTGGCAGCAGGCTGTATGGTGAAGGCCCAGGAGTGCCTCATCTTGCCTCTGCCCAGCTTGTCAGCCCTGGTTTAGATTCTTGCTTGTGGCTATAAACTTACAGCAGTCAAAAGAAGGTCAAAGGAATGTAACTTGATTAGGAATATAAGGTGATGGAGTCTTTCATAATGCTTTTTTTTCTGCAGGAGATAGATCCATTTTTACCTGGCTCCTAGAGGGTGGAGGGAATCTTGCAGAGATTAGCTTATCCTTATATTGGAATAACCAATGTGCTTGAGGTAGAGTTGTTGACTGTAATATTCATCCTAGTGCTTTAGGAGATTATTTATTCATTTATTTATATATCGTGGAAGCACGGCATTCAGTAATAAGGACTCAAATCTTGTACTTTAATACCTGTTACCTAGAGGGCAAATAAAAGAGAAATTCAGTCGACTTATGGTAGTTCTGTTTCCTGAGTGTATATTAGGGTTCTGTACTAGGTGCAATTGCCGAAATGACAATGACTTCACGGTTTATTTGCTAAATAACTAACAAGGAGCAGATAAATCCCTATGCTTTTTTTTTTGCACAGCAAGAAGTTAGTATTTTAAAAATCAGCATATAGTGTTCTTTTGACAGTAAATTATCATAAAATGGTATTCTGAAAAGCTTAGTCTATTAAGAAATTCAAGTTGACAATTTGCCTTTAAATTATTGCAAGTAAGCAAATTTCATATGACTTTCCACTGCAGTAAAAATCTGAACCCCATAAGTATATATCTTGTAAATGATACAGAATGTGATTTGTCAGTTTTTATATCATTCTGGTATAAATACTTCACAGATCCATTCTAGAGTTCTAAGCCATTTACATTAGTTATCCTTAGTGATGAAAAGTTGAAAAAAAGGATACTATACTTGGAGGAATAGTTGGAAGTGGTAGAACAAAACTGACAGAATTTTAGCCTATGGTTTAGAAATAAGGGGTCACTACTGGCACAACTTTACCAATTAATTGATGTACAGAGGAGATCCAGAAGCTGACCAAATACATTCCCTTTCAAACACTTGATATTTCTTTCAGGAATAGTTTTCTTTAGTTTAGAATGAATTTTACTTCAATTTTTATTTATCTATTTCTTTCCTTTAGCTTGCCAATAGCCAAAAAATATTTTGGCAGAGAGTATTTTTCCAACAGTTACTGGTAATGGAACCTTAAAGAATTATTTTTAAGCATTTTTCACCTTCACTGTTATCATGAATACAATGGTTGATAATTAAATTCATATACATTCCCTATTCTTCCCTCCTGTTCAAAAGCAATTCCTTGTAAATGTGTCAAATTTACTTTTTCCATTGAACAAACTGAACAGTTGTTCCGTTTGATATGTCTTGGCAGACCAAAGGCAGACCAATGATCAAGGTGGAGTAAGCAGGAGAGTCAGGAGAATTTAGTATTGTGTTATGTTTCCCACACATTTTTTTTAATTACTACAAAAGTAAAGTAAAATCACTTGAGGCAGATCAGACACTGCAAACCAAGAAGCATCCACATTTGTTCATTGCAGGGCAGTGCCATCCTATCCATTGGGCAGGCTTGATAGCTATGGATATGCCTGAAGTATCACAAAAGACTTTTGCTGCTGCGGGTTTTTGTAAAGAGTTTACAAAAAGGCTTCTTAATTTACAACACAGTCTTTCTACTTCTTATAACCTCACAGCATTTAATTTTATCACTGTGAGACTGTCTTTTCTTTGAAAGCATCTTCTCTGCTTATTTCAAACCATCTCAGGAAGACAGGATTGAAGGGTGGGGGTTGTTAACAGGATGCAGAATACATACCTTGTGCAAGATAAGCAATTGCTGTATTTACAGTTTTATGTGTCAGTTCCTGAAATTCTAACTTAGGCTCATTTTATCTCTTTATTACAATATCCTAAAAGAAGAAATTCAGAATTCTTTCTCCGAAATGTTTTGTCTCCTGTAGAGGATGCTTATATCAAAAAAGGCTAGGGGATTTTTCTCTGTGTTTTTTGATTGTTGGTTTTTTTGTGTGTTGGGTTTTTGTTTGTTTGTTTGTTTTTGGTTTTGTTTAGGGTTTTGGTTTTTTTTTTTCCTCTTCCTATCAGTCTAACCCTTTTTCTCTTCATCTTGTGTGAAGCAGCTCTGCAAGTCTCAGGCTCAAAATGCAAGCTCTAACAATTCAGTCTTGAGGCACTGAATACAAGTGAATAGAAGAAGGGCCCATAAATTAAGGAGTCTGTAGAAAGGAACATAACTGGGCACTCTGCAAAGGTGGGGCAGCAGATATGTTTGACTTGCATGTAGAATCTATTAGCGTATGAAGATAAAATGGGTATTTTGAACCAGGAGAAACTAACTAGATTTCTGAGGCAAGTGGCAGATCCAAGACTGTGTCCTGGACTTTCTCAGTGACATGTATGTTAGATATTTAATCCAGAATGCTTCACCAAACTTTGGCTCAGTACCGGTCACATACACAAAAAAACCCCATTTTCTAATACCCTATGATAAGTTCAAGATTTATTGTAAAAGTTAAAATGCATTACATGAGGACAGAGTGCTTTCTATCCATGCAGCTAAAATCTTTCCAGGATGCAAGATACATTTGTAGCTCAAATGTTGATACTTCTCCCAAAAGTTTTCTCCAAGATATGTGTAGTTTTAAGTGATAGCTTAGGAGTTGAGAGACATAATAACAGCTGCTTTTATAAAAGGATAATTCTTTGATAAAAATACACAGTCCTAAATATGCCCAGATACAATGTTGCAGGCCCAGAAAAAGTTGCTTTTCTGATTTCTTAGTGTTTAAATAAATACATGCATACATACTGCAACACTGTTATGGAGATCTTTTTCTCTTGCCTGAGGGGAGCTTAATTGCAGCTGAATTCTCAGCTTAACCATTTTCCCCCCTTTTCCTTTTATCTCTCCCTTTCAAGAGAGATGAATTGGTTAGAAAAAATGCAAAAGAAAAGGGTTTGAAAATTGTTTGCTATGCTTCTTGTCTTGACAAGGCTTTTAGGCTGTCATAGAGCTGAAGATTACATGAAACAGCCTAGCGATCATTAGTGTTGTATATTCTGATGCATGGTACGAGGAAAGGATACATATACAGTTTTATACATCATTAGCAGCTTGCTTTAGGGATTCTAGAAAGACCGCACTATGCTTAGAAAAGAAAAAAAGGTAATCTATTCTTTCAGTAGAAACACATATTTTCAAAAGACGAATCTAATTTCATTTCCAATTGTGTAAGGTATCTAGTCTTATTGCACATATCAGAAATTATCATCCAGCTGTTAAGGGAACAGAAAAGTACAAAAGCAAGTACTTTGCAGAAATTTTGTTGTACCAAAGAACTAGATAGCTGGGCTTTTTTCCTTATTTAAAAATTGTGTTCTTTTGCTTAGACATGCAGTATGAATAAGGGGTTGAGAATGTCTATGTGTCATTCCAAGCTTTGCCTCTGAAGCACGACATAGTCTTGAGCAACTTTCTTCAGCAAAAAGAGGTTCCAGCTCAGAAATCTAATACCTCAAGTATGTAAATGCCTTATTAACAGTTTAAGATTATATAGGAAATATCAGACATTCTAGTGATGTAGGATTTTTTCCCAAAACACTGGACACTGGCAAATTTTGACTTCGATGTCTCTGTAGTTATCTTTTCTTCTTCCTGTTTAAAGCTAGCATAATAGAATTTGCCCTTCTGTCTCAAAGAACCATGTGGGCCTTAATTAAATGCAGATTTCATCATACTGTGAAAAAGTAGTGTTAGGTATGATCAAAGAATTTAACTGCGGTCAGTATCAGCAAAACTACCTGTCTAATGACTGCTCTAAGCTAGTAATGAACTATGAGACTGACAAAATCCAGTCCAGGTGAACATTGACATTTAATTCCAGCATCATTAATTATGTTTCCAGCAAAAGCCATATAAAAACCTCACATCACTAGGAAATTTACCAGGAAGTCATGGTGCTTCTATGTCACAACAGAGAAAGACTGAGACTTGTAGTCTCACTAGTGAGTAGTCTCAATAGTCAGTGGGAATCCAGATTCTTCCTGTTTGGTTCTCATGGGTAATGTAAGATAGTGGATACAATATGTTCTGCTTATTTTGCTCTAGTTCTTCTCATCTCCAGCATGTACTTTTCCCAATCTTCTCTTAATTGTGCACTGTTTCTTTTCTGCTTTGCAAAGCAGTGCCTATTTTCCTTGCTTAATCTCCAAGTTCCATACTACAGCCCATAGTACTGCAAATACTGCTGGCTTCTTGTACTCTTCCTTATTCCAGGGTCCTCATGTCCATCTTGGCTTATTAACCTATTTACTGATTTTATTATTCCAGATATTTGTTCCAGTTTGTTTGTCTAGACCTTTAATTCTTATGCTTGCTGTCAACTCCTTATTCTATGTTCTAGAAAATTATGTCATTTGTATCTGCTGCTTCCATGCTCAGTTACATGATAATGACCTAACCCAGTCTTTTAGCACAACTAGTTTAAACCTTTTTTATACTTCCACAGTTGGGTTCCCCTTGCCTCTTCCAATTTTAAAACATACTTTCTATAATCTTTTCTCTCCCTAATATGCCCCCTGACTCCTTAGCATATGAAGCATATGTCAAGCAGAAGAGTGCCTGGGAGATAGGTTTTTTCTTCATGTTTCAGTGTGGCACTGAACTTATTCCAGGTCAACATGGAGCCAACGCTGCACGAAAACTTCAGGTTTGCTTGAATATATCTGAATTGCTTTGAGGAGCTGTTGTGCATAGTCTGGCCATCTGTAGAAGCTATGAGAGGAGGAGCATTCCCAGAGTACATAAAATCATCAGAAATTTTATTTTCTGATGAATTAGACAAACAAAAAGCCAATAACTTGGAAGAATGTTAAGATTACCCATCTACAATAAAAGGTATTTTATCTACAATAAAAATTATTCAAACTTCACATCTTGCTAAGAAATTTTGGAGCTCCAAAAAGAGTATTTAAAACTGCTCAGAGAGAATATCACTAGAATTTCTTTTGTAAAGAACAAATATGTACCCCTCTCACTAGTCTTATTCTCAGAAATGGTTAAAAAAATGCCTAGAAGTTGGCAGAATATTGTTTTGTGGAAGAAGAAACTAACAGCAAATTTTTATATTAAACTAATTATTGCAAAAGGAGGTGTTGGAAAACTTTACTCAGAAACAATGTCTCAAGATCTTATATCTTAACAGGGAAGATAGAGCATGTATAGGAGACACTTATGGTATATATTGGTGTAGCTCCAAGTATTGTATTAATACAACAATGGTTTCCTTTCCCACCCCTTCCACTTCCTGCCTTGGATAGAAAGTGGAATTTAATTAGGAGGAGAGAAACTGAACAACTGTAAAAATGACAAGAGTGAGGACAATGAAAAGAAGGGGCAAGGAATCTGAATCTGGGAGGAAAAAGGGATTAAAAATGTATGAGGTAAATTATGGGATTAATATGAGAATTTTGGAGATAAATGTTTAAAAATATTAAGACAAATTACCAGTTTTTCAATGGAAGAGCAGAAATGGCTGTGGGACAATCTTGCCCACTCTGAATCTTAACTTTTTTTTTTTCCCCTGTAGAAGTTTATCTCTAGTAAAATTCTGTTAAAACTTCAGCTCTGTTAGAATTTTGCTTAAGGGCAGCTCTAAGTCACCTTTTAATGGCCTCCAAGCTTCAAGATTGACATCACACAGGAAAGTCCTAATGTGACCTTTCCTGCAGCTGCTCTAGTTTCACACAAACTGTTGCCTGGGGAACATCTACAGCAAGATGTTTTTGCATGGGTGTGCTTGTATGCATGTGTACACACACCTGACTGTCTTTACATGGGTCTTATTTCCTGGATAGTTTTACTCAGTTTTAAGGGATGAACCATCTCGGTGAAGCCAAGGCATAAGCCTTACTGCAGACTAGAAACACTGTACAGATTAGCTGAAAAACCTAATAGATTTATATGGTCTTTGTTCCATTTTAAGAACAGTTGAATCAATTTCTGAATATGGAATGTAGTTATAACTATTTTGGTATGAGACATAATCTCAGTATTTCTCAATGGAAGGTAGGGATCACTACTGATGAAACAAGAAATCCTTTGCCAACAAAATTGTTCAATCTCTTTGTAATAAAGGGAATTTTATGTTACTAACTTTAATGAGGTCATTTATTCCATTGAACTGAGCATAATTCCCATAATGCCCTTAAAATGCATGAAACCACATTTCAAAAAGACAGCTAAAAGTTTGGTTATTTGTCTGTATAACTGTAGATACCTGACTGCCATGCGTGACAAAATATTGGATAATTTTACCAGACTCAATGAATTTTAAAAGAGCTATGTAGAAATTCTACAAAGATACGTTTTTTCCTTTGCTAAGTTTTCTCAAAATCCACTTCTACCCCAATACCAAGTAGTAATGGGCAATAGCTAGTTCAAGCTGTGGCTTACTGAGTATACATCAGCATGTGGTCAATGCATTTAGAAAAAGTTTACATCTGTGTCGGAGTGGGGAGAGAAAAGGAGATTACTTACAGTTCAATGAATGCTAAGATGTTTCCAGAAAAAGAGTTGTTGGAAACGTAGAGCAAAACACACTGTGTAACAAAGAGAGAAAGAGCATTTGAGTTTTTCCATGATAGGTAATGCACACTTCTGATTATTGAGATTAAGGGAAGTAGGAAACTTCAGAAGGGATGTTGTTGAGTTTACTGAAGAAATAGAATAGATTAAAGTATACATGAGATGTTGGCATTCATATGCAATTATAAGACCTTCATTCTGGTAGCTTATATGGAGTTGTAGTAAAAGTTTTTACCAGAAACAGTTTTCGTTACATGAACCTCAATAAACAACTTTTTACTAAAGCAGGAATTTGAGTGGGTATGGTTTTTTTATTTATTTATTTATTAGCTTTAATAAGTAACAAGTGGCACTTAGGGACATGGTTTAGTGGGCGTGGTGGTGTTGGGTAGACGGATTGACTCCATGATCTTAGGGGTCTTTTCCAACATTTATGATTCTATGATTTTGCCTAGACCAGAAAACTGAAGGTGTGGGGGTTTTTTTGTTTCATTGGAGAGACTTATTTGATTTCATGTGTTTGTTTTTGTTCTTTTTAACCCTAGGTTTTATGATTTATGGCAGGTTTAGAGGCATGAAATAAATATTTTGAAACAGGGACATAAAGCCAGGGTAATAATCTACCCATTTCTAAGCCACAAATACCTTCACTGAGAGGTCACACTTAGATAAAGGATTGCTATCTCAATTTCAAGAGAAATAATAAAGAAAAGTAATCCAGGAGAAGTTTGTTTAATATGTAATTTTAATTTCAAACTGGAGAGGGGGGGTGGGTAGTGGAAAAAATCTTTCTAAAATACCCTCAGAATAAAATGTATGATGAGAACTTCAATGTTTATCCAAAAATATTTGAAAAGGTGGCAGAGGGAAGGAGATGAGCTGAACAACACTGTCAGATAAAGGTCAAAATTCTGTCACACCAGTAAAACCATACTCAATAACTTTTTAATTCTTGCTGACAACATTTTGCTGTCATTCAAGTTCTGGAATGACAGCCTTTTAAATTGAGTTTTAGCACTTTGCCCTTCTATTCAAGAAGAGAGAACTCTCTATAATTGGCTGAGTGAAAGAAAATAATGACAACACGTGTTAAAAGGGATCATCTTAATTACATTTATAATGTAATTAGATTACAAATTAGATTACAGATTAGATTACAGATTAGAACATTGGCTAACAGTTTGGCATTAGCTTTTAGGGTGTTTCATTTGCTGTACAAGAGCTTGCTGTTTATAGTAGCGTTACTAGCCATGTGGTTTCTCTCAACTTCCTGTGGGAACAAAACCCAAGATTAGTAAATGGTTAAAACCTACATAATGTTATGCTTCAGCTCTCTGTTTATATTTTTCTCTTCAAATCTTAACATTTTCCAAGAGAACAAACAGAAACAAACTTCTCATGGAATACTGTAAGGAATATTTGAATCTTGGGAAATTAAATTGGACCTCTGTATGTGTTCCTGTTAAGGCATGTATAGAAATATTCATTCACCACTCTCCCTCTGGATGTCTCACGTCTCCTGCTGGAGGTGAGGCCAAAGAGCTTCTGGGATTTGGGTTGACTTCAGGACTCAGTGGGCACAGGTAGCAACAGTTCACAGAGCTATTAGCAGAGCTAACACCCTGTTTTCCTTTATCTACATTTTGTTTTGGTCCTGCACTGAGTAAGGCTATGTTTGACCCAATAATCATTACCTTCATGCAAAAAGGGATGTATATTTGAGGTTAATTTGTGTCTGCAGTTGTAACAACATAATGCTTCTCTTTAGCATGTAACATTTGTTTGGACATATGTATTTTGTTAAAGTTAAGCTCATGACAGTTTGCCTCTCCTGCTCACAGCTGGAAAGATAAACACCAATGAAGGAAAAAAATCCAAAGAAAGTGGCAAAAATACAGGATGGAGGCATTTGCTTTCTTTCTTTATTCTTAGCTAAGGAATGTTTTCTTATTTTTGGCTGTGGCAGTTCCTAGAATGGAAAGGAACTCTAGCATTTTCATTTATGGCAGAAATGAAGTTCTGCAGTTTGCTGCCTTGATTGAATATAATATAATTGAACTGTCATTGCCAGTCACTGAAAAATTATTCTGAGAGTAAAGATGCTGTTGTCAGTATCTGCACAGAAGGAATATAAAAATACATAAAAGAAGTGTTATAAGTTATAACATTAACAGTTTCTTTTTTCTTATCTCTTTTTTCCTTCTTGGTGGTCAATGGCTATGGTGTAACACCTGTTCATTCTTCTCTGCTCTTCAGTGTGAAGATGGTGACCCTAAATGATGCGAGAAGGGCTGATTATGTGGCAAGGCAAGGAATCTGAAGGCAAGATCTCTTATCTTTTAATGTTCTTCTGTAGCTATGCAGCCATTGAACTCCCCATATTGGAAGTACAGAAAATACCTAGAAAAGAGAAATAGCAATATTATGCATGGCCTCTCACCCACTTTACTGGATTTTCCTTAATCGACTGGTTCAGGTTCAAGTTTCTCCATGGAAAAAACAGGTAATGTTGTATTGTAAACAAATATGTATTAACTATTAATTCAAATGTTACAGTTATTGAAGATGATGCAGAAATATGAAGAAGAAGAGATAATGAAGAAAAGAAAGGCTAATAGGTGATGACAGAGGCAGCAGTAGTAAAAGGAGTACAGCATACAAACCCAGAGGATCTGTTGGTTGGTTATTCTGTATTTATTAGCTGTAGTTATGTGTCTTGCTTTAGAGAAAAGAGCTGAAGATCCAGCTCCACCATGTATTCTAGATGATGAAATTGGCACATAGTGTAAGGAGAGAAAGCACCATCTAGAAAGGTGATTTATGTTAGGAGCTTCAAAATCAATAGAGTGTGGCTTGCAACTTCAGGTTGGGGTTGTTTTTTCATACATATTTTTTAATATAAACATTTGTATTAATTGACATGCCTTTTGTGCAAAAATAGGTATTGATATTCTTAGATTGTCAGAAGAAATTCTGTCAAATGCTTCCTCAGCCTCAGGGCTTAGTAGAGCAGAGGTCAGGAAGTCTGCCAGTAGCCTGAGTGGTGAATTATCTATCTAATGAAAGTGTTGTGATGAATAATTACTCTGAAAGTCTTTTCCCAACCACATTAGCACAAAAGAAAACAACAATAAAGAAAAATATTTGTCAAATTGAAAGTGATGTGGGCTTCCAGCTGAGAACTGATGATTACAAGTCACAAGCTATGCTCTGCAGTATGAATGGAAAATGTTATGGTGCAAGTGAAGTATCAGTTTTTACATTACGATATGGCTCACAACTGCCCATTTTCTCAAAAAAAGCAAAACAAGCCCCCCCTCCCCAATGAAAAAAACAAACAAAATCAAAAACCACAGAGAAGAACAGTTTTTCTCTTCATACTTCTGTAGTGTAGGTATATTCAAGGAAGAAAAAACTGATTTCAAAATAAAATTAAATCCTTTGTGTTTTTTTCAGTCAAGAATGTTTTTCTGCTTTAATATCAAGTTCTATATCAGGATTTTCTTGTTTCCAGAAATTGACAACAGTAAATTTGTATTACTTTCTGGCAAAACAGGAAAGAAGGAACAAGGAAATGTAGTGATACACAAATGACTTGCATTTACCTTATGTTTGAAGATAAATCTGCAAGGTAAGGTCTGCAAAATACTGCAGTCCGTATCAACTCTGGAAGTCAGAAGGCTAGTCACCAAAAAAGGAAAATGTCTTAGAAAAGAGGAAGGAGAGAGCAGTTCTTCAGAGAATATGCAGCAATTCACTGAGATCACATTTGAGGACACACAGTGGTGAGATGAACTTCACAAGGTGTGTGCACAGCAGCCTAGTGATGCTCACTGAATCCTTCATACCCCTCACACAACACTAGCTATCATTCAGTGGTTTAGCTTTCTGAAGAGACAAATTTAGAAGGGAGGAAGGGGTGACTAAAAATACATTCTAGTGGATTTTCAAACCTCAAAGGCTGTAAAACATTTAGAAATTATTTTGCTTTTAGTAGGAAAAAATATTTTAGAAAGGGCAGTTTGTGGGGAAATGAGAGAGGGGTTTGTACTGCTCTTTTTAGTTCACAAGCAGCAAATGAATGGCTGCACCATACCTGATTGCTGGAGCTTTTATACGAAGTGATTGCAGTGCAAATTCTGCTGCCCAGAATTAAGATAAGATGTTTTACTAATGCATCAGGCTCATAGAGAATAGTTTTAGAGGATTGAAATAGAGCCATAGTGGTTCTGAAGTTAATACTTGCTGCGGGAAATTGTTTTATCTCTTTGGCTGACCCAGGTTACAGATATAGCACTTCAGCATTTTACATCTGCAGCTGCTTCCCAAGAAGAATGATTAAAATGGCAGCAGCAACTTTTAGAGGATTCTTTCAGGTGGTGTTTTGTTAAGTCAGCTCTAAAGTTTAGCTTTTGTTGCCATAACAAACAAAATCATTTTCAGTGAGGTCTTTCAGCCTGCTGTGAAATTTGTAGTAGGCCATCTGAATCCTGCTGATAAACTAAATAAGAATGTTGTAAAACAGATCCAGTTAAACATTTTTGTGATGATGGATGCTTATAGCTTGAGACCAGGTTTACCACCTTGCTAAAATTAATAGACTGCAAGGTTTTGTTTCATACTGTAAATGAGTCTACTAAGTAGTGAAAAGACTGTATCTTTATAAGGAAGTTAAGAGAAGGGAAGCTGCAAGACAATACAGTTAAAAATCCTACTTTCTGTTGCCATTGTGGAGGGAAATCCATTAAAAGCATTGTTCTATATGAAACATGCAAACCTTTTTTTCCTTTCTCTTCTCATTATTATATAAGAATTTGAAAAGCTATGTCTAAGCTTGGGGGAAATGAAATCACAGTTTTCCAAGCATTGTCTGCTCTAGTTGTTTCTAATGTCCTCAACTGACTAGTTTTTCATATATTTGAGAGTGAGAAAAGGAATTGTCTTTTGGTATTCTTTTTGTGCTAATGTTTGCAGCAAGAAAGCATCTCTGCTTGATAAATTTGCATGATAAATTTGCTAGACAACAAGAATTTTTGTCCAAAAGATTTTTTTACAAAAGTAGGAGTTGTCTTTTAGAAAGACATAGTGCCATGAAAATATTTTATATTCATTATTTTATTTTAGTATCACTCATCTGTTAGGGAACGGAGAGTGGGAAGAGTGATGCAAAATCTTTAAAATATTTTAAATATAATTGCTTCTTCATAGTGTAGTTCTAGTGTAATTTACCTCTAGTACAATGGAAAGTTAACTATGATATCTATTCTTCCTTTGTAAAATTTTATTTTGTTAATAAGAGATGCTAACTAGTTTTGTATGTTTTACATTTCTTAATTTTTGTGAAAACATCCTCAGAAAGCAAAATAGTTGTTCTTTCACAGAGTTTGAGTAGAAGGGATCCGTTGGTATCTTAACAGAATGTCCCTTGTTCCATATTTGATTCAAGAGTGTGAACTAAGTGTGCAGTATACTTTCCTGTAGTTGTATTTCCAGAGATGGATGCTCAAATTCACAGGAGCTGTGAATTTCAACTCTGCCCCTAGGAACAGAGACTTATATGCTAATTCTCAGATCCTATAAAAATATATATTTTCAGTGAATGATGCCTTCAGTGAGTACAAATGATGGTATGACTAACTTGAGTTGCTGAGTATCTTCAATCACATTGTCAGTGGAAGCTTATTTCCCTCAAATCCAGACTGGATCTATGTTTAATACGTCGTTCAGCTTAGAAGGATACTATAAAACAGTTATAGCAAAAATAAAATGGAAAAAAACAAAAAAGGAATAAATCCTTTTCTCACTTATTCCAGTGCAACTCTATAGGGTCGATTAGAGACTGAGTTTACCCAGAATGTCTCATCTGTAGACTTCCCAGTAAGATAGTTAGTGGGATAAAACTTAGCAAGATAATATGTATTTCACTATTCAGTATCTCTTAATTTTGTTGGCAATTTTATTTGTATGTTTTGGTCATTTTCTTTCATCACTTAAACTACATTTATCATAATAATAATATTATTTATTATTAGAATCAAATTAAAAAATCCGTGGATTTACTGAGATAAACTTCTAAAAGAGCAGAAGAGGAATACATTATTCTATAGGTAGTGAATGGTCCCAAAATGAAAATATTCCTAATGAAATTTGGCTCAGAACTATCATCAGAAGAGTTTTGTTTTTCTTTTTCATCTCTTAATAAAAATGTGATAGAGAAGTCAAGTCTCTGAAAAGGTTCCAGGTTGGTTCTGTCACAATTCAGGCTGGGACAAAAATTGACTTCAGGTGTTTTTTGACTGTATGTTGCAGCTGTATTATCTGAAACGGTTCAAAAGAACATGACTCCTGCAACTATGTGTGTCCATGTGCATGCACGCTTGGGTATCTGTCTGTGTACCATGGAATTAGGCTGCTGCTGTGGAAGTGTTTATGAGTCTGATAGAGCAGACCACTTTCAAACTTTACAACAAGGCTTGACTAAACTGATTTGTTAACACATTTCATACTAACAAATAGATCTCTCACATTATTAACCATTATCACTATATATTCACTACATACAAACAACTGTTAGTCTTTAGCAACCACATCCTAAATCAGTTGTGACTATTCAAAGCCACGGAGCCGATGCTGAGTAATTAGAGCAGAGGACTATAACCTTGATCATCTTTAACCTCAGTGATCAAGTTCATCAGGCTTCAGAGCTGTTTGATAAAGAGAAATGAGAACTGAAGTGGACTGTCTTCTTTCTTCTACAAGTTTCTTTGGTCATTGTCAGTGTTTTATGCTCTCTTTTCCTTTCAAACTGGTATCTCAGCTCCTCCTGGTGCTATTTTCCTTGTTCTTAGTTCTGCTCGTCAGCCTCCTTATGTGTCTAGCAGGATGTCCAAGCTATTTGCAGTTCGTTGTACTTCCCTTGTTCTTTATCTTGCACTCCTGTCACTTGCTTGCTGCTTTGGTGGTCATATTGCTCACACTGTTATGTAAAACCATTATATGTTGTGTTTGGCTGAGTTGTCACAGTGCTACAAAGAACACTGGTTCACTGTTTTAGTATTCCCATATTTGTGTTCAAGGTGAGCTAATATTGTTTGTATCTTGATTTGTGCACTTAAAATTTAGAGATATTGCAGGCCTCTGCTTTGGCTACATGACTACAAAATAGTTTTTTTCTTGGCTTCAGTGCATTTCCAAAGCAACTTTCAAAGAAATGTGGCCATGTGTACTATTAGGCTTTTGAGGTCGGAGTGACCAGTTATTTTTGCACTTTAAATTTTCCCTTTCCCTGGTAGCTTCAAACTGCACCCTGACTTCTTTTCTCGTTAGTTACAAGAAGTGAGTAGACATTCTTAAGGAATTGTTCCCAGTTGTACATATCAAAAGTATATTACATTATACATAAAAGTATCTACTATATAAATGAATGAAATGTGTAATTCCATGTCCACCCTTTCCTTTCTAAAGTTTCTCTAGCTAAAGCCTCAAACTTTTCACCACTTCTTAGTGCAGTGAAAGACTGAAACTTGATATTTACTTATTTTATCTTAGCTCTATAGGGAGATTTTTCTTCCACACAGCAGGAAAAGAGGATTTGCATGGCTTAGATGACCTTTCACTGCTACACTAATGAAGCTCCCTTTCATATCCACAAGGAAGCTGGTGTATTCTGGCATTGTGCAGGTATGAAAGAGAAGTAGGATTTGAAAAGCTAGCCTCACCTGGGAACATCTCTTCAAATTGTCAGTCAGCTTTATATCTACATAACTATATCTATGGATCTGTAATAGAGGCTAGTAAACTGTTCTGTATCATGTTAGAATCAACCCCTTTAAGGCTCCAAAGGAGACATTTAAAGACTAATCCTGAAACCAGCTGACCACTTTTGATGGAATTTTTACTGGGCAGTTCCTCTTAAGTCAATGGGATTTGAAGGAATCTAGAACCCAGCTGGATCAAACTCCTAATATTCACAGTTTTTTTGTTTTTCTATGAGTATTGTGGGAGGATTTATAGCTTAAAATAATAGAACATCAAAAGATGAAAGAAAAAAAATACCATCAAAAGAAATTATAAATTTTCAAGGTTAATCCTGGCACAATCAAAATATACAAAAGTGCATTGAGATAATTTCAAATGAATTCAAATAAGAGGAAAAAGAAATGGAAAGCTTAAAAACAGTGTCGCTTTTCTAGTCAACTTATGCTTAGATCATGAGTTTTTCTGGTTAAATATTTCTCGTTTGATTATGTAACACTAACATTGTCAGACTCTTATTCATAGTTTGAGACCTTATCTGTGACCCCAAAACAATTATTTTTAATGATATCTATTTCCAGTACTACTTGCATTGATATACGAGCAGGAAGAGCCAAAAGTGCTATTATATTACTAAAATTATAATTTATGTAAAAGAGGTCTTCTGGTAAGCTCATATGATTGTGATTATATTAAAGAGAGAGGAAAGGAAGGACAGAGGCAGAAACACTGATGTATTCCATCTTTGTATACCACTTGCTTTAAGATTCAAACTAGAAATGGAGAAAAACCTGCTGAAAGTCCATGGGTGATGATTAATGGTGAAAAGAATAAGGACAACATCTAAAGTCTATCACTTACTAAGAGCTGAACTAGAAATGGTTTTATAAATCATGTCATGCAGTCTTCCTTCTCTCCTGGAATGGGGTGAACCCTTTTCATTTGAGATCTCCGTAAAGGGCAGGCCACAAAGGGGGTTATCTTGAAAGCGTAGTTTTGGTGATGATGGCCTGCTACTCCTAAAATCCTAGATGTTAGTGTATATACATGACTAGGATTCAGCTGTTGCAGGACTAGAAACTTTCTCTAGGAGAGGAATTCATGCATATTTTATTTTGGGGATCTTGTTTTGTTTTTAAAGTTATCTCTGCTGAAGTAATCTCAATTACTTGCATGATTTTCACCATGCACCTCCAATGCCCTTCCAGCAGTGTCATACAGCTGCTGACAGGCAGACGAGACACCTGCAAGACATTTCCTTGAAGTATCTTACAAAGCTTTTCAGATTAGTTGACAGTCTGCCTTGGGGAAACTGTGTTCTCCCAGACAAGCTATCAGTATTCTGATCCCATGGTAGTGAATGCAGAGAGTTAAATCAAGAAACATAGCAGTCTTTAACTCACAGACACTGTGGATGGCCAGCATATACATTAAAGCAAATCTTGTTTTCCTTAAGCAAAAACATACTCAATGAAAATAATTTGTAGTCTATCAAATATATGTATGTATGAACAAGATCAATTAGCAAACATTTCCCACAGAGAAGAAATAGTAACTATCTCACAATGAATACTACCTTATACTTAAAGCAGAAAAGGCAAAAATAATACTGATTTACCTAACAGTTTGGTTAATTACAGAAAATCCCATACTTTTATTTTATCTAAATCATCTTGCTATACAGGAAATATTCTTTTTTATTTAGTGATTTATTGGTTAGCAAGTATTTCCTTAAGAGAGTCCCATAGCATTGTTCAGTAAGACCTCACTTGCTGCAGAGAAAGCCATGATGTTCAAACACGATAATCTGTTAAGAAGTATTTATTCGGAATAAGCTGCCTGCACCATGCTATTCAGTGCATCTGTGTTTGAAAGCTGTGGTGTATAGTTCCAGCATGCAGTTCGTAATTACAGTAGTATAAAAGGGTGGTTTACTGTAGACACAATGAAATTTGCTTTTTTTAGAACTGGAAAGAAAAATTACAATTATGTCTATTATTATTTTGAACAAAGGAAAACTTGAACCATGAAACAACCTACTGGTTTATTTATTTATTTATTCATTTATTAATTAATTCATTCAGTTATTTATTGTTCTTGAGAGTTTATGGGGCTACAGGGTAATGCTTAAAAGTGTTATGCATCTTGCTGTAGCTCACAAGTTTTGGCCCAGACAAGTAAATAATGAAAAGGTGTTCATTTGGTAGAAAGGGAGTTAGTTCAAGAGCAGCAATCTAAACCACTTGAGGCCACTGAGGCCTCATCATGCTCTACAACTAACTGAAAGGAGGTTGCAGTGAGGTAGGGGTCGGTCTCTTCTCCCAAGTAACTAGCGATAGGATGAGAGGAAATGGCCACGAGTTGTGCCAAGGGAGGTTTAGATTGGACATTAGGAAAATTTTCTTTACTGAAAGAGTGGTCAAGCCTTGGAACAGGCTGCCCAGGCAAGTGGTAGAGTCACCATCCCTGGAAGTATTTAAAAGACGTGTAGATGTGACATTTAGGGACATGGTTTGTTGGGCATGGTAGTGTTGGGTTGACGATTGGACTCGATGATCTTAGAGGTCTTTTCCAACCTTAATGATTCTATGATTCTATGATTCTATGATTCATTTGCTCTTGTCCTATCGCTAGTTACTTGGGAGAAGAGATCAACATCCACCTCGCTACAACCTCCTTTCAGGTAGTTGTAGAGCACGATGAGGTCTCCCCTCAGCCTCCTCTTCTCCAGTCTAAACAGTCCCAGTTCCCTCAGCTGCTCCTCGTAAGACTTGTTCTCTAGACCCTTCACCAGCTTCATTGCCCTTCTCTGAACCTGTTCCAGCAACTCAATGAACTTGTAGTGAGGGGCACAAAACTGAACACAGTATTTGAGGTGCGGACTCACCAGTGCTGAGTATAGGGGCACGATCATTTCCCTACTCCTGCTGGCCACACTATTTCTGATACAGACCAGGATGCCGTTGGCCTTCTTGGCCACCTGAGCATACTGCTGGCTCATGTTCAGCCGGCTGTCAGCCAGCACCCCCAGGTCGTTTTCCTCTGGGAATCTTTCCAGCCACTCTTCCCCAAGCCTGTAGCGTTGCATGGGATTGTGGTGACCGAGGGGCAGGACCCAGAAATTGGCCTTGTTAAACCTCATACAACTGGCCTCAGCCCATTGATCCAGCCTGTCCAGATCCCTTTGCAGAGTCTTCCTACCCTTGAGCAGATCAACACTGCCACCCAATTTGGTGTCGTCTGCAAATTTACTGAGGGAACACTCAATCCCCTCATCCAGTTCATTGATAAAGATGTTGAGCAATGCTGGCCCCAAAACTGAGCCCTGGGAACAGCGCTCGTGAACGGCCACCAACTGGATTTACCTCCCTTCACCACAACTCTATGGGCTCAGCCGTCCAGCCAGCTTTTTACCCAGCGAAGAGTGTATCTGTCTAAGCTGTGAGCTGCCAGTTTCTCTAGGAGAATGCTATGGGAGACATTGTCAAAGGCTTTACTAAAGTCCAAGTAGACCATATCCACAGCCTTTCCCTCATCCACTAGGTGGGTCACCTGGTCATAGAAGGAGATGAGGTTGGTCAAGCAGGACCTACCTTTCATGAACCTGTGCTGGCTGGGCCTGATCCCCTAGTTATCCTTCACATGCCTTGTGAGTGCCCTCAAGATGAACTGTTCCATAATCTTCCCCGGCACCGAGGTCAGGCTGACTGGCCTGTAGTTCCCCGGATCCTCCTTCCGGCCCTTCTTGTAGATGGGCATTACATCGGCAAGCCTCCAGTCGTCCGGGACCTCCCCTGTTAACCAGGACTGCTGATAAATGATGGAGAGTGGCTTGGCAAGCTCCTCCGCCAGCTCCCTCAGTACTCCCGGGCAGATCCCATCCGGCCCCATAGATTTGTGAGCCTCCAGGTGGCAAAGTAGGTTGTTAACTGCTTCCTCTTGGATTATGGGGGGTATATCCTGCTCTCCATCCCTGTCTTCCAGCTCAGGGGGCTGAGTACCCTGAGGATAACTGGTCTGACTATTAAAGACTGAGGCAAAGAAGGCATTAAGTACCTCAGCATTAAGTATCTCAGCCTCAGAAAATATATTCCCAAACCGATGAGGAGTAATTAATTCTTACTGCTGCCTTTTGAGAGATATTACAGTATTATTAGATTGGAAAATTTGTGACATGGGTGTTCCTTGGGTCATTTAGCTGTGGTTTGCATTGCAAAATCTTATAGCTACAAATTAACTATTTAATCTTTCTTCAAATAGAAGACATTTTATAATTCTCTCATTCTTGGTGTCTTTCTGGTGCCTTCTTTTACCTCTAAACTGTGGGAGACCAACACTAGTAACAGCAGCCGCAGCAGCAGCAGTTGCTGGTGCTGAGAGGAGTACAAGGGTTGTGAGGTATCCGGCAGGGTGTCTAAAGGGGTTTCTGGGCCCTGACACCTTTGGGCCCTGACACTCTTGACACTGACTATGGGGAGGATGCAGCAAAGATGACCAGCTGTTGGAAGATACCAGGATGCTGAGGGACTGCTGCTTCACCAGACAGACCATGCACCTCCAGGACCATTCCATCAGTCATAATCCCCCTGCAGGGAGCTCAAGCAATGTTGACCATTCAACAGAACGTTATGTCCTCTGCATCCTCTGTGGTATTAGCACCCATTGGGACTGATGCAGCTACCCAGACAGAGCTCCCAAGGCAATATGCAACCTCCCAGGTCTCTGGTTGCAAGGTGTGCCCAAGGTTTCTACTGGTGTCCAAAGGCAGTAGCAAGAATGGATGTGGAAGGTGCACCCGGGTAGAAGAACTGCTCAAGCATAACTGAACTTGGTGGAAAGACTCTTGTGACCGGAGTGCTGTGACAGGTCATTACAGGCTCTTCAGAAGACATAGGTAGGGCAGGTGAGGCAGAAGCGTAGTGCCGTATGTAAAGGAGGGGTTGGACTGTACAGCGCTTTCAGTTGGGGATGACATGATTGAGAACCTCTGGGTAAGGATTAGGGAAAAGCTCATAAAATGGATGTTGTGGCTGTGTACTATAGATCACCCAATCAGGATGGTGATACCAATATATTAGTCTGTAAGGAATTAAGGGAAATCTCTAGATCAGTTGTCCTTGTCCTTATAGGCAACTTCAACTCCCCTTATGTTAACTGGGACTACCATAAAGCAGACACAAACAGGTCCAGGAAATTCCTAAAGCACATTGAAGATGATAACATTTTGATACAGGTGCTAAGAGAGCCCACTAGGAAAGCTGGCATCCTAGATCTGTTTTTTGTAAATAGGGATGGTCTCATGGGTAATGTGATGATTGGTGGCTGTCTTGGCCACAGTGATCATGAAATGAAACTTGACTTTAAAGTCTTTAATGATATAAGAAAAACTGTGAGCAGAGTACTTACCCTGGATTTTGGAAGAGCAGACTTTAGGCTGCTCAAGGAACTAGTAAGTATGGTCCCCTGCAAATTTGCTTTCAAGTGTATTGGGGTCCATAAAAGTCATCTTTTAAGAGCACATGAGCAGGCAATTCCAATGTGTCAGAGGTCAAGCAAGTGGGGCAGAAGGCCAGCTTGGCTGAACAGCGATCTCCTTCTGGAACTTAGGAGGAAAAAAAAAGCGTATGGACTTTGGAAGCAAGGTCAGGCTACACAGGAGGACTACAGAGACGCTGTTCACACTGCAGGGAGAAAATTCATACGGCCAAAGCTCAATTGGAGTTGAAGCTGGCCAGTACTGTGGCAGATAACAAAATAGACTTTTTCAAGACAACAGCAAAAGGAGGACTAAAGAAAACATTGGTCTGTTACTTGATGAGGTTGGTCACAAATAGTGGTGAAGATAAAACAGAGACTTTTAATGCCATCTTTGCCTCTGTCTTTAACCATGATGATGGGCCCTGGGAATCCCAGAGCCCTGTGTTGGAGGATTGCAACTGAGGGATTGATAAGCTCCCAGTTGACTTTGAACTCATATGGGATTTGCTGCTGCAACTGAATGCACATAAGTCTATGCGGACCAATGGGATTCATCCTAGGGTCCTGAAAGCATTGGCCGATGTTATTGTGAGACTTATCTCAGTTATTTATCAAAGGTCTTGGGAATTTGGAGAGGTCCCAGTCAACTAGAAGCTAGCAAATGTTATTCCAATTTTCAAGAAGGGCAAGCAAGAAGACTATGGTAATTATAGGCCTGTCAGTCTCACTTCAGTGCCTGGTAAAACTATGAGCAGGTTATTCCAGGAGTTATTGAAAAGCACTTGAAAGACAATGCAGTCATCAGTCATAGCCAACATGGGTTCATGAAGGGAAAGTCATGCCTTACTAACTGAATATACTTCTTTGAAAAGGTTAGTGGACAAAGGCAAGACAGTGGATGTGGTTTTTTTTTTTATTTTAGCAGAGCTTTTTATATTCACAGTATCCTTCTGGTCAAAATGTCCAGCATATAGCTAGACATGTACACAATACAATGGGTGAGTAATTGGCTGAAGGGTGGGCTCAAAGAGCTGTAGTAAATGGGGTAACATCTGGCTGGCAGCCAGCCACTAATGGCATTCCCCAGGGCTTAATTTTAGGGCCAGTTGTCTTCAAAGTTTTTATCAATGGCCTGGACACAGGAGTTGAGTGCACACTAAGCAAGTTTGCTAACAGTCCTAAATTAGGAGGAGCTGTTGATTCTCTTGAGGGTAGCGAGGCCATACAGAGAGATCTTGATAGATCAGAATACTGGGCAATCACCAACCATGTGAAATTTAAGAAGGACAAATGCCAGATTCTGCACCTGGGAGATATAAACCTGGGTGTACGTACAGACTGGGGGACAAGAGCTGGGAGTGCAGCCCTGCAGAAAGGTGTCTGGGGGTTTTAGTTGATGGTAAGCTCAATGTGAGTCTACAATGTGCACTGGAGGCCAAATGGGCAAGGCCTTAACTGGGGTGCATTAAGCACAGATAGCTAACCAGTCAAAAGAAGTGATTGTCCCACTGTACTCAGCATTGGTGCGGCCTCACCTTGAGTACTGCGTGCAGTTTTGGGCTCCACAGTATAAGTAGGATGTAAATATATTAGAATGTATCCAAAGGAGGTCAACAAAGATGGTGAAAGAACTAGAGGGCATAACTTATGAGGAAAAGCTGAGGATACTAGGTTTGTTGAGCATAGGGAAGAGGAGACTGAGGGGTGACCACATTGCTATCTACAACTTCTTCATAAGGGTGAGTGGAGAGGGAGGTGCTGATCTCTTCTCTGGGGTGTCCCATGACTGGACACAAGAGAATAGCTTTAAGTTGCATCAAGGGATGTTCAGATTCGATATTAGGAAAAGATTCTTTACTGACAGGATAGTCAAGCATTGGAACAAGCTCCCCGGGGAAGTGATCATGGCCCCAAGCCTGCCAGTGTTCAAGAAGTAGTTGGACAATGCTCTCAGATATATGGTTTAACTTTTAATTTGCCCTGTGTGGAGTCAGGAGTTGAACTCAGTGATCCTCATGGATTCCTTCCAGCTCAGGGCATTCTATGATTCTATGATTCTTTGTTGTATCATTTTGGGTGGGCAGGAGGAGGAATGAGACCATTATACATGTACATGTGTAGAAATAACTATAAAATATACTATTTGGAGCACTACCTTAGTTCTCATATTCTAACAGAAAACTATTCAAATAGTACTTCCCTTCTCTAGGACTGAGAATATGTCTTAAATTGATATTTGCCTTTTGGACTGCCTTGGAAAAGACAGACTATTTTCAGAGAACTAATCACAGTGATTCTAAAGTCATTTTATTGAGCTTTAATTGCTAATTTAATCTCCATCTTAGTATTCATATGGTCAGGGTTATATAGGTAGACATTTCATCTATTATTCTATCATATAGTCAGTAAGTAAGATGAAAACCTTCTGCAGTTCTTCAGTCAGCTTTCATTACCATCATTATTATTTACCATAAATGACTCTGTCCTTTTCCAGAACATTTACTAATACTCTAAACAACACAGATTCCTCTATAGATCTCTGAGGAACTCCACTGGATTTGATAATATAAGAATGACTGTACTATGTCAGAATAAATGTCTATCCAAGCGCCTGTGTCTTGTCTCTAATAGTGGTCAGTGATGGATGATTAGGGAAAAGCAGAAGAACAGCTGAGCATATCATTCCAACTTCCCTCAGTCTTAGCATTTATAGTTTTCTTATTCTGCTGTATCTTTGATATGAGACCAGTTTCTCTAATCTTTTAGTGATCTACTGGCAAATTCCCACTGCTTCCCACACGTGAGACCAAAATAAGCTGGTATTATTCTACTTTTTTTTGTTCAGTCTAGAGTATTGACGTCTGTATGTTAATTTTGACTTATTCTTCTGCTGTTTTGTCATGGATCTTAAATTACTGTTACTGAGAATTTAAGACAAAAATCTCAATACCACCACTCCTAACAAAACAGCACAAAATTCTGCCATTATCTAAGTAAGTGAATACAAAATCTGTTTTATTACAGCCTATAACTGAGGGTAGAAATCTAGCATAACACACCATTTGGAATATGGGAATACTGGGTGGATCAATATTTCTGCATTGCAGTTGATCATCATTCACTTCTGGCATCTGAGATCTGCTCTGCAAATATGAAAGGTGGATTTAATATTGTGTTCAGTGGTCCATAATGTTAACTCACCATCAAACTTCAGCGTTTTGTGTCAGGGTGTTTTTTTTGTTTACAGTTTAGTATGCTCTGTCAGGGAACAAAACCAATTCAGAAGAGTGAATGAAATCAGATCAGTTGGCCAGTAATAATAGCAATAAGAACAGAAAAACTGTTATTTTATACTCATATTTAAACACGGACATTTTGACCTTCAGTTGTACCCCTTCAATGATGTATTACTTGTGGGATTCAAGTAATGAACCTTCATGACTCAGTCATGTTTTTCCTTCCTACAGCAGTACCTTTGCCATAAAAGTATATCCTTTCCTCTTCATTTAATGCAGGCACAGAGTATGTCCACCCTCATGGCTGAATTCAGCTGTTCTGTAGTCTGAGGAGGAGTTGAAAAATGATGTTTTTCTCCTGTTGTTTGAATAGAGTATGGCTACTGTTCAAATTGTTGATGAGTGGTCATTTCTAAACTGTCCATCTGAATAGTTTGGTAACTTTGTGTATTGCTGTGTGCTAAGAGGTACATTATATGCTACAATAACAGTACTAACAGGACCCTTCACTATATTGGTCAAGAAAATGCATTACTCTGTTTACAAGTTTGTTTTAGTTATTTTGAGGTATTATTTCAACATTTCTATGGCTTTCCCTAGACCAAATGTTATTTTGAAATGTTCAGGTTATCAACAAATTGACATTCATGGCAAAAAATACCTGAAGGACACAGGCCTGTCAGCCAGTAAAGTTGCTCCATGTTCCACTGACCCACCTACGTTTTTGTGTTGGAATTGTGTTTTGTTATAATAGTCAAGCTATTTTGTATTCCTTTCACCAAGAAGTTTGGATATTTTCCAATCCAAAAGAAAAACTTCTGGCTTTTACTTCATTTACATAAAAGCTGTATAAATGATTATGTCATCATTCTAGCAATCTTTATACATATACTAAAGGTTTGGTTTTCTTTCAGTCAACTGGGAAGTATGAGTTTATGTCACGTTGATTGTGCATGTGTTTACTTACTTTATAGTTTAGAGGTTGTCACTCTTTATGTTAGTATAGAAATACGTAAAATAGGTTTTACGGGAGACTTTTGAGTTCCTTGGTACTTCTTTCTGTTCCAGCTGTAAGACTAAGATTTGTCTAGATTGTGTGTATGATGTATTCATTTTAACAGTTGTCTCTTTGAGGTTAGAAAAACATGTCAGTATTGAGTTTCTTGTAAAAAGGTTACTTCCCTGTTATTATTTTTTACTGTTACTTTTCAGTCAGTATTTTTTCATGTCTAATTTCAGTGGAGGAAGGGATAGAAATGAAAAGATCACTATCACAATACAAAATGTATTATCTTCTTTTCCAGCTCAAGGAAGAAATCCTAATTGTTTTAAACTTATTTTATATGTATTTAATCTTTGAATTCTTCCAATATTACATATAATCATTCAAGAGAGTTATATCCTAAGTATTTCTTGTCAGAGACTTTATATGCTTTGATATCAATAAAACTGTAGTCAGTAGTCAACACGGCCCACTGCTGCCTTCTCCACCCTGCTGATCCCTGGAAAAGAAACCAAAGGACTTAGTAGCCTCACTTTAATCACCTCCAACCTTCTAATAATGGCAAACAAACAAAATTTTAGGTGGCTTTGGTCTTTTTTCTGTCTAATTAAGATTTTTATTGATAGATTATACCTACCGGTTTCATTGCTGTATAAGATCTTTTCAAATAATTTATGATAATTTTTACCATTTTAAGTTCTGCAGTTAGGTTTGCATCTCTCTTCTGTAAGGTGTAATATTCATACTGTTGCTAAAATTCTACCCTGCTTTGAGATGATTTCTCCAATGTAGCAAGGAATGTTATTTACAGCTTAAATGTGCTGGATGAATGTTGGCATATTATTATTCAGTATTATTAGACTCGGTATTACAGTCTCAAAATTATTTTCAATGTGAAATCATTACTTGCTTAATACTGAAGAATATTATTTCAAAAAAGCAAGGAGAACAGCAGGCTTCTGAGAGCTGCATATTTTTAGTTGATTTATATTACTGTTGCTCATAGAAAAGTTAGAATCATAGAATCATAGAATCATTAAGGTTGGAAAAGACCTCTAAGATCATCGAGTCCAACTGTCAACCCAACACTACCATACCCACTACACCATGTCCCTAAGCGCCTCACCTACACGTCTTTTAAATACTTCCAGGGATGGTGACTGTACCACTTGCCTGGGCAGCCTGTTCCAAGGCCTGACCACTCTTACAGTAAAGAAATTTCTCCTAATGTCCAGTCTAAACCTCCTTCGGTGCCACTTGAAGCCATCTCCTCTCGTCCTATCACTAGTTGCTGGGCAGAAGAGACCAACACCCACCTCGCTACAACCTCCTTTCAGTTAGTTGTAGAGCACGATGAGGTCTCCCCTCAGCCTCCTCTTCTCCAGACTAAACAACCCCAGTTTCCTCAGCCCCTCCTCATAAGACTTGTGCTCCAGGCCTTTCATCAGCTTCGTTGCCCTTCTCTGGACACACTCCAACACGTCCATGTCTTTCTTGTAGTGAGGGGCCCAAAACTGAACACAGTATTCGAGGTGCAGCCTCACCAGTGCCGAGGAGAGGGGCATGATCACCTCCCTGCTCCTGCTGGCCACACTATTTCTGATACAGACCAGGATGCCATTGGCTTTCTTGGCCACCTGGGCACACTGCCGGCTCATGTTCAGCTGGCTGTCTACCAGCAGCCCCAGATCCTTTTCCTCTGGGCAGCTTTCCAGCCACTCTTCCCCAAGCCTGTAGCGTTGCCTGGGGTTGTTGTGGCCAAAGTGCAGGACCCAGCACTTGACCTTGTTGAACCTCATATAGTTGGCCTCAGCCCATCGATCCAGCCTGTTACTAAGTTTACTGTTTACTGTTTACTGTTTACTGTTACTAAGTTTAAGAGTTATATTAGCAATTATTATTATTATTTATTCTTGTATGAGACCATGTCTAGTTTAAAGTTTATGAAGCATATGTCTGTTTCTGCCAAAATGATTATATACTTCCACTTCATAGTTTACTGTAGTATTATTAAGTAATGCATGACATGCAATGAGTAATTTTACTTCACCTTTACTAAATACTTGTCTTTAGCTAAATTATGACTGTAGCCAATTTAGTATCAATCCACTTCCTGCGTTTGAAACACTGGTTTAATGACTCAGACTTTTATCTTCTCATTGTAGCTCACTTCAATATAGTTCAAAATTATTCAAATTTCTAATTAGCAGTAATTTTCCTCCAGAATTAAATAGTAACTGACCACATCCTTTTTTATTGGGATAGTAGGAGGAATTTTCTAAAATGGAATTGATAAATCTCTTTCTAGACCTTAATATTTTAAGATTCACTGTGATTTTTCTTAATGTCAATCCTGAGTAAATAAGTGGAAAGATCAGCAGAATAGAGAATGGTATGACTGTTGCTGATCAAGAGGAAAAAAATGCCCAAACCCACAAAATTATGGAAAGCATTCAGAAAATAATAATGTATTGGGTAGAAAATGGGTGAGGCTATCCATTATCACAGATGAAGCATCTTCCTTAGTAATAACTTTGTTGAACCAAACGATATATAGCAAAAATCACAAAGTTGATCAAAACAGTATATCTAAAGTGCAAGGTTTACTTAGTAAAAAGTGCAGCTGATAGATGACTTAGGAAGAATCATATTTAAAAATGACAATATGAAATATAAAAAGTAATTCAATTATCTTAAGTAACAAGTCAGTCTACTTGAGATTCATCTAAGCTTTATCTGAAGTCAACCATTCCCACTATCATGGCCTACAAATCAACAAGAAATTAGAATAAAAAAAATCCCGAATATTTCTCTGACAATTGCAACAAAGGGAAATGAAGAAAGCAAGTGTTCTATCATGGTTATAGGCAAATTTCTATAGTTAGAGATAAGCATGACTTTCACGGCTTTTATTTTGCATTAAGTGGTGATATCTAACACAGTAAGTAAATATAAGGTGAGAAAAGACAGAACTGGAAACATTATATATAAAGGCCTGATCCAGAAGTAAAAGGACCACTAACACAAGCTTGCTTCAGGAAGACAGTTCAGTACCCACTCTTGAGTTGCAAGATTCCACTCATATGGCTTCCACTAATTAGCTGGGGGGGAAAAAGTTCTTTTGAAATATAAACAATCTAATAGGGACATTTGTCACAATATTACATATATTTTCTTTTAGAAATTTTTACAAGCCGTAACTTGTCTTGACAATGAGACCAAGCAAAGCATTTGCTCTTTGTTTATTCCCATTCTTTGCAAATGATCAAGATTTATAAGTATGAAAACTTGTGGAAAATAAATTTTCAATTTTAAATTCAATACTCAGTAGTACTAGGTTTTAGGTCTGCAAATTAATGTTAAACTGTTTCACAAAATTGCTATGTAAAAGGAAGGAACTAGAAGAAGATTTTTCTGATCTATAAATCACAGCTAAACCACACAGCTCAAAGATCGAATACTCAATATTTCAATTTAAGCAACAGAGACCTGAAATCATTGAATAACTTTTGATTACAAACTTGACGACATGCATCTGGTCATGAATATTCTTTAAATAGGAAAAGAGACTGAATCTGTAGAATAAATCACTGTGAATTATCCACCTGCTTCTCTCTGCAAGCATACTCTACCTCACATACTTTTTTCCTGGCACCTTTTTTCCCTCGCAATTCCATGAGCTGGAAATACATACATGAAATGGCTTGCATTCGTCTGAACTCGACCTATTTTATAGCTATAAATAATCTATATTAAAACAAATACATTACAAATTCTGGATAAGAATAAGAGCGTACTAGAGGGAAACACCACTCTTTTTTATATTCTGAAGAGTACGTTCATGTTACAATTGTGACATAGTGGAACTGTATGTAGGCCTGTATGTAGGCATACAGAAGTACAGCTGGACAGAAAATTTTGCATTTTTTCTTCCTGTAAATGATGTCCACAAAAAATATATATTTCAATATTTCAATATCAGAAGTTTCCAGTTGTTATTTCATGAATAGAACTGGAAAATGCATCACATCCAGATTCTTTTATAAGTGCAAACTGCCCTGAGAAAACAGGTTTCATGAGATGTTTTGCCTGTACTTCACGTTGCCTAACCTGTGGCCAGCTGGGATAATTCTTCAAATAGGCCACCAATGTATCTTAGTTTAATTTGCCCTTCTCTTAGTACCTGATAGGTACACCTTCATGATGTGTTGGAAGAGTGTATGGACCTCTAGAAGAAAAATACGTATTTCTTGAGGGCTGCTTCTACTGATAAATATATCAACTTCTGTCATTAGACAAAGAAGTGGTCAGGAACTGTGAGAACAGTTTTAATACCTGCAGCGAACTCCCAGTGAATGCTTTCTCAGGTCCTCTCAAGATCAGTGGAGTTTTAAGCACTATGCAGTTTATATATATGGGCTGGTTTTGTCTGGGGTAGAGTTAATTTTCTTCATAGTAGCTAGTATGGGGCTACGTTTTGGATTTTTGCTGGAAACAGTGTTGATAATACAGGGATGTTTTCGTTATCAATGAGCAGTACTTACATAGAGTCAAGACCTTTTCGGTTTCTCACACCACCCCACCAGCGAGTAGGCTGGGGGTGCCCAAGAAGTTGGGAGCGGACACAGCTGGGACAGCTGACCCCAATGACCAAAGGGATATCACATACCATATGATGTCATGCTCAGCTTATAAATCTGGGGGAAGAAGAAGGAAGGGGGGACGTTCGAAGTGATGGTGTTTGTCTTCCCAAGTAACCATTACACGTGATGGAGCCCTGCTTTCCTGGAGATGGCTGAACACCTGCCTGCCGATGGGAAATAGTGAATTAATTTCTTATTTTGCTTTGCTTGCATGACTGCTTTTGCCTTCCCTCTTAAACTACCTTTATTTCAACCCACGAGTTTTCTCACTTTTACCCTTCTTTCCCCCATCCCATTGTGGGGGGAATGAGTGAGCAGCTGTGTAGTGCTTAGTTGCCTGCTGGGGTTAAACCATAGCAACATACAATGTATCCAGCCATATACCAGGGAATACTTTCTGTAATGCATTCTGGAAAGTGTTGTCTGTTGGACAACCCTTATCAAAGGAGATAGCGGAGAAGGGAGACACTCAGCTTATGGAAACCATGAAGCATTGCCACAGTTCACAAGTACTGGGAATTTGATTAGGGAGGGGAAGCAGAGCTGCAGCTACAAAGTTTTGCAAGGCTTCATGACTTGTTACATCCTTATCATCTTCAGAGGCTTCTTAAATGAAGAGTATGAACATATAATTGTAAATGAAGTCATGTTCATACCAGTTTGCCTTAGCATGTTTTAATTTGCAACTGCATGGCTAAAAGCAAACATATAACCAATTATTACAGCTCTGCAGATGGCTGGTAACACATTAGCTGTGTTAATTCTAAAGTTGTTAGTATTTTGTTTAAGAAATATTTTAAAGTAAAGAAAAGCAAACCAGAAAAACTATTAGTTTTGTAGTCATTCTTGGAAATCACTGAGGTCCACAGTTTGTCATTGGTGTTTTTCTTAATCACATTAAAAGGAAGGCATTTTTGTCTTGGAATTAATATATTAAGTATGATTTTACCTATATGGATGTTAGTGGTAAATTCGTGTTCTGATTTGATTTAGTAAATCAGTAGATCCCATGACATTCTAGGAAGTCTGGCATAAGAATGTTAATAACCAATTTTGAAATCTCGGACAAATTTGTAAAAAAAAAGCCATAAAAGACTTATCAGTCACTGTGTGTGTAATTAGAACAATTTGTAGCAGCATGTGATATAGGCTTCTAACACTATAGCCTGTCTTGCACATAACAGTCCAAAGCACATGAATCTCAGCACATGTATCTTAGCACATGAAATGCAGCTGTGAGAAATCTCTAAATAATTCACATCTCAGACTGAGTTCATGAAGCAGGATTTACTCATCTAATTTTCATGTTCTTTGGCTTAATCAGAAGAAATGGAAATCAGCAGAGAACTTTAGCAAAGTCTTCTGAGACTTCAGCGTTATACCTGTTGTATAAGATTGTGACTTTGAAATTTATCATGGAATAAATATTTATTTTTGTGAATGCATGCACCTGGCTAGATTACACTGCATGTACATTTAATAATGCAATGCCTGAACACCTAAAAAAATATAAATCCTTTGCTTATACTCAAAGACTTGCAAGACTTGAACCACATGTTAGCCTATACAGGTATGCATGTTGGATGTTGTGAAAAGATAGAAACTAGAGTTGCATTTAGCAGACCTCTGTGAGCAAACCTACCTGAGAAACTTGCTTAGGACAATTTTTTCAAAGTTGATGACTTAGGACCATAAATATCAGTGAAAATCAATGGGATTTGGACCCCAAGTAGACTCAGGATAAAACTTTCTGAAGGATTTGCTTTCTCTGCCTCAATTCACCTTGGAATAAAACCATTCTTGCTTGAAGCCAGAGGTAATGCTTTCTTTTTCCCTCCTCTATTTAAATTAAGTTACAATATCAGGCTATTTCTACACTACACAGAATACTATTCCAGCTTCAGTCACGCAATCTACTAATACGGCAGTGTGCAAGTACATACATTATTTTATTCAAACCAATACAGAAATTCACATGAAAAAAATGTCACCTACAACTCTGACAGACTATATTTAAACCTTTAGTGTAGCTTCTGGTACTACTGAAGTCAGTCTCAGGTCTGCCATTGTTTTTATGGAATTAGGATTTAGCTCCCTGTAGTAATGAACTTTATAGAACAAACCATGCTTTGTGAATCAGTTAAGCATTAAGGAAAGCTTTAGGGAAAAATAGTAAGAAATTGTCCCTCCTTAGGCTAGGAGAGACAGCAACAAAGTTGATCTTAGAAGGATTTTTCAATCAGTCAAACTCAAATACCTTTTCTAAAATAATTCTGATCTGTGGAATGATGATTTACATCAAAAAGTCTTCCACTTAAGGTGAGTGGGCAGTACTGGAAAATGTGTATTGCTTTAAATGATGGACCTCTATATGAAAGAAGACAGAAGAAACAGTCTTTAGCACAAACTGCCAATGACACATGAATAAACGCTCAATAAGGTGAAAAAAAAAATTATGTCTTTTGCCTACAGAACAGAGTAAACCACTAGTTGAAGTCCCAGGAAATTGATGATAAAAATGCATAAATAAAAACAAAAACTCCCTCTTGTGTTATTTAGCTCTTATTTTTCTGAAATAGGTGTTTAAACAAAATGGAAAGAAGAGCTGTTTCATGGCTAGACTGCTTTATAAAAGAAAATGTTACAAACTGGCTTTTATGATCACTCTTTTTTGCAGTGACTTCTAAACTATAGACTCTAGCAAGTGTCACAGGATGATCACAAACAATTTAAAGTGATGAAATTTCTATCTTGAGAACCAGAATGTTACTAGTACTATTTTGACCTGATTCGGCACTAGGGAATTAGAAAAACTGTGTAAAAACCCTCAAATACTGCAGATGAAATGTACGTGGCTTACAGCTGCAAAAGTTCATGGTTTATTTTTTGATGTAATCGTGTCCTTTTCTTACAAAATCTTTTCCAGAGATGGTGAATTAATAGAGGAAATAGAATAAGTATGAAATTCATTGCTTTGCAGGTGAAGCATAAAATATCCTTTCACCTGTTCCTTAAATTTAAGAGGTTAAATTAAGAGGTTCCTTAAATTTTCACCCATGCAGGCCAATTTTATTCCTATTGACATAAATAGTTGCTTTACCACTAACTTAATTAGAAGCACAACCAGATATTTCAAAATGTTCTGTTATTAAAAAAGACCTTCAAATATTATCCAAAATTTATGCTATTGGAAGAAGATAAGTTCACAGTTAAAAATAAAATTAATTATTCAGCCAGGTCAGAAACTCTTTTTATTTATTATTTGCATTTTCAGATCCAGTAGACTTATTGTATAAATTGATCTTTCAGTTTTTGTTTTTCATTCTCTAATCCTTTTCCTGATATATCTGAGTAGAAGTGGTTCAACTTAACTCTTAGTTAATGCAAGAATTGTTCATGGATAGGGAAATGAAGAGCAAAAATTCATCCATGCAACTTAGCTAGCTGTTGATATCTTGTTAAAAATCTACAAATTGGTAGCCTAAATTCAGTATTTTCTGTGTTGTGACTTCAGTAAGAGTTGATTAAACATTTAACATTGCTTTGGAAAAAGTTGTTACGTTAGAACCACATTGACACATGACAAAAGACAGTTTAACTTGCATTAGTGGCATGAGGACTCTGAAATAATATCAAATTGTGTCTGCCCTCTTGGATCACTGGAGGAAATCAGTCTGGCATAACATTTATATAATATCAAACGCTGGTGAAAAAGATGAGTTTCTTGACTAAGTTGTATGGAAGCAGGATGTAGGTGTGCTGCTTTAGGCAGAACTCCATGGCAATGTAAGAATGAACATCATAAGGATCATTCAGGTAAGAGCTTGAAGATCTTGGATTCCACCTAGTTTAGGGATCTTAATTTGTCAAAGTTAGAGTCAATCCTCATTCCTGAGCAGGTCCATACATACAGTATAGAAGTAGGGATATTGCAAACATCTGTTCTGGAAAGCAGTTTGCAGAGAATGACCTACCTGGTGGATACAAAATTGAATATGAGGTAGTAGTGTGCCCTCACAAGAAAAGAGAGCTAATGGTATCCTGGGCTGCTTTAGGCAAAGAATAAAGTTTGAGGGAGGTGATCCTTCCCCTGTACTCAGTACTGGTGAGGCCACATCTGGAATGCCAGGTCCAGTTCTGGGCTCTCCAGCATGAGACAGAGTACAGAAAGTCCATCAAAGGGTCACTAAAATGATTAAGGGACTCGAGCATCTCTCATACAGGGAAACGCTGAGAGAACTGGGACTGCTTAGCCTAGAGAAGAGAAGGATCTGAGGGCATCTTATCCATGTACACAAGTGCCTGAAGGGAAGGTGCAAAGAAGAGGGAGCCAGGGTCTTTTCAGCGGTGTCCAGTGACAGGACCAGAGGCAATGGGCACAAACTGAAACACAGGAGGTTCCTTCTGAACATCAGGAAACACTTCTTCACTGTGTGGGTGACTGACCACTGGCACAGGTTGCCAGAGAGGTTGTGGAGTCTCCATCTTTGGAGATATTTGAAAGCTGTCTGGACATGGTCCTGGGCATCTGGCTCTAGATGGCCCTGCTTGAACAGGGAGGGTTGGACAAGATGACTTCCAAGAGGTCCTTTCCAACCTCAACCACTCTGTGATTCTGTGATTCTATGAGACAAGTAGATGTCCTGAGTGAATGTTAGGTAGTTACTGAGTAGTGATCCCAGCCTCACTCCAATATGCATCTAGGCTGCTAGCTCTTCAGGGTAGCAATAAAGCTATTTTATTTTATTTTGTTTTATTTTATGATATAATTTTATAAAAAATTCACCATAGGATGGTTCTGTAGAAATATTGTCTGCACACTGATTTATGAAGGAAGAAATGAGCCTTATATAAATGAAGCAGGCGAGGAGTTGTAACAATATCGGGTCTATTCTCAAACCAGAAGTAAAGAGGTCTTGCCCTAACTAATTAATGAATAGGTCTCCCATACCTATTCCCTCCAGTTACTTTGGATTTAGAAAGCTTAATTAGCTGCTGCTGCTAACAGAGGGATCAAGGTATACGAAGTGGTAGGAAGAGTTGAAGTCAAGTAATGAAACATCTGTTTGGGTCCAGTCCTATTATACCAGAAATAGAAGTAGAACAAAGCCAGTCTCTCCATCCCAGCTCAGACTTTCCCTATGTGAGAAGCAGCTGTGTTTCTCATATGTCCTTACGTCACTATGAGATCCTCAGCTGCAGAGGAACACTTTTTGCCCAGAGTTAAGTGGAAGTTGAGGAATTAGCCCCCCACAGGAAATCTGTACCAACTTATTGCTCACTGTTGCTGGGAACGGGGAAAGGAATGAAGGGAAAACTTGCTTCTTTGTGGGCTTTGACAAGTATTCTCTATTGCTTTTATTTAAAATATTAGAGTGACAGGATAATGGCATTTTCCCATTACTTTCTGATTCATATCTAAAATTTTACTAATTCTGCTAACTTCATTGTATCTCATAAGTCATATTATTCTCACTTGGGTCTGTGGCTTTCTACGTCATTATAATAATCTTTCCACATCATTATAGTAATCAATTAAGATGTTTTAAAGAAAGTCTTCTGTCATTAAAAAATCCTGAATTACACTAAGCTGAATCAATGTATCTGTGTAAAAAGACTGTGTATGCAATGACAGTACGCAACAGCCACATAGTTATATTTAGAGATACAACATAGCGATACAGTCCAGTGACCTGTGCTATAGAATATTCTATACTTTAGAAATTAAGTAGTAGAGGGGATATTTACTTATTTATGTACTTATTTTTAATGCCAGAATAAGAAGAAATAAAAGGCTTGATGATATCAGACTCCCTGTATGTAGGTCTCGTTCACGGAAGTATTAGCAATTTGGCTCAGTGGATTATGATGGAGCTTTTTCAAAGAGCTGAAGGATATTCAGTCTGGCAGGTACATTTATACTGTGATCAACATATCACAAAATAATCTATGATGCTAGCAATTTGTTCAGAAAAGTTGCAGTGTGTTAGGAAATGAATAATATGACATTATTTGAACAATATTTTTCATAAGGCACTAAAGAAATTGTTTCATTTAAAAAATAGTTAGCTGTATGGAAATAGCTTGGGTAACAGTGTACCTAGTATGTCAAATGATATGGCTTAATATCATGTGTGTAACAATGAGTCAAGTTCCTTGCTGGAGCTGGGTTCCAGCTTCTATGGAAAAACATTTCTCTGTTGTGTCCAGGTGTGTCTATTGAGATACCTGGGTCTTTTCTCATAAGATCTCTTTCAAAATTTTTGAAGAGTTTCAGAGTCAGCATCACTATTGTAACATCTCTCCAGAAAATGGATAATCTGTTTGGATAAATATAAACTGCATATATGACTAATTCATGTTATAATCATGATGACGAATCTTTCTCATTTCAACTGAACATACACATAATTGAAAATACAGAGGGTGGGGACAGAGTGGGTAGAGAGAAAGCACTTCCAACCTTAAGCTTCTTACTTGCTGTTCAGTATATTGGAACATGAAAAAAATAGTTTCAAAGAAAAGACATATTATGCAAAAGTTTTCTTATGCTTTAATAAACTTTGGGTGGCCTGTTTAAAAACAGCTTCATATGTATACACAATTTTCATATGCCCAAATGACTTTTAGCTAAAATTATACCAGAGTGCATAATTACATAAAAGCTGCAAAACCAGCAACCTGTAAATTGTGGCTTGTGACCATAATTTAACTGTAGGTGGAGAGATTAGGTAGAAAATTTATGTAAGTGTCTGCTAACATGGTTTAGAAATATACTATTCTTTGGAATACTTGACTACATTAAGAAACAAAGAAACAAACTATTTTATTGATCTTTTGCTCTTGTGTTACAAACTGATGTTAATATAAACTCATACTTAAACTGCTGAAGTTGTATCTATGCTAGTGTTATGGAAAAATCTCAGCACTGCATGTGGTCAAAACCTTTAACAGTGGTTTGAGCCCTTATCTCCTTTTTTTTTTTTTTTATTCTCCCAAGTGACTTTCACAAGGTTCTTTCTTTTTCCTTATTCTCCTCTTCTTCCCTTCGTGCAGATCTCTTTCACCTGTAATAGTCACTTCATTTCTCAGTGAAGTAGATTCTTATGGATTTAAGTAGCATATGTTGTAGGTTTGTTATATTACCTGTTTAATTTCCAGGAAGATGCAATTCTTCTTTCTCATTTTCCTTTCTTTTCCTTTTGTTTTTGTGAACCTTATTGTCTCCTACAATAATTTTAACTGTATTAATGGTGATTAATTAAAGTCAGGATCAGAATGTAGACCTGCTATGAGATTTTAATCTAACAGCACAAAGGATGGTAAAGATCACAGAAAAGAGTTTCTAACCAAGCGAGAACACTCTTCAATACTTTCTAAGCTCACTAAACTAGACACCCCCCCGCCCCCCCCCCCCCCCAAACTCTTCAGTTTTACTTAGTCCACAGATTATTTCCAATGAACTCTTGGGCTTAAGGATAACAGAGCAGACCTCATAATAATTCTTTCAAGTGAGAATTCATAAAGTAGAAACAATGTGATGTTTAAAGAAGGTATTATAATTCAGCTCTAAGTCTCATTTTAAGCACTGTAGACTGATGAATTCAGAGTTAGTGATCTGAGTGAATGAAAATTATTAGAAGGACAACATTAACCCTTGTTAATGCCTATCTAACAGTGAGTTAGCCTATTTGGAGAAAAACACGTTAAAAGTTGTGTAGAAGCCTTTTCTCCATTTCTTACCTCACTACTTAAGAGCGGGAGAAGTCACAAATTCTTCCTGATAGAATACTAGAAACTGCGGTACTTCCTGTTTCATTTTTTAACAATGTTTCAGTCTCTGTTTTCAGCTTACCATCGTCGCCACTGTGTCTATTACTATGTTTTAATCTCTGAACTAATAATTTCCAGAAAATCTCTCTCTTCTTCTCACTTCATCTGTCCATCATAATTTTTCTGTTGTTTCCCTAGAGCTAGATGATATCAGTTGTGATTATTTTCCTATTATGAATTGTGAATTCCCTGAAACAATGACTGTGAATGGGATTTTAACAGCCAACAGGGATTTACAAAGTTCAATGCAAGTCCTGTAGTTAGCATATCTCTTTATATATTTATGTTGTTTAATATAGTATTGGTGCTTTCTACAGAATATGTACTGGTAGTGCCTTACATGATCACATAACTCTGAATAATGAGACATATTACTTTGTAGAAAAATTTATTAATATGTAGACTTACATTTAATAGACATTACTTGTTATATTTATATATTTAGTATTCCATAATCATATTTACTCATTAAAAATATAATAATATTAACAGCATCTAGGAATGGATAGTAAGGATATGGTAACATAATTTTGTATAAGAAACTGAAAGGTATTTAATAATAATAATAATAATAATACAGTGCCATCCTTTTAGGATTCTTTGAGCTACTGCAGGAATAATTTCAGTATGTACATTACTAAACTTTTCAATTTTTTTTTTTTTTAATAAACAAAAATGTGGAGAGCAAAATGTCAGTGGCCTGCACACAGAACATACAGCAATAAAACTCAGTTATGGATTTCAACAGTAGATCATAGCCTTAAATTTCTGTACTTGTTTAACTACAAGTAATACCTAATTTCCTGTTATGTCCATGTGTTATTGCTCTTCTGTTCTCTCTCACTCTGAATTTTCTATGTTTTCTAAGATTTTTTGAAATGACTAAAAATGCCATTTACTGCTTCACACTAAACATGCAATAATCACCAGGTCATAGTAAAAAAAGCTAAGTATTAGGGGTCAGTATTCAACTATTTAAAGAAAAAGAAAGTAACATCTTAATAGAGAACTTCCTAGGGTGTCTCTCATTGAATGTTTGTTTGCTCAGCTATTTTAGTCCAAGTTGTGGAGCTCTTATATTGGTCAATTTATAATAATTGGAGAAAATACTTTAATTTAAAAAAATAAATAAATCAGTCTTTCTGCAATTCTCTTGGGACTGCAGCAACAAAAATAGCACTAGGTAACATTTGTTAGAATACTATATCTTGCTAAATCAAGTATCATAGAAAATTTCTAAGCATATTAATTTTTAGACAATCATCTCTGCCAATTAAAAGTATTATCCCATCAGAAATTAATCAGGCTTATTTGACAAAAAGTTGTCTGGTAGGAATTATGTTTCAATCTTTTGCTTCTCCATCTGTTCTTTGTAATCTTTCTATTATTTTGTGCATCAGTGATTTACAGTTTCTTGTGTTTTTTAATATAAATACAATATTGGTAACTTTCCTGTTTTATGGAATCTCTCTGATGTTTAAGAATTTTTAAAATTGTTTGTCACCTACTCCAATTAGTGATTAGTGGGTTCTTGGAAGGTAGTTACTGGACTTCCTTGTGGAGAAAAATTGAGGTGGCCTAATGAGCGCCAGCTGATTCAAGAGCCAAAACAGGTGAAGGGAATTGTGAGCAGACATGTGATCATTGCCGGAAGGAAGATATAAGGAGACGAATTGGGTGAGAGAGAGGGGCAATGGAGAGAGAGACTGTGGGACTGCCTCCTTATGATAAAGGCTCCAGTATTGTAACAATAAAGGATTTTGTGCATGTATATGTGAGGGTCTGTGCAATCAGACGCCACACCTCCTGATAAAACTGTGTTAATGTGTAATCTGTCTTAGCCATCACCTTCCTCAGTTCTGTGTGACCTTTAAAATACTACATGTATTTCACATGTTATAAGCATATCAGTTTGCTTCCAAATACACAAACAAGGCATCTGTTGGATTTACCTGCTATTTCAGGTTTCTGAACAATTTTATTTGTTTGAATCCAGCATGCCTTTCACACTCTAGGTAGTCTCCTTGGTTTAGACCTCCAGTGTATCGAAGTGCTTATTACACATATTAGAAGAGGTAAGACTTCGGTCTCTTTGTTTTTTTAAAGTATTTTGAAATACTTAAATGACTAATATACCCCTCCTTATTATGCTTCCTATTGTCACAAGATTATTTGCTCGTGTTCCTTTAGTTTTCTACTTGCTTTTCAACAGTTTTCAACCCAAAATTTAAAATTGATTGCAAACTACTTCTTTATTATTGCTCTTCTTTTTCTAGTTACTGCCTTTGTCACTGAACTAGGATGACATTTTAGCTCTACCTGCTTTCTTTCTTGATTGTGGACTTTTCTGGCCATCCAGCATACTCTTTTTAAAGAACTCTTAAAGTTCTTGTATTTGACACTGTCCTCTGCTTGCTTATAATGAATGTAATCACGACTATCACTGATCTCTAGTCAATACTGTCTTCTCATTCAGTGATTAATTCAGGCGATAATGTGTAGTATCTCTTGAGATATTATTAAAGTAGGAAGACTCACAAAAGAAAAACTAGTAAACAGCTAAAAGGAAAAAAGTAAAATTGTACTTAATTGTGTCACAGTCTTTCAGCCTAATTGCAGCATTAGTTGATACCATTTAATTAAATGAAATGATGGAGGAGATCTGAGATGTTAAAATGGAATTGTAATTATGCATAAATAGGAATACTCTTTTAAAAAGGTTATAGGGGACAAGCATATGATATATATATGAAATATCAAAAGCAAACTTTTAAAGGGGAAAATTTTGTGAAATTACATCTGTTCTGTAATTTCAAGTATTGGGAACAACAAACTGGGGGAGGTATTACTATATGAAAATTTAAGCACTGCTGTCAATTCTTGAGTACCTCCACAAGATAAAAATGTCTTTTCACTAGAAGATTTATTTCTGTATCACAGAATGATCTGTGATTATGTGGCTGTGGTTTAGAGCCTACGTATAGAGAAAAAATTTTGTGCAACAGTTGCAAGGGACTGGAAATCTCCTTGAAACTATTTCCAGTTGCCAGAGCTTTACACCTAGACTAAAATCTGAAGCTATTTCCATGTTGATACTTGCTAATCATGCAGGGCAACTAAAAGCAATCTCAAAAGGTGGAGACTATGTTAAAACTGAATAAATGCATAGCCATATTACAATATGGTCTGAGAAAAAGATTAAGGTAATAAATAACTCCTGTGCTGCAGAAAAGAAGGGAAAATTCTAAAACTTTCCTTACAGGGCAATTTTGACTGGGAAAGCAAGGCTTAAGCTTTACGTTTCAGTTATTTTAATGAAAAGTCATGGTATAGAAAATAACGTCTCCTCATAAAATTGTACAGAGAAACATCTCTGCAAACACTTAGGTTTTAATAGCATTTTTTTCCTGGCACGCTGCCACTGCTTTGATTTTGGTTTAGTATATAAAATAAGCATTGATAAAAAATGGAGGAAGGCCAGGATTTGTGAATTCTTTTACTAGCATTTTATGAAATGCTTTGTTTATTTGGAAGCTAATAGTGCAGAGATTACCTCCTACTTTATAGGACTGAATACATACTTACTAGGTTTCATGTCTCCCTTGGCAGATTATACCTAAACAATTGAAGTACATCAAGTAGAAAAATTCACGTGGTGGAAAGGAAGATGGTTTATGTATCTGCACAAAATAAAAGCTGCTTTACACACTGAATTCTGTTGCGGTCCTATCTGTAACTCAGGTTTTCCAGGCTTGAAAACTGACAATCTTTTCTACCACGTAAGTAGTAAACTGTGAGAATCTGTAACTAAGAGTCTCTCTATTTTTTTTTTCTTTTTTTTTTCAAAATGTACTGTTCTTCCTCAGGTGTCATCAGCCCCAAAACGCTGAGCTTGACAGGGCAGTAAAACCACTGCTCAGAGTCACTCAGAGTGAGAACTCTGTCAGTTTTAAATTAAAATGCTGGAAAGATAAAATGAGTTAGTGCTTGTTGTACATGAGAGTCTAATTTCACAGTTACTGAATCACTCTTTGCTCTGCCCTTATATGTTGAAACAGAAAAATGTAGGGACTGTAGGGGGAGAAATCTCAAAGAAATCTCAAAGTTATCCTGTCTCTATGTAAAACAGCAAAATGTGTTTCCATTCACAGCAACGGTGTCTGCTCATTAGTAGTTACCTTAAAAGAAAAAACAATTGGCAAGCCTTCCTTCTCCAGCTCTTTCTCTGTTTTAAAACTAGGACTTAGACTGTTCTTGCTTCCATTTTCATTTGCAAAAGCTGCCAAGCGTATTATCTGTGCTGACAGACCTATGCCATGTAGATACTTTATTTTAAATTTTTAATAAGAATTTGGAATAGCTGAATTTGATAATATGTTGAAATCAAAACCCTTGCAAGGCCAGACTTCCATTAACTCAATAGAAAGTTTAATGATTCCATTGCTTTTTAAGAGAAATTCAGAGGTCGCTATTAATCTGCCAGTAAAACTCTGGAAAAGGTGATGTTCTATTTACACTGGCAAATGTGTTATGGAAGTTGTCTATTTCTAAAACAAGAAAAGTTACTTTAAAAATGAATTTATGATCCTCTGAAAAAAAGACTTACTAAGGTTATGTGTGACAGTTAGGCGCTGTCTTCCACTAAGTGATCTTAGGAAATGGTAGCCAGATTAAGGAAGATAAAATCTGTACCTAATAAAAAAACATTGACAGACTTATTCATGCCATGTCTTTCTATTCATACTAAGGCATTCATTTCTTGACAGTAAAATGCATTATTTAAGTATGTCCATGTAGAAAAAAACAAATGTTTTGCTCTATGAGAAATTGCTCCTGAATCTCTTTCCTAAAAGCCAATTTTGAAACAACTTGAAATACTATTAAAATGAATACATGATACTTCATTTTAAACTTTTATGTTGGAATCTCTCATTTGTAAGGAGCACTTAGAAAAACCAAAAACAGATATTACAGCATAGCAGTAGCCTGAAGGTGCTTTCCTGTTCAGAGTGAATTAATTACAAATCTTATTTTATATATTTATGATGCACAAACTGAAATTATTATTATCTAGTGAGGGAGTTTATTAATTTATTTCCCTACTAGTGAAGGAAATTAAATGAGCCAACAACATGCCTTTGCTGCAAAGAAGGTTAATGGTATCTTGGATGGCATAAGGTGAAGTATTGCCAGCAGGTCGAGGGAGGTGATCCTTCCCCTGTACTCAGCACTGGTGAGGTCACACCTGGAATGCTGTGTCCAGTTCTGAGCTCTCCAGCTCAAGAGAGATAAAGGTAGCACAGAAAGTCCACCAAAGGATCACTAAAATTATTAAGGGACTTCAGCATTTCTCATACAAGGAGATGCTGAGAAAGCTGGGACTGTTTAGCCTGAAGAAGAGAAAGATCTGAGGGGATCTTATCCATGTACACAAGTGCCTGAATGGAAAGTGCAAAGAAGAGGGAGCCAGGGTCTTTTCAGTGGTGTCCAGTGACAGGACCAGAGGCAATGGGCACAAACTGAAACACAGGAGGTTCCTTCTGAACATCAGGAAACACTTTTTCACTGTGTGGGTGACTGACCACTGGCACAGGTTGCCCAGAAAGGTTGTGGAGTCTCCATCTTTGGAGATATTTGAAAGCTGTCTGGACATGGTCCTGGGCATCTGGCTCTAGATGGCCCTGCTTGAACAGGGAGGGTTGGAGAAGGTGACCTCCAAGAGGCCCCTTCCAACCTCAGCCATTCCATGATTCTGTGAGATACTTCACGGAATAACTAATTGTAATGAACATGCTTGCTTTCTTCTGTTCTTCTGTTGTTTTCTTTAGTGATCCATGTATATGACCAGTAAAATGCCTGCAAGCTGGTTTGAGATCATGTGCAGATGTTAGTAGCTATCAACAACTTGCTAAAAGTAATTTCACTATATTCAAGTATATGCTTTATTTGCATGTGTTTTAAAAAGTTTATAACAGGCAACACACACAAAACCAAACCCTACCTTTACTTTTAAGATCAGTGACTTAATTGTTACCTTTCAAATAAAGAGACTGAAACCCCAAAACTCACATAAGCCATATAACGGTTTGTGTGTGTTGTTACTTATCCCTGTGATTAGATTTATTATGAAAAGAAAAAAAAATTTGGTACTGGGAGTTTTGAAAATTTTGGTGTGGTTGTTTCCACTGTAATGTGTTGATAGGAAAATTTCTGCAGAGTAGAGGCGGAATGTAATGGTCTGTAGGTCAGAGTATTTTCCAGGGTTTCAAGTTCATAGCCCAGCCTGATTTATACTGCTGACAACAATTGAAGTCCTGGACTAATGCCCTGACTGAGCACTAGACTGGTAAGGTGGACACATTGTAGCTGTCACAAAATTTTTAGAAAGTTACTATTTTTTCTAGCATAAGACCAGAAACGCATGTTTAAACCTAAAAAAGAAGTCAAAATGGAATTCTTGTTTTCTGGCCAGCCTTAGTTGGTGGAACACTGAGGGCTTTAAAAGCTTATCACCTACACTTTGTATTGCACCCAGCAGCTCTAATTTTCATTTCAAAGGAACTTTTCTTGCCAAGAGTACCAAAGTTCTCAAAAAAACCCTGGAGAAAATTCTTAGTCAAATACCCCATTATTCACTGATTCCTCAGCCTGACTTGAGAAAATTTCTGTTCTTCTGTGATAATGAACTAAACTTTTTTACTGAAGGTATTGTGAGGATTATTGGTAGCAAAGTATGTTAGGCAGGAATATTTTTGAATACCGAAACTGAGGCAGGGTACAGTTTTTTAAAGGGTGCTGAACACTAACATTTTCACACAAAGTACATACTTCATCTGCTGGTTCCGAAATATAAACAGGGAAGCCATTTTGTACCATGATACAAGCCATACTAATGTGGAAAAGACCATTATCATATTACCGGAATGGGTATGTAGTTACTGTAACAAATCCCTAAAATCCAAGATTTCAATTTATCAAAGTTGTCAAATCTTTGTCCAAAATAGCACTATGATTTTTCTCATGGAATAAGAAGTTTCAGAGGTTTTTATAATAAAAAGGCAAGTAGGGATGAAGAAAAACAAGTGATAAAGCAAAACAATGAGAATGTGCCTTGTTAGTTTCTCATTATATCTTGCTACCTTTTTTATTTGTGTTTGCTAATTGCATTTGGAAGGAAAACAAAGGAAAAAAAAAAGTATTTCCATAAGGTAGGAGCATGAAATATGATTAATTTAATAAGACTGCAGAGCAAAAATACAGTAAATTACAGGTTGCCCAGAGAGGTGGTAGATGGCCCATCCCTGGAAACATTCAAGGTCAGGTTGGATGGGACTCTAAGCAACCTGATGTAGTTGAAGATGTCCCTGCCCATGGCAGGGAGGTTGGACTAGATCACCTTTAAAGATCCCTTCCAGTCCAAACTATTCAATGATTCTATCATTCTAAATTGATTAATAGGGAAAAAATGGTTCTGCAGAATTTGTCAGATATCTCCAACAATAGAAATTTATCCCAAATGCTTTAATGTGAAAAACCGAAATCTATCAAATGCAAGTTAAAACCAGAAAAATAGCTGAATTTTACTAACTGAAGTAGTAGCAGTAGCTTTGTCAAAAAGTTCCTTATAATTTTCATGTCTGCTTCTAAGCTACTTTTAGAAAACAAGAAAAATGAGAGTGCACAGTATAGGGAGACATAGGTTGGTTATATAATTCTTTGCATGGTGTAGTTTGAACTAAAACAAAAGTGGCTTCTCTGACAGAGTTAGCAATGCCTTTAGTTTATCATAGTGTTAAACAGCATCCAAATTGCAGTAATATTACTCCTTTTTAGTCAAAATATCCATTGAGTTCAGTGTGGACATTTTGAAAGCCAGGGACTCCTTTGTGAAGGAAAAGGATGTTTCCTGGCAGAGGTGAGGTGACTTGCTATGGCAGTCCCTTTGCCATTCATTATACATGCCAACACTGCTGCTATAAGTGAAGGATTTCAAACTACAATGTTTTTGTCTGATTTTACATAATTGCTGAAAATGTAAACAATAGGATTTAATTAATTAAAAAGTCCATTTTTAGTTGCTTGTCTAAATATCTCTTTTAAATTATATTTCATTTTCCTGTAGTCACTTGTTTCCTTGGGAGGATCTCCCTTTGTTAAACAGTTCTTTTACAGATATGAAAACTATCTGTCTCATTATTCCTGTGTCCTGCAAGCTCCTGGGTGAAAAAAAGGAACTGTTTCTGCATGTTACTTCCTAGTCAGGTCATTGTCTTAACAATGACTGTTTCATGTGAATGCTGGCAGTAGTTGGAATACTGGCAGTAGTTGGAACATTTCTCACAAATCTGTTACAAGGAAGAGCCAACCCTTTCCTCTCCTTTCTTTTGCCCAAACGTCAGGGCAGCACTGTTGAATTTGAACGGTGGAGAGCTGCAGATACTCAGTACTTCAGAAATGAGGGAAGGTTTTCATGGGCTTCACACTCCCAGGATGATGCAAAATACAAAACCTTGTCATAACTTTTCCTTGATGTCTTCCATGATACTTTTTCTACTGTTGCTCTCTGTGTTAAATCTTTTTAATCCTGGGGAGCCTTATTCAGTCCCTACTCAGAGCAGGTTACCGGTGGCTAACACAGAAGCACAGGATCTCTGTGAATATGCCTTAGTTTCCTGTGGATAATCCAAAACTTTTCAGGATTGGGATAAGTTTCAGGATTGCTCTATTCTATGGCATACTCTCGAGTTTCCTTGCAGAACAATCAGATTATGTTCTGTGATAATTTTATTTCTTTTTTCTACTTTGGCACACAAACAAGCTCTTTCAAATACAACATGATATTGTTAATGATTTTTTAGAAAGAACTGCTATGAAAAAATATCTTGTAACATCTTAAAAGACCTTTCATGTTCTTGCTATAAAATTGTTTTGTCACCTATGTTCATCGAACATTAGATTCCACTTTCCGCTCTGTAACCAGTAAATTCATTTATATCACTCCCATTTAGTAGCTTTTATACTCACTCGGTACTCAACCCCTGTGGATGTAAATCACTATAGAAGACACACAGACATCTGTAAGGATGCAGGTGCCAGAATTTGGGAGAATTTCTTACATACTTACCCTTCAGGGAGGCTTGATCTGCTAAGCACCAAGCAGCTTGCACATATACCTCTCTATATGCATAGTTCTCCTTCACTGAGCCCAAGCACCTCAGCACACAGGTCCCTCCAAGCTTAACTGAGGTCTAAAAACTCTTAAAGTTGCTTGAAGGTTTCATAATATTCTTACACCCTTAATGTTACCGATTATTTTAAATTATGTACAAAACATCTCCCAACTATCTTAACGATGTACAAAAGACTGCCCTGTGTAAACTGCATTTACAGGAGTGGTTTCTACTGACTATTCATAAGGGCCTTATTGGATGCAGCCTGGCTAATTCTGCAGCAAGATTTCCCGGGGCAGTGGCTGGACTGCCCAGACTCTCCACCCAGGGAGTTAGTCAATACACCAAAGCACGTAAATAAATAGTACTGGGGCCCAGCTGGGGCTGCCTGGGGGCAGTCAAGGACTGCTCCCACCTGGAGAGCTCCTGTAAAAATTAGACCAATATTTTGCTGCAAATCTGGCTAGAAGTTACTCAGTCTCCCCATTCCAAGTTGGTCCATTGCCTCCAGTTGGTCCATTGCCTCTCTTGTGCAGAGCCTTGTTGGGCAGTTCCTGCACCAGCCAGGGAATTGCCTGTTGCAGTGCACGCAGGCACAGCTGTAACAATAAGACAACCTTGAATCTCAACCTTTTATCACATTTAGAACTTAAATTCCACAGACCTTGCTGCATTCTGAAACCCAAATAAAGCACTTTACATGGAAGTCAGATGGAAAGCTATAATCCTTCCATCCTCTCCCTGAGGTGAATGCTATAACCACAAGGTTATAGTTCCGTTTGGGTGTGTAAGGCAGGAGTCTGACAGTTGTATTGAAACCAGAAAGAAATACCTTAATTTCTTTTCTGAGCAGGATCTATTAGAACAGAGAGACAAAAGGATGCAACACTTTGAAGTCTGTCAGGCCGCTTGGTTCTAAGTGGGAAGTTACAATGTTTTATACAATATTTTCTGGGTATACCGTGTGTTAGAATAATGGCTTTTCTTTCACTTTTCTTTTATTTTTTATTTCTACTTTCTTCTTCAGATAAGTATCTCAGAAATGTTTACTCTCCTTTCCATTTATTAACTGGAAAAGTGTTTAGAAACTATTAAATCTCAAGAACCGTAAGTTAAAATATTTGTTATTCTTTGTTACTGAAAAAAACAGTTTTGTTTTTTTTTTGTTTTACCTTCCCCCTTCTGCAATGTTTCTTGAAAGGTAAAAATGGAGTGGGATTTTAGATTTAAAAACATAATAGTACCCCCGCTCAAAAACTGTTTCCTTAATATGTCTGACTTTTTTTTTCAACATCTTACAGATTTTTCCATAAACTAGTCTAAAATTGAGCTATGTTGATGAAAGAAAAATAAGAAAAAAGCTTTAAAAATTGTCTCTAAGGATTTTAAAAGGATTAAAAAGGTCATGGACAGGATTTTTTGCTTTGGAAAGCCTCAGTGCTTACCAAAGGAAAAAATATCAAAACATGATATATTTGCTGCTTGGTTTGTTGGTAGTTTTTTTTCTTTTTTCTTGTAGTTGTAGGTAAATGACATAAAATACTCAAATGTATTCCAGAGTAACCTTTTCAAAGGAGACTTCTGTGTTTCAATGTGATTGCAAGAATGGAACAGGCTTTTAGAAACTAAAAGTATGACGTAGTGGTCAATCAGGTTGTTATAGTTTCAGCAGTGACATCTGATCATTTTGCTATACTCTTGTTTTAAATAATATCACCACTATAAAGCAAAATTACTGGAAAAGAACAAATATGCTTAAATTTATAAACAGTTAGAAAACCTATCAGAGAAATAGATTGTGATAAGCAGAAGCAGTAGATCCAGATCCTTTTCCATTGCATGACGTTACATGGTATGGAGTATGTCTTTGGTTAGTTGATGTCAGCTGTTTCATCTATGCCCCTCACATCATCTTGCCCACCCGCAGTCTACTTGCTGGAGAAGGCCGCAGTGAGAAACAGAGAAGGTTTTGAGGCTGTGCAAGCACTGTTCAGCAATAACTAAAACATTGGTGTGTTACCAACACTGTTTTGGTGACAAATCTAAAAGACAGCACGCTACAGGCTGCTATGAAGAAGGTTAACTCTATCCCAGCCAAACCCAGTAGAAGGAGTAAGTCAGGACTATGTGATCTTTAGGCACTACTTACGTGCCACTAGACACAAGCAGCTCAAGAAATACCAGTAATTTAGAAATTACTCGGAAATTTAGGAAGTGGTTATTACAGCATTTGCACAAATCAAACATATGTAGCGATCAAAAGTTGTAAGCGTTCGGAGGAGAGTTTTGATCATTGTGTCATTTTTTAAAAACTATATTTTCTCATTTGTTTTGAGTTCAGTCCTGTTTCCTCTTTTAGAAGCAGATAGTCTATCCTCTCACAAGTATTGTCACAGATATTTAGAGTTATTCAGATATACAGGATGAATATACAGACTTGGAAATTCTAAAGTTCCCATAAACAGCTATTCTTGTAAGAATGGTCTCAGAGAGGGTAGCATTGCCAGTTAAGAAAAGCAAAATAATCTGATACTTGGACACAGGACACAAAGAAATACACAGGGAAAACTTCCAGTTACTCAGAACTGCTAAAATCCATGATTTTTCATATCCTTAGGGAATGTGTACCTATCTAGATTCTCTGGCTTCAATGTAGATCATTAGATACCTGATGTTATAAGTCACTTGTAGTTTGTAGCAATAAGAAGTGCAATTTCTATTTTATACAATACTTGGAATTTTATTTCCATAGCTGTGTGTTTCACTTTATATAAAATATGACATTTAACAAGCCTATAATGGATATTTGTTAAGGGCACTGTTAAACAGCTTCTTTAAAATTATTTGAATTCAATTTTTCTTGAGTATCAAATAAAAGGTGTATTTGTGAGGTCTTTCTTTTAATAAAATTGTTTAGAGTAAGTTTCTATGGGAAATTCAGAAATGCTGTTGAAAGTACAAGTTACTTCAGTATGTATCCTGGTGAATTGCTACACTCTGTGAATTAGGCTTCCTCTGACTGGCTTATCACTGCTGTTTCACTACAGCAGCAAACGAAATAGCATAGTATGTTCCAAACACAATAGTTTCCTTTTTCTGCTGTTTCTTTGGCCTGAAATATACATTTCTGATTTTAGTATTTTAGGGATTTTTTTTTTTACAGTGATTATTCAGTCATATTGCAATATAGAGAGAGATGGTTTCTTTCACACATATTTATTCACTCCTCCATACACAGAGATTTCTTGATAGAATGCCTAGTAAATTCTTTTTGCTTATATTTGTTATTGTTGTGATTTGAGTGAAACATTCAAGGAAATTTTGCTTTTCTTTATGATGTGCTGCAGGTATAGAATCTTAAAGGGAGGGCAGGCAGGCTTCGCAATTTAGAAATTGATACCAAGTGTTTTAAATTGAATGGGAAACTATACAAATTGCTAGCATGGTTATATTCAATTAATTTAACACTTTCTACACTGACCACTTTGTGACAGCTGGCAAGTCTTGCCTTTTTGCCTCAAGGTCATCCTTGCCATTGATCTCAAAATTATGCTTCATTTGAAGTAAATTGACATTTATATCAATAACAAAGCAAGGATACAATTTGAGAGAGTTTATAGGTGTGCCCTCAAGGGCAGCACTATCAAACAACAAAAAAGACTTTGATCTTACTGTTTAAGCAGAAAGAAAACCGTGTTCAGCAAGGACCTACTGTATGCTTCCACCTGCCTGTTCTGTTATACTGTGCTATGATGTTTTCTTTATTGCTGATTCAAGAAATTTAACTGTAAATGAACTTATGAAGAAAATCTAATTGAACAAGATACAATGTTCAGTTAGGCCATGGGAATAAAAGCAATATTTAATTAAGTGTCTCTAAGCTCCCTGAAACATTCAATTTCAGTTTCTAAACTTTAAGAGTAAAACTTAAGTAAATATTATTTGGATATTCTGTACACTGTATAGTAAACAACTGTGTATGTGTAAGTTAAGGATCCTCAGCAAGTCTGAGGTGTGCAAATAATTCTTCAGTTCCACAGGAAAACTGAAACACCTAAATGTATATATTTGGCTTGGAGTGAAGCAGATTTAATTCTTGGGAGAGTCATAGAGAAACTTTTTGTTGTGACAAGGATAGAGGATTTTCTTTGAAAGACAAATTCCAGTGAAAAACAGTTTGTGCTTAACAAAAAAAAATCCATTTGGTCTAAGATGGGATGTTACTTTTTTAGGTGTTGGTGTAAAAAACAAAGGAAACCAAGAGCTAGATTCACAGAAATGTTAAAGTGGGAGTCTATTCAATAACCTAGTCATCTTGGATGATGGAGGCTATTTAAATCCTCTTCTTCTTGAGAAAGATATAATATTTCCAGAGATACTAATTTATAGAATATGTTGGAGTATTAGGAAGGAAATATTGAAAGATACTAGCCCACTACATTGTACAACAAAAACTACTTAGGCAGTTTTAGAACAGGTTGTAGACATGGAAGTGAAAGACATAATGAAATTAAATCTTCCATGACATAATATTTGCTCTTTTGAACTGTTGCTTAAAATGAGACCTAATAAGGTATCACCAATTTTAAGAATTTGGCTTTGAAAAGAAACAACTGAAAAGGTGTAGTGACGTTGACTGAAATTTTTAACTAGTTTATCTGAAGAGAAGAAAAAAATTAATAAATATCACTTGCCAATTAAATAATTAAATAAATGTTAAATTCTGACCAACATTCTCTCCTCAGGAAACTGCAATTAATATGATGCTGGTGTGTAGCTCATTCCCATACGTATTGTATTTGTTTGACAAATGCAATATATTTTCTCTGTTTCATTCTGTTTTTAAGGAGAGATTTATGATAGTATTTTTCTTTTGCCTGACAGTTTCTATCTGATTATTCTAATATTAACCTTTTACAAGTCATAGCTCCCACTTCCACTATTTTATATAATGTCTTACAAATTTAACTCATATTTAGATAGAGACAGGTTTTGAATCAGTCAGTCATTTTTATGGTAAATTTAAACCTGATTTAAAATCCACTGAATCCATTGAAAAGATTCTTATTTATTTCAGTGTTCAGGCTCATTTTTGCCTGAGCAGATGAGCTGCTGTCAGTGGATCTATTCATGTGCATGATTTTATATGAGCTATGGTGAATTATTTGCAACTGGTTTTGGTTTTTTTTCAGTTCAATTATATTATTATTAAATTAATGTATATATGCAAATGTATTTCTGTTGATATGTGCCTATCCAATTTGTGATACTGTAATCTAGTATGTGTTGCAGTGTCCAAAAGCCTGAGGAAACACAACCAGAATTTCCAAGATTAATTCTATAAAATCCGAGCTGGACAATTCCAGCCGCAGATGTAATTCATTTGTATCCACTCTGCTTAATTTTGTAGTATGTACAAATACAGGGATATAATAAAATAAAGAAGACCAACAAAGCTCAGTCAAATATATGTGAGTGATAAAATCCAACATGGAAGATTTTCATCCTTCATGTATATGTAATTTTATACAGACATAGACATTGAACATAGTCACCCTTTCTAAAAAATCTCACTTGATTTTTCTTTTCTTTCCTTTGTTGCCTCATAAGAACTATCAGTGCAATTTGATAGTGCAGCTGCATAGACAACTGGCTATAGTGATTTCAATTTCATGTTATACAGGAGAAAAGTATTTTATGAGTGGGAAAACTTAAAGCAAGATGAAGAAGTAGGCTTTGTTTTAATGGTCAGAAAACAAGATGCTGAATATGAAAAAAAGTATTCAGTATTGTTTAAACTTTAATACGTACAATGTCCACTAGAGAAAACAAACAAACAAAACTCGCAGGAAATTATCTAATTTCTATTTTTAAAAATATCTTACTCTTTTATCATATTTAGGAGAATAGAAGCAATGAGGGATTTGATGTCATGGTCTGATCTCTAGCAATGACTTAATATTAGATGCTGAAATCATGGATAGTTCTTTGGGAGGATTGTCTTTGACCTCTGGAAATTAAAGGTGCATTGTGGTTTATTTTTTAGCTTACTGTTGTAATAAAAGAGATCTAAGAAGAGTGGTCATCCCTTCTGGGCATCTGACTGGAACATGGGAGATATCATCTACCAGTTCTTACATGACCTTGATTATTTTCAGCACTCCTTAGTTCCCCTTCTGCAGAACAATGGAACATTTACAGACCTTTAGACTTCTGCAGGTCCCTGGTCTTTATGTAACCTATATGACATTTAAGTAATTTCCTTGCTTATGATTAACTGATCTTCAGCCTCACAGCTTCTGCCTCTTTTCTTTATATCTGTTCCTTTTAAGAGAATGTGGTGAAACAATAGTCTTCAACTTGAAAGATCCATGGAAATAATGGAGGAGTAATACTTCATAGCAACGGTCAAGAAACATAGTTAATGGAAAAGAATTTTGTCACAGCAGTCACATGAAAATTGTTGGTAGGAAGCAAACCACTGGGAAACTGCAGTCACAGGATACCTGTGGTCATCAGTGGAGTCCTACAGGCAAAGGAAGCAAGTGGAATGCTATCAATTCCAGGGAAATGAATAGCAGGTGAAATAAAATGCACAACTAGGCAGACTTCTTGAATACTACATGCAGTTCTGATTACTGAAGGGTATAGTACAGTCAGAAAATATACAGATAACATGAAAAGGAACATGTTTTTTCCTTTTCATGTTATCTGTATATTTTCTGACTGCACTATAAAGTTTAGGACACCATCTGTGTGAGAAATAGTTAAATAGATCAAGCATCTCTAGACAGGAAAGGAGAATACTGAGGAGGAATATGAGAGACATCATGGTGGCATAGAAAACATGAACAAGGTATGATTTCTATTTAGCACAGGACCTAAGAAGTATTAGCCAAATCCAGGAGGAGGAGGCAAGTTCAAAACAAAAGGAGATAACCAGACACTTTGTGCATAATTACCTTATAGGGCTTACTAGCAGAGGATCTGTGGATGCCAAAACTATATTCAAGCTTCCAGAACTGGTAGGGCAAATCCATGATAGAATGTTCAACACAGAGAGTTTGGTAGTCAGATGCCATCTCAAGCACTGAATTCCTAAGCTTCCACTTGCTGGAAGCAGAGAGGTGATGTAGAGGAGTATATTATACTCCTTTCCTAGATATTCATTCACTAATGGCCAGTTAGTAACAGAGTTAGTAACTAGGCTAGGTGAGCACAGTATGACTGTGTTTGTGCTCTTAACCAAGCCTTCGTTAAGCTATTAAGAAAACAAACAAAAACCAAAACTATGTCTAACTAATGCCACCATTATTATTAAACTCTCTACAGCTATTGTAGAGTTGACTTTGCCAGTTCATTAAAGCTGTTAAATCAAATTGAAAAACATTAATCCAGGTTTGTCAGTAAAATCTTTTGGCAGTGTGACAGAGCATTACACGATTCTTGTTGCTCTCCTTTAAAAAGAGAATGAAATTGTTATTTACACATTTGTCTTCATCGTGTGCAGCAAACTAAGCCAACATACTAGAATTGATTACCGTATAGACCATGGGACTACCCTGAAGCTCTGCGGCTTATGTCTTGTTAGTAGTAAATGTAGCACATACACTATGCATACATGGCATAGGGCTATTGCCTGAAACATTTCCCCAGAGAGTCAGAGGCATTTTGGGAGAGATCTTTTGTGGATCATAGAATCATAGAATTATGGAATCATAGAATATCTTGAGTTGGAAGGGACTGATAAGGATCATCAAGTCCAACTCTCTGCTCATTGTAGGACTATCTAAAACTAAACCGTATAACTAAAAGCGTTGTCCAGATGTTCCTTGAACTCTGACAGGCTTGGTGGCCGTGATCACTTTCTTGAGAAGCCTGTTCCAATGACCGATCACCCTCTCAGTGGGGAACCTTTTCCTAATGTCCAATCTTAACTTCCCCTGATGCAGCTTCATTTCCTCATGTCCTATCACTGGTCACCAGAGAGAGGAGATCAGCATTTCCTCCTCCGCTGCCCCCCTTGAGGAAGTTGTAGACTGCGATGAGGTCACCCTCAGCCTTCTCTTCTCCAAGCTGAACAAACCAAGTGACCTCAGTCACTCCTCGTAAATCTTGCCCTTGAGACCTTTCACCATCTTAGTCGCCCTCTATTCTAATAGTCTGATGTCTGTATATTGAGGTGCCCAAAACTGCACACAGTACTTAAGGTGGGGCCACACCAGTGCAGTGTAGGGTGGGACAATCACCTCCCTTGACCGGCTAGCTCTGCTGTGCTTGATGCACCCCACGACACAGTTGGCCCTTTTGGCTGCCAGGGCACACTGTTGACTCATATTCAGCTTGCCATCAAGCCAAACCCCCAGATCTCTTTCTGCAGGGCTGTTCTGCAGCCTCTCGTTCCCCGATTTGTATGTATAACCAGGATTATCCCATCCCAGGTGCAGAATCTGGCACTTGCTCTTGTTAAATTTCATACGGTTGGTGATTGCCCAGCTCTCTAGTCTATCCAAATATTCTGGAAGGCCTCTCTACCCTCAGGGGAGTCCACAGCTCCTCCTAATTTAATATCATCAGCAAACTTACTTAATGTACATTCAACTCCTGCATCTAGACAATTTATAAAAACATTAAACAGCACTAGTCCTAAAATTGAGTCCTGCGGAACCTCACTAGTGACTAACCGCCAGCCTGATTTAACCCCATAACTCTTTGAGCCTGACCCATCAGCCAATTGTTCACCCATCATATTAAGGACTTGTTTAGCTGAATGCTGGACAATTTGTCCAGAAGGATACTGTGAAAGACAGTATTGAAAGCTTTGCTAAAATTAAAAAAAACCCTCTGGCTTCCCTTGGTCAACTAGATGGGTGACCTTGTCATAAAAGGAAATTATGCTAGTTAAACAGGACTTCCCCTCATGAACCCGTGTTGGCTATGACTAATGACTGCATTGTCTCTCAAGTGTTTTTCAATAACTCTCAGAAGAAGCTTCTCATAATTTTACCTGGCACTGAAGTGAGACTGATGGGCCTGTAATTACCACCATCTTCCTTCTCACCCTTCTTGAAAATTGGGACGACATTAGCCAGCTTCCAGTTGACTGGGACCTCTCCAGATGCCCAAGACCATTGAAAAATAATGCAGAGAGGTCCCATGATAACATCGGCCAGCTCTTTCAGTACCCTGGGATGAATGTCATTGCGCCCCGTAGACTTATGTGTATCCAGCTGGAGCAGCAAGTATTGAACAACTTCAGAGTTGGCTGGGAGTTTATCATCCCCCCCATTGCAGTCTTCCAACACAGGGCTCCGGGGGTCCCAGGGACCATCATCGGTGTTAGAGACAGAGGTGAAGAAAGCATTAAAGGTCTCTGCTTTGTATAAGTCCCTATTTGTAAGGTGACCGACCTCATCAAGTAACGGACCAATGTTATCTCTGATCCTCCTTTTGCTATTAACATATTCTAAAAAGCTGTTTTTGTTGTCCTTCACAGTATTGGCCAGCTTGAACTCTAATTGAGCTTTGACCATGCAAATTTTATCCCTAGAGTGGCGAACAGCACCTCTGTGGTCCTCCCGTGTCTTGTGTCCTTGCTTCCAATGTCCATAGATTTTCCTTTTCTAAGTTCTAGAAGAAGATCACATTACATATAAGAGGTTATTCTCAGTACTATTATAGGAGCTTAATTAGACAAGAAGCTGGTTGCCTAATGATTTTAGCCAGAGAAGCTGAATTAATAAGGAAAAAATGTTGGTGAAAAGTGACTTTGTCATATGCGACATACAGTTTCACTGAGAGAAACTAAAGGCAAAGCAGGCAAAAAAAAAAAGGTGATATGCCATTAATATGTGAGACGAATATATAGACAGAAAAAGGATATTCATAGTTTTGCACTCAGTGAATATTAAACTAGAGAAAAATCACTCAGCTGCAAATTAGACTTAGGTAAAAATTTTCAAGCAAAGGACTTTGCTGCCTTTTACAGAGTGGCTCCAGACTTTTCATAGCTGCGTTTCATCTGAGAAATTTTTCAAATATTCTGTCAGTCAGAATGACTCACACAGGAAGTGCATGTGTAGATCTTGCTGACTCCGCAACATATATCATCTGTAATATGATTGTATGTCAAAGTCTGGTAGTCTTGTTTTATCATAAAACAGTTTGTAAGAGTGGGCAAGATTGTCACAAACCAACTTTTCATTTAAAAAGTGTCTCTGCTTTTCAGAATTTGTCTAAGTTTTTTTTTTCCTTCTGCCCAATAATCAGCATTCTTGAGTAATAAGAAGTAATAAGAAGTAATAAGAAGTAATGAGAAGGGACAATTGTTTTGAAAAGCTTCAGAAGGCAAAAAGAACTCCTCCTAAGACTATGATGGGACTTGTTGCCAGTTAAAGCTATGAGAGACAGATTTTTAGAGATCATTAAAAAAGTATTATTAAATTTTGATGGATTATTTTCTGTTTGAATGAGTGGAAAAGTTCCATAAAAAAACTCCAACAAAAAGAAATTGGGAAATGCTAATGAAAAAATCAGTTCCTAAACTAAGACAATTTCCGAAGTCTGATAATCTCCAAGGCGAACACAAAATATGCAAAGGAAACTGTCAAACCATTCAGGGTTTGAGTGTTGGTATTTCCAGTGGAAAGTAAATTTTTTCAATTTGGTTGGTTAAGCAATAAAATTATTCATTCTGAGCAGTTAATTCACCATATTGCCTTAACACTTACCTATTATGGTTTGTCACCCTTGATATCGCAGTTGTATGGCTCCCTTGGTGCAAGGAGATCAGATGCTGCTGAACTGCAGCAGTTATAGTCTAGTGAAGGACTAGATGTATGAAGGCAGTTAATGATAGCTGCTTTTAGCAGGACTGAAATATATACTGTCTTTTCTGTACCACTTTTGTAGTAGTACATTTGTAATACTATAGTATTAATGATATATATATGCCCATGTTTATACAATGCCATTTTGTCTTGTAATTCTCTTGTTAAAGTATCAGTGAAAGGAGATGAAATTTTGTGAAATTTGCCATTATTTCAGATATTTTATTTATAAAATTGTGAATTAGAGCCTGTGAGTGCAATGCTTTTACCTGTGTCACTGCCCAGGATTGCACCAGGCAGAAAGTACTTATGAAAAGAAAATAATTCAATTAGATTTGATAATGAACTACAATCTAACATTAATTTTATGGGTTGAGATTTTCTTTCTTTGGTCAAAATAAACCATCTGAGAGAAAGAGTGACTCAGTGGACAAGTGTTTCTGTGCTTGCGTTATCCTTTGTCTCCATATCAAGAAGAGGAAAGATGGGTACTTTTTTAGGCAAGTAGTATTGCAGGACCCCTGAAATGATAAAAGCTCAAATCTTGTTTTTAAAATAGTTTTATTAGACACTGAACAAGACAATCCTGGGAACTCGCAGGTGTCAATGTAATTTGATCTTTTACTGGATGAGAAAATACAGGAAAGATGAAGGAATGAGATCAAAATTGTAGTTCCCAAGAGTGACTTTAAAAGATATGTTTTTACAAACCACTTCGGGGAGTTTTCAATAGTTTATGTTATTCTTGGAAAAATATTCATTTATTCAGCATACTGTTTAAAAGTGATCACAATATGTCCTGGTTTCATCTGGGATAAAGTTAAATTTCTTCCTACTGCTGTGTTTTGGATTTAGTATGAGAAGAATGTTGATAACATGTTGTTGCTAAGTAGTTTACTAGTCAAGAAATTTTCAGCTTCCCATGGTCTGCCAGGTGCACAAGAAGCTGGAAGGGAGCATAGCCAGGACAGTTAACCCAACTGGCGAATGGGGTATTCCATACCATATGATGTCATGCTCAGTATATAAATAGGAGGCGTGGTCCAGAAAGTCGTAATCACTGTTTTGGGGGTGGACGAGGCCGCGGTGGGAGGGTGGTGAGCAATTGCATTGTACATCACTTATTTTGTATATTCTACCATTACTATTTTTATTATTATTTTCCCTTCCTTTTTGGTTCTATTAAACTGTCTTTATCTCAATCCATGAATTTTACTTTTATTTTTCCAATTCTCTCCCCCATCCCACTGAGGGCGAGGAGTGAGCAAGCAGCTGTGTGTTTGGCTGCCTGCCGTGTTAAACCACAACACAGTAATAGCAACTACATAAATGGCTAAGCCTACTGGCTTTATTTAGGTTCAGCCATAATATATCATTTAACTTTTGGATGTGTTTATATTATTTTGCATTTAGTTTCACTGGCATTCAGAGGTATTGCTCAGGTACTTAAAAGTACGTGTCTTGTGCATTTGCCCAATGGCACCTAAAACATCCACATGGAAACAACAGGTATAACACAAGACCCATGGTAGCCCTGAACACTTACAAAGCAATGACAAGAAATCAGGCAAAATAGCGTAGAACAGTCTAACATGGTTTAAGCAACTGAATGCGATCTTTTGTCTTATACTGTAAGAACCGTAGAATAAATGATGGAAAAATGAAGAAACACAGTATTCCGCAAACTTCCCTGAAGAAATAACCATGCTTTAGAATGTTTATGGTCCAAATTAAAAGACTTTGGCTTGCTGTAATTGTAGGTATGATGTCTGATAACTGTGCAAGTCAGTTGAACTATAAGACTGGTATGTGGTTATCTGGAAGTTGTTCTGAGCTCAAGAAATTCACAACGGTCACACAAAGAGAGCTGGTTTCATAGTTACCATTACATGTTTTTAAGGAAACTTTTAAGAGAAATTTTTAGTTTTAGATCAGACTAACAAAATTTTTAAAATAAGCAATACTTTTGAGATTCTTCAAGGAGTTGATTAAAAAAAAGTAATTTCCCACCGTTCGCATTTGTGATTCTTCATGCACTATGGTGTGTGAAAGAAGCAGGATAATGATGCTTACATGGTAGAGCGAAAACAGCCAAGTGAAAAATGGTGTGTCCTGGTTTCGGCTGGGATAGGGTTAAATTTCTTCCTAGTGCTGTGTTTTGGATTTAGTATGAGGAGAATGTTGATAACACACTGATGTTTTCAGTTGTTGCTAAGTGCCCTCCTAGTCCAAGGACAGCTCCCGTGCCTACTGACTGAGCTAGGTACACAAGATGGGAGGGAACATAATCAGGACAGCCAGCCCAGCTGGCCAATGGGGTATTCCATACCATGTGACATCATGCTCAGTATATGAAGGGTAGGCGTGATCCAGGAAGTATCGATCGCTACGTGGTTATCGGTCAGCGTGGGTGGTGAGCAATTGCATTGTACATCACTCATTTTGTATATTCTATCATTATTTATTATCATTATTCTCCCTTTTCTGTTCTATTAAACTGTCTTTATCTCAACCCACGAGTTTTTCTCACTCTTACCCTTCCGATTCTCTCCCCGTCCCACTGGGGGGGCGGGGGGGAGTGAGTGAGCGGCTGCGTGGTATTTGGTTGCCTGCCAGGTTAAACCACGACATGGTGCCAAGTTGAATCCTGTTTCACAGAGTTCTGATAAAGGAACTCCTAGCCATACAGCACAATATTTAGGACACAATATATTTAGGGGGCTATTTCCAGAGGTGAAAGGAGGAGGAAGGGAGTGAGAGCATTAGAAATATATGGTCTGTACTTGAGGTTTAACTTCAAAATGAGCATAATGCATATGAGCTTGATCATAATGATCAAGGATTCCTAATATAGCATAAATAACATGTAATGGTATTGGAATGTAATGTCGTGGAAATGAGTATTTGCTGATGTGAATCAAGAAACGTGATTCATAGAAATAAGAAGTCAAGAAGAAGAAAAGCAATGGTGAAATGAACTCACATTAATTCTTATTCCAAAAGAGTTATAACTAAAAAAAGTATTTAGGCTGTAAGGTAGAAAAATAGCAACAACTATTTAATGAAAGAAAGCTGAGCAACGTTAATATGTTTTTTTACTATGTAACTGTGATTGACCAATAAACCCCTACAATGGAAGAAGGCTCAGAGGAGATGGACAAGGGAGATGTGCCCATGAAGCTCAGGGAATAATTCAGGCTGTGACTAACCACAGCTATTGCAAAGAAGCTGACTGTCTCAACACAAAGGAGACCAGAGTGACCTCTGTCAACAGCTATCAGCAGCTAAGTGGATCCACTGGTGGTGTAAATGTTTCTCCATGAGTTCATTAGAAGAGTGAGAATGTCTCCCTGAGTTAGCCAGACCAGCATGGGGGGAGCGAATACATTGCTCAGACCAACATATAAAAACCAGGCAACTTTCAAAAGAATTTCAAAGAGAGCAATTGGCTTGAGCTGGCTTCAACCCACAGCTGGGTTCAACTCCTTCCCAGAGACTGGGGACGCCCGGCGTCTTGATGGTGAGCGTGATACAGAGGCCAGTAATAGGAATCATATTGATAATGTGACTGAACTGTGAAATGGCTATATTTTTCCAAGTCTAACTTACATTTGTATTATGTTTTCAGTGTATTTTGTGTTACACTGCTAACTCTGAAATCCTGTGTAACATCAACTACCTTTAAATAAGTAATCTGATATTAAACATTTTACGCTCCAAACGTGGAATATCTAAAAGAACCTGGTAAGACAGTATTGGGCTCTGACAGTATCCAGTATAATACAATTTACATGATGTCACACTGTATTTCAGATATTTGCCTCTTTTATAAGATAAAATATTATACAATGTTATTGTCTAAAAATCATAATTTAAAAATAAATAGTATTTTAATTAATTTTGAAGCTTCAAGGCAGTTTCTGTGGGTTTTTTTCCTGTACTTTTCCTCTCTGTAAGAGTACTTCAGAACTTTAGTTAGTAACACATAGTCTAATTAGAAGAAAAATCCAGTATAATGATTATTATTCTTATAGTTTTGTCCACTATATTATAACCTATGCTTTAATTAAAAATTCTAAATGTAGTTTGGGAACTTGTCTCAGAGTGAACTTTGTTTGTACTAAAAAGTCATTTTAAAAATGTAATGGATAGATATAAATCCAGCTTGAGTAAGATGTTTTGCATTGGCTTGAGAAACAATAATTTGTTCTGGAAAATGTGGTTTATGAGCAATGATGTGAGAAACATGAGAAATTTACATAAAATTAACATGAGAAATTAAGTGGAAGCAGAGGTATTAATTTGAGTATTAATTAGTTTAGCACATTCTTCCAGTTCCAGTAAGCATTGATGTGGTGTGTTCTGTTTACAAATTAAAATACACAGAATTTGGAAAAGAAAATTGATTCAAATGAAAGCTTATTGGAAATTATAGGAGGAGAAAATGTAAAGGTTTTTTTTTTTTATTCTTTCAATACTTTTATTAAAGGTATATCTGGAGAACTAGAATAACCATATTTTATTATCGTCTGCTTATTTGTTTGTATCAAAGTGACTGACCTCATTTTTTCTCTCTCCTTGCCATCCTAGGCTTATATATCTACAGCTATGAGTCTATTATTTGTGTGCAAAAGAAATTATTAAACTTCTTTTGAAATGCTTGAAGCATTTGCAGCAATGGCAGTCACGTATCTAAGTATAACAAAGAGGATATCAATTGAGATGGGAAGGATTTCTTTCCTATCATCAAACCTTCAAAAATGTTAAAGTTTAGGTTATTTTAAATCAGAGTTGATTGTAACAAACACCAAATTTGGAAACAGTAGAGTAACACTAGGATACAGTAAAAAGATGTGTCTTTCATGTTTCCTGCATCGACTATGCCCCAGGGAGACATCTGAAATTGAAAGTCTGCCCTGGGATCACTGGAGAAGAATACCCGTAAGTCCTGTATACCCATATTCTGCAGACAGCTGTGAAAGCTGTGGACAACATGTGGCACTGGAAGCTCTTTTATCTCCCTCCTCACACCATATCACACACTTGGGATCAACCTGGAGGGGAAGGAGAACAGCATGCACACAAAGGGAGTGTAGTTCATTAAGCAGTAACAAATCTCCCTCACTTCATTATCCTCTTTCACTGCTGAAAGGCATCACCATATACACTGCTGAACCCAGTCAGATTTTATTTTTCTCTGTGTTCTGAAAAACATGGTTTCTTTCAGAACAATCAACTTTTTCATTATTCGCTGCTGTTATTTTATTCAAAATATTTAATTTCTTGTCACCTTAATCGAAGGCCATCTCCTCCCCTCGATGCCATCTCTATTCACTCCTGTGGTATGTGTGTGGCCTATGTTCAGAAAGTGAGAAAAATGTCTAAGAAAAAGAACTTTCTCAAAATATTACTAAGCCAAAACACTACCAACCTCATAAGACATCACAGTAGATCACTTGGATTTTGAGCAGGATTTTTAATTATTTTTGGAGTAAGGAATATATATTTTAATGTACATTATAATTTTTAGCAGATAATAATAAACAATTTTATATCCCTCTCTATACAAGATTTGCTACCTGTCCATTCATCAGCAAATAGGATAGCTATAAAATAAATAACACCACTTAGAAATCAGTGGAGTAAAGTGAAAGCATGTGAGCATGATTCATTCAAAAAGCTAATCAGTATTTTTATAAAATTCCTTTGCACTAGATGCATTTAAACTGTGGATTTCATTGACATTCATATCAATAAAATATTTGCTTTATTTTTCTCTGAAGTGTAGTTTCCTTCTTTTATGAAGGAAAGAGGTGAAGGATAAAAGGCAAGTAGCTGTTATGAGGTAAGTATTTGAAGCACAGAGGTCTAAGGCAGAAAGAAGATTCAGTCTGAAAACTAAAACAATATAATTCCTCAAAAAGGTTGGAAATTCAGGGTTCTTGATTGTGAAGGACTTAGAGAAAAAAATAATTACCTAGAATTACACAGCATTCCCTGACTTTATTCACTCTTACCAGGGGCAAAATCCTGTCCTTGATTACAGAATGATTTGGGCTAATTAGCCCTATTAGTTTTCCAGAACTGAAACCAAACTTAATCTCAAAAAATGCGCATGCAGTGCAGGGTTGAACAAAATGCTATGTTTTTGTCATGTATTTTGTCATTTGCAATACATTTTTTCTAGATCATCCGAAATGCTTTGGTTCATGTTCTTACTTTGTCATATTCATTGTAAATTCTATTATAGAAACAAACTTTGTATCTCCTACTCAATCAAATAACAGCTCTATTTGTATCTTTGCAGAACTTGCCCTCACCTCAATTTAGATTATTAACAATCAGATAGCTCTGGACATTCAACATAGAAGGCAGATGTTTTAGAAACAACTGATTTCCTCTGAGCAGATGAAAATAGTGTGTCCAGTTCCAAAGGAAATTTGATCATATATAGAAAATTTGCGTGTATGTATCATCTGCTTTGTCCTGGTTTCAGCTGGGATAGTTAAATTTCTTCCTAGTAGTTGGTATAGTGCTACGTTTTGGATTTAGTATGAGAAGAATGTTGATAACACACTGATGTTTTTGGTTGTTGCTAAGTACCTAGTCAAGGACTTTTCAGCTTTCCATGCTCTGCCAGGTGCACAAGAAGCTGGGAGGTAGCATGGCCAGCACAGCTAACCCAACTGGCCAACGGGGTATTCCATACCATATTACATCATGCTCAGTATATAAAGCTGGGGAAGAAGAAGGAAGGGGGGAGTTCGGTGTTATGGCATTTTTCTTCCCAAGTAACCGTTACGCTTTCCTGGACATGGCTGAACACCTGCCTGCTGATGGGAAGTAGTGAATGAATTCCTTGTTTTGCTTTGCTTGTGTGCACGGCTTCTGCTTTCCCTATTAAACTGTCTTTATCTCAACCCATGAGTTTTCTCACTTTTACTTTTCCGATTCTCTCCCCCATCCCACTGGGGGGGAGTGAGCGAGCGGCTGTGTGGTGCTTAGTTGCCGACTGGAATTAAACCATGACAACCTTCTGCATTGATTGTTCTATACATCCTGATCGTCAAAATGGACTATGTTTTGCCCATTAACCATAGGAAAATGTTCTACTGTTTCCAGTCTATTTCTAGTCAGGAGTTTTGGGGGATATTTTACTTGTCTTCCCCGCCCCACAATTTTCACATTAGGCTTTTGCTTTCCCACATAATTTCACTTTGAATTTTCATTCTTTTTTTTTTTTTGGTGTCACATTTAGGAGAAGGAAATAGTATGATTCCAAGCTAAATTTGCTTCTCTTACAACAATGGACCAGGTTATGTCAGAAAAACAAATAGGACTGAAATCAGAAACCAATCATTATCCTAGAACTAAGAGGAATAAATGGAGGAAGAATGGTACTGATATTCTTCATTTTAGAAAACTTGAAATAACTGTTTGCTTACTAATCTTAAATTATAGCAACAGTGCTTTGAGCAACTCTTAAAAGAGAAATGATTGTCTAATTGAGGGTGAGGGATTAAAATCTACCAATGAAAGTAATTTCTTTCCGAAGTGATCCATGAAAGGAAGTTTCAATCCTGGGATGCATTCTGTGATTTTTGGCCTACTTCTACCGTGACCAAGGTATGGTCTCCTCCAATGTCCCTTGCCCGGGAAAAGGCCTTCTCCTGACTTTATTCCCAATTCTTTCAGGCATGTGGAAGAAACTGTGCCTTCACAATATTGCAACCCATGGAGCAAAATCCTCTGAGGTACTCGAGAAAGAAAATCAAAGCTATGAAAAAAAATTCTCTTGGTGCATACTTCTGTAGGCCTATGTGAAGTCCTGTAGTGTAAACCAAGAATATACTGGGCTTTGAGTGTATTTTGCAAAACAAATTCTGCTGGCACATACTAATGATAACATATGAACATGTCTCTTCAGAGTCAGATATTTTTTACAGAGAGTAACCAGGTAGGAGGAATCCAAGACAGCAGATAACATTAATTAGGTGCCTCAATACCAGATATACCTGCATGGTCTTCCGTTGGGATTGATATCGAGGATAATTCATAAGCCACTCATCAGCTTTCAATTTTCAACATAATTATTTGGAGAAAACCCATCAGTGCTCTAGTAGCGAAAAGGACTCATTTTCACAGCAGCCCTCGGCAATAGAATCATAGATGATTTGGGTTAGAAGGGACCTTAAAAATCATCTAGTTCCAACCTCCCTGCCACGGTCACGAACATCTTCCAATAGACCAGGTTGCGCAAAGCCCCATGCAGCCCGGCCTTGAACACTTCCAGGGATGGGGCATCCACAACTTCTCTGGGCAACCTGTTCCAGTACCTCACCACCCATAGTGAAGAATTTCTTCATTATATCTAATCTAAATCTACCCTCTTTCAGTTTAAAGCCATTACCTCTTTTCCTATCACTACATGCCCTTGTAAAAAGTCCCTCTCCAACTTTTTTGTGCACCCCTTTCAGGTACTGTAAGGCTGCTATAAGGGCTCCCAGGAGCCTTCTCTTCTCCAGGCTGTACAACCCCAAGTCCCTCAGTCTGTCTTCATAGGAGAGGTGCTCCAGCCCTCTGATCATCTCCATGGCCCTCCTCTGGACTCGCTCCAACAGGTCCATGTCCTTCTTATGTTGGGGGCCCCAGAGCTGAACGCAGTACTCCAGGTCGGGTCTCACGAGACCAGAGTAGGGGGGAGAATCACCTACCTCAACCTTTTGATGCAGCCCAGGATACTGTTGGCTTTCTGGGCTGCAAGCACACATTGCCGGATCATGTTGAGCTTTTCATCAACCAACACTCCCAAGTCCTTTTCCTCAGGCCTCCTCTCAATCCATTCTCTGCCAGCCTGTATTTGTGCTTGGGATTGCCCCAACCCATGCGCAGGACCTTGCACTTGGCCTTGTTGCACTTCATAACGTTTGCATGGGCCTACCACATCACACAGCTTAGTGTGGTTGGCAAATTTGCTGAGGGTGCATTCAATCCCACTGTCCATGTCACCAAAAAAGATGTTAAACAGCGCTGGTCCCAATACTGACCCCTGAGGAATGCCACTCATCATGGGTTCCCCCTTGGACATCGAACCATTGACGGCAACTCTTTGAGTGCAACCATCCAGCCAATTCCTTATCCACTGGGTGGTCCATCCATCAAATCCATGTCTCTCCAATTTAGAGACAAGGGTGTTGTGCAATACTTCTTGCTTATTCCTGTAGGCCTCACTGTTTCTCTAATTTTGTACCCTCTCTGCAATGATGTTTCATAGTGCCAGAGAAGAAAAACTTTTGGCACAGACCCACTGCAATTATATTACAAGCCTACCTGACAATTATATTTCTACCGTGAACTGTATTTGAAGTGGTGACATGTACAAACCATTCCAGTCCTCAATAGATTGATAGAGATTGCTGAACCCATTAACCCAGCAGGGTTAATGCCTCCAGGTCCAGCCAGTAGTGAGGCTGAACATGTATTCTCAAAAGGCACACACACATATGTATACAACATGTATATACATGACCAGACACATAGATCAACACAGACGGACACACTCAGCACTCACACAAAACCAACACCAATGGCCTCATCCTGTTCCCCTCTCTGGCTGATCAGATAAAGCTTTGTCAGTGACAAATTTATACAAATATATACAATGTGAATCTCTCCAGCAGCTGGGCTCAGATACTCGGTCTGTCCAGCAGCTGCTCCTGAATCCCTGCTCTCCCCAGTTACTGGCACCTGGCCATGTGAACACCAAAGGCTGCAGCCCCATGCCAGCTGCTGGTGCAGACCCTTTACACACACCGACAAACGCACAGTTGCACAGCTTTTAGTGGACACCCAGGCCCCACTGTCTTTCCAGTAGTTGAGGCTAGGTGGTCCTGGTCCCTCCAGTAGTCAACTTCCAGTTGTCTTACTCATAGAGTAAGTTCATTTACAAGAAATTCACACACATTGTCTGACCTAGGTTTAGGTTGGCTTTGATACTTGGCTCTCAAGCCACTTATCCTACTCCCTGACTGATATTTGCTAGCTATCACACACTGGTACACACATCCTCCCTCACTCCAGTTGCTGGCACCACAGATGCACAAGCCTCTGTAATCCGTGATCCCCTGTTGGTTGCTGGCACTCAGATCCCCATACACACATATGCACTCAGAGAGTCCCTCAACCAGGAAAAAATTTAGAAATGGAGATTAGTGAGAAGGCAGGACAGGGTATGGCCAGACAAATGTACTGACCAGCCCCTGTTTACACATAACTGGCCTCTTTTACCCCTTATGCCTTTATTTATTAAGAGTGGTCAGGCCTTGGAACAGGCTGCCCAGGGAAGTGGATGAGTCACCATCCCTGGAAGTATTTAAAAGATGTGCAGATGAGGCACTTAGGGACATGATTTAGTAGGCATGGTGGTGTTGAGTTGATGGTTGGACTCGATGATCTTAGAGGTCTTTTTGAACATTAATGATTCTATGATTCTATGATTCTGTGATTCTATTCTATGATTTACCCATATGTTTTCCTCCCCCCATCCATCTTGAAAATTCCCTTTCACCATGGTTGGTTCTTTCCCTAAACATCACATAATAAGTCTTGTGCAATTCTCCCTTGCATCCCAAAATGAGTCCCATACCACGTAGGCAGTGACTCCCCTCTGTCCATGAGGTGTTCTGAGAGCTGCCCTGTGGTGTTGCGGTGCCAGATGACTCCAGCCCACAGGGCTGATGTTCAGACAGGTCATTGGGATGCCTCAGCTTGCCTCATGCCTCTGGGCTCTAATAACTTCTAATAATACATACTATATTTTACCTCAGTCATAAAACCAGAAACCATAAGTTTAAATTTAAGAATCCAAGTAATAGCTTTGAATCTTGCTTCAAAGATTCTTAAAATTGCTTATCTTTAAAATAAGTTGTTTATCTTTAAAATAGGCATGTAGTTAAATATTGTGATAAGAAGGAGTTTTATACTGTAAACAAGTATCAGACTTTAGGCAGACTACCTTCATTTCACTCTGAATTTCTTGATTTTCAGACTGAATTTGCCCATGATGACTTTTTAATCATAAAATGTACTAATTAGGAAGCAACTGGAGACAACTGTAAGCAGGAGAAAAACAATATATTGCCTCTGTATGAGTTTGGTCATATGTGCAGATATGAGTTACTGGGAGAAATAATACTTATCTTGTATAATTTTGGAAACTTTTGAAGAAAAGCTTTAATTGAAACCTTTCTTCTCATCTAAGTTAAACTTGGTGTGTGCACATATATAGCACGTGGGCTTCTCTGTATGTTCCCTGATTTCTTGTAAATCCTTTCTCTTAGGATGTCCTTAAAAAAGAACAAAAAAAATGCAGAAAATCAAAAGATAGAAGGGTTTAATAATGAAAGTAGGTATGTTACAAGCATCCATTTATTCTAGACATTAGATTAATAAATTGTTTCGGACACTTTAAATATTTCAGCAAAAAACCCTTTCATCCAATTAAAAAAAACTGCTAACAAAATACTCAAAATGTTACACTCTTTGGTAAAAAGTCTGAATCATAAGTGAATATCAAACATAATTATTAATTATGTAAATGTTCTCTCAGTTACACATTTTAGTCATTTATTTATAATGCAAATAGCTTTTAAATTATTACATTTAATTATACTTCAGCTGGCGATGGATTATATCTAATTAGCAGATAAACATCTCTCTTATAAAATTATGCCATTGTGCTGCATTCTTAAGATGTGTATCTCCCTGAATCTTACCCACTCTTGATAGTAACTTTCAAAAAACAGCTAAAAAAAAAAAAAGATTTAAAAAAATTTCATTACAATAATCAATATTTTGTTCTGTCCTTCTCAAAACGTAGCCATCTTTCATCTGAATCATGAAGGATTTTTTGTCTGATTTGGGTGATTTTGTATTCCTTAATTATACTCTTAAGTTTTTAAAGGGTTACCCAATTCCAGAGTAAATGTACATGTATTGCAAAGTATAACTTCACTAGTTCAACTATGTGGGGTTATTAACTATTGATTAAATTTTGTTCTGTAAATTTCATATGGTTTTAAGTTAGTTTCAGTTATTACTATTTATTCTACACTATCTCCTCATAAAGGAAATTGCTACTATTGTGTAAACTTTTGTGTAGCTTTTTATATTTAGTATTTAATTTTTGTTATTTTCATCAATGTCAAGAAGCAGAAATGCAAAATTTTCATTATTTACTTCTGAATTAATGTTACATTTCTAATACTTCCTGAAGTCTATCCTGTATCATGGGAACACAGGACTAGGGTCACAAAATTCAGATTCAGTTGAAGTGATAATGTAATTAGACATTTATTTAGTCCTTGAAACTCTACTGTTCCTTTCCACAAAACAGTCCTCAAACACGCATTAATACAAACCCTAAAAGCTATAGAGTTAAAAAAAAAAAAAGGATTACAGAAAAACAAAACAAGAAAAATTAAGGAATTTATTATGCTTATGCCTAGGAGGAGGGAAGAAAGATGACTTTGTCAGGTGAAAATTGCATTTGTGGACCTAACAGGGAGAAAAGGAACTTTGGGCTATTTGTCCCAGTGTCCTGTTTTTCTATAATAGAGCTGGGAGCTCCTCCATCTAGTTTCTGTATGCAGACTTTTTTTAGAATTAAATATTTCTTGTCATTCCACTGTGCCACTTTCATAATTTGCCATTTCAATATAAGAAAAGGGAACATAGAACATGGAAAGAAAGAGTGTATAAAGTCTAGCATAACCAAATAAATGTGAATTTGAGATTTCAGCTGGTACTTAAACTAACTGTGTAGCATAAACTCTGTAGTACTTTATTCTGGCTATATAGGGTCAGATCCTCCTCTTCCATAATAGTATAGCTAAGTACCTCAATTTGTATCAGCTGAACATCTGTCTGACATTCAATATTTTTCACCAGAGGAGTAATTTATATAGTCATAGTCCCTTAATATTTGACAATAAGAGTTTTGGTTACACACAAGTTGCAAGATTAAGTCCCATTTGGACGAAAAGTCAACTTTGAAGTACATACATCTTTACTATTGGCCAGGTGGTTTTCAAGGTCTTACCACTATTTTATATGTTATTGAGTGATGCATTCTCTTTCGTTCTGTCTGTGAGTATATGTTAGGCAGCTGTTTTTCCAACTGTCTACATATTAATAAACAATATTCAAGTATCTGCTGGAGACCTATGTAACTATTCAGAGAAGTATTTATTCTATTCAATATAACAGCTGTGTTCTGTATTTGCGCAAATGCTTTTCAGTAGCATATCCATAGAAAATAATTTCATTTAAAGCCTCCCACATTTTTATAGCCCCCATTATTTTTATAACCAAAATAATTGTATTCATGTTATCTTTTTCTTTTTCATAAATCTTTCACATAAAGTTCTTTGATAGCTAAATAGTTGAAGGAATCATGGGTAATCAAAAAAAAGGTAATAGGAAAAAATGTTACATTTTTATTATATATGAAATCAGACTTTAAAAAGCACTCATTAAAAATGTCCATATGTTCATGCCATTTTTCAAGAAGCTGGCTTCAGAGGAAAGCAGCAAAATTTACCTTTCAAAAGGTAGGATGTGTGGTGATATTCTCTGTGAATATTTTCAGCCCCTCAATTTAAGGGTTTATCATTCAGTCAAGTCTGAGTACAAGGAGGTTTGAAAAATGGCAAAGTACCTTATTAGAAAGCATAACACATTGTCTCAGCCTTCAGGACACATAGAAATTAAGCAAAGGTCAGTGTTAATTTTATATGTAGTTCTTTGACAGTTTCCAATTATACTACCATTCCAAGATAAAAAATTCACGAAAATGAGCTAATATATTGCATTAGGGGAAACTTCAAGATAAAATATTGTCTGGTACTTTGCAAGTTTGCAAACCGTTTTGCTGCTATAACAAATAAAATGTTTATATTAATGACCATTTACAGGGACTGTTACAAGTGAAACAGGGTGGTCAGTTGTTGGATCTTTTAAGTAAATCTAGTGTGTAATGTATTATTTTTCTTATTTTTCCTGAAGTAGAACTAAAAAAAAAGGCAGCACATTGTGTCCCAGTTCTTTAAGCCGTATATTACCCCAATATCTTATTAAAGAACAGATTGGATTAAAAAAAAAAAAATTCTTAATCTTCTTCTTGAAGAAGGAGAAATTACAATGAACATTCTGAAGAGGAAGAAGTTCCTCAATGTACAAGTCAGGTACAGAATCTTATTTTGTTACTGTTTCTTATGTTTTGCACTGTTTTCATCACCAGTTAAAGCCTTTGGTACTGTTTGTCTGTTGGACAAAAGTGGATGTCTAAGCATTGAATGACAGCTTTCCAGCAGAAGGAAAAAATAATGGCAAGGAAATGGTTTGTTTATACCTTTGCACTGAGAGGAAATTACCGAAAAACCTTATGTTTCCAAGGATCTCAGTACAATAATGCTTGGTTTCAGAATGTCATGGTTTGTAAGATAATTAAATTCTAATTAGCTCTCAGGATAGATCTCAATATAGAAAAAAATTTTTGCACAGCTATGTCTGCTCTAGAACCCTTATACTGGACATGATCTTGAATCTAAAACTTTGGGAAATATAATCTGTGTGTGTAATGCATAAGTAATTATTTTCAAATTCTTGTATTAATCTCCTTAGGAAAAACATCCATGGAAATGTCCTGGATTTCAAAATTTCCCTCTCACTATAGTTTACTGTTTCATAAGAGTCTCTTCTTTTTGTCTATCTGTGCTGAAAACAGTATCTGGGAAGCACCTTCGTATATGCCATACTTCACTGTCCATCCCCTGTGGTTTTTCAGTTCTTCCAGCTCTCTGTCAATCTGGGCCTATTTCCACTGAAAATCTTTTAAATAGTTGCATGTAAACTTTTCTGTTGTATAAGGAGACATTTTCTTTTGTGGTGAGAAAGCTTACACATGCTCTCTTTTCTACTAAGCTGCATTTAAATTATTATTTGAAATACTAATAAATATGTATAAGTACTAATACTAAATAAATACTAAGTCTGTGTTGTGTCTCTTACAATAGAAAAAAGAACTTCTTTTCCATTATTTTAAGTTCTTCTATATGAGGTTCAAAGAAATGAAATGGGTGAATATATCTTATTTTGAAATGACAGATTCTACTACTTTTGTAGCTAATTGAATTTGTATTTTCTAGAACTGACCTAAAGCTGTTTGTTTTAATGCAGACTTTGAAAAGAAATCAATGTGAATAACTGATCGTAATTTTAGTCTGAAGATGACAAAAAACAAAGTTTATTTTACTTAGGAACAATATATGTTTAACAATTTATGCTTCATATCTATGATACAAAATTTTAGCATATATTTCACCTCTGGTTGACTTCATTGTGTGTTAAATTAGGTATTTGTGAAAAACGAAGTGGTATGTTAGATAGTCTCTACTGTGGTCAACATTATATGATGAGCAGGGTCATACCTCAGAAAAGGATGCTGAAATTATATATGGTATATTAATATTATATAATATTATTGTAAATATTAATGCATCACTAAGAATTATTTATTTCATGAATATGTTACTAGAAATTAGTGCTACTGGGGCTGCGGCTTGGATGAGAAAACTGCTGCTTTTTATGTTTTGGCTATATAAGCTAGTCCTGATTTCTGGTATCAGTGCAAATTCAGAGCAATTGCACTGATTTTAATGGAGAGGCAGAAGACTAGAAACATGTAAATTAAAACAGAGTTAATTCTCTTGAAGTATACAATAAGGCTAACTTAGCTGATGGTTGTGGTATAACTGAGTAACTGTCCTACAGGCTAAATCAAGAGTTATAGATCGCTACATGGATGTCTTTCTCTCTGCTATGCAATGAGGTGCTACCATTTCTGTGGTTATTCCTTCTTTAGTCCAGATTTTGTGTATTTTGCTTTGCCAGGAGCAGAAAACCAACACAGCTACATGGACACAGGATCTTTGAGTGGGCAGCCTGTCCTTCCTGTTGCACTTTTTCTTTATTCTCCTTAGGATTTTACAGATTTCTTTTTAATCTTTATTTTGGAAAAACTAGCTAAAAGAGATTAATTATGATTCTTATGAAGTGTTATTATTTTTTATTTTATTATGTCCTGTGTAGTTTCCTTAACATTTTACTTAAGAAAGCCTTGTATGGTTAAAGAAACCAAAATTCATGTCTTCTCAAGAAACTCATAAAATACTGCAAGATAATAAAAGGTATACAAATACACGTTAAAATCCCAAAATATGAGGAAGAAACCCTCTCTAGAGATTTTAATTATTAGCAAAACCATGATTTCTGAAGTTAACTCTGAAAATTCTGCTTGATTTTGTGTTCAAATGACTAGTTCTGAAATTTACTGGGCAATTTGAGAGTCAGATTCTACAAAACGCTGAGCTTTCCTCCTAGGAGATGCTGAGAGTCTGTCCTTCCTGATAAGCCCTGGGAAATTAATTTAGCGGCATTTGATGTGCGTGCTGAGCTCCAGGCTAGCAATCAGTACCTGCCAACATCAGGATCTTTATATTCTCAATTACCGGGAGATACACGGAGAACATATTTCCATTCTCTGAAGGAAAAATTTGAATATCCGCATTATATTGCACTACCATCTAGAAAAGCCCGGTTTTCTTGTGTTTGGATATACCTGTTTTCTTTATTTTACTAGGTACTTAATTTTAACGACTCACATTTTTAAAATGATACTCGGAAAAAGAATGTGCTCTTTTTCTTACTGAAACATAAAGACCCTCAATCATTGCATCTTTATTAGAACCATGCTAAAATATAACAATAAAGAGCAATGCTCTAAATGCATATCATTCATATTTCTCTTTTTCATTTTGATACTGTAACTACAGGGCTAAAGAGGTCTTTTTGGTTGCATAGAAGAAGTCCCAAACCATCCCCAATCACTATACTTTCTAGTTCATAGTATCTTTTAAAAATCTAATAACTTCTTCATGTTTGAAAAAAAACCCTCCAGTCTGAGATATAGATTAATCCTTTTATATGCTAAGATATTTACCTTGAAAAAATCTTGATTCACAAACAATACTGGATACATTATGAAAGATGAATGTAATCCAGGGGAGTTTGGGTCTCAAAAGAAATTGAAATTTACATATTCATTTTTACTGATCTCTTGCACACACACTAAGTACCACAGGGAAGCCACAGATCTATTACTCATTCAGCATTTCTCATGATGTGCACCACTCCTCTAAGTTCCAAAATCTCTTGTTGCAGGTTATCCCTTTGGTGCAATTGCTATGCCACCACTATGCTCTGAAAAATCATTTCTGCCTGTGGTACCTGTTCAGAGAAAGAGACAGGAACCATCTGAATTGTAAATTTAATGACTCTGATTGGTTAGAGGTTTGTAGGCCTATAAAATACTCTTCTTCCCTATGCCCAGAGTAAGATCTCACCAAGATAATTAATGGCAGCTACTTTGCTGCCTTAAAAATATATGAACCCATTGACAGAGATGGATAAATGTTGGAAATGGGATTCTGAAACATTCTTGTTGTTAATTAGTAATTGCTTATTATTACCTTTCTCATCTATTTATACCATGTGAAATGAATATATTTATTGTGCATTCTATCTCAAACAGAACAATATTATAGGTTACTACTCCCACACACACTCCTTTTTTAATTAATTGTTGCTGACAATTGGACCACACTTGTATTTCATATCTTTGTATTGTGTGTTGGGAATAAAAAGTCTTTGTGATGCAAGTTAAATCTGTTCCCTAGGAATCCAGCCTTTAGTTCTCTGAGTTGGCCTGTGTTTCTTTCCAGAGGTAGCTTTATTTCAGTGAGAACAGTGTTAAATAAATGCTAAAGGCTTTCTGCAAACCTTGTCCAAATTATTTTTTTAGTTTTGTTGCTGTGGAAGGAGACATCTATGTGAAATAAAACACGAACAGTAATTCCAAGCCATATTATGTCAGTAGTTTTTAACCACTGAAATCACTGGGGGATTCTGCCTTAAAACCAGTGACATAACTGTGTCCTGCTATTTATTAATAACTACTCCTTGATAGTTTCCAGGGACCACAGTCATGTTCCACTCCCTGATTACCTGATTGTAACCATCAATAATAGGTTGTACAATAAAAGTACAGGCAGGGTTCCTGCCTGTAACTGTTTACTCCACACAAATTCTGCAAAAGAGAAGTTTCTTCAGAGACTACTTTTATAGTTTCAATTCCTCTGTGACACTGCAGAAATGATAGGTGGCTTGTTATATGAAAGATAAGCTTTATGTTCTCCAGATTTTTGTTTTCTTAAACACAAAGCATCAGGGAATTGAGAGGGTAACTAAGGATCAGGATAGAGAAAAACGTGTTAGGAATGATTGTTTCACTTTATGTATAACAACCATGCATGAATAGTCTAAGGGAAATATCTTTTGTGATCTGAAAATACAGACTTGGGTTTTCAGAGAGTGAGTGAAAATATCAAAAACTAAGTAACTTAGAAGGCAAGGATTCATTTTCAAAAATAATTTTCAGCCAGATACACAAAAATGGCAGACTATGTGCATAGAATGAGATGATTATTTGTTTTTGACTTCGACAGCAGATAGATTTCTAAAATTTTATTTTGATATTTATATGCTCCTTTGGGTTTTAAGAAAACATGCCAAATTTAGCCCTGTATCAGTTTTTAAAAAAATGAGATTTAGATTCATAATGAACTTAAATGGTTTTTTAGGTGTTACTAGGTGAATCAGTTTCCTGCCATGGAAATTAACTTTTACAGTTGTTATAGCTTCATGTCTGTATGCCTGTGAATTGTAGGTGTATGAAAGAAGGAGAGAGATCAAGGGAGAAAAAATGTGGGGAAGGAGAGGGAACTATATTGTGGGACTCAGTCATAAATTATTCAGCAGGGCTGCTATTTAAAATCAGAGATGAAATACATAATTCAGAGAAAACATATAAGCTGGAATATATTAACTAAAGATATTTCTTGAACAATTTGAAAAACACACATTTGTAAAAAAATCTGTTTGTACTTAAGTCTAACAGGCTGTTGAAGCAGGAATAAAGGCCCATGGGATCATGTAGGACAAGGTTATATTGAGTTTGTTCAGAAAAAATGAAAACAAACCCACAATGTAAACAGTTCAGGTTACACAACACAATGAGGGAAGCAAGGAAGGATGAATGGATTGAGAGCATAGCATTCGGAAGATCTCAGGGATTAGTATCTGGGACTTAGTATTCTCATTGGGTTATGCATTGCTTGTGACACGATACAATGTGAATTTTTCTACCGATCCCTTGACAAGACAAAGAGAGTGAGAGAGGCAAATTGCATTTGGCCTTGTCTTTCCCATCCACAGGGCCCCCGTCGCTTGTATTGCTGGCTTCCTCTCGTTTTTTCTTTCATTTCTCTAGCTGACACATTTAGAATACCTGAAGTCTGCAGGTCTGATGAGAAGATCACTGGTGGAATAATTTAATAAATTGTACCCAAATAAATAAGGTAAAATTTAATAAGACCAAATGTAAAGTATGTTAAAGTTGCATACTTGTGGACATGGGTTGGGAGTTATTTTGGGAAGTTGTGAATTTTAAAAAGACTTGTAGATCACAGACGATTTAGTGGAAAGGAGATGCCAATGTAATACTACAGCTAAAACGCCATTCTGGCATACCTGCTACTCAAGATCTGTGTCCAGTATCGTTATATATCAAAACTAATTTAAAAAAAATCCTAAAAAGGTATCAGCAAACTGTAGATTCACCAAGACAAGCACCCCTGATATCACAGAGTCACAGAACGGTTGAGGTTGGAAGTGACCTCTGGAGGTCATCTTGTCCCTGCTCAACCCCCCTGCTCAGCTAAAGCAGGTTGCGCATGACCACCTCCAGATGATTTTAATAGGATGCAAACTCCAAACCTCTATGGGTAACCTGTGCCAGTGGTCAGTCACCCACACAGTGAAAAAGGGTTTCCTGATATTCAGAGGGAACCTCCTGTCTTTCAGTTTTTGCCCATTGCCTCTGGTCCTGTCACTGGGTACCACTGAAAAGAGCCTGGTTATGTTCTCCTTGCACCCACCCTTCAGCTACTTGTGCACATGGATAAGATCCCCAGATCCTTCTCTTCTTCGGGCTGAACAGTCCCAGCTCTCTCAGTCTTTCCTTACATGGGAGGTTCTTCAGTCCCTTCATCATCTTCATGGCCCTTTGCCGAACTCTCTCCAGCATGTCCACATCTATCCTGCACTGGGGAGCTCAAAACTGGATGCAGTACTCCAGTAGTGGTCTTACCCAACCTGAATAGAGGGGAAGAATCACCTTCCTCAACTTGCTGGCAATACTCTTAATGCAACCCAGGATAAGGGGGTTTTCTGCAAGGGCACATTGCTGGCTCATGTTCAACCCGGTATCCAACCAGAATCCCCAGGTCCTTTTCTGCCAAGCTGCTTTCCAACTGAGTAGCCTCCAGCTTGTATAGTGCTATGTTTTAGATCTGTAACCAAAACAATGCCTTCTCTGTTTCTCGTTCTGCTCCCACAGTGAATAGATTGGGTGGGGTGCAAGAGGTTGGGAATGGACACAACCAGGCAGATGACCTGAACTAACCAAAGAGCTATTCCATGCCATATAAGGTCATGCTCAGCAGCAAAATGGAGAGGAGGAGGTCTTACGGGGGGGTAGACATCTTTTGCTCTGGAACTAGCTTGGCATCATTCTATGTGTAGGAGGTGAAATCCACTAAACCTGCTGTTAACTCTGAACCTACATGATAGTGTACTCTGAGAACCAAATTCCAGTTCAACAAAAATGGCTGCCAAAGCCTTGAAACTACTAGCAAAACTGAATCCCGCAGAAATTACTGAGGTAATGATAAAAATGTTTTCAACATAAAGTATGTATGCCATTACAATCATCACGTATGCCTCATGAGCTGTAAATTGGAAGCTCAGCTGCTGAACGATATTGTCAGTTTTAGTGTTTCTCTTGATTAGTTGGGTAAATAACGCACAGTTCAGTTCTCTGGAATATCTGTTGTTCTTTTTAACTTGATGGTGGCCCAAAAAATTTTGGCAATGAGAAATTTCATTCAACCACAAACAAAATATTTATTTTGTAATATAAGTTGTGTTACATTTTAGATGTAATAAAGAAGAAAACAAAAAAATCAAGTTTTTTTCAGACTTGGAAATCTCTTTTTGAAAACTAATTTTGAAATTTTAAAAATGTTTTTGTTTTGCATAAACAATCTGACAAAGATAAAATAATTTATAAAATATTTTTATATCAGTGAATTTCTTTGCATTTTTTGTCTGCATTTGTTTGAGGAACCCAATAACCATGAAACTAACTCTACTTTTAATTTGATAAGAAATTGACGAGTGTTACTATTACTGAAGAGTAACGAAACTGATGATGATACATGTTCTTCACTTTGCAGCTGCCAGGATTGGAGTGACTTGAGAATTTTTTTGGTTCAGAATATATTTTCACCAGAAATTTCTAATTTTCTCTTATGGTTTTCAAGCCCATAAACTGAAAGGCTGCTAGGACTTTTAAGTTTATTAGTTTACAATGGAATTCCCCAAAAGCAATTTTCAAAAAACAGGTGTCCCAAAAAAAAATTTCCCAGAGTCAGGTCTAGCCTTTAACAGGCCTAGCCAAGACATTCATAGTGCATGGTTCCACTACAATACACAGAGGGACACCACAGGGAAGAAAGAAACTCTGGATCTCCAGAGTGTAGCCCATGAGAGGGGCTAGATGGAAGTCTCAGTCCCGAAAGCCTTTAAGGGTATTTTAGAGCCCTGAATCCTAACCCTAGGCAGGTTGACGAGGAATCCAGATAGGCTTAAATAACTGTTTGTTGGTAGCTTGAAACTGAAACAATTTTGTGGATCATTTCACAATATAAGTAAAATAAAATTAAATAAAACTTCTCACAAGTTTTCACATGGATTTCTTACATTAATGTTCTGATATACCATTGTTTATTACACGTGATCATGACCTGTTGCTTCTGCTCAAAACTGTGTCTGGCAAATAAACAGACATGACAAAATACATTGGAGAATTGTGTGTAATCAGTGTAATACCTTAGAAATTTATATTATGGAAGTTTATGTTTATGAATTCTTTGCAAGAAAATATGAGTTTTTCTACAGTTTATACTAGATAAGAAGAGAGTGATTTTTTTCTGATTATAGTGTCAGATATGTGGTGATTTCAAAATCCAGCTAACCAAAATTAAAAGCAAAACATAATATTTTTTTCTGAGCTATGATATTTTAAACTTCCTCATTATTGCTTCATAAAACAAAATGAAAATGTGCTATCTAGCAATGAAAGTTCAAATAGTTGTTCTTGCTGTTATGACTACTTCAAACCACAAAAGTTTCTGTAGGTGGTACTTAAAACTAATTTCTCATGTGGTCTAAGTGCAGATCTATAGAAACGATAACGAGAAAAAATAAAAACTAAAGAGCAAAATATCTTACTTTATAGTGGGTTATTTTTTCATTACCTATGTAAATGATATTTATTGATTTACCTGGTTTTCTAGCTTGATTTCCATAAAATCAGGTGATACTTAAATTGGATTTAGCCATATCTTCAAAGTAACTTGAGTTTGAGTAAATACCTAATGTATTAAAATTATCAAGAACAGAAAAAATGAACATGAGAAAATCTGGTAACACTGTAAAAATCTCAATATTTCAAGCTATTCTTTTGATTTACAGCATACAAAGCAGATAATGCTGCAGTTGATTTCTGTTCTCATACAGCTAAGTTACTCTTCAGTTTTGCCAGCAGTAAAGGTTTAAACTTGATTTAAATGGACACACTATAAGTAATTTTTCTTTTTCCTAAAAATACCAAATGAAATGCAGAAGGGAAAATTAACTTTTGCATAAGAACTTTCTATTCATTTGAATTTAATAATGTGTGCTCAATCAAGTTTTCAGATTGATAAGTTACCAATTAGAAATGTTATGCTTCTTTTACTTTTTGTGCTAACTGTGATTTGCAAGCTTAGTAAAACGGAATGTAATTATAGTGACTATTGCTGTCAATGCATTCTGGATGGCCAACAGTTTGAGAAGTTTAAAACAACAGGGTTTCTTGCACTGGGAAAACAACACTCTCCCTATTGTGGATTCCATGGTATATAAGTGATTTCTTCTGCAATTTTACACAGACAAGAGGAAATTTCACTAGTTTTCAGCAGTTTTTGTTTAGTGTGTTTTACATTTAGTGCATTTGATTCAAATCCATTTTTAGGTACAGCAGAAATAGGTTAAGAACTTTGGAAAACTACAATGGAGCATATATCATCTTTGTTGTTGAAACAAAACTCCTAGCCCTGGGATTATTAATTTTTGTCTCCTTAGTTAGGATAATTGTCCTACTTGATTTTTGTTTCTTGGAAGTACTGGTGAATGCATGACTGATGGGAAGGGGCTAGATCTTTGGTGCTAGATCTATCAGTTACAGTTAGGCCTAAGGTAGAAGTTTCTGGACATGCTTTTTGGAGTGTGCTTCATAGAGGATCAGAAAGAAGTGAGAAGGTTCATTTAAATTTCTCTACCTACCCCACAGGCATTCACAGCTACATGAGGTATCATATAAGCAGCTTAATAATTTTTCTCTTTTTTTCCTATGCTAGTCCAAAACATATAAAAGAATAATTCAAAAGCAATAACTTTAATAAAGAATATTCAGTCCTGCACTACTATGGGGATAAAGTATTCAGAAAATGAGAGGATAGGAGAAAAAACATTGTGAGGCCAAGAATTTGTACAGTCACAAATATACCATCATTTATCTTTTTTTTTTTCAATCCACAACCAATGTTTTTTCTAAAGAACTTACTAGAAATTACTTTAGCATTTTTTTTTGAAATTAAAAAATTAACAACTATGTCTTTTATAGAAAATACTGTAGCTCTGGTTATAAAACTCTAACAGATAGTGCAGACAAGCATACTCTGGTTTATTGCTTTCCAAAAAACGGATAGAAGCAATACTGGAATGATGTTCTGGGTACGGACAGTGTAACATTGTCTTCTGTTGATGAAGCAGATGGGTAACAGGATTCATAGCTCAGCTGTCAAATTGTTGTGTGAATTAGTTTGTCATCTGTAAAACAGAAGAAACTGATCACACACTACTTAATCTCACGTGCATGTTGCAAGACATAATTAAAATTTGTAAACTTCTTTGAAAGCCTCTGATGAATAGTGCAATATAATGCAAAGTCATTATACCAATTATGATAATTATTATTACCAATGTGCATCTCAATTCTCCAAACATCAGAATCACTAAATTCTTTATTGCCATAATTGTACTGTGGGCTAAGTTTGACTGGCTCTATCAAAGGAACTGTCCATAAGAGCAGAAACAATTTGCATTAAGGAAGAAATGAAGGGTCATTGCTCATATATGAATACGAAAACATTTTAGAAAATGTCGAGACAATAAAAGTATTGGGCTTCTTTGGACTTTACCAACATTTATCTAAAAAGAGGTTTTGTTTACTTTTGCTATTGTTTTCACTTCCCCTAGAGTAAGAAGGTGTGTCCAGTTCTCTAGGTATTAACTATAGAGCATAGTACTATCCACTCAATACCTAAAATTGTGACAAACTTGGGTAGAATTTTCAGAATCTATAAGCCTAAATATATGTCATACTCAACTCACTCTTGTTGTCAAACAGTAGTTATGTATCAGCATAACTAGAAATGCATGCAAGAGTCAATTACGCAGTCTTTATTTCCTTTATTTTGATATGTGACTGCTGTCTTCAGAGAGTACATTTTACTTCTGAAAGGCTAGAATTTAGCTAGGCAGAAGATTCATGAGACTCTAGAAGAAAAAGTCTTTGGAAAGTTTATATAAGAAAGCACTGAAAATAGAAGCTTAAATGTATTTGCAAAAGGTCTTGAGTTTGAGTAAAACTGAGGTAGTGCTTGGTACTTACAGCTTAGCCCAAATAATCATTCTACTCTATTTTTTATTTATTCTTGTATCTATTGTTTAGCATCACTTAAAGGAATGTGTTTGCTTGAATGACTTCCTCTGCAATTCATATTAAAAAATCATCATTCGATGTATTAAAAAGCTTCTTTAATTTATGTGTTTGTATTTTTAATTATTTGTGGGTTTTAGAGGACAGTGGGAAATAGTTGCCACAGCAACTGGATTATTTTTACAAATATATGTTTACTTTTATTGAAAGTTCAGCTTGACAGGAACACATTTTTTTTAGATTGCACAATTTAAAAAAACCCACAGCTAATTGTAAACCTCTTTTCTGGTATCCTGGAGGTTAATAAAGTCTGGACACCTATAGAACTTACACATTTATGCGGTAAAAATGTTCTTTTAGAGCATTGGAAAAACAAAACCCCAATTATATTTTCACTTAAAACCATTAAATTTTAAAGTTATGTGTAGATATCAGGTTTATAAGACACCAATGAGGTCTAAAGAAAAAAAAAAGCGGACTTTTTCTTCTCTCTCTCTTCAATCTATTTTCCAGAGAATACCAATCAGCCCAAATAATTTGTTAGTGTTTAATGTTTTCTTTTCAGCCCGGGAGATTTGAGTTCCCTTTTTAAGAGGACATTTATATTATATTGAATATACTGAGTTAACCACCGATTTTTGTTCTGGGTTTTCAGTCAATGATTTTCTAGAATATTGGAGCAGATCTTTTGCAGATGAAAATCAGCAGAACTCCATAAATGTGAACCAGCTTAACTGGCATGTAACAATTTTAGATGTCTAATGGCTAACTGAAAACAAGTGGAGAACAGATATGTATGGGAGGTCATTTTTGGAATTTAATAAAGCTCCCATAGTATACCTTTTAAAAAGTGAGTTCACATTCTTCATAGAAGATATAGAAAGACTAGACTAGAAAGCAGAATCTATATAAAAGAAACAAGAAATGAGAAAGCCCAATTGCCGCTCTTATAATGTATCACAAGTAAATTTTACATAATTTTGAATTATTATCAGATTTCTTGCTGAAAATCAAAGTTTCTCTGAAGATATAGATTGAGATACTTTTCATTTTCATTGAAATAATGTTTGGTATGGAACAGATGTGTTTTGATAGTCTCTGAATTTACTACTATTGCATTAGGCTTTTGCCAGAAACAGTGTTTTTCTGCATCCCTGAGTTATACAGAATTTATGGAACCTTCTTAAAAATACCCAGATTGGATTTCTGTATTTTTTTCCTCTAGAATGACATGGATACTTGTAGTATCTATTCTACTTTATGAATTGTAGAGCGAACATATGTCTTGTTTTGCTGCTATATAGACTAGAATAATTCCTTTGCTCCTGTGGTGGTGCATTCATATCCCCCCTTTCTTCCTTGGGCCGCTTGTTGATCTCAGAAATTTCCATGAAACCTCGGCCTTGGTGTATTGAGTCTGGCAGTTGAGCACTCCTTGACTGTATCAGAAACTCTGCATAGCTGAGGATGGGAACATACTCCTACTGTCTGGCCCAGGTGTCCAGCAGAACAACACCGAAACCTTGAGAATTCTTTAGTAATTACCACCTGGGACTGTGGCCAGGATGGAAATTTACAGATGACTAAAGCCAACCATCTTGTCAACTTATAAACGGTGGTCCTAAGTGAGGTCCTTTGAGCTTTCCTGGACCAGAGCAGGCTGCACCCAGCATCTCCCTCTGAGTGGGACGCCTCTCAGAGCTTGCGATCTTTCAGGCCTACGATATTCCGAGGATCACTGGGTCCTGGATGAGTCCCTTTCAAAGCTCAACCCTTCGCCCGTTGAGAGGGAATGCCTAGACATTCGACGTGAATATTTCTTCACTGAAATTGAGGGGAATTTTTAACAGGTATACCTTCTGTATATTTTTTTATATATATATATGTTTCTCTGTGTGTGTGAACTACTAGTAAGCATAATCTGTAATTAAGTTGTGATTGTAGTAGACTTACTAACCTACTTTGCAAATATTAAATAATTAATGATTAGGCGTTACTAAAGTTTGTTAATGATTAGTTAATACTCAAGTGTTGCTAAATTGTGAATGAAACCTAGACTGTCCCTGAAATACAAACCCTTAGATGATTTTCCTTTATATGTTTCACCCATGTAATAAGTAATAGAGTGAACCTTGCCATCGAATTCTATTAGGTCGCACCTTTATAAATCTCTATTAAAATCACTTTCTGCTAGTTTCTTTGACAGTGATTCTTTAAGCGGCCTCTAAACCACTCATTCACGACAGCTCCAGACCTGAAAGAACTTCCTGCTTCAGCCTTGTTTTCTAAGTCCATGATAAGGGGCAGTGCCAAGTTGAGACCTTACTATGTAATGAAAATTGTATTCAGACTAAAACACGAGTGTTTCTTTTTTTCCAGAAACATGAGAAACTTGTTACCTGAATATGTATAGGACATTACAGTCTTTTAATTCATTATTAGTCTATCACTACGTGAGTGGCAAAACTGAGAATTATTATACCGTTTTAAAGCAAATTTTTCTGTTTTCTAGAAACAGTTGCCTCATCTTATCCTAAATGATATTTTTTAGGTTTTTATTTTGTTCTGTTGCTCAAGTATTTTTCAGAGTTTAAAATCATCAGTTTATAACATTGTTTATAATTTGGCTGCTATAATCCAAGTCATGATGTATTTTCCAGCACACTGTTTCATTATTGTTTCCGTTTGTGACATTTCTAATGCAGTCTGGTTTGTAATCACCTTGAGACTTATCTTACCCAACAAGCTAAACTAATAAGCCACAAAGAACACCTGAAATTTTTTTACTACATTTTAATTTAGAGAAAGCAATAATACTATATACATTTGCTCATATGGGAGGACTGGAGGGTAGAGGATGATGACAAAACGGTTGAAGTATAATAAGAAAAGGGGTTGCTGAGATTCTGTCACAGAGAGACAACTAGAGGAGAGATTCACAGAGGGTCATATAATTGAAATCAGTTCTATTCCTTATCATTAAAATACAGTTAACTGGGTTGAAGGGAATCCTTAAAAGCTGATAAAATTATTCAGGTATAGTTAGGGAGAGTATAGGCCTACTTCAGTTTGAGCCTCTGACGTAGATCCTCCATCCACTGAAAAACACAGTTCTGCCTTTCTACATTACTCTCACCTCCTAGTTTACCTGTGACTATGGGGAACAGCTGACCTCAGGCTAATGGTATAACATCACAGTTTTGAGTGAATGCTTCCAAAGAGCATTCAAGTATACATTTTATGCAGCAGTTACTCCAACTTGGCATAACATAGGTTTTTGCTAGAAAATGTTGTTCGCATGCAAGCAAAAAATAAAATTATTTGCTTACTTTTCTCCAAAAAAATTTCTGTTTCAGACTCAGGAACTTGGTCTAGTACTCTCAGATCCTTGGCGATAGTTTTAAACTACAAGATTGTCTCTCCTTTATTTGGTAATATATTCTACTACAACCAATCTTAACAAAAGAAAAAATCTAATTAAAATGATATTTTGACTTCATATTTTGGCTATATCTCCACATCACTTGCGTGTCTGTGCCTGTGAAAGACTGAATTATAGAACTTTTGTCTCAAAGACTGCTTATCTGGGCGAGGGTTCCTTTGGCTGCTGAATATGATAAGATCAGCTGCAAGGCGTGAAAGATCTGGGCTAGGATTCCTTTGGCTGCTGAATATGATAAGAATGGCTGCAAGGCCACAGACATCTCCGGCTAGCAAGGTGTGAAAGATCTCCGGCTGGCACGTGTTTGGACAGTCAAGACTCAGGAATGCGGAGACATGTCGTTGCCATGGAAACTGCAGCCTTCGAGCGAGAATAAAAGGGACTGCCAAGAGGACCCCAGTGCGATTACCGACCCCGCCGAAACACCGCGGACCCCGGAGTGACCGCCCACCGCCGGAACACCAAGAGACTTGGACCCCCGGGACGCCACGGATCCATGGTGGGGACTATTCTTGCAAATCTATCCTGAATACCTGCTTGACTTCTGTCTTTTTACTTTATTCTATCCTATCGCTACTAATTTTCTACTTTTGATATTAAAAGTTGCTGTTTTGGGTATACAGCATTTGATCTCGTTTTGTGTCTTAATCTCGCTCTTGGGATCGTATTGAAACCTCCCCCGACTTCGGATCGGGACATTCCCGACATCGGATCGGGACAGTGCCTCCTGTAGAAAATATGTGATTATGTTGTTATCCTTCTTTTCCCTTGCTAACCTTACCCATTTTAAGGTAATTGCTCTATTCTCTCCCAGAAGCAAGACGTAAAATATGTTGTTAGTCCCAGAGGTATACTGACAGTTTTTATTCTTTCAGGTGATCGGTCTGTATAGAAGCAAAGAGGAATGAAAAAAGGAAACAATCTCCCAATACATGGTTTCTGGAAGACTGACACTACACTATTAGCAAATGTTTTTGAGAGTATTTAGGTATTATTAGTGAAGAATGAGAAAATGTATAATTGTCACTCTTTTTTGTGTCCAGTGGACTAATTGTGCAGGAGGTAGCGTGAAGTTAGAAAATACAGCAAGTAAAAGTGTGAGATAGCTGAAAGCCCGTCATGTTTAAAAAAATTTTTTATTTTTTATTTTACATACTTGTAAATATTCCATACTTGTAAATCTTTTATACAACACACTTGGCCTTTTTTTTTGTACTGGGGAATAAACGCCAGTCGAATTATCCTTTAACAGATAACAGAAAGAAATTTCTAACAATAAAAAATTCAGTTTTATTTTTCCTGCACATGAACAGTTTTTATTGCACCTCTAACTTTTGTTGTTTTTATTAGTGATATAATATGGATGGCTGAAGAATTCTGGTTTTTTTAATGATCTACAAAACTGCCTCAGGCAAAGAGTAGCTCCTACAAGCAAGTTTTTGAAAGATTTCATTTGATTCTCTATTGTCCTGGTTCCAGCTGGGACAGGGTTAACTTTCTTCCCAGTAGCCTGGGGGGGTGTGCTGTGTTTTGGGTTCGGTGTGAAAGGAGCGTTGATGGCCCATTGATGCTTTGGCTGTTGCTGGGTGATGCTTGCACCGGGAGGGGGGAGCACAGCCGGGGTGGTGGACCCAGCTGGCCAATGGGGTATTCTATACCATGTGACATCATGCTCAGTATAAAAACCAGGTGTGGGGGGGGGGGCTCCCCCCCCCCGTTCGTGACACGCGGTCGGCGGTCGGTGAGCGGTTCTGTTGTGCATTGCCTGCTTTGTGTATTCTGTTATTGTTGTTGTTCTCACTGTTATTATTACTGTTCTACTTAGTTTTATTTCAATTATTAAACTGTTTTTATCTCAACCCGGGAGCTTTCCTACTTGTGCCCTCCCAATTCTCTCCCCCATCCCACCGGGGGGGGGGGTGATCGAGCGGCTGCGTGGCGTTTATTTTTTCTGGCTGGGGTTAAACCACGACAGTCCTTTTTGGCGCCCAACGTGGGGCACGAAGGGTTGAGATAACGACAGATTATTTAGAACATATTAAGGAATTTATATCTGGTGACATATTCGTTTGTTCTGCACCATGCTCTTGTTTTTACTGTACCTGTTAAAAATTGGAGTTGGGTTTTGTAGTCTGTTGTGCTCTGCCGTGATTAATGATGTTTTGCCTGGGAGATTTGTTACTAAAACGCTGGCATTGGGGGTTATTTGGTATTTGGGATTCGTAATGAAGCCGTTTCTGCATTTCGGGTACCACCTCATGGAGACCATTAGCAATTATACCTTTTCCTCCGAGAGATTTTTTATGGAGGAAATAGAGAATGGCACCCTCACCACCTTCATCTCCTTTGTTAAAATAACTTGCCAGTACCTTGAACATCCCTGGGTAGTTAAGATATATCTCTTGGTACTCCTTGGGAATATTGTTGCGGTTTTATCCAAGGTTAGTAAGCAATTTAAGAATGTCATCCAGAGATCTGCCCCAAGGTTGGATAGCTATGAGTGGCAGGGCGAGTGGGATAGCATGGGCAAATGCCTAGGGCGATGGGCACCCCCCAGTGTTCTGGAACTTTACCCCTGAACAAGTGAAGAACCCTGAAAAATTAGTAGAATATTTGGAAGAAGTATGCTGTCACCCTGGCCATTCCAGGGAGACGCAAATCACCACAATGTGCTGGGGCCTGGCCCACGCCTACCGAGCCCTGTTTAACACCACTCAGAACCCCCAAGGGGAAGGAAACGTCTCTGCAGCTGATGACAAAGCAACAGGCCCTGCGGCTACCCCACCCCCCACGGCAAGCACAGCGGCTCCCTCACCCCCCAGGGCAGTCATGGCAGCTACTCCGCCCCCTGCGACAGAGAACCAACCCACACCGGTATCAGTCGCCCCTATACAAAAAAGAAAATGCACAAGAAAATCAGCTCGTCTAGTAAGGGATGAAGATGAACCAGGGCCATCACGAGAACAGGAGGAGGAGGAGGCAGAACCCGTAAATGAGATGGTGACCACCCGATCCCTATCCCTGGGTGAGCTGCGAGATATGCGAAAAGACTTCAGCCGTCGTCCAGGGGAGCACATTGTCACCTGGCTGCTCCGATGCTGGGATAACGGGGCCAGTAGCCTGGAATTAGAGGGTAGGGAAGCCAAGCAGCTGGGATCCCTTTCTAGGGAAGGGGGCATTGACAAAGCAATTGGACAAGGGGCACAAGTCCTCAGCCTCTGGAGGCGACTCCTGTCAGGTGTGAAGGAAAGGTATCCCTTCAAGGAAGATGTTATATGCCACCCAGGCAAGTGGACCACCATGGAGAGAGGTATCCAGTACCTGAGAGAATTAGCCGTGCTGGAAGTGATTTATGATGACCTGAACAACGAGCAGTTATCCAAAGACCCAGATGAGGTCAAATGCACCCGACCCATGTGGCGGAAGTTTGTACGGAGCGCACCAGCGTCACATGCAAACTCATTGGCAGTAATGACCTGGAGAGATGGAGAGGAACAAACAGTGGATGAACTGGCTGGCCAACTCCGGCAATATGAAGAAAGTCTCTCTTCCTCCCTACGGGCCTGTGTCTCTGCTGTGGAGAAACTGTCTCAGGAGGTCCAGCAAATCAAAGAGGATATGTCCTGCTTCCCCCCTGCACGGGCCAGTGTCTCAGCCATTAGGAGCAAACGTCCCTCTGCTCAAGAGAGGAGACATCGTGGGTACACACCCCGGGGCACCCTGTGGTTTTACCTGCGTGACCACGGAGAGGACATGAGGAAGTGGGATGGAAAACCTACCTCAGTCCTACAGGCACGGGTACATGAGTTGCAAGGGAAAACAACCACAAAAGCGGGTTCTTCCAGGAAAACCGCTGCTCCGGTCTCCAGCGAGTTCCCCAGACAGAGTAGAAGGGCTGATTCCACTTCCGACCTTAACAAAGGGACTTCTGACTCATACTTACAAGAAGTAGATAGCGAATATGATGACCAGGACTAGAGGGGCCCTGCCTCCAGCCAGGTGGAGGAAAGGGACAACCGGGTTTACTGGACTGTGTGGATTCGATGGCCTGGCACATCAGATCCACAAGAATATAAGGCTCTCGTAGACACCGGTGCGCAGTGTACCCTGATGCCATCAGGCTATAAAGGGGCAGAACCCATTTGTATTTCTGGAGTGACAGGGGGATCCCAAGAGTTAACTGTGTTGGAGGCGGAAGTGAGCCTAACCGGGAAGGAGTGGCAGAAGCACCCCATCGTGACTGGCCCAGAGGCTCCGTGCATCCTTGGCATAGACTACCTCAGGAGAGGGTATTTCAAGGACCCAAAAGGGTACCGGTGGGCTTTTGGTATAGCTGCCCTGGAGACGGAGGAAATTAAACAGCTGTCCACCTTGCCCGGTCTTTCAGAGGATCCTTCTGTTGTGGGGTTGTTAAAGGTCCAAGAACAACAGGTGCCGATCGCTACCACAACAGTGCACCGGCGGCAATACCGCACCAACCGAGACTCCTTGATCCCCATCCATGAGCTGATTCGTCGACTGGAGAGCCAAGGAGTGATCAGCAAGACTCGCTCACCCTTTAACAGTCCCATATGGCCAGTGCGAAAGTCCAATGGAGAGTGGAGGCTAACAGTAGACTATCGTGGCCTGAACGAAGTGACGCCACCACTGAGTGCTGCCGTGCCGGACATGCTGGAACTTCAATACGAACTGGAGTCAAAGGCAGCCAAGTGGTACGCCACCATTGATATCGCTAATGCCTTCTTCTCCATCCCTTTGGCGGCAGAGTGCAGGCCACAGTTTGCTTTCACTTGGAGGGGTGTCCAGTACACCTGGAACCGACTGCCCCAGGGGTGGAAACACAGCCCTACCATTTGCCATGGACTGATCCACACCACACTGGAACAGGGTGAGGCTCCAGAACACCTGCAATACATTGATGACATCATCGTGTGGGGCAACACAGCAGAGGAAGTTTTCAAGAAAGGGGAGAGAATAGTCCAAATCCTTCTGAAGGCCGGCTTTGCAATAAAACGAAGTAAGGTCAAGGGACCTGCACAGGAGATCCAGTTTTTAGGAATAAAATGGCAAGATGGACGTCGTCAGATCCCAACAGATGTGATCAATAAAATAACAGCCATGTCCCCACCAACTAGCAAAAAGGAAACGCAAGCTTTCTTAGGCGTTGTAGGCTTTTGGAGAATGCATATTCCAAATTACAGTCAGATCGTAAGCCCCCTCTATCAAGTGACCAGGAAGAAGAACGACTTCAAATGGGGCCCTGAGCAACGACAAGCATTTGAGCAAATTAAACAGGAGATAGTTCAGGCAGTAGCCCTTGGGCCAGTCCGGGCAGGACAAGATGTGAAGAATGTGCTCTACACCGCAGCCGGGGAGAATGGCCCTACCTGGAGCCTCTGGCAGAAAGCACCAGGGGAGACTCGAGGTCGACCCTTAGGGTTCTGGAGTCGGGGATACAGAGGATCCGAGGCCCGCTACACTCCAACTGAGAAGGAGATATTGGCAGCATATGAAGGGGTTCAAGCTGCTTCGGAAGTGGTTGGCACTGAAGCACAGCTCCTCCTGGCACCCCGACTGCCGGTGCTGGGCTGGATGTTCAAAGGGAGCGTCCCCTCTACACATCATGCAACTGATGCTACGTGGAGTAAGTGGGTCGCGCTGATCACACAACGGGCCCGAATAGGAAACCCCAGTCGCCCAGGAATCTTGGAGGTGATCACGAACTGGCCAGAAGGCAAAGAATTTGGAATATCCCCAGAGGAGGAGGTGATGCGTGCTGAAGAGGCCCCACCATATAACAAACTACCAGAAAACGAGAAGCAATATGCCCTGTTCACGGATGGGTCCTGTCGCCTTGTGGGAAAACATCGGAGATGGAAGGCTGCTGTATGGAGTCCTATACGCCAAGTTGCAGAAACTGCTGAAGGAGAAGGTGAATCGAGCCAGTTTGCAGAGGTGAAAGCCATCCAGCTGGCCTTGGGCATTGCCGAACGAGAAAAATGGCCAGTACTTTATCTCTATACTGACTCATGGATGGTGGCAAATGCCCTGTGGGGGTGGTTGCAGCAGTGGAAGCAGAACAACTGGCAGCGCAGAGGTAAACCCATCTGGGCTGCCGCATTGTGGCAAGATATTGCTGCCCAGGTAGAGAACCTGACTGTAAAAGTACGACACGTAGATGCTCACGTACCCAAGAGTCGGGCCAGTGAAGAGCACCAAAACAACCAGCAGGTGGATCAGGCTGCCAAGATCGAAGTAGCTCAGGTAGATCTGGACTGGCAACATAAAGGTGAATTATTTATAGCTCGGTGGGCCCATGACACTTCAGGCCACCAAGGGAGAGATGCAACATATAGATGGGCTCGTGATCGAGGGGTGGACTTAACCATGGACACTATTGCACAGGTTATCCACGAATGTGAAACATGCGCTGCAATCAAGCAAGCCAAACGAGTAAAGCCTCTTTGGTATGGAGGACGATGGTTGAAGTATAAATATGGGGAGGCTTGGCAGATTGATTATATCATGCTCCCACAAACCCGACAGGGCAAGCGCTATGTGCTCACCATGGTGGAAGTAACCACAGGATGGCTGGAAACATATCCTGTGCCCCATGCCACCGCCCGGAACACCATCCTGGGCCTTGAAAAGCAAGTCCTGTGGCGACATGGCACCCCAGAAAGAATTGAGTCAGACAACGGGACTCACTTCCGAAACGCCCTCATAGACACCTGGGCCAAAGAGCACGGCATTGAGTGGGTATATCACATCCCCTACCATGCACCAGCCTCCGGGAAAATCGAACGATACAACGGGCTGCTAAAGACAACACTGAGGGCAATGGGTGGTGGGACATTCAAGCATTGGGATACACATTTAGCAAAGGCCACCTGGTTAGTGAACACTAGGGGATCTGTCACTCGAGCTGGCCCTGCCCAATCCAAACCCTTACGTGCTGTAGAGGGGGATAAAGTCCCTGTCGTGCATATGAGAAATATGCTGGGGAAGACAGTCTGGGTTGCTCCTGCCTCTGGCAAGGGAAAACCCATCCGTGGGATTGCTTTTGCTCAGGGACCTGGGTGCACTTGGTGGGTGATGAGAAAGGATGGGGAAGTCCGGTGTGTACCTCAGGGGGATTTAATTTTGGGTGAAAATAGCCAATGAACTGAATTGTACGATGTTAGTTATTACATAGTACTGTATGTCATCACTTTTATGGTTACCATATGCCATATTAACAGTATTACAGTAAGAATCACCCAGATTAATTTAGGATGAACGCCGATGAAACTGAGCAAGGTGCAACAATGATAGAACCAGACGAGCGCCCAGAACTGGCCTCCGCATGCAAGAGCCCGACACCACACACCATCTCTCCTGTCCTGCAAGACTGTTACGACAGATGGAACCCGAAGTCATGGACTAAATGAACTCAACAGACGTTTTAGAGGGATGGCCCATGGACTAAGGGAATGATATCTCTGTGTGCGTATATATCAAAAGGCAGGGAAAAGGAGCGGTGACTAATTGGAATGTATGGGAAAATGTGAGACCTGGGCATGATGTAGATGGTATAGAATAAGGGGTGGATATTGTCCTGGTTCCAGCTGGGACAGGGTTAACTTTCTTCCCAGTAGCCTGGGGGGGTGTGCTGTGTTTTGGGTTCGGTGTGAAAGGAGCGTTGATGGCCCATTGATGCTTTGGCTGTTGCTGGGTGATGCTTGCACCGGGAGGGGGGAGCACAGCCGGGGTGGTGGACCCAGCTGGCCAATGGGGTATTCTATACCATGTGACATCATGCTCAGTATAAAAACCAGGTGTGTGGGGGGGGGCTCCCCCCCCCCGTTCGTGACACGCGGTCGGCGGTCGGTGAGCGGTTCTGTTGTGCATTGCCTGCTTTGTGTATTCTGTTATTGTTGTTGTTCTCACTGTTATTATTACTGTTCTACTTAGTTTTATTTCAATTATTAAACTGTTTTTATCTCAACCCGGGAGCTTTCCTACTTGTGCCCTCCCAATTCTCTCCCCCATCCCACCGGGGGGGGGGGTGATCGAGCGGCTGCGTGGCGTTTATTTTTTCTGGCTGGGGTTAAACCACGACATCTATATAAAGCAGAGTTCTTAGGAATGTATCTTCCCATCATGCTTAATTCCTATTCATGGAACTGAAGTTCCTTACAGATTCTTCTATGTGGAGGCAAGTCAAGGCTTGTGCAAGCCTGGCAAGTCACCTGTAAACTGTCAATTGCAAACTTAAGGCTTAGCTTTCCCACATCTGTGATGAATAAAATCAGTCTTTTTTTTTTCAATAAATAAATGTATATCATGGGAAGCATGGCAAAAAATTGATGGGAGCAAGAACATGAAATCTACCTTTGAAAATTGCAGCCGACCCCTCTTTTGGAAAGCTGTAAACCAAACTGCACCTGTGGACCTGCCGTGCTCTGAGTCTCCTTGACCAGCCCTACACATTGACAAATTGCCAGATGGATTTTATCCATAAAGTCTGTGATGCTGAAGGAGGACAACCTTTGGCCAACAGTTAAAATAAGGTAGCTCAATCAACAGGCAGGCTACTGCTTATCACTCAGCAGACACAGATTGTGACTGGCCTTTTGTGTGATGGAAGGAATATGTTTTATACAGCTGCTGCCAGTCTGGGAAATCTGCCTTTAGTCATGCTATTAACATTTCCTTCTCTCAGGCAAAAATCTATAGTATTTTCACCCAAATATAGAATGTTAGTAAAATAGTGCTGAAATGAAGCTTGTGTACATATGGAAAAATAGGAGTATCTAATGAAACCATGGATTATTCTGCTTTGATAATAAAATAGTTGGGGTTCTCCAAGTGGTTGAGAATGCCTCCATCCAAAGTGACAGTGTTTCCATTGACTTCTCAAGCTGCTGAGGAGAACTAAAGTGTAAATTTTCTTTCCAATTCCAAATACTGATTGGTAAAAAAATTACATTACTTAATTGTAAATGTTGATTATTCGTAAGTGTCGTGGTTTAATCCCAGCCAGCAAAAATAAACCCCATGCAGCCGTTCGATCACTGCCCCCCTCCAGTGGGATGGGGGAGAGAATCAGGAGGGCACAAGTAGTAAAGCTCCTGGGTTAGAATAACCCCTTATTCTATACCATCTACATCATGCCCAGGTCTCACATTTTCCCATACATTCCAATTAGTCACCACTACTTTTCCTGCCTTTTGATATATACGCACACAGGGATATCATTCCATTAGCCCACGGGCCATCCCTCGAAAATGTCCATTGAGTTCATTTAGTCCATGACTTCGGGTTCCATCTGTTGTAAAAGTCCTTCAGGGCAGGAGAGATGGTGTGTGGTGTTGGACTGTTGCATGCTGAGGCCAGTTCTGGGCGCTCATCCGGTTCTATCATCATTGCACCTTACTCAGTTTCGTCAGCGTTCATCCTACATTAATCTGGGTGATTCTTACTATAATACTGTTAATATGGCATACGGTAATCATGGAAGTGATGACATACAGTACTATGTAATAACTAACATCATACAATCCAGTTCATTGGCTATTTTCACCCAAAATTAAAACCCCTTGAGGTACACACCGGACTTCCCCATCCTTTTTCATCACCCACCAAGTGCACCCAGGACCTTGAGCAAAAGCAATCCCATGGATGGGTTTTCCCTTGCCAGAGGCAGGAGTAACCCAGACTGTCTTACCCAGCATATTTCTCTTATGCACGACAGGGACTTTATCCCCCTCTACAGTACGTAAGGGTTTGGATTGGGCAGGGCCAGCTCGATTAACAGACCCCCTAGTGTTGACTAACCAGGTGGCCTTTGCTAAATGTGTGTCCCAATGCTTGAATGTCCCACCACCCATTGCCCTCAGTGTTGTCTTTAACAGCCTATTGTATCGTTCAATTTTTCCGGAGGCTGGCACATTGTAGGGCGTGTGATATACCCACTCAATGACATGCTCTTTGGCCCAGGTGTGTATGAGGGTGTTTCGGAAATGAGTCCCGTTGTCTGACTCAATTCTTTCTGGGGTGCCATGTCACCATAAGACTTGCTTTTCAAGGCCCAGGATGGTGTTCTGGGCAGTGGCATGGGGCACAGAGTATGTTTCCAGCCATCCAGTGGTTAATTCCACCATGGTGAGCACATAGCACTTGCCTTGTTGGGTTTGTGGGAGCGTGATATAATCAATCTGCCAAGCTTCCCCATATTTATACCTCAACCATCGTCCTCCATACCAAAGAGGCTTTACTCGCTTGGTTTGCTTGATTGCAGCGCATGTTTCACATTCATGGATAACTTATGCAATAATGTCCATGGTCAAGTCCACCCCTCGATCGCGAGCCCATATATATGTTGCATCTCTTCCTTGGTGGCCAGAAGTGTCATGGGCCCACCGAGCTATAAATAATTCATATTTATGTTGCCAGTCCAGATCTACCTGAGCTACTTCGATCTTGGCAGCCTGATCCACCTGCTGGTTGTTTTGGTGTGCTTCAGTGGCCTGACTCTTGGGTACGTGAGCATCTACGTGACGTACTTTTACAGTCAGGTTCTCTCCTCGGGCAGCAATATCTTGCCACAGTGCGGCAGCCCAGATGGGTTTACCTCTGCGCTGCCAGTTGTTCTGCTTCCACTGCTGCAACCACCCCCACAGGGCATTTGCCACCATCCATGAGTCAGTATAGAGATAAAGTACTGGCCATTTTTCTCATTCTGCAATGTCCAAGGCCAGCTGGATGGCTTTCACCTCTGCAAACTGACTCGATTCACCTTCTCCTTCAGCAGTTTCTGCAACTTGGCGTATAGGACTCCATACAGCAGCTTTCCATCTCTGATGCTTTCCCACAAGGCGACAGGACCCATCAGTGAACAGGGCATATTGCTTCTCGTTTTCTGGTAGTTTGTTATATGGTGGGGCCTCTTCAGCACGTGTCACCTCCTCCTCTGGGGATATTCCAAAATCTTTGCCTTCTGGCCAGTTCGTGATCACCTCCAAGATTCCTGGGCGATTGGGGTTTCCTGTTCAGGCTCGTTGTGTGACCAGTGCGACCCACTTACTCCACGTAACATTGGTTGCATGATGTGTAGAGGGGACACTCCCTTTGAACATCCAGCCCAGCACCGGCAGTCGGGGTGCCAGGAGGAGCTGTGCTTCAGTGCCAACCACTCTCCATTGGACTTTTGCACTGGCCGTATGGGACTGTTAAAGGGTGAGCGAGTCTGGCTGATCACTCCTTGGCTCTCCAGTCGACGAATCAACTCATGGATGGGGATCAGGGAGTCTCGGTTGATGCGGTATTGCAGCTGGTGCACTGTTGCGGTAGCGATTGGTACCTGTTGTTCTTTGACCTTCAGCAACCCCACAACAGAAGGGTCCTCTGAGAGACCGGGCAAGGTAGACAGCTGTTTAATTTCCTCCGTCTCCAGGACAGCTATACCAAAAGCCCACCAGTACCCTTTTGGGTCCTTAAAATACCCTCTCCCGAGGTAGTCTATGCCAAGGATGCATGGAGCCTCTGGGCCAGTCACAATGGGGTGCTTCTGCCACTCATTCCCGGTCAGGCTCACTTCGGCCTCCAACACAGTTAACTCTTGGGATCCCCCTGTCACTCCAGAAATACAAATGGGTTCTGCCCCTTTATAGCTTGATGGCATCAGGGTACACTGTGCACCGGTGTCTACGAGAGCCTTATATTCTTGTGGATCTGATGTGCCAGGCCATCGAATCCACACAGTCCAGTAAACCCGGTTGTCCCTTTCCTCCACCTGGCTGGAGGCAGGGCCCCTCTAGTCTTGGTCATCATATTCGCTATCCACTTCTTGTAAGTATGAATCAGAAGTCCCTTTGTTAAGATCGGAAGTGGAATCAGCCCTTTTACTCTGTCTGGGGAACTGCTCACTGGAGACTGGAGCAACAGTTTTCCTGGAAGAACCCCCTTTTGTGGTTGTTTTTCCTTGCAACTCATGTGCCCGTGCCTGTAGGACTGAGGCAGGTTTTCCATCCCACTTTCCCATGTCCTCTCCGTGGTCACGCAGGTAAAACCACAGAGTGCCCCGGGGTGTGTACCCACGATGTCTCCTCTCTTGAGCAGAGGGACGCTTGCTCCTAATGGCTGAGACACTGGCCCGTGCAGGTGGGGAGCAGGACATATCCTCTTTGAGTTGCTGGACCTCCTGAGACAGTTTCTCCACAGCAGAGACACAGGCCCGTAGGGAGGAAGAGAGACTTTCTTCATATTGCTGGAGTTGGCCAGCCAATTCATCCACTGTTTGTTCCCCTCCATCTCTCCAGGTCATTATTGCCAATGAGTTTGCATGCAACGCTGGTGCGCTCCGTGCAAACGTCCACCACATGGGTCGGGTGCATTTGACTTCATCTGGGTCTTTGGATAACTGCTCGTTGTTCAGGTCATCATAAATCACTTCCAGCATGGCTAATTCCCTCAGGTACTGGATACCTCTCTCCATGGTGGTCCACTTGCCTGGGTGGCATAGAACATCTTCCTTGAAGGGATACCTTTCCTTCACACCTGACAGGAGTTGCCTCCAGAGACTGAGGACTTGTGCCTCTTGTCCAATCACTTTGTCAATGCCCCCTTCCCTAGAAAGGGATCCCAGCTGCTTGGCTTCCCTACCCTCTAATTCCAGGCTACTGGCCCCGTTATCCCAGCATCGGAGCAGCCAGGTGACAATGTGCTCGCCTGGACGATGGCTGAAGTCTTTTCGCATATCTCGCAGCTCAGCCAGGGATAGGGATCAGGTGTTACCATCTCATTTATGGGTTCTCCTCCTTCTCCCTCTGTTCTCGTGATGGCCCTAGTTCATCTTCATCCCTTACTAAAGGAGCTGATTTTCTTGTGCATTTTCTTTTTTGTATAGGGGCGACTGATACCGGCATGGGTTGGTTCCCTGTCACAGGGGGCGGAGTAGCTGCCATGCCTGCTGTGGGGGTGAGGGAGCTGCTGTTCTTGCTGTGGGAGGTGGGGTAGTCACAGGGCCTGTTGCTTTGTCATCAGCTGCAGAGACCTTTCCTTCCTCTTGGGGGTTCTGAGTGGTGTTAAACAGGGCTCGTGGGCATGGGCCAGGCCCCAGCACATCGTAGTGATTTGTGTCTCCCTAGAATGGCCAGGGTGACAGCATACTTTTTCCAAATAGTATACTAATTTTTCAGGGTTCTGCATTTATTCAGGGGTGAAGTTCCAGAACACTGGGGGTGCCCACCGTCTTAGGCATTTGCCCATGCTATCCCACTCGCCCTGCCACTCATAACTGCCCAGCCTTGGGGCAAATCTCTGGATGACATTATTAAATTGCTTACTAACCTTGGATAAAACGACAGTAATATTCTCAAGGAGTACCAATAGATGTATCTTAACTACCCAGGGATGTTCAAGGTACTGGCAAGTTATTTTAACAAAGGAGATGACATCATAGAGAAAGGTAGTGAGGATGCCATTCTCTACTTCCTCCATAAAAAATCTCTCGGAGGAAAAGGTATAATTGCTAATGGTCTCCATGGGGTGGTACCCGAAATACAGAAACGGCTTCATTATGAATCCCAAATACCAAATAACCCCCAATGCCAGCATTTTAGTAACAAATCTCCCAGGCAAAACATCATTAATCACTGCAGAGCACAGCAGACTACAAAACCCAACTCCAATCTTTAACAGGTACAGCAAAAACAAGAGCATGGCGCAGAATAAATTAATATGTTAACAGATATAAATTCCTTAATATGTTCTAATTAATCTGTTGTTATCTCAACCCTTCCCCGCCCCACGTTGGACACCGAAAAGGACTGTTGTAGTTTAACCCCAACCAGCAAAAATAAACCCCATGCAGCTGCTCGATCACCCCCCCCCCGGTGGGATGGGGGAGAGAATCGGGAGGGTACAAGTAGGAAAGCTCCCGGGTTGAGATAAAAACAGTTTAATAATTGAAATAAAACTAAGTAGAACAGTAATAATAACAACGAGAACAACAACAATAACAGAATACACAAAGCAGGCAATGCGCAACACAACCGCTTACCGACCCCCGACTGCGTGTCACGAACGGGGGCGAGCCCCCCCACACACCTGGTTTTTATACTGAGCATGATGTCACATGGTATAGAATACCCCATTGGCCAGCTGGGTCCACCACCCCGGCTGTGCTCCCCCCTCCCGGTGCAAGCATCCCCCAGCAACAGCCAAAGCATCAATGGGCCATCAAGGCTCCTTTCACACTAAACCCAAAACACAGCACACCCCCCAGGCTACTGGGAAGAAAAGTTAACTCTGTCCCAGCCGGAACCAGGACAGTAAGTTATATTCAGTAATCCGTATAAAATGACACATTTTTTACATAGATTTCTGATGCAAATTCCTTTGTCCATAAAGAACCACTTGAGCACTGAATATGATCTCCTGTGTAAAACAGGGTTCCAGCATTTCATCCAGGAGTGAGTACAATAACTTTTCATTCACAAAGCTGTATCATACTGAAACATCTTGAGTTTACCTCAAAGGCAAATAATCAAGAAATGGAAAATCCTTAATTTCCTCTACAATATCCATGTATTAATTATTATTAATCTCTAAATTTGGTGTCTTATTTCTAGTTTTAATTTGTCTGACTTCATCTTCCAGACCTTGTTTTATGAAACAGTTTTCTTTCTTAAAGATTCTACAAATAACAACTATTTTCTATCATGAGAGTTTCTTTATTTTCACCACGGGATTAATTCCCTCCCAAGTTGTCTTTTTGATAAACTAAAAGTGCTCTCTAATATTGAGTATGTAATAAAAATGAACAGAAATTGTGCAGATTTTCTCACCCATGTTTTTAGGAACTCCTGAGTACGATTCACCTGAATTTGAGTATTAACATGCTCCATAGATAATAAAGAAATGATATAGTGTCTTATTGTGTTTATAAGTATATTGCCTTGTGTCTCTCTATATTCAGAAAATAAATTTTTAATATTTCTGTCTTTTCTGCATTGGCATAGATGATTTTATCATCGCAATTGAAAAACAAATCTGATTCATTATTTTGATTTTCTGATGGTTCCTTATTTTTGACAGCCCTGATATTTTTAGTAACATCTTTACATTTTCTGTCTTTCACAACTCCTGACTGAATACAATCTAACATTCTGCTTGTAATCTATTGGGACTTTTTTATTTTACTATATATAGTAGCAACCTTAGTTTAACCCCTGGATCAGGATGGACATTTAGCCAAAACCATCTTCTCTCATGATTGTGGTGAACCATTTAATAAACTTTTAAATTGCCAACCTCTTCCCCGCTTCATTCAGATTTTCTGTACATTTTTCTGCTAATGTTCTTACTCAGATTTTTTTTCAGCTCTTTTGAAACACCAAGGGTATGTACAGTATGTTGTGATTGTCCTCTGTTTGCTCTTATTGAACTTGATCATTTCATGATCATTGATCTCTGGGTAGACCATGGGTTCCAATTGCACAGAGTGTGTTTAGGAAACAGTTTTCTTGCAGATTTTGTATGCTTTATAAGCCTTGTAGACACTTCTCCACATATATGCACACGTGCATACACACACACACAGTCCCCTGAAGCAAGTTGTTATGAATTTAGACACAATCTTTTAACAGTTGACCAGACACATAATAGCAGCAGAATAATGCACACTTTATGCTGGCCCATATGTCACCAGATTCAATGTAATGGACTGTTCATTTTTCAGTTTACCAAGTGATACTTTGGGTAAAGTACGTACAAGCAGACTTGTTCCTTATCTGAAAGTCCTGGACTTTTGGAAGCAGTTTGTACTTCTCTGAACTTTCTTCTTTCAGGCTTAAAAATGTAAAAAATATATTCATTACTTTATTTTTATGGCAAGCCTATTCATATTTAATCTCTACTGAACTGCAATTGTGACTGACACTCAACAGTAATATAAACACTTGAAGTTGAAACACTTATTACATTTTCTGAAAAACTGTGGGTTTTTTCTGTCTTATTACCTACGTAGCAATTTTATGAAGCAAATGTTTCATTCTGACAGATTCCTATAATAAATAATTTCCAGATTAGAATGAACAAATCACTTGTATTTACAGCACAAAATAAAACCTTTATTTTCCTATAGGAACACTTTAAAATTTCTTTCACACTCAATTAAATGAGCAATTTCCTTTGCTTAATTACTCAGAGAACGTATGTCTGCCAGTATGTCAGCCTGAACAGGTTTTGAAGAAATTAGTCTGTTTTGTAGGGAATATTCAAAACTGAAAGAATTTTCCTTGGTTTTCATCACTTTGTATACATAAAAGAAGGTTTGTTAAAGCCAGGCTATGAAAGGCACCTTTTCCTGTAAACACCGATTTCGTTTTTCTATCATAAAGAACACTGCATTCCTCATTTTCAGTTAAGATTTATCAAAAGTAGTCTGCAGTTTAACAATGGCAGGAGTGAAGTTTAAATACATCCTAATGAAAAAACTTTATCACCCTATATTAATGTTAAGACTAAGCACAATTCATTGTATTCAATATATTAAAAAATTATCTGAAGCAGTAGGTGAATGATGAAATAAAGTTTAAAGATGGTATCAAATTAACCAGAACAAGAAAATATAAACATTATTAGAAAGAGTTGCGAAAGATGTTTTGGTACTGGGTGAAAAATGTCAAATGTCAGTCAGTGTTAGAAAATTCAAAGTAATGAACTCAGTGGAAAGGAAAAATTCCTAACTATACATAAACATCAACTTGCCATAAATGGGATTACCATTCAGGAAAAATAGCTCTAATTGCCACTGTTTATAGCTATTTGAGAACATCAGCTTAATGCTTAAGCAGTTGAAAAACTAACTAGACTATTATGATTTATTAAAACAAAACAAAACAAAACAGGAAAATCTTATTAAGCTACTGTATAAATTGCTTCACATGAATATGTTGTTTGGGCCAGTCATCTTAAAATGGCAAAATAGAACTAGGAAAATATGGAGAGAATGATCAGAGATGTGGAATTGCTTCGAAAATGAAGATAAAAACTAAGTAGACTGGAACTATTTACTGGGGAATAGACACTGTGCAGAGGTCTTTCTAGTCCATAAATATGAATAAATTTGTATCTTCTCAAAAATTAGATCACATGGTGAACTTATAAGGCAGATGTGTTAAAACAAACGAAATGTATCCACATAACTTCTCTGGATCCAAGTGCAGAACAGGAAAGCCTCAAAGTGATGGAGACCAACTGTTCTGCCACAGGCAGTTGAACCTCAGGTCGATTATCCCATACCCAGCTGTGGCCAATAACAGAAGTGAGGAAAAGAAGTGTCGGAACTTACAATACTCAAAATAGACCTTTTGTTTTCAGCTATATGGTGGTTTAGGGACTGCCTGACCTGTCTCTGAAGCACCATCCATAACTTCCATTGACTGTCTGTTCTGCAGATTTCCCAAACTCCTTCCAAAGAACTTTAATACATAGCTTTGAGGCTTGTCTGTTCTGCATTTGGACCCCGAGGAGTTATGTGGACAAAAGACTTTCTGGCTCCCCCTATTGTATAAATTGATCTGGTAAAAGACATTAAAGAGACACATGTAAACATATTTCACATTGTTTAGGCCATGACAGTTATAAACAACTTTACTAAGTAGTTTGTTAATATATTAATTTCTTCTACATATTTATAGATAATTTAAAGATATGGTCATACTAAGTACATTAAATACGTGTACTCCTCACAAACATTACATCAAGTTTGTCCTGGTTTTGGCTGGGATGGAGTTGATTTTCTTCCTATTAACTGGTATAGTGCTGTGTTTTGGATTTAGTGTGAGAATAACGTTGATGACACACTGATGTTTTGGTTGTTGCTAGGTAACGTTTATGCTAGTCAAGGACTTTTCATCTTCCCATGCCCTGCCAGGTGAGCAGGGGGCTGGGAGGGAGCGTGGCCAGGATGGCTGGCCCAGCTGGCCAATGGGCTATTCCATACCATATGACATCATGCTCAGCATATAAGGCTGGGTGAAGAAGAAGGAGGGGGGGCGTTCACAGTGATCGCGTTTGTCTTCCCAAGTAACCGTTACGCGTGACGGAGCCCTGCTTTCCTGGAGATGGTAGAACACCTGCCTGCCGATGGGAAGTGGTGAATGAATTCCTTGTTTTACTTTGCTTGTGTGCGCGGCTTTTGCTTTCCCTATTAAACTGTCTTTATCTCAACCCACGAGTTTTTCTCACTTTTACCCTTCTGATTCTCTCCCCCATCCCACCCAGCGGGGGGGGGTGAGCGAGCGGCTGCGTGGTATTTGGCTGCTGCCAGGTTAAACCACGACAGACGTTTTAGTAATTTCACCTATTCATTCAGCTACATTGATGATTTTAACAAATCTTTTTCATCCATTTTAACATTCAATTTTTAAAAAAGTTAGAAAATGAAATGTGCATGCAAAATAAAAACATGATTTGAATTCTAAGTTGTGTATAGTTACATCAATTATACATATCAGTCAGCTATATACAAGTTGTTTATGAACACATTTATCAACCTGTTGGTAAAAGCTTACTAAGTATGTAGTTTATAGACATGTAATTTTATATGTATGTATACATGTGAACTACTGTGCACCGAATCTCTCTGCAAATAGACTTAGCATGACTGCTTAGTCATTCATTTTCTCCAATATTTTGCCAAACCATTAGAATGAGGAGAATGTACATTTAAATGGTATTTGTTATCAACAAACTAGGTATGTCATTGGATAAGCTAATAACAAGGGCCATCCTACTAGTAACAGAATCTGGGAAAAATGTATAGCTAGACCATTTTTCAATTCGTTATTAAAGCCTTAATTAAAAAAAAATTCTCTACTTTCTCCTTGAGTCTTTCAAATATGCCTGTATAAAAAGCAGAGGTTTGGTGTGTTGTGGAATAAACACACAGTCTATTTTGCAGATTTGGGTCAGGCAGAAGGGTAATTTCTACAGCTATAGGAGACAGCGCAGAACAACGGAGGTTTGGCCCTCTATCAGTATGAACTCTGACTTAAAGCAGAGGTACTAGGGCTTAGATACACTTAGAGCATATACAAAGTGGTCTGTGAGGGGGCCTGATATGGCAGAGCAGCATTTGCATTGAAGGCAACTTTGTTCTAGCAGATGCACCCGTGTCTGCCTGATAATTCAGGATCTGTGGCCCTGTGGACTCAACATACTCTGCTCAGCCCGTCCAGCTCTTGCTTGTGACTCTGCTGTGTCCTTGACCAAGTCTTGGGCCTAGCAAGGCCTGCTTCCACAGCTGTATTGCTGTGAAATTGCTTCTGAGTTATTAATCTACTGAAATAATCTTTTTTCCCAAAGTTCTAGTGATACCTTCTCCAGATTGACGTTAAAATATACAAATGTTCCCAAGCAAAAGTGAATAACATCAGGTACTCTATTGCTTTATTAAAATATAATGTAATTGAAATGGAGTCTACTAGCATAAAGTGAAGTTATGTGGTAGGCTAGAGTGGCTCCATCCTAGTTAAAAACCAGCATATTAACCTAGGGATCCCTGTAGCTGTGTTTTGGAGAACTAGTTCAGTGGAAATTAATATAAATAATCAAGATAAATTTCATTTTTATATTTCATGTTCCTCATTTTTTCCCTGTTTTGATTCTGTTTCTAACATTTCTAAAGTGAACACCATTAGTTAAGGTGAGAGAAGCACTGCTTTGAGAACTAGAATAGAGCTTTGCCTGATTTACCATTCAAGGGTTTAGTTACTGCTTTTTAGACTTGACTTGTCTAGCATGTCAAGGTATGGAAACACATTGCTAATCAATGCGTCTGAGGACCACAATTCAGTTGAGAATGCCAGGAGTTGAAATGGTAAAGTTGGAGTCATGATGTGCGCTATAATCCCTGACCAATCACCATGCTCCTTACCCACATCTTGCTTTTCCTGGTAGCAGCTGAATGCACAAGCTTTGTTTTGTAATTGCAGTAATGATTACGAGGCTCTGCATTCCTGGAAAAAAAATACCCTGAAGAAAGTACAATGTTTCAACTCTGTAACTGAGAAGAGTGTTAGGCCCTATCCATCAAATTCACGTGCCTGCATACAAAATAAAGAATTCCTAATCTAGAAGGGATTTAGGTGCATTTATCATCACTTTTCTCATTGCTGATCCCTTTACAGGCATCACCAACTTATTTGAAATAACAAAGGAATCAGAAGAAAAGATTAGCATGACAGTTATATGTAACACCATGTAGCACATTCAGCAGTGATTGAACCTCTGGACTATCAGCAGTGACGTAGGCTAGGTCATATCATGTGCAAGAAGTAAATATTACGTATGGCTAAAGTATTTTCTTATGTGGCCAAATCTACATGCTGTCCAGCTGGAATACACAATTCATGCAATCCTGGAATAAGGTCATCACTTAGGCTGTGTTATCACAGCCACATTGTACAGGGGAGCCTATTGAGGAAGCCTTCTTACTCCAGCTTGTCCTGGTTCCAGCTGGGACAGAGTTAGCTTTCTTCCAAGTAGCTGGAGAGGTGCTGTGTTTTGGGTTTGGTACGTTTTGGAAGGAACATTGATGGCCCATTGATGCTTTAGTTGTTGCCGAGTGGCGCTGCTTGCACCTGGGACTTTTTGGCTTCCCATGTTCTTCCAGGTGCATGGGAAGTTAGGGATGGGGGAAGCATAGCCGGGGTGGCTGACCCAGCTGGCTAATGGGGTATTCCATACCATGTGATGTCATGCTCAGTATATAATCAGTAGGTGTGGTCCAGGAAGGGGGTGGCTCTTGCAGTTTGGGACACAAGGCGTGTCGGTCGGCGGGTGGTGAGCAGTTGACTGCATTGCCTGCTTTGTATATTCGATCATTGTTGTTATTATCATTGTTATTACTACTGTTCTACTTTGTTTTATTTCAATTATTAAACTGTTTTCATCTCAGCCCACAAGTTTTCCTACTTGTACCCTGCCAATTCTCTCCCCCATCCTACTGGAGGGGGGCGTGAGCGAGCGGCTGTGTGGTTGTCCTGGTTTTGGCTGAGATAGAGTTAAATTTCTTCCTAGTGCTGTGTTTTGGATTTAGTATGAGAAGAATGTTGATAATACACTGATGGTTTTAGTTGTTGCTAAGTAATCTACTAGTCAAGGACTTTTTCAGCTTCCCATGCTCTGCCAGGTGCAGAAGAAGCTGGGAGGGAGCATAGCCCAGGACAGCTAACTCAATTGGCCAACAGGGTATTTCACACCATATGACGTCATGCTCAGTATATAATTAGGAGGCGTGGTCCAGGAAGCTGCGATTGCTGTTTGGGCATCGGTTGGTGGGTGGTGAGCAATTACATTATGCATGACTCATTTTGTATATTCTACCATTATTATTATTATTATTGTTATTGTTATTGTTATTATTATTATTATTATCCCTTCTTTTATAAACTGTCTTTATCTCAATCCACAAATTTTACTTTTTTTTTCCCCCCTTGATTCTCTCCCTCATACCACTGAGACGGGGGGAGTGAGCGAGCGGCTGTCTGGTGTATGGCTGCCTGCCGGGTTAAACCACAACAGTGGTATTTAGGTGCTGGCTAGGGTTAAAACACGACACAGCTATGGGAGGCATGGCACTAACAGGCTTTCATTGTGCTGGGGGACTTCAATCACCCTGACATCTGCTGGAAAAGTAGCACAGCGAGCTGTAAGCAATCTAGGAGACTCCTGGAATGCATTGAGGATAGCTTCTTAAGCCAGGTAACAGACAGCCCTACCAGACAGGATGCACTACTGGACCTGTTGGTCACCAACACAAGTGAGCTAATTGGTGACATCAAGATTGGAAGCAGCTTGGGCTGCAGTGATCATGCACTGGTGGAATTCGCAGTCCTGAGGGATATGGGTCAGGCAAAGAGTAAAGTCAGGACCCTGAATTTTAGAAAACCAAAATTTTAGAAAAGCTGTTCAAAGAATTTGTCAACAAGACCCCCTGGGAAACTGGCCTCAGGGACAAGGGAGTAGAACCAAGCTGGCAGATTTTTAAGGATGCTTTCCATAGAGCACAAGAGTTCTTGATCCCCAGGTGTAAGAGATCAGGAAAGGAAGGCAAGAGACCAGCATGGCTGAATCAAGACCTGCCAGTCAAACTAAAGAGCAAGAAGGAAATGCACAGGCAGTGGAAGCAGGGACAAGTATCCTGGGAAGAGTACAGGGACACTGTCCGATTGTGTAGGGATGGGGTCAGGAAGGCCAAGGCACAGTTGGAGCTGAACTTGGCAAGGGATGCAAAGAATAATAAGAAGGGTTTCTACAAGTATGTCAGCCAGAAAGGGAAGGTCAAAGAAAGCGTACCCTCCCTTTGAGCAAAACTGGCAAACTGGTAACAAGGGATGAGGAGAAGGCTGACCTACTCAAATTTTTTGCCTCAGTCTTCACTGTCAACCTCTCTTCCCACACCTCTCGAGTGCATGGACTGCAAGACGGGGATTGTGGGAGCAAAGTCCTTCCCACTGTAAGAAAAGATCAGGTTTGTGACCACCTGAGGAACCTGAACATACCTAAGTCTATGGGACCTAACGAGATGCATCCTAGAGTCCTGAGGGAATTGGCTAATGTAGTTGCCAAACCACTCTCCATGATATTCAAAAAGTGATGGCAGTCAGATGAAGTCCCTGGTGATTGAAAAAAGGGAAACATTGCACCCATTTTTAAAAAGGGTAGAAAGGAAGACCCTGGGAACTACCAGCCTGTCGTCTCACCTCTGTGCCTGGGAAGATCATGGAAGATCTTCCTAGAAGCTATACTAAGGCACATGGAGGACAGGGAGGTGACTTGAGACAGCCAGCATGGCTTCACTAAGGGCAAGTCCTGCCTGACCAACCTAGTGGCCTTCTATGATGGAATGACTACACCAGCGGACAAGCGAAGAGCTACGGATGTTGTCTATCTGGACTTCTGTAAAGTCTTTGATGCGGTCCCCCACAACATCCTTCTCTCTAAACTGGAGAGGTATGGATTTAGTGGATGCACGGTTCGGTAGATGCGAAATTGGTTCGATGGTCGCATCCAGACGGTAGTGGTCAACAGCTCGATGTCCAGATGGATATCGGTGACGAGTGGTGTCCCACAGGGGTCTGTGTTGGGACCAGTACCATTTAATATCTTCACCAATGACATAGACAGTGGGATCAAGTGCACCCTCAGCAAGTTTGCAGATGACACCAAACTGAGTGATGCGGTTGACACGCCTGAGGGACAGGATGTTATCCAGAGGGTCCTGGACAAGCTCGAGAAATGGGCCCGTGTGAACCTGTTGTGGTTTAACCTGGCAGGCAGCTAAACACCACACAGCCGCTCGCTCACTGCCCCTCCAGTAGGGTGGGGGAGAGAATTGGAAGAGTAAAGACGAGAACACTTATGGGTTGAGATAAGAACAGTTTAATAATTTAAATAAAATACAACAATAATAATAATATTAATAATAATCATAATATGTAATGAAAAGAAAGATAACAAAAACAGAGAGAAATAAAGCCCAAGACAGACAAGTGATGCAAATGAAAAAAAAAACAAACAAAAACAATTGCTCACCACCTGCGGACTGATGCCCAGCCAGTCCCTGAGTAGCGGCCCCCTGGCTAGCTTTTCCCTAGTTTATATACTGAGCATGACGTCATATGGTATGGAATATCCCATTGGCCAGTTTTGGTCAGTTGTCCTGGCCGTACCCCCTCCCAGCTTCTTGTGTATCTCCAGCTTTCTCAGTCGCTACAGCATGAGAAGCTGAGGCGGCCTTGACTCTGTGTAAGCACGTCTCAACCATAATGAAAATATCTCTATATTACCAACACTGTTTTCAGCACAAATCCAAAACATAGCCCCATACTAGCTACTACGAACAAAACTAACTCTAACCCAGCCAAAACCAGCAGAGAACCTCATGAGGTTCAACAAGGCCAACTGCAAGTCCTGCACCCAGGTTGGGGCGATCCCTGGTATCAATATAGGCTGGGGCATGAAGGGATTGAGAGCAGCCCTGCCGAAAAGGATTTGGGGGTACTGGTGAATGAAAAGCTGGACATGAGATGACAGTATGCGGTGCAGCCCAGAAAGCCAACTGTATCCTAGGCTGCATCAAAAGAAGGGTGGCCAGTAGGTTGAGGGAAGTCATTCCGTCCCTCTACTCCTCTCTGGTGAGATCCCACCTGGAGTACTGCATCCAGCCCTGGATCCCTCAGCACAAGAAAGACATGGACCTGTTGGAGTGGGTCCAGACCAGGGCCATGAAAATGATCAGAGGGATGGAACACCTCTCCTACGAAGAAAGGTTGAGAGAGTTGGGATTATTCAGCCTGGAGAAGGCTCCGGGGAGACCTTATTGTGGTCTTTCTATACTTGAAGTGGGCTTATAAGAAAGATGAGGACAGACTTTTAGCAGGGCCTGTTGCAACAGGACAAAGGGTAATGGTTTTAAACTAAAAGAGGGTAGAATCAGACTAGATATAAGGAAACATTTACCATAAGGGTGGCAAAACACTGGAGGAGGTTGCCCAGAGAGGTGGTAGATTCCGAATCCCTGGAAACAACTGAAGTCAGGTTAGACAGGGCTCTGAGCACCTGATCTAGTTGAAGATGTCCCTGCCCATGGCAGGAGGGTTGGACTAGATTACTTTAAATGTCCCTTCCAATCCAAACTATTCTATGATTCTATGATTCCAATTTTAACATTACCTTACATGTCAGAGTATTAAAGAAGGCAGGTCAGGTGATCGTAACTGAAGGGATGCCAGTTACCTCTGTGGCCTATGTTTTTTAATGTTTAAAGAGTAAACTCAGTGACGATGCTGTTTGTAGAGGCAGAGGCAAGCCCACATCAGATGGTTGAAAGTCCCAGGCCATCAGTCCATGAGATACTTGCTCTTGACCATTAATAGAAATGAACCTCATGTCATTGAGAGCCTTTGAGAAGCAGTTTCTAGTTCAAGACACATAATCTGAAAACTGAAAAGACATGCTTGTATTTCAAACCTTAGTTTGATATTAACTACCCAGCTGATACCAGAGAAGTTACGTAAAATAGTATTTCTCTCGCAACTTCCTTCACCTCAGCATTAGAACTGACCCTAAACTAGTCACCTTGGCTGAGTCATGGGAGGGAAACAGATACTCATTTCATCCCATCCTCAGGTAAGTGTCTCAGGAAGGATGAATTTCCCTCTCATAGGAAGGGAAATTGCCCTATCACTGTAGATTAGACTGCAGGCTAAACTGCAAGGGTGCATTGGAACGCTTAACTCTAAGATGGTTATAGTTAAGCGGGGGTAAATCACAGCCAATGTTATGCACCTCAATCTTCCTCCTGTAAAATTAGAATAACAGTGATTTGTTACATTACAAACATTACAAAAATACATTAATGTCGTTAATTTACTCAGGTACTACAGCAATGCATTACTATAAGTTTATAAATAGAGAAGTGGAGATTGTTCCGAAACAGATTTCCTTAGAGTCTCTACATCACAGACCCACTTCTGATTAAAAAACCAAAAAGTTTTCCAAAACATGATACATTTTAGAACCATTGTTTGAACTAATCTTTTCCATGTGGTTCTACACCGATAACATGGCTTGAAAAAAACCTGGAACCAGTTACTGAGCTCTAACAAAGGATGCTAAAATATTATTACATTACCATAGTTTGTCGTCACTCCAATCTAATAGTTTGTCACTACTCCAGTATTTAATTTTCATTAAAGCTCTATAGATCCCTTGGTCTGGATTGTTCTGTCTAATGGTTTCTTTATGTTTAGTCTGTCATATTTTTCCCTTTTAAGATGGAAAACACCATAGATTGTCTCCTTGTCAGCAAAGAACAAAGCATGCTTTCAGAAAAGAGCATCTCTTAAGAAATATAACTTAAGGAATACATTTGTTATAGGCAGGAAAAGAAAATAATTGCAGTAAATTTTTTTCTTGTGAGTGTTGACATGTCTCCACTATTGTGTTTTCTAGGGATCAGAACAATATAAACTTTTGTTTTTAGCATTTCCTTGTCACTTTTTTGATTGATCTGTTTTCAACCATTTTAATTCAGAGCTTCGTTGCTTGCTTATCTGTAACAGTGGATATTATTCATTTTTATAGTTAAAATCTACTGCTATTGTTGAATATAATAATTTTAAACAATGTCTATAACCTCAAAAAAGAATAAAAATTCATTTTGCGTAATTTTAGCAATCTAAATGACATCTAGACAGAATTGGTTGTCTAGGATGCCTTTACAGATAGCAGAGGGAGACAGATATCTTCTCACAGTAATCTATCTTGTCTTAAGCTGTGTCTGAGAAAGAATGAATCAGTACTTAGAAGTTCCTGTTTCCTTCCCTGATCGTACCAGACACCTAGACAAGTACCCTAGTTTAGACATCTCATGTTTATATATCTATAGGTAGATGAGCTGAATCTCTCCACTGATCTCTCTAGCTGGCCAAAATGAATTCAGTCAGTCACTTCTGAACTAGCTTCCCGAACTAGTTATGTGAATCCTCACACTAATACATTAACCTTAGCTGGGGACTGGCTGCCCCAGTTCATCAGCTAACTTCATTTCATATTCAACTGGTTCCTCCAGATGAAGGTGGTTATACCTTCATCCTGAAGAACACTTTTTATTCTGACCTGGTAAAACCAAAAATGTTACTGCACCAGGCCTTTCATAAGCTTTTCGTCTCCCTGATCTTTTTCTGTATCTAGGCAGGTACCTAACTCCCTACAGCACAGGATTATCGGTGGAAGCTGAACTTCAGAGAGCCATACTTTAGAGTTGTGGCAATCCTGGTCTCTTGAAAGAGGAGGAAGTCAAAAGCAGAAGGGACACGCTTTCCTCTGGAGACATGACGGAGTGGTGAGAAGAACTAGAGGGAAAGTTTTCCAGTTGGAGACCAGCGTAAAGGGAAGCCAGAGGGAGCAAAATAACCCTTTCCAGTGGGGTATATTCCTACTGAATCACTGTTGAGACTTGGTTTTTGTTTTCCTAATTCAATGTTGCACTCATTGTGTTGCGAATGAGTGGTTTAGAGGCTGCTTAAAGAATCACTGTCAAAGAAACTAGCAGAAAGTGATTTTAACAGAGATTTATAAAGGTGCGACCTAATAGAATTCGATGGCAAGGTTCACTCTATTACTTATTACACGGGTGAAATATATATAAAGGAAAATCATTTAAGGGTTTGTATTTCAGGGACAGTCTAGATTTCATTCACAATTTAGCAACACTTGAGTATTAACTAATCATTAACAAACTTTAGTAATGCCTAATCATTAACTATTCAATATTTGCAAAGTAGATTAGTAGGTCTACTACAATCACAACTTAATTACAGATTATGCTTACTAGTAGTATACACACACAGAGAAATGTGTATATATATATAAATACACAGAAGGTATACCTGTTAAAAATTCCCCTCGATTTCAGTGAAGAAATATTCACGTTGACTGTCTAGGCATTCCCTCTCAACGGGCGAAGGGTTGAGCTTCGAAAGGGACTCATCCAGGACCCAGTGATCCTCGGAATATTGTAGGCCTGAAAGATTGCAAGCTCTGAGAGGCGTCCCACTCAGAGGGAGATGCTGGGTGCAGCCTGCTGTGGTCCAGGAGAGCTCAAAGGGCCTCACTTAGGACCACCATTTATAAGTTGACAAGATGGTTGGCTTTAGTCATCTGTAAATTTCCATCCTGGCCACAGTCCCAGGTGGTAATTACTAAAGAATTCTCAAGGTTTCGGTGTTGTTCTGCTGGACACCTGGGCCAGACAGTAGGAGTATGTTCCCATCCTCAGCTATGCAGAGTTTCTGATACAGTCAAGGAGCGCTCAACTGCCAGACTCAATACACCAAGGCCGAGGTTTCATGGAAATTTCTGAGATCAACAGGCGGCCCACATCAACAAGTGGCCCAGGGAAGAAAAGGGGGAGTATGAATGCACCACCACAATCCACCCTGTGACTAAAGTCAATCCATCTTGATCACAGAGTGGCGGTGTGGTCGCCTCTTGCCTTGTGCCTATAAACAGATCAATGTCATATTCCAATTGTAATTTGAGGGAAATTTTTGGTTGGTATACTTAATTATTAATATACTTAACTATTAAGGTTTTATTAAGTACAATTAAACAATGTTATATATGCGATGAGATTTTGGTATTAGTGCCATTTGTTTAGTTATTTTCCACACTTTAACACATAAAATAATGTTCAACAGTAAGCATAGCAGAATAGAAATTAATAAAATAGTTATGGGATTGAAAACCCAATTCAAAGTTCCTGTTGCTGTTGGTGACTATCTAAATAAAACATCCCACCAGTGATGTTCTCCATCCTTCTTCACCTTTTCTAGGACATGATGTATCTTCTCTGCATCATGACGGACCGTAATCAGAGTTCTTTGTCCATTGTTTCGAATCTGGTTTAGCAATTGACTCAGGTCATCATGTTGTAATAGTTTTCATACTAATGTAAGATTCATTCCGATGGGGGTAGGTAGTAGATCTTGATAAGATGTATAGCTTGATTGTAGCAACTGGTGGGTTGTAACAGGAGCTGAATAGCTGAAGTCGCATCCCATAATCTTAGTAAAATTACAAACACAGATATTTGAGTGGTTAGCTGTTTCCACAATTATGTTATCTGTAAATATAGAATCACAAAGAGTTCTCATGCAAACACATGCATTTCCAACATATATAAGTACAGTTTCAGGGGTTTCATCAGGATGTATTTCAAAATTACAAACATTTTGTTTAGTGTCAAGACAAATGTCTTGAGCTTTGATGGTATTGCTTTCACAAATAAATCCCTGTTGTTCTTGCACAACACATGCATCAACATCAATAGTTTGCCATTTATTCCCATTTTTTTGGGCCCATACTCTATGTTCTAACGGGTAGAGTACCATTCCATTGTGATTTAATCCCAGCGCAATGATTGGGTATATGATATATACCAAAGCATTTCATATTGTCAAAACAAAGGCCGTGACTTTGCTGTCAGTGGAGTTGTAAGTAAAATTGACCAGACGCCACCAAGATTGAAATTCTTTTTCAAATTTAGTTGCATTATCCCAAACTACCTTTCGGATTTCAATGGGCAAGGTGCCCTCATTACCTTCTCTTATAATAGCTGCCACAGTAGACTGTATCCATAATTGGGCCTCGATGCAGCTAAGAGCTAGAGAAATACTATTTTGAATTGTGCCAAATGCGTTTGTGATTAGTTGGTGGTCCTTTTCATTAATTCTTTCCCATGTAGGCAATATATTCGCCAAAAGCCACTGGCTCGTTCCTAATGTTGTCAAAGAAGATTGTAATGGGTGTTCTAATTTATGTAAATCACTTGTTGTCGAATTTATTTTGTTTGCTAAAACTTCAGCATCCATGCTGTTCAATATTCCTAGTCCCGTTCCCAGGATGCCAGTTACATCTCTCCTCGATCATTTTGGAGAGGTGAGGGTTCGTCCATGTAGCCATGCTAACCATCCTTTAAAAGATGTATTCAGGAATGGTGAGCAAGCAGGTTTAATTGTAGAGATATCAGCTTGCATTGATAGCTCCACTCGTTTTAGTGACCATGATGGATTAAATAGCACTTGCTGTTGTCTTATGTTCTTGATTATATAGGGATCAATGTTATAAATGTGAGGAGACAGTTTGATAGGAGGCTGAGTTGGTGAATGTGGTTGTGCGGTATCAATCCTGAATTGAAAACCTAGGCTGGACTGAAAGTTAGGGTTTGTCCAAAGACACCTTACGAGTACTGAATGGGATATAGTAAAAGTATACCAGCATTCTTGTTTAAAAGGACAGGTATATATGTTGTCTTTTCCTTCAATGTTGTTTACAACAATGTGTAAGGTTGTTGTCATACATTTAGTATGATTTTCAATTCGGCATCTTACCGACATCTTCGGTGTCTCCTTTGGCTCCCTTTAAGGATGGAATTTGTTGGTTTTCATTTTCGTCTTTAATAATCCATTCCTGCTATGAAAGGTGATGTTATTGTGTAGTGCTATTGCAGATAAATTTAGATTAGATGTAGATATGTTAAAAGACACATATGCATCAATCCACGGCCACCCTGTTGTACACAAATTCCAAATTTTTCGTTCACTAATCATAAAATCAAGCAATAGTTCTACACCACAATTACTTCAGAAGCAAAAAGTGAGTACAGGTTGCGTGAAAGTGAAATTATACCAACAACCTGGTTCTGGTGTCTTATAGCAAGACTTCTCATTGGTTTTAGGTTTAGAGAAATTGGTGTAGTATATTTTAATTTTAGTGGATTTTCTGTGGGTACATCCATTGATTGCATGGCACCTTATTTTTATTTCTTCCCCTGATGTGGCTTGAAGTGATAAAATTTGATGAATGTTATTATTATTGTGAGATATCTTAATTTCTTTCTGGTGTAGTGTCTCCCATCTCCATTCATCTTTTGAATATGTCTCATTCCCATGTATAACTAAAATAGCAAGGTTCAAGTTTGTGTTCTCTGTTGGTAGGGTTCCCATATTTCCAGTGTAATTTAGTAGTGCATGGTCCCAGGGATCTTGTGTCTGAACTAAAAGGATTATACTTATCTCGACTAAAAGGAAAAAGAAAATTGGGGTGAGGACATGCTGATGCTGTTGTTGCCATCGGTATAGGTTCATCTTCTCCTGTTAAAAAAAAAGAAAGAAGACATTTCGGTGGGGAAGGTTGAACGGGTTACCCCTTTTAGAAAGAAGGAAAAATCCATCTAGTACTGATTCTATGTTTTGCATCACTGCTATCAGTAGCTTCCCAAGCAAGTGGGCCATGGGGTTTAGTTAAAGTCATAGGCACAGTTCCAATTTGTGGTAAATTTACCATAACAGGTTGTCCTGGCTGTAATGTTAGCGGACATTTTCTTTCATCAGTAGGGGGGGATTAGATTTAGCTTTTACAAAGAGTGCTCAGATCACAGGGTTTCCAGTGGGTCCATATCGATTGTTTAATTGATGGAGTACTTCGAAAAGTTGTGTATCCCACCGGACTTCGTGTGGCTTAAGACTCTGTTTTAATAAGCCATTAGCTCGTTCTATCATTCCATTTGATTGGGTGTAGTAGGTGGTGTGGAATACCCATTGAATTTCTTTCTGTTTTGCCCATTCTTGCACTTCCCTATTTGTGAAATGTGTGCCGTTGTCACTTTGGATAGCATCAGGAGTAGGTAGACTAGAGAACCAAGAAGATAGTCCTCGTACTGTGTTTTTCCCATCAGCTTTTCGGCATTTAGTTGCCATAAGCAAGCCGGAGACAACTTCTACCCCTGTGAGGATATATCGATATCCTACAGAAGATTTTAGTGGCCCAATGTAATCAATTTGCCATGTAGACCACAGAGTCTTTCCCTGACTGATATGTAAGGGTGGTGCTTTAGCAGAGTGATTCGTTCGTAATTTTAATCTACATTAAGGACATTCTGTAAGAATAATTTCACAGGTTTTCCTGTTTAGAGGCCAACCCCTACTTTGAGCAGCAAAATAAAGTTCTTCTTTACCTGTATGACCTAATTTTTGATGTAGCCATTCTCCCAATTGATACCACTCAGAATTTAAGGAATTTCCTACTTTTATTTTTCTAATTTTTGCCAATTCATCTACTTTTTGATTCCAGTTTGTGGCTGGTTCATTATTTTTGGCATGAGCTTTCATCCATCCCATCTTGAATGGAGTGTCTCTGGCTATTTTAAGCAATAATTGCCAATCTTGAGATCTCCAAACTGGAGATTTATTTACTTCCCAGTCCAGGACTTCCCACTGGCAAAGCCACTGTGTGGCACCTGCCCACACGGCGTAGGAGTCGACATAGATAACTTTTGCTCCGTTTTGTGCTGCTAGAACAACTGCCCTTAATTCTCCTACTTGTGCACTACCTTCACCTTCTTCTCTGATTTGTTTGCCAGTGTTGATATTTAATGCAGCAGCCTTGTATTGCCATTGGCCAGTTATTCTCCTTGCTGAGGCATCAGTAAGCCAAATATCTTCTGATGGTGTTCCTTCGGTAAAGGGAGGTGCATTTAAAATAGGTGATGGTTTAAAAGGTTGTTGTAATGCTAATGGGTCTGCATTTATAGGCATCTGTAATTTAGAGAGTTTAGTGTGTCCTTCAGTTAATCTCATTTCTTCTGCAATTCCTGTCAAATAAGCATACCATTTCCTAATTGTAGGCTTTTGTGCAAGTCCTTCTGGGGGGGCAGTCCCCTTTAGAACTGCTTCTAATAAATTAAATGGACCTCTGGTTTGTACAGGTTGTTCCTGGTGTATTTTCTCAGCTTGTTTTACTGCTCGGACTAAGGACAATAGTCCCTTTTCCCACTCGGAATATCTCTGTTCTGTCTCTTTAAGTGCAGTCGAACTGAACATCAAAGGTCTTTTTGGTCCACCAGGGCCAGTTTGGAACAGGTTACAGTAAGTACCGTGTTCAGCAAAAACCCATTCTGCTGTAATAGGATCGTGGGGGTGTAGTGGTCCCAATGATTGATATGCTTTTAATGCCTGTATTAGAGTTTTGATACCTCTTCATGTTCTGAATTCCATTCCCATGATTTTCTTTTTCGTAAAAGTGAATATAGTGGGCGAGCAATGACAGAAAATCCAGGTACATGTTTCCTCCAATATCCTAAAGTACCCATAAGCTGTTGTAATTCTTTTCTAGATTGGGGCATCTGCAATTGTCCTATTTTACTTAGGGTGTCCGGTGGAATTGTTGCACTACCTGCAATCCACCAAATACCTAAAAATTTTACTTCTTTACTTGGTCCCTGACATTTCTCAGAGGGAATTTCAATTTCTGCATTAAGTAACACTTGCCATACTGCTGTTGCTGCTTCCCCTACCTCTTCAGAGGAATCTCCTCCGATTAGAATATCATCTATATATTGGTACAGTTTCACATTCTGGGGAAATGAGACTGTTTGTAAAAGCTCAGCAAGCACGGCATAAGCGATTGTGGGTGAATGTTTATAGCCCTGTGGGAGTCTGTTAAAGGTGTATTGTATACCTTCCCAAGAAAAGCAAACTTCTCTTTATCTTTTTCCTGTAAAGGGATCATAAAGAACATATCCTTTACATCTAATGCTGCCATCCATGGGTGTGCGGCTGCTTGTAATGTGGCTGTTAAAGTTAGGTACGGCAGCCGTTAGCGGAGCTGTGTTGGCATTTAAGCGCCGATAATCAATTGTTAATCGCCACCTCCCGTCTGGTTTTCGCACTGGCCAAACTGGTGAATTATATGGGGAGTGGGTTCTGGAAATAATATGCCGCTTTTCCAGATCTGCTATCACATCAGAGATTCCAGCTCGTGCCGCAGCAGAAATCGGATACTGCGGAACGTTAGTGATTTTTGAATCAGGGAGTACAGGAGCTGCACGGAGTACGCGCACTATCATTTCCTGATTTTTATCACGGTTAGGGTCGACATTTGAACTGAAGGACCACATGCTGCCGTCCGGCAGACACCAGGTTCGACTGTTCAAAACATCGAAACCTAAAATATTTTCATTGTGATCTTTAATTGCAAAGCAAGTAGATGATACACGTTTCTCACCCGGGAGCCATAAATTAACTTTTGCAGTTTGGCACATAACACTTGCTCCATTCACTACAGTGATTTTAACTCTTTGCCGTCCGGGTCGTATACCCAGCTTCTCAGCATCTTGCTGTGTTAATATTGAAATATGTGCTCCCGTATCCATTAAAAATTTTACCAATTGTTGTCGAGGACCAACTGGAATTAAAATATATTTTGCTTTAATGATGAGTCTAGCCTCATATTCAGAGGAATCTAAGGGGAACAAGGGGTCATCATTTCCCTCATCGTAGTCATCAGGATCACCACAAATATCACCATTCAATTCCTCAGGGGATACAATTAATTTCCTAATCTGTACAATGTCAGGGGGATTGGGAGCCTGTGTCGTGGTTTAACCTGGCAGGCAGCCAAATACCACGCAGCCGCTCACTCACTCCCCCCCGCCCCCCCAGTGGGACGGGGAGAGAATCGGAAGGGTAAGAGTGAGAAAAACTCGTGGGTTGAGATAAAGACAGTTTAATAGAACAGAAAAGGGGGAATAATGATAATAAATAATGATAGAATATACAAAATGAGTGATGCACAATGCAATTGCTCACCACCCGCGCTGACCGATAACCAAGTAGCGATCGGTACTTCCTGGATCACGCCTACCCTTCATATACTGAGCATGATGTCACATGGTATGGAATACCCCATTGGCCAGCTGGGCTGGCTGTCCTGATTATGTTCCCTCCCATCTTGTGTACCTAGCTCAGTCAGTAGGCACGGGAGCTGTCCTTGGACTAGGAGGGCACTTAGCAACAACTGAAAACATCAGTGTGTTATCAACATTCTTCTCGTACTAAATCCAAAACACAGCACTAGGAAGAAATTTAACCCTATCCCTGCCGAAACTAGGACAGTATCCACCCCTTATTCCATACCATTTACGTTATGCTTAGGTCTCACATTTTTCGATACCTTTCAATTAATCACCACTATATTTTTTATATATATACATATATAATACATATACATACATATATATACATAAATATATATAAATGTCCATTGAGTTCTTTTAGTCCACAACTTTGGGCTCCATCTGTCATAACAGTCTTTCAGGGCCAGAAGGATGGTGTGTGGTGTTGGGCTGTTGCATCCTGAAGCCAGTTCTCATTTCAGTATTGCTGCACTCGTTCAGTTCTATCATCGTTGCACTTTGCTCGGTTTCATCGGAGTTAGTTCATTCTTCATTAATCTGGGTGATTTTCACTGCTATACCATTGATAGCAACCATAGAAATAATGATATACAATATCATATAACAATTGACATCATAAAATTCAGTTCATTGGCTATTTTCACCCAAAATCAAATCCCCTTGAGGTACACACCGGACTTGCCCATCCTTTCACATCACCCACCAAGTGCACCCAGGTCCCTGAGCAAAAGCAATCCCATGGATGGGTTTTCCCTTGCCAGAGGCAGGAGTAACCCAGACTGTCTTCCCCAGCATATTTCTTATGTGCTCGACAGGGACTTTATCTCCATCTACAGTACGTAAAAGTCTTGATTGGGCAGGGCCAGCTCGATTAACAGACCCCCTAGTGTTGACTAACCAGGTGGCTTTTGCTAAATGTGTATCCCAATGCTTGAATGTCCCACCACCCGTTGCCCTCAGTGTTGTCTTTAGCAGCCCGTTGTATCGTTCGATTTTCCCGGAGGCTGATGCGTGGTAGGGGATGTGATAGACCCACTCAATGCCATGCTCTTTGGCCCAGGTGTCTATGAGGGCGTTTCGGAAATGAGTCCCGTTGTCTGACTCAATTCTTTCTGGGGTGCCATGTCACCATAAGACTTGCTTTTCAAGGCCCAGGATGGTGTTCCGGGCAGTGGCATGGGGCACAGGGTATGTTTCTAGCCAGCCGGTGGTTGCTTCCACCATGGTGAGCACATAGCGTTTGCCGTGCCGGGTTTGTGGGAGTATAATATAATCAATCTGCCAGGCCTCCCCATATTTGTATTTCAACCATCGTCCCCCATACCAAAGAGGCTTTACTCGCTTGGCTTGTTTGATTGCAGCGCATGTTTCACATTCATGGATAACCTGTGCAATAGCGTTCATGGTTAAGTCCACCCCTCGATCGCGAGCCCATCTATATGTTGCATCTCTTCCTTGGTGGCCTGAGGCATCATGGGCCCACCGAGCTATAAATAATTCACCTTTATGTTGCCAGTCCAGATCTACCTAAGCCACTTCAATCTTAGCAGCCTGGTCCACCTGCTGGTTGTTTTGATGTTCTTCAGTGGCCCGACTCTTGGGTACGTGAGCATCTACGTGACGTACTTTTACAGTCAGGTTCTCTCCTCGGGCAGCAATATCTTGCCACAGTGCGGCAGCCCAGATAGGTTTACCTCTGTGCTGCCAGTTGTTCTGCTTCCGCTGCTGCAACCACCCCCACAGGGCATTTGCCACCATCCATGAGTCAGTATAGAGATAGAGTACTGGCCATTTTTCTCGTTCAGCAATGTCCAAGGCCAGCTGGATGGCTTTCACCTCTGCAAACTGGCTCGATTCACCTTCTCCTTCAGCAGTTTCTGCAACTTGGCGTATAGGACTCCATACAGCAGCTTTCCACCTCCGATGCTTTCCCACAAGGCAACAGGACCCATCAGTGAACAGGGCATATTGCTTCTCGTTTTCTGGTAGTTTATTATACAGTGGGGCTTCTTCAGCACGTGTCACCTCCTCCTCTGGGGATATTCCAAAATCTTTGCCTTCTGGCCAGTTCGTGATCACCTCCAAGATTCCTGGGCGACTGGGGTTTCCTATTCGGGCCCGTTGTGTGATCAGCGCGACCCACTTACTCCACGTAGCATCGGTTGCATGATGTGTAGAGGGGACCCTCCCTTTGAGCATCCAGCCCAGCACCGGCAGTCGGGGTGCCAGGAGGAGCTGTGCTTCCGTACCAACCACTTCCGAAGCAGCTCGAACCCCTTCATATGCTGCCAATATCTCCTTCTCAGTTGGAGTGTAGCGGGCCTCGGGTCCTCTGTATCCCCGACTCCAGAACCCTAAGGGTCGACCTCGAGTCTCCCCTGGTGCTTTCTGCCAGAGGCTCCAGGTAGGGCCATTCTCCCCGGCTGCGGTGTAGAGCACATTTTTTGCATCTTGTCCTGCCCGGACTGGCCCAAGGGCTACTGCATGAACTATCTCCTGTTTAATTTGTTCAAAGGCTTGTTGTTGCTCAGGGCCCCATCTGAAGTCGTTCTTCTTCCTGGTCACGTGATAGAGAGGGCTTACGATCTGACTGTAATCTGGAATATGCATTCTCCAAAAGCCCACAACGCCTAAGAAAGCTTGTGTCTCCCTTTTGCTAGTTGGTGGGGACATGGCTGTTATTTTGTTGATCACATCCATTGGAATCTGATGACGTCCGTCTTGCCATTTTATTCCTAAAAACTGGATCTCCTGTGCAGGTCCCTTGACCTTACTTTGTTTTATGGCAAAACCGGCTTTCAGAAGGATTTGAATTATTCTCTCCCCTTTCTCAAAAACTTCTTCTGCTGTGTTGCCCCACACGATGATGTCATCAATGTATTGCAGGTGTTCTGGAGCCTCACCCTGTTCCAGTGCAGTGTGAATTAGTCCATGGCAAATGGTAGGGCTGTGTTTCCACCCCTGGGGCAGTCGGTTCCAGGTGTACTGGACGCCCCTCCAAGTGAAAGCAAACTGTGGCCTGCACTCTGCTGCCAAAGGGATGGAGAAGAAGGCATTAGCAATGTCAATTGGGGCGTACCACTTGGCTGCCTTTGACTCCAGTTCGTCTTGAAGTTCTAGCATGTCCGGCACGGCAGCACTCAGTGGCGGCGTGACTTCGTTCAGGCCATGGTAGTCTACTGTTAGTCTCCACTCTCCATTAGACTTTCGCACTGGCCATATGGGACTGTTGAAGGGTGAGCGAGTCTGGCTGATCACTCCTTGGCTCTCCAGTCGACGAATCAGCTCATGGATAGGGATCAGGGAATCTCGGTTGGTGCGGTATTGTCGCCGATGCACTGTTGTGGTAGCGATTGGTACTTGTTGTTCTTCAACCCTCAACAACCCCACAACAGAACGGTCCTCTGAGAGAGGTGGACAGCTGTTTAATTTCCTCCGTCTCCAGGGCAGCTATACCAAAAGCCCACCAGTACCCTTTTGGGTCCTTAAAATACCCTCTCCTGAGGTAGTCTATGCCAAGGATGCACGGAGCCTCTGGGCCAGTCACAATGGGGTGCTTCTGCCACTCGTTCCCAGTTAGACTCACTTTGGCCTCCAACACAGTTAATTCTTGGGATCCCCCTGTCACTCCAGAAATACAAATGGGTTCTGCCCCTTTATAGCTTGATGGCATTAGGGTGCACTGTGCACCAGTGTCTACGAGAGCCTTATACTCCTGTGGGTCTGATGTGCCAGGCCATCGAATCCACACAGTCCAGTAAACCCGGTTGTCCCTTTCCTCCACCTGGCCGGAGGCAGGGCCCCTCTAGTTCTGGTCATAGTATCCGATTCTCACTTCTTGCAAACGTGAGTCAAGAATTCCTTCATTACAGTCCAAAGTAAGATCAGCCCTTCTACTCTGTCTGGGGAACTGTTCACTGGAAACTGGACCGTCGTGAGACAGGGTTTTCCTGAAAACTGGGGCAGCATTTTTCCTGAGAGAACCCCCTTGTGTGATTGTTTTTCCTTGCAACTCACGTACACGTGCCTCTAGGGTCAAGGTAGGTTTTCCATCCCACTGCCTCATGTCCTCTCCGTGGTCACGCAGGTAAAACCACAGGGTGCCCTGTGGTGTGTACTTTCTATATCCTCTCTCTTGAGGAGAAAAACGCTGACTCCTAATGGCTGAGATACTGGTCCGTACAGGTGGAGAATAGGACCTATCGTCTTTGAGTTGCTGGACCTCTCCGGACAGTTTCTCTACAGCCGAGACAAGGGAGGAGGAGATAGTTTCTTCGAAATCCCGAAGTCTGTTAACCACCTCATCCACCGTTAGTGCTTCTTCCTCTTTCCAGCACAGTACTGCCAACGAACTGGCATACGATGCTGGTGCGCTCCGTACCAACTTCCGCCACATGGGTCGCGTGCACTGGACGTCATCTGGATCTTTGGGTGTTCGGGGGTCATCCAGGTCACTATAAACCACCTCCAGCACGCCTAGTTCTCTCAGGTACTGGATACCTCTCTCCATAGTGGTCCATTTGCCGAAGCGATATATAACATCTTCCTTGAAGGGATACCTTTCCTTTACGCCTGACAGCAGTCGCCTCCAGAGGCTGAGGACCTGTGTCCCTTTTCCAATTGCTTTGTCAATACCCGCTTCCCTAGCAAGGGATCCCAGCTGTTTGGCCTCCTTCCCCTCTAATTCCAGGCTACTGGCCCCATTATCCCAGCATCGGAGCAGCCAGGTAACAATATGCTCGCCTGGACGACGGCTGAAATCTTTCCGCATATCTCGCAGCTCACTCAGGGATAGGGATCGGGTGGTTTCCGTCTCGTTTATGAGTTCTTCCTCTTCCTCCTCCTCTCCTCGTGATGGCCCTGCTCTTTCATCATCCCTTTCTAAACGACCTGATCTCCGCTTCCAAGATTTCCTCTTCTGTACAGGGGCAACGGATACCAGCAAGGGTTGGTCCTCTGGTTCAGCTGTAGTGCCTGTTGCTGGGGTTTGGGTAGCTGCAGTGCTTGTCATGGGGGTTGGAGTAATTGTAGTGCCTGTTGCCGGAGCTTGAGTGGCTGCAGTGCTTGTCGCAGGGGCTGGAGAACCTACGGTGACTGTTGTCGGGGTTTGAGTAGCCACAGGGGTTGTCGTGGGGGTTGGAGTAGCCGCAGTGCCTGTCGTGGGGTTTTGAGTAGCCACCGTGTCTGTAGCCGCCCCCGAGACTCGCTGCTCCGCCCGCCCCGATGAGGCACCGCTGCTTGCCCTCCCTCTTTTCTTGTTCCTGAGGGTTGATCTCTGGACAGTATTCCTGAATAGTTGTTTAACCCTAAACAAGGCCTGAACCACATTCAGGAGACATAGCAATATGAACATGCTTGTTTGAACATCCCAAGGATATTCAAAATTCTCAGGGAATATTGTGGACATCTTTGTGAAGAGGATAGAAGAAAAAGGAGTTTCTGACGATATGGAAGGGAAGATGAACAAGTGGGAGAGAGTGTCCCATCCCGTCTCCCCATTAAATTCATTCTCCGAGGAGGAATAAGTGCAATTACCAATAATTTCTAAGAGGTGGTTCCCGAGGTACAGAAATGACGGCAGTGCCGAGTACAGATACCAGATTAGACTTACGACCAATGATTTTATCACCTCATAAAACAGCAACAAAATGATAATCTTGGCCCAGTTCCGACTGATGATAAACAGCACAAAAGGGAACATATACTGCAAGCAAGGTATTACATGACCCAACATTGAGAGCCAGCCCCACAACTTTGACAGCCAATACATCAACATTGTGACCAATCAATATAATGGATGCTTATAACAATTTTGCCTTAACACACTTTGGTCAGATCTATCGTTATCTCAACCGTTCGAGCCCCACGTTGGGCGCCAAAAAGGACTGTCGTGGTTTAACCTGGCAGGCAGCCAAATACCACGCAGCCGCTCACTCACTCCCCCCCGCCCCCCCAGTGGGACGGGGAGAGAATCGGAAGGGTAAGAGTGAGAAAAACTCATGGGTTGAGATAAAGACAGTTTAATAGAACAGAAAAGGGGGAATAATGATAATAAATAATGATAGAATATACAAAATGAGTGATGCACAATGCAATTGCTCACCACCCGCGCTGACCGATAACCAAGTAGCGATCGGTACTTCCTGGATCACGCCTACCCTTCATATACTGAGCATGATGTCACATGGTATGGAATACCCCGTTGGCCAGCTGGGCTGGCTGTCCTGATTATGTTCCCTCCCATCTTGTGTACCTAGCTCAGTCAGTAGGCACGGGAGCTGTCCTTGGACTAGGAGGGCACTTAGCAACAACTGAAAACATCAGTGTGTTATCAACATTCTTCTCGTACTAAATCCAAAACACAGCACTAGGAAGAAATTTAACCCTATCCCTGCCGAAACTAGGACAGCCTGCATAAGCATCATCTCGATCTTTTCTTCCAACTTCTGTGATTTCTCTTTTTCTTCCTGTAACTGTTTTTGCAGCTGCGCGATTTTCAAGGACAATATTAATTCAGCTTCCTTTCTGCCTTTTATTTCTTCTTTCAGGTCCTGCTCCCTTCTATTGTTATTCTTTCTGTATTGATAAGCAGCTTCCAAACAGGTGCCTAACATTTTGCAAATAATTCCTTTTCCATCTTTTATATAGCCCCTAGCTACTTCTAGTTGTTTTTCCACAGCTTCCCAATCATGCCAATTATTACAAGCCCAGTCTTCTGAGAATTTAAGACTTGGATTTATTTCATGTTTTTGTAAGTAATCAGTGATACTACTTGCCATGCTGCCGACTACGCCAATTTGTCGCGAGAGAGTGGTTTAGAGGCTGCTTAAAGAATTACCGTCAAAGAAACTAGCAGAAAGTGATTTTAATAGAGATTTATAAAGGTGTGACCTAATAGAATTCGATGGCAAGGTTCACTCTATTACTTATTACACGAGTGAAATATATATAAAGGAAAATCATTTAAGGGTTTGTATTTCAGGGACAGTCTAGATTTCATTCACAATTTAGCAACACTTGAGTATTAACTAATCATTAACAAACTTTAGTAATGCCTAATCATTAACTATTCAATATTTGCAAAGTAGGTTAGTAAGTCTACTACAATCACAACTTAATTACAGATTATGTTTACTATTAGTACACACACACAGAGAAATGTATATACATATAAAAATATACAGAATGTATACCTGTTAAAAATTCCCCTCGATTTCAGTGAAGAAATATTCACGTCGAATGTCTAGGCATTCCCTCTCAACAGGCGAACGGTTGAGCTTCGAAAGGGACTCACCCAGGACCCAGTGGTCCTCCGAATATCGTAGACCTGAAAGATTGCAAGCTCTGAGAGGCGTCCCACTCAGAGGGAGATGCTGGGTGCAGCTGCTGTGGTCCAGGAGAGCTCAAAGGGCCTCACTTAGGACCACCGTTTATAGGTTCACAAGATGGTTGGCTTTAGTCATCTGCAGATTTCCATCCTGGCCACAGTCTCAGGTGGTAATTACTAAAGAATTCTCAAGGTTTCGGTGTTGTTCTGCTGGACACCTGGGCCAGACAGTAGGAGTATGTTCCCATCCTCAGCTATGCAGAGTTTCTGATACAGTCAAGGAGTGCTCAACTGCCAGACTCAATACACCAAGGCCGAGGTTTCATGGAAATTTCTGAGATCAACAGGCGGCCCAGATCAACAAGTGGCCCAGGGAAGAAAAGGGGGAGTATGAATGCACCACCACACATTGTGAACACACCTAATTAAAAAAAAAAAATCCTCTCTCAAGACTGGCTGTCCAGAGTGATGACCATGACCAACCCCCCATAATATCCATGTCTGCAGACTGAGAAAAAAACCCAAAGCATAGGAAAAAGTTTTCTCTAAAAATAATCACTCTCTAACTGCTACCGGATTTATTATTCTTAGCTCTCAATAGTTTCATCATCACCACTTCTCTATAGGGATTTTTCCTGTTTCCTGTTTCCTAGGATTCCTATTACAATGACTTTAGTACGTAATTTTTTGTTGCTTCACATTATGTTAGTTGGAAATTGCAGTCTCTTATTTTAAGAGTTACAACAAACTAACAGTTTTCTGATATCTGCTTATAACTAACCTGGTAGGAGCTAGAAAACAGACACTATTTTACTGTTTTGGGGAAGGGCGGAAAAAAAGGACTGGTTGGCTTGTTTGGCTTTTGTATTCTGTTAGTGTTTGAACCTATGTAGATCCTGAAAATGATGTCATCCAAATGCATTAGGCCACTATATTCAGTCATAAATAAATAAAAATATTTCAGTATTTCTATGAAAACACAAAAGTTTGGCTCTATCATAGAAAATACACTAAATGAAGCAGACCCAGTTTTCTTGTGCAAAAGTTACAGGCATGGTTGGGCTGCATCAGATCCAAACACACTGGAAATCTTTTTAATTATGTTTTTATTGACATCAGCTCATTACCTTGATGAGATAGTTTCCAGCATTTTTCAGAGTCTCAAATATAAACAATCCAAATTAATGTGTCCAGATGACCCAGGATTTTGTTTTTCTAATTGAAAAAGAAAATCAGGTTGGGGATGACATGCAGAATTAGAAAACTAGTTTCACACCCAAATGTTCTACTCCTTTGTCTCCTTTCATTAAGAAACACACGAACATGTTTTCAAAAGCATTACACTGAAAGTAACAGTGATAAATGTTATTGTTGCTTAGTATGTAAACAGTGTAATGCCCATCTTCTTTTGTAATCAATGCACTTGCTTCAAGCGGAATAGTTAAGGCCCCAATTTTCAGAGCTGAAACATGGCAGGAGTATTGAAAGGGCCATTATCTTAGTGGTGCTACAACTGCACTTTGATTTCAGAGGATATTGTGGCAGGTAGACATATATGGTCAGGAAGACAAAAACTGAAGTTTTAAATACATTTCAATTACTCAAGCATGGGAGCGTATTTTGTTTCCTGTGTGAGGTAAATGACCTATCAAGGAACAAAGATGTGTTTCATCCTCTGGAAACTCCACGGTTACAGTATGGCCAGTTTCTGTGATTTACCTTGTGTGGTGAGGTTTTGGGTTTTGCTCTGGGTTTTTTTGTTGTTTTGGTTTTTGGTTTTGTTTTTGTTTTTTTTTTAACCAATAAAACCATGCACTAAGAATCAGGAATTAAGACCTTTTTTAATTTTATATCCATACATTTTCAAGAGCAAATGAAAACTACTTGAGAAATTCCACATACTTATCTTTCTGTATGGTCCATGTGAACTTTTTAAAGATAATTTTTGTGTGCTCATGGATTTGTGGACCACAGACTGAAAATCTGCCAACTGCATAGTAGTCTAACAGTTAGGCTGTTGAATTACATTTCTTCACCATTGTAAAAAATATCTTCTGTTTTCAGTTCTCTTTTTTATTTGTTTTTGTATACAAACCCAAGCTTGACAAATGGAACGATTTGGTGAATCTGTCTGTGGTTTTTTTATTTCAATTTTTATTCTCTCAAAGTTCTATGGATTTTGATTCTTACAGTATTTATTTCTGTGTTTGAATAACATTACAGTGTTTTTCATACAGTTCTTACTGCAGCAAAATGTTCAGGAGGCTTGGAAAGGCCAGTCTTAAACAAGTATTACAAAATCAGAAAAGCAAAGGTGGAAATGAGACAAGAACAGACTTGGAAAGAAAAGGAGAAAGAACTAGAAAAGAAAAAGGAAATGATGTATCGAAGGAGATGATATGTGAAGAAATGGCATAGCAAAACAAGAGTGTAACATTCAAGGGGAAAAAAGAACAAGATCTTAATAATTTCAGTAAACTTTATATCTTCTGCCCCGTTAATTTCGCATAGATGAATTGGTTTGTTTTGTTTTGCTTCCTATACATGAAAGATAATTCTGGACCCAGTGACAACATTCTCTCTGTGCTATAACACAAGGTGTTTTTATGTGAAACATGGTATCTCCCTTTTTATATCATAAGAAGTCAGAAGAACTGTAGAGACATTTGCTGGTCCCTCGTGATTGCCATTCATCCCCTTTGTGCTGCTGTGCCACGGCAAAGATTGTGCAAGGTAGTAACGTTTTGTTAGCGTAAACAGAGTTTCTGTTTTTCCTGTCTTAATTTTTAGATAGTGTATCACTGAGAACCACCTATGTGAAAAAAGCCTGCCTCTTATTTACATCATTCATGATAATGTAATCGGTTGTTTCCATGACAAGGAAAAATACTGCATGATCTCTAAAAAAAAGCTTGTTCCCTTTTGTTTTAACTTGTAAATTTAACAGTTAAATTATAGAGAAGTCAAACTTTATCTTTTCAGCTTTATTAAATTATTTTGCAACTTTTTGTTACAAAATCAGATGGAAATCCCAATAATTTATAGGTCTGTTTTGGCTTCTTGTTTTCCCAGATTACCCTCAAATTAGGTAAATACATCATGACAGTACTTTCTTTAAGTAATTTTCAGTGCTATCATTATATATCATATAATCCAATACTAGGTCTTCCAAAATATATACCTTCCTAAATCAAAGTGATATGTTTAAAATGTTAGACAGGAGAATATTTACATGCTTATTTACATTTCAAACCCTATAGACTGAGACCTGTGTTTGTAGAAACTGTCGCTCTCAGTTTGCTATCTCTTGTGGTTACAGCAGATCAGATAACAGTCAGTTATGTTACCTGCTGTGATAATTTTTATTGTACCTGACAACCACATGGACAGAAAATATCTGGAATGCATGATGTTGCCTATGTATATGGATGCTAAAAGCTTAATGAAGGGGATGTACAGTAATCCAGGCTGGTGCTTGCCAGTTATCACTTTATTAATACCAACTCAAAAATTTAAAATATTTCTTTTTTGCTTTAATTAGATTTAGTTTATTTCTTAATTTATTTGTGCTTAATAATAGTTTAGACTGAGAAAATATCTCTGAATGACGTGGCAGTAAATGTTTAAGAGATTACTGTTTGACTCACCGCATCGTTGAAGTTAAGGCTCACATCAGTTTGCGGAGCATTTACATTCTGTAGATTACAGAAAAGAAGTGTTTTAGAAGTTTGAAAGTAATTATTTTGTATAAAATTTGACCTTAGACTTTTCAAGTCCTTTATAGACCCAAAACTTTAGGGTCAGTTAAAGAATAAGTGATATACATGTCACACCACATCTTGAGTCACGCAGTTACAATGACAACCATACAAGCAGTAAAGAAACAAACCAAACAAAAAACCAACTCCAAAATCTAAGGAAGAATTCTTCTCTGAAAAGAATTACAACCTCTCTAATTGAGAAGAAAGGCTGGACATTGTTGCTTAAATGTAACTCACACAATGAGAATCCACTTAGATGATTAAAAGTTCTAAATGCAGGAAAATGGCTCTATCATCTTGTTGCCTATGTCCACATGTCGCGAGAGAGTGGTTTAGAGGCCGCTTAAAGAATCACCATCAAAGAAATTAGCAGAAAGTGATTTTAATAGAGATTTATAAAGGTGCAACCTAATAGAATTCGATGGCAAGGTTCACTCTATTACTTATTACATGGGTGAAACATACAAGGGAAAATCATCTAAGGGTTTATATTTCAGGGACAGTCTAGGTTTCATTCACAATTTAGCAACACTTGAGTATTAACTAATCATTAACAAACTTTAGTAACGCCTAATCATTAACTATTCAATATTTGCAAAATAGGTTAGTAAGTCTACTACAATCACAACTTAATTACAGATTATGCTTACTAGTAGTTCACACACACAGAGAAACATATATATATAAAAAAATATACAGAAGGTATACTTGTTAAAAATTCCCCTCGATTTCAGTGAAGAAATATTCACGTCGAATGTCTAGGCATTCCCTCTCAACAGGCGAACGGTTGAGCTTCGAAAGGGACTCACCCAGGACCCAGTGGTCCTCCGAATATCGCAGGCCTGAAAGATCGCAAGCTCTGAGAGGCTCCCACTCAGAGGGAGATGCTGGGTGCAGCTGCTGCGGTCCAGGAGAGCCTCACTTAGGACCACCGTTTATAGGTTCGCAAGATGGTTGGCTTTAGTCATCCGTAAATTTCCATCCTGACCACAGTTTCAGGTGGTAATTACTAAAGAATTCTCAAGGTTTCGGTGTTGTTCTGCTGGACACCTGGGCCAGACAGTAGGAGTATGTTCCCATCCTCAGCTATGCAGAGTTTCTGATACAGTCAAGGAGCGCTCAACTGCCAGACTCAATACACCAAGGCCGAGGTTTCATGGAAATTTCTGAGATCAACAGGCGGCCCAGATCAACAAGTGGCCCAGGGAAGAAGGGGGGTATGAATGCACCACCACACCACATCAGCATTTAGTACCTCGGGGTCTTGTCAATGTATTACAGGACAGCACCACAGTGAGCATTTGCAGCTCTCATAGTGATAATCTAGCAGGGGTAGGAGCTTCCTATGACAGATCTTCCAAATCACTGCGCACACTTTGCCAATATATTTATTTAGGGTATCCTACTCAAACTTGTGTTGTACATATCCTTTTAAAGTCTGAAATAAATATTTTCACAGCTGTGACTGGAGATGAGCAAACAGGACTTTGGAAACCTCTTTCAGGAATACTAACTGTGTGTGCTCTAGCTGTACCCTACATGCCTCCATTTTGCATCCATTGCCTGTGCAAGGCTCCTACACTGTACAGTGTTTCAGGGCAGGGCTTGTATTCTCCTTATACGTTTGTACAGAAATTAGCAAAGATGCAGGCTTAGGCGATTGTACAAAAATATAAGTAATGAAGAAAAATAAAAAGTTTCCTAGTGTTTTCCAACTTATCTGATTTAAGTTTGTCCAGTGAGATTCTGCTGTTTCAGAGGAAAAGAATTTTATAAAATGTAAACGAAAATGGAAATGTATGACTTGCTCCCATTAGTTACATATTTTTGCAAGTAATTTGTTTTTTACAGAATGGAGGCCTTTATTCTGGAAGAAGGAAATATAAATTGCTCTCTCCTTTTCAGAGACTGTAGGATAACACACTGAATTTCTAAATCATTCCTGTAACCTGCTTCTAATATGACAAGTTAATTTTATCTTTGATTGATTCCCACTTCAGTCATTCCAAACTATTATAATGTTCATCTATTACTCTCCCATATAGAGAGCAGCAATACAAGAGTTATACGGAAGTCATTGATTTCTTACCTTTGGTGTAGCCCCTCTTTTGACACATTTCTTAAAATTCAGGTTGGACAAATTTCCAAAAGGTTAAGATAGTTATCTAGGTGACAAAGAAACAAATAAACCTTAAAAGAAAGTCTGAAGAAACAGATTTTTTTTTTTCTGTGCAAGTAGTGGAAATGGATTTCTAACATTCAGATGGTAAATAACCTGGATGTAGAGGATATGACTGACTTTAATGAAGAGAGATTATGTTGAAAACATACTAAAACACAATAAGGAAAGAGGTAAACAGCATATATTTTCTGCTTTGTCTTGTGGATAGAATGGATATAATTTGAAATTAATTAACAATCTCATTTCAGTGTTCTGTTCACAAAAGAAGAAAAAGTGAGACCTGCTATATGGTTAGTTTCTCTTTCTTCTTTAAATGTTAGCAAAAAGAAGAAAACACTGTACAAAAGCCCAGCATACCGATAATGTTGTTCTAAAACCTTAAAAAAGATTGTTTAAAAAAAAAAAAAAAGAAAACAGGGTTTGGAAAGAATTTCTGTTGGCTAGTCTAAGCTTCACACTACCTTTTTGGAAATGTTGCCACCATCATGATATGTCTCATGGCAGCCATGTTCAGTATTCTCTTTTCATAAATTGACACTGGACAGGGGATTTGTTATTGCCTTCACAGAGGAGAGGTAGGGCAGAGATATCTGAGGGGAAAGTCTGCTTAAGGAAAGGAAGGATAAGTGATTATCATTAAGGAATATGATTACTGGTGACTCAAATTTTGTCAGATTTAAACTCATTTACCAAAAAATCAATAAGAATAGTGATTGATCTCAGGATATTGATATCATGTTTTTCTTGCTCATTCGTCCCGGTTTTCTGCACCAAATTTCCTCTTAGGAAGACAAGGAAATAATTATGCATATAATTTAAAATCTCTGGGAGTTGTTGAGATATTTTGGATGAAGACTTTCTACGTGTAAGTAAGAGAAAGTCATTGCTTTTCCCTGGGCACCAAGAATCATTACAATATTAGGTTTTCACAGATTTATCCCTTATGATCAATACTTTGCAATGCGAAGGTGAAGACACTGAAGGACCTTTTTTCTACCGTCTGTTGGTTTGTTCCTAGTAATATTAAAATATTAAAAGTGAATAAATTATCAAGCTTCTGTTTATTCAGGTTACTTGTTTGGACAGGCATCTCCCAGTTTTTCCTCCTTTCATTGTGTTTGTAGGTTAATCTATTAACCAGCTCATTTAATATATCATTTGAATTTTACTGTTTTGTTTTATTTTTCTTTCTTTCTGCTTCTGATGCTGTCTTACCCTGTTAAGCATTTTGGGATTGAAGTGAAAATAAAATGCTTTTAAGGACAAAATTAAATTAAAATTACCATGTGGAAAGAAGGGAGAAAGTATTTTGTGTTCTACTATGCTCTTGCAGGTGGTCTTAATTTTCATTTTGTGGTCAGAGAACACTTCCATATTCATGCAACAAACAAGACAAAGGAGACGTTCTCTTCTTATCCAAAAGCTTCCTAAGAATTCCTGAAGCCGTGTGGTATTCACGTGGTTCAGATTTTATTCCAAGGGTTTTGAATTTCCGTAAACTTTTGTCAGTTTTTGATCAACTCTGCTCAGGTTGTTTCAGTTTTGCATTAATGACAGAAAGCACAGTGAAGACAAACTGTGTGGGCTTCACCATGAGCTAGTAGCTCAGTATATGCACCTGTGAACACAGGAAGACCACAATCTGACCTGAATCTTGAAGGGTGCTTCTTTTTTTTTTTTTTTTTCCTCCATTCTCCTTTTTTATTGATATACTGTGGTGGAAAAGAATGTTCCACTGACTTTGGGATGAGTGATGGAAACTGTGGTGCAGACTGCACATCCTGGAATGATTGAGCAGGATGGGAAAATTTGTTGTACAACGCAGGCTGTTCTTCCCAGAAGGCTACATTTGACCCATGAGGTCATAGACTTGGCCTCCCCATTTTGGATCATGTGTAACTCCAGACAGGTAAGCAGCATATTATGAATAAAAGGTAAACTTTGTACTTATGATTAGGAAATATAGGGAAGTTTCACGACTTCTTTTTGGATAAGCATCAAATCCTCTGTGGTCTGATGCAGGACCTGGAACTGACATGAGTTCCTCCTTAAAACTGTGTATGCTTTTGACTTCTGTTGAGTTACAAATGGTATGACTACAGACTCTCTCTGTGTTTCTTTAATATTTTTGTGTTTCGACTTCTGGTCTTGGCCCAAAGCTTTAAATACTGAGATACATAAAAAAATTATTAGACTAGTCTCATCATGAACAACTTTTCTGAACTTCCAGGAAATTCTGGATCAGTTTAGCACCAAGTTCTAGACAACATCTTTGGGATATTCTCCTTGGGTTTGTATTTTTAAAATAGCTAAAGTGCCTACCCTAGACAAAGAAAGTTTCTGTGTTTCTTTAATGCTGATTTTTCCATCAGGTCTGGCAAATCTGAAATGTTTCTTCTGTTGTATTAAAACTTATATCATAACCATTTAAATTCACGAAAGAATGAAATTTACTGTTTTGTCACATCCAGGTATTTTATTTTTAAATATCCCCGAGAGATTTTTTAAATAAAAGTGTTTCAGCTCAAAGAAAATAGTTTTCTTTTTTTTTGGTGTGAATGCTTTGAACTTCCTTCTTTAAGACTTTATGTTCTAATCCTAAAAAATAGAAATATACTGTTTTCTTTTATTATTATTGTGTTGATTTTCATTTAAATACTTTTGCTTATGCATCTGCCCATTTTTTTTACTTCCTTATTTGATCTTTTTCTTCATTGTTGTTATTTTAGAATATATTTACAAGTCTTTTACTTACACTTCTATTCTTATCCTAATTTATTCTGATAATATCATCATCATGCCTAAAGATTTTGGCATTTCACTTCCTTTATAATTTTTTTAGTCAATATTTATCTTATTGTATTCTATTTTATTCTATCTTATTCTTGAAAAACTCACTTTCATGTTTTACTGAATTCCACAGTAGCTTCTTCTCATTGTCTGGAAGTTTTGCAGAATGAAGGCACAACTGGATAAAGGCAGAAGACTCCACCTCAGATAAGTGCAAGAGGGATGAAAGAAGTCTGAGAAGTATAATAACATCTCCTGGCTCACTGACATTGTGATATGGGATTCAAAGGGGTTGGTATCCTGACTTCTAAATAGCTACAGGGAGACTTCCTCTGAACTGCTTTGAATATGATGGTCTGGAAGTAAAGTATTAAGGCCCTATGCAGCTTTTATGTTTTAAAATTTTATGTTATTTTGTAAAATTGGATTTGTTTGAATATATTGTTGACTCAGGAAAAGGGACTGAAAGAGTCTCACTGTGATGTTTGTGCGACAACAAGTGTATAAAGGAACAAATCTGCATAAGTTTGGATAAAACTCTATAATAACAGGTAGCTAGTAACTGGACAATATTTTTAACCTTTTAAGCTTTTCCAAGATTTTATGAACATGAGTCCTCATTTAGTCTGTAATTTTACAAATACCTATATCAAGATATTCTTGCACAGACATTCTAGTGAAGAGAGAGTCTTCTGTACATGCTCCTTGGCCTCAGGTGTTTGCTGTTTCCTCAAAAGTGAACTAATTGTGCTTTAGTAAATAAAAACAATTTCTCCTGTACACATATATTGTCAAATACATTGTACTATTTTTAAAAAAAAAGGAAAAAAAAAGTCAGGAGTAAAACTTCCAAGAAGTATGCAGTCTTTGCATCATTTCTGCCTCAGAAAAGAGCAGCCTGCCGTGATAAATACCTTTGTTCCTTGACTCCCCTTGTATACTTTATGACTGACATTTTTTGAATAAAGCAGGCTTTTTGGTTCTGTCCTCTAAAGAGTTTTATGTTATACTGGGAAAAATGTAATAACTAAAAATGGTATGTCATTTACAAAATGACAAGTATAAACATGGCTTTCTCTTTAATCTTTATTATAACCTCATTATGATCTTTGAAAGTGATACCATCATAGCATTGATTTCTACTTTTTATCTTGAATGTACATATATATTGGGTTTTCAGTCATGATGAAAATGAAATGTTCTAAACACGCATAAATATTCACTCTAAATCTTTACTTAGGTCAATGATTGTAACAAGGTCACTATGTCTGGCATAGAGCAAGAGAAGCTGAAGTATCAGAAAACTCTTCAGAGCTTCTTTAGAGCTGTTCTTAAATGGTCTTTAGAACACACTGAGAAATTAAAAAGGAAAATAAATAGCTCACCAGGACAAAAGGGAGCAAGCTGGTAGGAAGGAAGGTTGGCCAATGACCTTTGGGGCAGTTTGCTGTGCTATTGGCAGGACTATGACAGTTGAATTGGGTATTTCCTACCTTGGCAATTCTAAACAATTGGACTTTCCTGACTTACTATACTGGGATTGGTGGTGCCACTGTTGTTCCACAAAAATCTTGTGGCAAAAAGATATCACATGACAGCCAGAATTTGAGCTCATATTTTTAAAGGAATGAACTTCACATTTCTTTATTTTCTTCAAGACAACCTTTATTTTGTTTATTATTCTCTGCTTACAAAGCAATTGCTTTTCAAAGAAAAGAAACAAAGATCCTAGAATTGTCCACTCCTTCATTTCTTTAGAAAATGAACCATGCAAGCACAATAAAGTACTTTTCCTCCAAATTAAATTTGTATTTTCAAATTTGAACAATTTATTTTCATTGGGAGCTGGTAATTCATTTTAGAGAGAGATTGAGAAGAAAGGAAGGTAGAGTGTCTTTGTAAATGAGAGGAAAATTTGTCATATTTGTTGTATTGTGCTATTTTGAGGACTTTGAATTTTCTTAGTAGTTGCATACTAGTGCTGAAAGTTTCTTGGCTTGGGAAACTCACAAATATCCAATATTTGTTTTTATTTTGGAGTACGATAAAAAGTTGATAGTTTGAGTAGAAAAGATATTCTGAAACTCCATATTTAGAAGACACTGACACCCTTCATATTTTTCAATTAAAATTAAACATCTGGATTTAGGAACTCTGTTGCATTTTGGTTTCTTGAAACAAGTCCACATACTTTGCTTTATATCATTTCAACATTGTTTGTATTATTCAACATGAATTTGCAGGTTACATGTTAATGTTCACAGTCTTTCTACTGAGAATGATTCTGTGACATACTTCCCAGAATGTGTCTATGCAAGTATTTTCCCTTGATGACTCATGCTGTCCAAAGAGAGAAAAAAAAATATTCATACCTCTTTTTTTCTACATGTTATGCAGAGTGGCAAAAGGAAAAGACATGGACAGAGCAAGAAGAGTAGAAGAAAATGTAGTTCTTGCAATGTTTGGCCAGGAATTTTCATTAATAGAAAACAGTCAAAATTAACCTGTTATAAGGGTTTGGGGATAAAGAGTTCATAAATAAATGAATGAGCCTTGGGGCAGGATCAAGTCTGTTTGAGATGGACATGGGAAGAAAAATCAAAATGGAAAATAAGAAAGAAACATCTTCTCCTGTAAATTAGCTTGAAAACACCTGTAAAGAGTTTGCAGTTGACAGAGTAGGTGAGGGAGTGTTAAAAACAGGACAATCACACAAAAATGTTGTCTCCAGAACCTTTCACAAATAATCTTATGTGACTTCTTGGAAGTCTGGTAGTAAAATTTTAAGGGAACTTCCATGATTTTTCAAATTTTGTGTAAGAAAACCTTCAGATAACCTTGTTTTAAATATTCTTTATGCAGAGAGATACTGAGATAATCCAAATAGCCTCATGATTACTTCTTGCTTGAATAATGTCTTCTCACTAACAAAAAAAAAAAAGTACAAATTAGAGTGGGATCTTTTGTAATGGAATCTAGAGTTAAAAGGAGAAAGTAACATTCTTCTTATTCAACTGAAACCTTCTCAGGTAGGGTCGACAGATTGACTAAAAAAAAAGCAACCACTTTTATTGTTTAAGCATACTTCATTGGAAGTCCAGACTGGACTGTTTGATTGTAAATATCCTATAACACCTGCAGCACTGAAAGAATTTTCCAGAGGTAGTTAACCTCAATCTCAGTTGCTGTACTGATATTTTTAAACTGTAAACTTCTCTTAAATTATAGGACTTTGGCTTGGAAAACAATAGGTATTTCATCTTTTATTTCTTGGAAAGCAGCACAAGCCAAAAAATAAAAATCTCTTTTCTTTTTGCTGTTAAATGAAGCAAACTGACACCTTGTACTGTAGTAAGTGAGCCACTAGCTCATTAAATCAAAAAGCAAACATCTTTCTCAAGCTAATATGATGCATTGTGGAAAGATCATGTCCTTTAAGACTTATCTACAGTGGGAACTAATTAAGCAGTCTTCATGATTTATGATTATTATTATTCACTGTCTTAGAATTTCTAATTACTCTGTGGAATTAGTTGTGAAAGTTACCAAAACATGAGGTAATTTAGAGAATGATAAAGCTGGAAGGTTAGATGTAGCAATATTATTTAAACCTTCTGTTTATCACAGGAAGGCTAACCTTGCTGTATGTTTCACTGAGGTAAAATTCCCACAAAGTCAGTGAAGCCAAGCTTGAAGAATTAGCCTAAAAATACTGCAGTTTGGGGTGAGTACCTAGAACAGCTGACATCATTAAGAAACCATTGAGTTTGTTTGAGCAAGGATTTTACCTTTTACCTGATCTGTTCTCAACCAATGTAATCCTAGTATTTTTTTTTTTTTTCTAGTAAGAAAACTATGGAACTAGGACTAGTAAGACATTACATGTCTCCTCACTAGTATACCATATTCTGGGGTTTTTTTGTTCTGTTTTTTTTTTTTTTTTTTTTTTCTTTTATTATTCCCTTCTCTGTTATCTTATCCTATCCTCTCTGTTAAGGGATATTAGGAGTGGCCATCTCCGCCAGCTGGTCTGGGCCAGGACCTGTTCTGCCTGGCTGCTGGAGCCCAGCCCAGGGACCTGGGGGCTCTGCCCAGGCTGAGGGATGCAACTGCTGCTTTCCCGTTTGCCTAGCACTTATCCTAGAGACGCACACACACACACACACACACACACAGAGGACACTGACACTGCTGGTCACACAGACTGCCCCATATGAGACACTGCCTTCAAAAGCAAATCACATAAAACATAAGCACAGGCAGCAAAGTCCCCTCCTCCTTTGTCTGGACCCTGGGACATCTTACCCACTTCATGGTTCTTCTACTCAGCAGCTGGTCCAGCCTGAAGCTTGTGAGCAAATGACACGTGCAACAGTGTGCCTTGGCAGCCAAAAGGGCCAACCGTGTCATGGGGTGCATCAAGCACAGCATAGCTAGCCAGTTGAGAGAGGTGATTGTCCTACTCTACACTGCACTGGTGTGACCCCACCTTGAGTATTGTGTGCAGTTTTGGGCACCTCAATACAAGAAGGACATCAAACTATTAGAATGTATTCTGAGCAGGGCGACTAAGATGGTGAAAGGTCTCAAGGGCAAGATTTACGAAGAGTAGCTGAGGTCACTTCGTTTGTTCAGCTTGGAGAAGAGAAGACTGAGGGTGACCTCATCGCAGTCTACAACTTCCTCAAGAAGGGCGGCAGAGGGGAAGGTCCTGATCTCTCTCTGGTGACCAGTGATAGGACACATGGAAATGGTATGAAGCTGCATCAGGGGAAGTTCAGATTGGACATTAGGAAAAGGTTCTTTGTTGGGAGGGTGGTCTGTCACTTGGAACAGGCTCCCCAGGGAAGTGGTCACAGCACCAACCCTATCAGACTTCAAGGAGTGTCTGGACGATGCTCTTAGTCATATGATTTAGATTCAGGTAGTCCTGTAAGGATCAGGGAGTTAGACTCGATGATCCTTATGGGTCCCTTCCAACTCAAGATATTCTATGATTCCATGCACACCCCCGTGCACACCTGCTTTCCCCAAGCAGGCACCAGGGTTCTTTATTTGGTAACTTGTCCACCCACATGTACCTCAGATGTTTCCAGGGCCAAAAAGGTAAGTTATTGGCACAAATGCAGCATGAGATTCCTATAGAAGACCACCAAAATATAATAAGCATCTTACTTTTAATAGAAAAAGATTACTTCAGAAATATTTGGAGACACATATTTTGAAAGTCTTTACATCTCAAAAGAAGGATTTCTTTATGTGCCATAAGAAAGATTGCTCAAAATCACACACCCCAGATGTACGTATACTAAAAGAGAAGAAGAAAAAAAATCACACTAATGTATTTTAAAATGCCATCACATTTGGCTTATAATATGCATGAACATCACTGTGTTTTACAACTTCAAGTTCCAACTAACCAAGACCTCCCAGAACCAGAAGTAGGTATTTTTGACAGATGATATTCCCACATTTCATCACATTACAGTTCTTGTAGGTTGCAAATTAATTAGATTTAAAAGCTGTATCTAGTCTAATGTGATTAATGTCCATTTTCCCTACAATGCCCATGTAATTTGGAAGAAAATTTCCATCTGGATGTTTGTGGTATAAAGGAGAAACTGTTTTGGGGGGAAGATGAATTTTGTTTTTAATACAGGCTGTCAAAACCCTTTGCAGCCCCCTAGCTCAGCAAAAATTTGTTTGTAAATTAAGTGGATTGAGCATTTTAAACAGAATTACTTTCCTGTTTTATGGGCAATTAATATTGCTTTCTCAAAGACAGAGTACTGAATGTAAGGGATGAAAAGTGCACTTCCTGACTTAAAATATGTTTTCTCATAATAAAATTATCTTATAAAGGAAAATCCAATGCTATGCAGTCTCTAGGTTTTGTAATTACTGCATTAATACATGAATTGTAGCCAGATACTCACCAGCTACCGGTGCCTATAACAATGTCCATGAATATATGTTAAATTGCATATATTGCTTTTCATTATGACTGAACTTTTGTCTTCCTAATTAAACTCTTCATTGAGTTCCTATATGCATGATGATATAAGGGAAAACCTGGAAACTGTGACCTTCTGACAAAGTACATTTAATTTAATTAGTTACTTACAGGTACACTTTTCAGACTGACTTCTGAGCCATATGAGCACAGATCCTGTTCATTTATTCACAAAAACTGTTAGCGTTCCTCTTATGCACAGCTTCTGTGTTTCCCTTAGGCCTCCAACTGACAAAAGCAAAGGTGGTGCAGTGTTTTTATACAGTAGTGAGCAAATCAGACACTTACTCATGAAACAGTCAAGCAAGGCAGACCGGATGAGCAGAAACTACATAGCAAAGCCAAGAGTCAGGCAGAGCAGAACCAGAGTAGCACAGAGAGGCAGTGGTCCCACTCTGGTAATTACTATTTCAGGCCAAACTCACAGTAGAGCAGCTCTGGTATAGAACTCATTAATTCATTTCTTTAATCCAGCAAAACCAAAAAGATGCAGTTCTAAAACCCATTAGTACATCAGTGAGCTCTGAGAAGAACAGATTTTTTTAGTATAGCCTAAGACTGTGGCAGGTAGCAAATACAGGCTTTTAGCAGTGGTGGTGTCTAGAAGTCCAACACGAGCCAAGCACTCTTTCAATATATAATTTATTTCCATTTTCATGCCAATTAGAAAAAGTTTAAAAACCTTCAAGTGAAGTAAATTAAAACATGCACTGGGATCTCACTTCTAAATTTGGCAAGCTACAAGAAGAGAGTCATCCAATACAGAAAATTAGCCAGGGCTAGCAGCCAGAGCTCTAGCAGTTCAAATCAGATGATCCTCTCCTGAGAATGTTTCCAACACTGCATCATTTGCAATGAATTTGAAAAAAGATATCTGGCCTCAGAGCAAATACAGAAACTGCAATTCTTTATTTAGCAAAGGCCAGATGCTCCCCTCTGCTTTGCAGCACAAAAGGGACTGTGCAGAGAAAAACTGGAGCATGGGCTAAGATCTCCTCTCTGTTTGAGCCAGTGACAGCTCTTGAATGCAAAAGATCTCCCCAAGGGGTAACGGACGCCTGGGCGCCTGGCACAATGGACTGATGTGCAGCTGTTCCAGGCTCACCCAAAATTCATCCATAGAAATGACATGAGATCCACAGGCTCCCAAGCCACCCAAGTTTAAGCAAAAATGCCGCAGCTTTTAGTTTGGGGAACTTAACTCTGCATTCCACACCTAGACTTTGTTTGGACTCTTTTCCTTCGAAACTGAGATATGATGGCTGTAGCAGACGATGAAGCTGAGGTCAGGCTTTCTGTGCTGGGCCATAGATCATCCATGATCTCCTCTGCTTGCTTGCCCTCATCCTCAACCCAAACAGGCTGTGGTTACTTTGGACTTGTAGATCAGTTCTTGGAAACCGAAGAAAACAAGGAATGTCAGATTAACAAAGGACTTTTTCAATCAATAATTGTGTTGTAAATGGATCTCAGACATTGATAAAGTATCTGTAAGCTCCAATCTTTAAAAACAGACCCAAATCCTGACCCACTCTCCTGCTACTTCCTGTCCCTCTTGCTCACAGCCTGAGGCTCATCGTCATTTTAGACTGAAACAGGACTTTTTTCTGTTATGTCTTTTTCTGTGTTATGCCAAAAAAATAGCTTTCCAGATGGGTCTGATTTAGGTGTGCACATAAGATCAAGATACAGCTATTCTGTATCTTGAACAGTCAGTATATGTTACAGCTGCATAATACCCTCAGCATGACCCAGGTAACCAAACCTGATCGTTCTAGATGGAAATCTTTCTCTTCTTTTTCAGTGAAGAGCCAGATACTGGCTAGAATTTAGCATGATTTTCTATGGTACATATACATTTCTGCTCAAAACCAACACCACCTATAGGTTGTCTGAGCTGGTTTTGGCTGAGATAGAGTTGATTTTTCTTTATAGTGGCTTCTATGGTTCTATGTTTTGGATTTATGATGAAAACAGTGTTGAAAACACATGGATATTTTAGCTATTGCTGAACAGTGACTACACACCCTCAAGGCATTTTCTGCTTCTCATGCTGTCACACCAAGAATTTGGGAGGGGATACAGCTGACTGCAACTGACTCCAACTGACCAAGGGATATCCCATATCATATGACAACATGCTCAGCAATAAAATCTGGGGGAAGAAGGAGGAAGTGGGGGGACATTCAGAGTTACAGCGTTTGTCTTCCCCAGTAACCACTACGTGCGATGAAACCCTGCTTTCCTGGAGATGGTAGAACACCTGCCTGCTGATGGGAAGTGGTTAATGAATTCCTTACTTTGCTTTCCTTGTGAGTACAGCTTTTGCTTTACCTATTAAACTGTTTTTATCTCAACCAATGGGTTGTCTCAGTTTTCCCCTTCTCTCTCCCCACACTGAGGGGGAGTGAGCAGGCAGCTGCTTGGTGCTTAGCTGCCTGCTGAGGTTAACCCACGACATTGTCCCACCATGAACTCATCTAAGCATGTAACTGCAAAGCAACTGAAGTCTTGTGGTGGCTAATATTCTACAGTAAATTATTAATTTCCTGCACACAGCAGTAAAAGAAAACAAGGTAAGCCAGATTTAGTCCTTCAGAAAGTTAATTCCCACAGAAAGGCAGTTCCAATACACCAGGTCACTTACTTTCCCATTGAACAAATAGTTGCATTTCTATGCATGTCGTATCAGCTTTCTTCTCTCAGTTAACAGGAGTGACAATACTGTATGAAATGTGTCTTTATTAATAAAAGTCTTCTGCTGAGAAATTGTGTATTATGAGGCCTGGTAATACTTTTAAGTCATATACTTCAAAGTGAAAGGTAAATAGAAATTGCCACCCTAGCAGAAGAACATTCATACAAAACCAAATATGCACTGAAAAAAGAAGTGTATCTTAAGGAAAATATCAGTGTTGTCAGCAGAACTAGTTGCATTTTACCCCTTAAGACACTCTTTGAGACATTTTTAAAATTGTTTTATAACGTGAGGAATAAACTAAAGTAAAATGTTTCAAACTAGATGAAATAGATTGGGTTTTTTTACATGAATCTAGTATAATAAAGTTTTGGACATTATCAGAACTGAAAATATTTTCAGATTTTGTTTTAGTTTTGGAATGAACTGTAATTGGAATTTCAATGGCTTGCATAGCCATTGAAGCAAAAAATAGCTCTGTAAGTTTTGTTGTCATTGTAAAGCAGCATATACATGGTGGCTACCAGGCAATCCAGTCTTTTTGTTTTCTTCATACATTTCTCTGATGTCTTTAAAACAAAGTATTTTAAAAGCTTTTTTTTTTTTTTTTGTGGAAAATTTAAAGTTTTGGCTTTCTACTTTAGTTTCCTTCTAACACTCTAACAAGTATATCTTGACTTCTTAGTGAATTTTGAGCTACTGGAGATTTTGCAGTGGTGCTATGTTTGTCTATAAAGTAGGAATAGCCTGATTAGCCATCTGTTTCCTTATCAGAGGTAGTTTTCATCTTTTCTGTGGCATCAATGCATTTTCTGGTTTTTGCTATTCCATGGAAAACTATATTAATTTGCCACATAATTTCCTAGCCCTTGCAAAACACAGCTTTATATTAATATTATTTTTCAATCACATATTCTGCTTTACAAATGCTTGAATATTAATTTCACTTAAAATTCATAGAGGAAATTGAAAAATATTTGGGTGATTTCTCATTGAGCAAGAAGAAAGCCAGAAGCAGCGTACAAATTTGACTACACAAAATTCAAGAGTCAACAGAAGTTAGTAACATAAATATAGTTGGAGAAGGAAGATCAGTAAGGGTTTGATTACATGCGATACAGTAAATTCTGCTGACAGCGCAAAATTCTGAAAATACATTATAGTATTGTAGAAGGCCTAGTAGCACTTCTACATCTTCTTAAGATTTTGCAAATGTATGAAACTTAGTAACTTGGGAAAGCAGTTTCTACACCGAGTCCTTGCCTAAGGTGGAATATTCACGGAAAATATCAGACAAAACCGTTCAACTGGTTCTCTGAACAAGAATAAAGATAAAAGCCTTTTTTTGCCATCGTGTGAAAACATGCTGTTGACTTTTTCTTTTGAAGAGCTGCATGCCCAAAATTAGAAGTGTTTAATCTGAAATGTTGCAGTGCCTGTGTGGGAAAGCTGTGCCTTCTGTTCTGTCCAGAAAGATCTGCTGGTCCTTGGCTGAATTATGAAGTTTTTTATGTACACGTTCACATTTGGCCTAGGTCTGACATCAGGGAGCTTTTTCTCTCATGTTGTCATTGAATACCTCATAGGAAACACATAAGGATTTAAAATAGTTTTGAAGAACTGCCTGCTTCGAACTGTGAGCAGAATAATAACTGGACTGGAATTATGGCAAGACTGTGAGAAAAAATAAGAGGTCTGGAATTTTGGACTGACTGGGCAGGGAGATTGGTAATTATTGCCAAGGGGAAAAAATGATTTATGAACACAGTATCAATTAAAGTTTCATGATAGAGACTGGGAAAGGAAGTAGAATGATAGGAGCAGCTGGACACTGAGGTTAGGAGATAATTCAGGAAGAGCAATTGGAGATGGAATGAATGAGAACAAAGAGAGTTGTGTGAAAGAGATGGATAAAAAAATATGGGGATAAATTGTTCAGATGTGAAGGAAAAGGAAGGGAACTGAATCTGCTGTGTAGGGAGTGGAACTGCAAATGTCAGGGCATGGGAAGAGTTGAGCATTAAAAAAAAAGAATTTTCTAGACCAGGCAATTGAAATTAAATGTCTGAGGAGTTGTTACTGGGACAAACTAGAAACTGAGAGTGGCCAAAGGTGAGGACACAGTAACAGAAAAAAAAAGGAGTGGGACCAAAAATTATTGAAAGGGAGAAACAGAAGGAGTTAAAATAGGAGGCAGAATAGAAAGAGAATACTACATCTACCTGACCATGTTCCCCTCTGCAGACTGGAAGTGACCCTCAAATTCCTGACTGAAAAGAATTAGATGTAAATTTCTCGTATAGTCTTAATTCACCCCTCGTTCCATACATATCATATGACAGCTATTAAAACACATAGTTGGACACTATTAGCTTCATCTATTGTACAAAGCAGATCTGTATTGGGAACAAACAAGTTATGTCATCGAGGAGACTGTTCCTGTTACAGTCCTACTTCAGTTGTTGTAGAATGTGAAATGTGCATGAGGAAGGAGTTACAAGGGAAGAAAGGAGCTTATCTTGACAAAAACCAGTGGATGGTTTGCCAACAGATTGCCCTTAGTTCCTTAGTTCAGTTCCTGAGCTGAGAATATAACTTAAATCAAGTATGTCACACATGTTCACTAGTGCAGTGCTGCTCATTTTCTAGGAACATGTTATACTGCTCCCTGGTACCTGAATTGCAAAAATACCATACCTTCACAACTTCAGCTTTAAATATACAAGAGAAATTTCTTGGAGGGAGGAGGAGGAAAGGGGAAAAGGGGAACATGCAAAAATCCTGAAAAATATCTTCACATGTCACCTTTTGGGCACTCAGAACAGGACAGACTGTCTATAAGCTGCACATTTGATATTCATCCATAAAATGAAGCTATAGAACCTTATCATTTCACAAAATGTTAAGGGTGTCAAATATTTTCATACCTGTAAGCATAAGGTCACAAGGATGATGAATGCCACTGATGAGTTTGTGAGGAAGCAAAGAACTGTCTTCAGGGAGCACTATGATGTAAGAAAAATCACATCACTCACTAACTAGCAAGAACAAAACAACCCCCCTCCTGCTTATCCTCTCTGTGCACCATAGAAGAAACGGGCCTTGTAAGAAAAATAATACCTTGTCAGGTAACTGTGACGTAATGAAAATGCACAGAGGAATTGCTTCTGAGTTCCTCAGGCAATTTTAATTCTGGAATTTCCTGACTGTATAATCACTTTTCAACCCTAATAGCATTCTTGGAAAGGAGTTATGTGTATTATTTTGCCAAGATTATTAAACTTTTGGAAAACTCTATTTATTTAAGACACAGTTGCTTGAAAATATTTTTTAAGTAGCTAGGAAATGAAATATGTTGTATAAGAATAATAAATTGCAATTATTGCTCTCTAGTTTTCCTCAGCTTCCATCCTATGTTTTTTGTATTCAGATAGATAGTAATCAAAAAGAGAACAAGATTAGTTTTTTAGAAAAATTTGAATATTTATCAAAACTTAATGTATTTCTTTATGAGTTCAATAAGCCTGAACATTAATGAAATTCTTCCTTTTGAATTACACCCATAAAGTCAACATTAGATAAGACCTTGTTATCAAAGGTAAAACATGATTAAATTGCTGGTTTTACATTTACTAATCTGGAATGACGTTGTAGATCAATGAAAAAGTATTTAAGATCTTTCTGTTCTTTAGACAAAGTAACACTTCATTCAAAGCACAACTACCCTTTCCCGCATTTGGATACATAATTTCTTTCATATCAAAATTTTTTATTTATTGTTATATAACAGTAGTTTTATAAAAGGAAAAAAAAAAAAGCTTGTATCAAGTGATTTTATATTTCAGATAACGAATAGAAAATAAGAATCATATGATAACTTAAGGTTGATCCTAACTGAGCTTTTTGTGAATGATTAAGATCAGTTTCATACGTCGTTTCAAGCATCGTCGTTAGTACCATCTTGAGAAACAACTAGAAGTTTTCTTTAGTGATGAATGGAGCAGGACTATCGCTTCCCCATGTCATATAACATGATGGGATCCAATGGCTTTTCATGTATGCCCATGATCCTGAGAACTACATGGATTTAGACTCATGCATTTGATTGCATTCAGTAACTTGGACAGCTATTGTCTGGTTGTTAATTCTAGGGATTTATTTCAAGTCAAATTCAGATGTTGCTGACCGTCATTGGCAAGTTTGAATTTGGATTGCCATGGTGCCACAATATCTGTAGATATTCTGGCATATAAATGTGTGGAACCATTTTCCATCTAAGTTGCAATTTAAGTGCTGTATTCTCATTACTTGTTTATGCATGTGTGTACCCCATTTTGCTGATTTATATGAAAAGCTCAGTACAAGCAGACTGCCAGTTAGAATATTTAGTGCTGAAAAGGTAACTTAAAAATATTAAGATTTGCTTTCTATTCTGGAATAAATTTAACAATTAAATTGATTCTTCCCCTATGTTATTTGGGTTATGAAATCTGTGAAAAAAAAAATCAGTAACTGTATTTGAACATTTATTACTTGAAGCAAGTTGCATGTTTATGCTTTAGAACCAAAACCTGACAATGATTGTAGTATATTTAAGTTAAGCCTGTGAGGCATAATAGCAAGAAAAATGCACTTGACTGAGATTTGATATGGGCCAATGTGCCTAAGTACTCTGACTGTTAGTCAAAGCTTGTTGCGCTGTATCCTTATTTCTGTTAGTACCTGAATTAGCAAACTGATGAAGGTGCTACTATCTGTAAAGCTCCCTCCAACATCCCTCTTAATGGACTGAAATTTTCTGCACACCATTTTACAACTAGCATCTGTGTTGAGAAAGTAGACATCCAGCTATAGAAAGACTGCCAGCTCCAGCTGACAAATTGTGAGTTTATATTAGGGCTTAACAGGCTATAGGTTACTCTAATGATATTGTTCCTCTAAAATTTGTGCTTTCCAAAATATTTTAACTGTGAGAAAGTTATTCCAATCATATTTCAGAAAGTGTCCAATAAACCAAGCACCTAAGAAGAGGGAGGTTTGCACTTTCCCTGATGAAAGCAACCAGCCCCTCCCTCCCAGACTGCTGTAGCAAGGTCACAGACACCCTGTCACTCTGAAACAGAGGACTTCTCCCAGGTATTCAGTTTCTGTCAATGCAGCCTCAAAACCCCCGTCATTCCCAGCTCTGAGGCCCAGCACCAAGTGGCACAGTCCCAGTGGCAGCTGGTGACAGATCTGAGAACCCACAGCTAGAAGTCACACTTGGGAATCTCCACCTTCTCTCTACCTACTGAGTCAAATAATACCTGCTGTTCAGCTATACTCTGGGATTCTTGTCTCTTTATGATAGCATATTACCCCAATCCAGGCAACTGTGTAAAATGTCTGTCTGATTAATGGTTTTTCATAATCAATCATTTTCACAATGCATTCATTGGTTAGGTTGATCCACTCCATTTTACATACGGCTTTTTGTCAGCCTTAATTAGTGCAATCTCAGTGAATAATCACATAACCAAGGATGGAATAGAAATGGGCTAATAAATTACTCAAACTAAGACATTAAAGGCTATATCTAACCTGGGTGTGATGCCACTGACTTCAGTGGCACTATGTCAGGGATGAACTTTACCCACCAGTTTGCAGGTTCTAACTTAAATTATTCTTCCTTGCACACTGCTCTACTGTCTATTAAATGTAGTTAACCCACTCATCATGGGTTATCTCTCTCATTCTGATTGTCTGATCAGAAAAAATAAAAATTCTTTCAATTTAATCAAAACATTGCATAAATAAAAATGCCAGTTTGAGACAGAATATATTCTAGTAATATGTAATTGTTGATACTTTAAACTATAAATGCTTCTTTTAAAACTAACTTTGCTTTACTAAATTAGAATATTGTGAACGAAAGGTTTTTAGATTGCTATTTTTTTTAAATCAGGGTAAAAAATACCTCATACTCCCAGCCAAAATGTGTTCACAATTAGCTCCAGTGTAATTGCTCATACACATGTGCAGATTCAGGATGTGAAAACAGGCTCTGCTGTGAAACACTGTATGGATTGCCTAATTTTAAAATACATATTTGTGCTGTAACTATGGAGTTCTCAGAATATTTTTCAGAAACTGTAGTAATGACAATGAGGGTTATTGCATTTGACAGCCATTTTTATATTTTTTTTTTCAGGCTGTTCAAAAAGATCTCCAGTGAGACCATAACCTCTCTGCACTGGTGGACATTCCAGTATCTCTAGGTTGCCTTGCATTCCAGTATCTCTGCTACACCCCTAATGCACTATGTGTAAGGCACAGCACTCTTCTGCTGCCTCCCATCTACCTTATATCTGTGCTATTCTACATAAGAGACTCTGTCTGGCTCTAGCTATTATCTTCCAGTGCATAAAACCTAAAAAGAAAAAAAGCCTTTCTGGCTACGGTCCTGTGAAGAACCCATGAGTTACCTGTGCCATGTACCAAGCTGGGTGTATGTCTTAAAATGTTTGAAATAGAAAGCAGTCGTTTCTAGGGCTCATACAAAAAGACACAGTAATGATGAGGACTTGTTGAGCTATTTCCAGTTTGGTTGTTTATGTAAATATTAGCAACTAAAATGCACAATGGACAATTCTCTGGCTTTGAGGCCAGCTGGCAAAACATAGCTTGCATCCATAAACCTTCCAAAACAGGGTGGTCACATCCAAATTGGATGTCACAAACATTTCTTAATTCTCACTAATTTCTGAGTTATTCCTGGATGAGTGCTCATTGGCATGGACCCATATCATGCCAGGAACCGTGTTAAAAATCCAGCCGGCTTGGGGAAGTGCCTAAGTCCCTGCCATGCACTGGCTTTGTTGACTTTAGCAGTATGGAGGTAGTTCCAACCGGCAATGAATCTAGGCAGAGGAAATTAATAAAGACAGTTATTAAATACAATGCGAAACTATTTGTTAAATGCTTATTATGGCAGTTGCAAACTCTCTTGGGAAATTTTAGCAGAGATGGAAAAAAAATTACAGTTGTTTTAGAATTTCAGCTTAACTTCTCGGGTGGGAAGACTTAAACTGGTGCTTCACTTCTGTTAAAAATTAGCATCTCAATCACAGAAAAGGTGAGGGCTGAAAGATGAATTCCCCACTCTGTCCAATTGAATCAATATCCCATTCAGTGCCCTCATCAGCGAATAGCACTTTTGGTGTAGTCTGAGAGCAGATAAAAATTATGTTTTTGTAAGTGGGCAATGAAAAAGGAAATGGAGACACTATAAATGTGTGGAAGTATTTAAATTATCAAGAGCTACTATAGATTAAAATCTCAATCACATCTCAAAAAACGTTGTACATTTAGATATATCAATGGAGTCAATGAAATGAATATTTTCTTTCCTTGGCCTTGTCTCCAGGAGATTATAATGATTAGTACAATACTGGGAAATGTAAACATAAGAAGTGTTATTCTGCATACTCCTACTGCATTTACGTTAGATGATTCAGACATACAAGTAATTATGATAATCCCTTATTGTTCAGGCAAAGCCACTGTTGAAACTCAATCTTAAACTTGAAGAAAATGCATAGTTTACACACACTGGGTTAAAAAGAAATCCTAATAACAGATAAAACAGAGGAACCCACAAAGAAGCAATTGGGATTTACACCTGCTGTCTTAAAATACACTTGCTTATCTTTAATATATGATTTCTTTTCAGAATGTACAAATAAGCATGTTCTGGGGGTTTGTTTGTTTGTTTTGTTGTTTTGTTTGGGTATTTTTTGCTTTTGTTTTTGTTTTTGCAAGGATTAATTATGGAATGCTAACATGTGTTCTAATTTAGTCTACATTGTGATCAAACACAACAAACCATTGTGAATGTCTGATGTATAATGCATAGATATAGATTCATACAGATTTGTAATTTATTCATGAAATGGGTGGAAAATGGTTGTATAAGGAGAGGTAGAGGAGAAATTTTCAAGGTAAAATCTCATCAGCTCCAAAGACTTAAGGTCAAATTTTGACAAGTATTCAATTCAGTTCTACGAAACAAAAGGGTTAAATTTTATTTTGAATGTGACGGGAGCTAGAACCTGTGTTTCTTTTCAGTTCTTACTTTGAGTGACTTAAACAGCATTCATGATACTTCTTAAGTGCATAAGAGCCTCATTCCCTTTCAAAAAAAAGGAATTTAGACTTCTAAAGACCACCTGAAAACATTACTCTTAAGGGTAAGTACGAAGCCATCTGACTGTGTGCCTACATATTCTTTTGCAAGTGAATCTGTGCTTATCATACTGTGTTATGAACCAGTCTCACAGGAGACAGATCCAAGCCAGAAGTCATGTAATGTGCAGTGGCAACAGCATAGCAAGGTGCTTGGAACATACAAAATACCCAAGGGCACAACACTGTGTTAAGTGCAGTTTTGCAGGTTTTAGATCAGAGCTTAGTATATGAACAAAGGATGCCTGCAAAGGGCTGCTGTAAAGGGCCTATTGTTCTCATGAAAGACAGAGACAGCCAGTGGCAAAAACTGATGCAATTTTCTGAAATAAATTTAAACTTACAGTGGACTAAATATTGGACTTTAACTAGAGTTTTGGAGATGTTTCTTTTGTTCTGTTTTTCACTAACTCTGTGTGCATGTGCATGCGTGTGCGTATTTGTGTTTATGTCTGTGTGTGTCTGTACATGTCTCTGTGTACATAGAGAGAGGCAGTATACATATAGGGGACTTCTGCATCTCTGAACGTCTGGACTGCTATGTTACCATATCCATTATAGCAGGTCACTTTCTCATGCAAGTTCATTGATATTACATTAAGTATCCTAAAAGTCTGCATATGTGGACTTAAGAGACATATTATGTGGTTTATATAAAGGAATGGAAACTACAGCCAAAACACTTCTCTATATAAAGTTATGTTTTTGGGCGGTTTGGTTTTTTTTTCTAATTTCAGCTATTCTTTGGCAATTTTTATTTTCAGCAATTCTACACTAACACAGAAATGAACATTCTTCTTTCTGGCCAACTCCTCCTAACCAGATTTTGCACTGAGAAATTCCCTCAGCTGTCAACTTCAGCATAGATCAAAAGCTGCTCCATGGCTGCAGTTGCACTGAAGGAAAGCAGCGTAAACAATGCTTCCTTCCTCGTGAGAAAACAGACTGAGAAAGATTGGGAAATTTATTCCATCACTCAGTTTTCAACAGATGAGAATGCAAAAGAGTCTTCAGGGAAAGAAGGGAGTGGTGTCTGGTTCACAACTGCACGAAGTCCTGCTTCTCTGATGTAGCACTTTAAAGAGGACATAGAGATAAAATGCAACATCCCCACATTTCCCTCGGTTTGTAGTTACTGATGTGTAGAGATGGACAGACTCTGCCTTCGCTGATATTGAGTACTATGCTAGCCACGCTTCTGTCTGGGGTTGAATATGCTTTTTAGATTTTTGGAAACAATTTTTCTAAAAAAGCTATTCTTCAGATGCCTGATGCAATGTATGTATGCAATAGAGGAGAAAATGATATTTCAGAAGAATAGTTTACTGAGCTAAAAATGCTGTGATCTGAGCTTTTCAGAGATCTCAATGACTACGTTTTCTTGTAAGACCAAATCAGATTCCCACTGAAAGGGTCACAATTTAAATTCCTGTTGGCTTCACAAAACAGAGGATGGAATCTAATGTTTGTAGCTTTGCATGGTATATGCTGGCATCTGTAATTAAAATTTTCTCGGTTTTGATGAAAACATATGACATGCAATACAGAGTCTAAGAAGGTAGACATTGTACATAACCCAAATCTGTCACAAATATAAATTAGAAGCAAGGTTTGTTGAGCGCAGCCATTGTATATGCTGCTGGTTCTGGGCGGTAAACCGACAGGCACAATAATTTTCACAGATCAGTGACAAAGTGCTTTGCAAAGTATATGATGTGAAGTGACACACAGGTTTCAGCACAACTGAAAGAATAAATAAAATAGATTTAGCAACATAGTAGTTTGAGGCATGTAATTAGACCAAATTTCTCCTTCTTTCTAGAGTAATGAAAACAGCACAAAAAAAGTCACAGACTTGATACAAAACAGTGAAAGCTGTTTTCTGCTCTGTGTTATGTAGAGACTGATCATGCAAATGATCAGTTTTGTCCCTTCAGGAACAGAAATATCTGAGTCCATCATGAGGAATAGGAAAAAAAATCAATCTCATCAATGAGAACGATGAAAACACATATATTTCTATGATAAACCTAGGAAATATATAACTCAATAGTATGGTAGTGTATGGATTACCTCAATGCACTGACTGATGTTTTTAGGATATCTCTCCTTAAAGCAAGTGGTTTTTTCTTTTTTTTTTTTGCTGTTGCTTTTGCTGTTACGTAATCATGAAGGAAAACATGAAATATTCCATTTATTTTCTGCTCATTATGAAAAAAATACAATCCAAAGAGTTGTTAATTGTCATACTAGAATTAGCATGAGCAAATTTTTTCTCTTTTCTACTGTATATCTATAACATATTGCAGTCATTGGCTTAACACGTTACTGTTGGCCATTGTCTGTTAGGAAAATATTCTGTTTGTCATGAGAATCACCAGCCTGGATGAAGCCAAAGGTGCCTCTACTTCAGGAGGTCGTCTATGATAGCAGCTAACAGAACCTTCTTGGGAACACAGGCAAAGGACAGATTTCTGTAACCTACCATTTTCCAGCTGTCAGTGACATAGGGACTTTTTGAGCTGCAGGTTGCTCTTGAGTCTCATGTTTAATAGTCACTACTCCACAGGGTTGTGTCTGAATCTTTATAATTGCACTTGGAAGTCCCATCATGATTTGGCCCACGATTTGTGCACAAGTTGTTTGTAGCCATGGCTGGAAAATGTATTTCATATTGTTTAAAACTGTTATTTTTCAGCCACAATAAGCCTAGTAGGTCAATTGAATGACATAAAGAAAACTAGCACACTGTTAATTCCTTGTAACTTCACTAGCTTTCCTGTGTTGTATGAAACAGTGAATGTGATTCTTCTCCCCTCCACTTTACACTCTTTATGACTTTACAGACCCCCAGCGCTTATAACATACTCTGTCATCTGTTTTTCAAGCCGAAGAGTTGCACTCTATTTAGCCTCTTTTTCTATGAAAGTTGCTCCTTATCTTTGATTATTCTAATTCTTTTCTAGTGTATCACTAGAAAGGAGGCAGAAAAAATATTCTACCAGAGGCTCGCAGAAGTCTCACAGTCACTAGCCCTTGTTCTCGTGGGGGACTTCAACTTTCCGGACATCTGCTGGAAATACCACACGGCAGAGAGGAAACCGTCGAGGAGGTTCCTGGAGTGTGTGGAAGATAACTTCCTGACAGAGCTGGTAAACGAGCCTACTAGGGGAGGTGCCTCGCTTGACCTGCTGTTCACAAACAGAGAAGGGCTGGTGGGAGATGTGGTGGTCAGAGGCCGGCTTGGGCTTAGCGACCGTGAAATGATAGAATTCTCAATACTTGGTAGATAGAATTCTCAATGATTCATAAATGATAGAATTCTCAATACTTGGTGAAGTAAGAATGGGGGCCAGCAAAACCGCTACCATGGACTTCCAGACGGCAGACTTTGACCTTCTCAGGACACTGGTTGAGAGGGTCCCTTGGGAGACAGTCCTGAAGGGCAAAGGGGTCCAGGAAGGCTGGACATTCTTCAAGAAGGAAGTCTTAAAGGCGCAGGAGCAGGCTGTCCCCATGTGCCGTAAGAAGAACGGGCAGGGAAGACGACCGGCCTGGCTAAACGGGGAGCTCTGGCTGGGACTCAGGAAAAAAAGGAGAGTTTATCACCTTTGGAAGAAGGGGCAGGCAACTCAAGAAGAGTACAGGGATTCCGTTAGGTCGTGCAGAGTGGAAATTAGAAAGGCAAAAGCCCAGTAAGAACTCAACCTGGCCACTGTCGTGAGAGACAGCAAAAAATGTTTTTACAAGTATATTAATGACAAAAGTAGAGCCGGAGAATCTCCATCCTTTATTGGATGCGGAGGGGAATGTTGCCACCAAGGACGAGGATAAGGCTGAGGTACTCAACACCTTCTTTGCCTCAGTCTTTAATAGTCAGAGCAGTTATCCTCAGGTTCTCAGCCCCCTGAGCTGGAAGACAGGGATGGAGAGCAGGATATACCCCCCATAATCCAAGAGGAAGCAGTTAATGACCTGCTATGCTGCCTGGACACTCACAAGTCTATGGGGCCTCATGGGATTCACCCGAGGGTACTGAGGGAGCTGGCGGAGGAGCTTGCCAAGCCACTCTCCATCATTTACCAGCAGTCCTGGTTAACTGGGGAGGTCCCGGACGACTGGAGGCTTGCCAATGCGACGCCCATCTACAAGAAGGGCCGGAAGGAGGATCCGGGGAACTACAGGCCTGTCAGCCTGACCTCGGTGCCGGGGAAGATTATGGAGCGGTTCGTTTTGAGGGCGCTCACGAGCCATGTCCGGGACAACCAGGGGATCAGGCCCAGCCAGCACAGGTTCATGGAAGGCAGGTCCTGCTTGACCAACCTGATCTCCTTCTATGACCAGGTGACCCGCCTAGTGGATGAGGGAAAGGCTGTCGATATGGTCTACCGGGACTTCAGTAAGGCCTTTGACACTGTCTCCCATGGCATTCTCCTAGAGAAGCTGGCGGCTCACGACTTAGACAGGTATGCTCTTAGCTGGGTAAAAAACTGGCTGGACGGCTAAGCCCAGAGAGTTGTGGTGAACGGAGTTAAATCCAGTTGGCGGCCGGTCATGAGTGGTGTTCCCCAAGGGTCAGTATTGGGGCCGGTCCTGTTCAATATCTTTATCAATGATCTGGATGAGGGGATCGAGTGCTCCCTCAGTAAGTTTGCAGATGACACCAAGTTGGCCGGGAGTGTTGATCTGCTCAAGGATAGGAAGGCTCTGCAGAGGGACCTGGACAGGCTGGATTGATGGGCCGAGGTCTATTGTCTGAGGTTTAACAAGGCCAAGCGCTGGGTCCTGCACTTCGGACACAACAACCCCAGGCAACGCTACAGGCTTGGGGAAGAGTGGCTGGAAAGCTGCCCAGAGGAAAAGGATCTGGGGCTGCTGGTTGACAGCTGGCTGAACATGAGCCGGCAGTGTGCTCAGGTGGCCAAGAAGGCCAACGGCATCCTGGCCTGTATCAGAAATAATGTGGCCAACAGGAGCAGGGAGGTGATCATGCCCCTCTACTCGGCACTGGTGAGGCTGCACCTCGAATACTGTGTTCAGTTTTGGATCTCTCACTACAAGAAAGACATTGGGGTGCTGGAGCGTGTCCAGAGAAGGGCAGCAAAGCTGGTGAAGGGTCTGAAGAACAAGTCTTATAAGGAGCGGCTGAGGGAAGTGGGGTTGTTTAGTCTGGAGAAGAGGAGCCTGAGGGGAGACCTTATCGTGCTCCACAACTACCTGAAAGGAGGTTGTAGCGAGGTGGGTGTTGGTCTCTTCTGCCCAGCAACTAGCGATAGCATGAGGAGAAATGGCCTCAAGTTGCGCCAAGGGAAGTTTAGATTGGACATTAGGAGAAATTTCTTTACTGAAAGAGTGGTCAAGCCTTGGAATAGGCTGCCCAGGGAAGTGGTTGAGTCACCATCCCTGGAAGTTTTTAAAAGATGTGTAGACAAGGCGCTTAGGGACATGGTGTAGCAGGCATGGTGGTGTTGGGTTGACGGTTGGACTCGATGATCTTAGAGGTCTTTTCCAACCTTAATGGTTCTATGATTCTATGATTCTATTGTGGATTTCACACTAACATAATAACAGATAAAGTATTTGCTTCTCTATTCGCCCTGAAAATTCCACATTTTATTGGTCTTTTTACCAGTGATGCATGCTATGCTGATCCTTTCAGAGAACTCTCCATGGTAAGTCTGAAATGGCTTTTCTGAGTGGCAAGACCTAATATAGAGCCCATCGTTGTATCTTTTTCGCATATGTATTATCTCATACCATGCATACAAAATCTGTTTTCTACATGGCACTCAGGGTGCATGATTAAGACATTATCAAACCAGACAGTTGTATTCCCAACAAAAAGGTCACAAACTCCACCAAGCATTTACTTTCATTTTTATGGTAGGTTGTCGTGGTTTAACCTGGCAGGCAGCCAAATACCACACAGCTGCTTGCTCGCTCCCCGCCCCGCCTCCATGGGACGGGGAGAGAATTGGAAAGGTAAGAGTGAGAAAAACTTGTGGGTTGAGATAAAGACAGTTTAATAGAACAGAAAAGAGAAAAAAAAAAAAAAGAATATACAAAATGAGTGAGGCACAATGCAATTAGTCACCACCCGTGCTGACCGATAACCAACTAGCAATCGCTATTTCCTGGAACACACCTACCATTCATATACTGAGCATGACATCACATGGTGTGAATACCCCGTTGGCCAGCTGGGTTAGCTGTCTTGGCTGTGCTCCCTCCCAACACTTCGTTTTGTTTTTTTTTTAAGGTGACTGCCCTTGACTAGAAGGGTACTTAACAATGACTGAAAACATCAGTGTGCTATCAACATTCTTCTCATACTAAATCCAAAACACAGCACTAGGAAGAAATTTAACTTTATCCCAGCCAAAACCAGGACAGTATCCACCCCTTATTCTATACTATTTACGTCATGCTTAGGTTTCAGAGTTTTTAATACATTCCAATTAATCACCATCACCTTTCTTGTCTTTACATATATATTTATATATATACACAGATATCATTCCCTTAGTCTATGGGCCATGCCTCTAAAATGTCCATTGAGTTCATTGAGTTCATTTAGACTTTGGCCTCCATCTGTCATAACAGTCTTTCAGGGCAGGAGAGGTGATGTGTGGTGTTGGACTGTTGCATCCTGATGTCAGTTCTGGTTCCACTGTCACTGCGCCCATCTGGTTCTATCATCATTGCACTTTCCTTAGTTTCATCGGAGTTCATTCTTCATTAATCTGGGTGATTTTTACTGCTATACCATTGGTAGCAACCATAGAAATAATGATATACAATATCGTATAACAATTAACATCATACAATTCAGTTCATTGGCTATTTTCACCCAAAATCAAATCCCCTTGAGGTACACACCGGACTTCCCCATCCTTTCGCATCACCCACCAAGTGCACGCAGGTCCTTGAGCAAAAGCAACCCCACGGATGGGTTTTCCCTTGCCAGAGGCAAGAGTAACCCAGACTGTCTTCCCCGGCATATTTCTTACGTGCACGACAGAGACTTTATCTCCATCTACTCTACGTAAAAGTTTTGATCAGGCAGGGCCAGCTCGATTGAAAGATCCCCTGGTGTTGATTAACCAGGTGGCTTTTGCTAAATGTGTGTCCCAATGTTTGAATGTCCCACCACCTATTGCTCTCAGTGTTGTCTTTAACAGCCCATTGTATCGTTCAATTTTTCTGGAGGCTGGTACATGATAGGGGATGTGATATACCCACTCAATGCCATGCTCTTTGGCCCAGGTGTCTATGAGGGTGTTTCGGAAATGAGTCCCATTGTCTGACTCAATTCTTTCTGGGGTGCCATGTCGCCATAAGACTTGCTTTTCAAAGCCCAGGATGGTGTTCCGGGTGGTGGCATGGGGCACAGGACATGTTTCTCACCATCCGGTGGTTGCTTCCACCATGGTGAGCACATAGCGCTTGCCTTGTTGGGTTTGTGGGAGCGTGATATAATCAATCTGCCAGGCCTCCCCATATTTATATTTCAACCATCATCCTCTACACCAAAGAGGATTTACTCACTTGGCTTGCTTGATTGCAGCGCACATTTCACATTCATGGATAAACTGTGCAATAGCGTCCATGGTCAAGTCCACCCCTCAATCATGAGCCCATCTATATGTTACGTCTCTTCCTTGATGGCTTGAGGTGTCATGGGCCCACTGACCTATAAATAATTCACCCTTATATTGCCAATCCAGATCCACCTGGGCCACTTCGATCTTAGCAGCCTGATCCACCTGCTGGTTGTTTTGGTGCTCTTCAGTGGCTCGACTCTTGGGTATCTATGTGAGCATCTACGTGACGTACTTTTACAGTCAGGTTCTCTACTTGGGCAGCAATATCTTGCCACAGTGCGGCAGCCCAGATGGCTTTACCTCTGTGTTGCCAGTTGTTCTGCTTTCATTGCTGCAACCACCCCCACAGGGCATTTGCCACCATCCATGACTCAGTATAAAGATAAAGTATTGGCCATTTTTCTCGTTCAGCAATATCCAAAGCCAGCTGGATGGCTTTCACCTCTGCAAACTGACTCGATTCACCTTCTCCTTCAGCAGTTTCTGCAACTTGGCGTATGGAACTCCATACCGCAGCTTTCCGCCTCCGATGCTTTCCCACAAGGCGACAGGACCCATCCGTGAATAGGGCATATTGCTTCTCATTTTCTGGTAGTTTATTATACAGTGGGGCCTTTTCAGCATGCGTCACCTCCTCTTCTGGGGATATTCCGAAACCACTGGAAACTGGACCGTCGTGAGACAGGTTTTTCCTGAAAACTGGATCAGCATTTTTCCTGGGAGAACCTCCTTGTGTGATTGTTTTTCCTTGCACATACCTGTGCCTCTTGAGTCAAGGTAGGTTTTCCATCCCACTGCCTCATGTCCTCTCTGTGGTCACTCAGGTAGAATCATAGAATCATAGAATCATACAGGTTGGAAAAGACCTCTAAGATCATCGTGTCCAACCGTCAACCCAACACACCATGCCCACTACACCATGTCCCTAAGCGCCTTGTCTACACGTCTTTTAAATACTTCCAGGGATGGTGACTCAACCACTTCCCTGGGCAGCCTGTTCCAAGGCCTGACCACTCTTTCAGTAAAGAAATTTCTACTAATGTCCAATCTAAACCTCCCTTGGCGCAACTTGAGGCCATTTCCTCTCGTCCTAAGGTAAAGCCACAGAGTGCCCTGTGGTGTGTACCTTTTATATCCTCTCTCTTGAGCAGAAGAACACTGACTCCTAATGGCTGAGATACTGGTCTGTACAGGTGGAGAATAGGACATATCCTCTTCGAGTTGCTGGACCTTCCAGGACAGTTTCTCCACAGCCGAGACAAAGGAGGAGGAGACAGTTTCTTCACATTCCCGGAGTGTGCTAACCATGTCATCCACCGTTGGTGCTTCTCCCTCTTTCCAGCACAGTATTGCCAACGAATTGGCATGTGACACTGGTGCACTCCGTACCAACTTCCGCCACCTGGGTCACGTGCACTGGACTTCATCTGGATCTTTAGGAGTTTGGTTGTTGTCCAGGTCACTATAAACCACCTCCAGCATGGCTAATTCTCTCAGATACTGGATACCTCTCTCCATAGTAGTCCATTTGCCTGGGTGGCATATAACATCTTCCTTGAAGGGATACCTTTCCTTCACGCCTGACAGCAGTCGCTTCCAGAGGCTGAGGGCCTGTGTCCCTTTTCGAATTGCTTTGTCAATGCCCCCTTCCCTAGAAAGGGATCCCGGCTGTTTGGTTTCCCTACCCTCTAATTCCAGGCTACTGGTCCCTTTATCCCAGCATCGGAGCAGCCAGGTAACAATACACTCGCCTGGACGACGGCTGAAATCTTTCCGCGTATCTCGCAACTCACTCAGGGATAAGGATTGGGTGGTTTCTGCCTCATTTATGAGTCCTTCCTCTTCCTCCTGCCCTCCTCGTGATGGCCTTGCTTTTCCATCATCCCTTTCTAAACGACTTGATTCCGCTTACAAGATTTCTTCTTCTGTACAGGGGCTACGGATACTGGCAAGGGTTGGTCCTCTGGTTCAACTGTAGTGCTCATCACGGGGGTTGGAGTAGCCTCAGTGCCTGTTGTGGGGGTTGGAGTAGCTGCAGTGTCCATCACAGGGGTTGGAGTAGCCACAGTGCCCGTCGTTTTGTCACCAGATCCAGAGACCACCTCTCCCCCTTGAGGGTTCTGAATAGTGTTGAACAGGGCTCGGTAGGCACGGGCCAGGCCTCAGCACGTTGCAGTAATCTGGGTCTCTCTGGAATTGCCAGGGGGACAGCATACGTTTTCCAAACATTTTACTAGTTTTTCAGGGTTCTGCACTTGTTCAGGGGTGAAGCTCCAAAACATTGGAGGTGACCACTGTCCTAGGCACTTGCCCATACTATCCCACACACCCTGCCACTCATAACTATCCAGTCTCAGGGCAGATCTCTGGGTGGTATTCTTAAATAGTTGTTTAACCTTAAACAAGGCCTGAAATGCATTCAGGAGACATAGCAATAGGAACATGTTGGTTTGAACATCCCAACGATATTCAAAATCCTCAAGAGCTATTGTAATCAGCCTGGAGGAGAAGGGGAAGGTGAAGGAAGCTGTCTCCTCTGTAAATTGGTTCTCCCAGGAGAAGGGGTAAAAAGTGTAATTATTAATATTTTCCAAAAGATAGCTTCCAAAGAACGGGAATGACGACAATGCTGAGTACAGTCTCCTGATCAATAATTTTATCATAACATAAACCAGTGTCACACAGTATAGCAAAGCAATGAACTTAATCCATTTCCCAGAGATGATAAACCCCACATAAATACTGATGATCAGCAGTATATACAGCCAGTAAGGTGCTACATACCAAAACTCCCAGAACAGATCCAACAACTCTGAGAGCAAATAAACCAACATTGTGACCAGTGACTACTAAATTGATATAATGAATGCTTATAACAAATTTTTTTTAACCTGTTCAGGTCAGATGTGTTGTTATCTCAACCCTTCGTGCCCCACGTTGAGTGCCAAAAAGGACTGTCGTGGTTTAACCTGTCAGGCAGCCAAATACCACACAGCCGCTCACTCACTCCCCCCCTGCCTCCGTGGGACAGGGAGAGAATTGGAAGGGTAAGAGTGAGAAAAACTTGTGGGTTGAGATAAAGACAGTTTAATAGAACAGAAAAGAGAAAAAAAAAAAAAAAGAATATACAAAATGAGTGAAGCACAATGCAATTAGTCACCACCCGTGCTGACCGATAACCAACTAGCAATCGTTATTTCCTGGAACACGCCTACCATTCATATACTGAGCATGACATCACATGGTATGGAATACCCCGTTGGCCAGCTGGGCTAGCTGTCTTGGCTGTGCTCCCTCCCAACACTTCGTTTTGTTTTTTTTTTAAGGTGACTGTCCTTGACTAGGAGGGTACTTAGCAACGATTGATTTCTTCTCATACTAAATCCAAAACACAGCACTAGGAGGAAATTTAACTCTATCCCAGTCAAAAGCAGGACATAGGCCTTCACCAGGAAAAGAGTCCTAAATGTGGACTTGTGACTTTGGAAATTGTTTAATTTAATATGATGTTTTCTGACTGTAGAAGTAGCACTAAACACAATTTGCAAATGCATATGAAAAACAAGAGATAATCATGAAATCAGGAGGTACCAAACTGTTACAGGAGATAAAAGGTATGGCTAACATACAATGCATAAAACATTAACCATTATGGCTCTAAACCAATGGTAACTGTACAAAACATAGAAAGGAAGATGGAAGCTCTTCCATAGCTGGAAGAATGGTCCATTCCATGACCTGCTAAAAAGAAATCTAGGGACATGAGGCAGACTTTACTGAAAATACATTTATTGGCACTAAGAAAATATACAAAAATAAAAGTTGGTGGAAAATAGAACACAAAAGAGAAAAGGTAAGGATTATGTACAAAAATTGTGGTTCATTGTATGTTTGTGACTAGGTACACTGATCATTTCAGTTGTTTCTGAATTAATAGGTACAATTCTATAAAATGTAGAATGACAGCTTAAGGGATTTTCATTTACCTTATGCTTAAAAAAGTGTGATGGAGAACAGAGTTTTCAAAATGAAATTGCTGAGAAACAGTTTTTTGGAGGGATTGAAATGATTATAGAATCATAGAATAATTTGGATTGAAAGGGACCTTTAAAGGTCATCTAGTCCAACCCCCCTGCCGTGGGCAGGGACATCTTCAACTAGATCAGGTTGCTCAGAGCCCCGACTGACCTGACGTTGAATGTTTCCAGGAATGGGGCATCTACCACCTCTCTGGGCAACTTCTTCCAGTGTTTCACCACCCTCATTGTAAAAAATTTATTTCTTATATCTAGTCTAAATCTACCCTCTTTTAGTTTAAAACCATTACGCCTTGTCCTGTCGCAATAGGCCCTGATAAAAGTCTGTTCTCATCTTTCTTATAAGCCCCCTTCAAGTATAGAAAGGCCGCAATAAGGTCTCCCCAGAGCCTTCTCTTCTCCAGGCTGAACAACCCCAACTCTCTCAGCCTTTCTTCATAGCAGAGGCGTTCCATCCCCCTGATCATTTTTGTGCCCCTCCTCTGGACCCGTTTCAACAGGTCCATGTCTTTCTTGTGCTGAGGGTTCCAGGACTGGACGCAGTACTGCAGGTGGGGTCTCACCAGTGCAGAGTAGAGGGGCAGAGTAGAGAGTTCAAATACAGTGAAGAGTTCCAACTATAAGTAGAGTAGGAAAATGGATTTTGAAGGTGTCAAAAATATCTTTTCTCTCTTCAAACTTCTGTTGTGAAACAAATTTAAAACAAAAGTCTATTTGTATTTATTCAAGAGAGTTTTACAAATGTTAAACGATATGTATTTTGATAATAGCAAAATGTTTCAGGTTGAATGAAAATAAATTTTGAAGAAGACAGAAGTTCATTGACATGAAAAATGTGTTTGACACAAAGAAAACATTACAAGCTAGCTACAGAAAAAATGCATTATTCAGGTCAAATTATAAAATGAACAGCTTGCCAAAATACATATATTTGTTTAAAAATCTATAAATATGTTGATTTAATAAAGAGACGAGGAAACTCATGCAATGGTCAGAGATTTTATCAGTAATGCACTCTTTCTTGGTTTGCAAAATCAAACATTACAGTTCTAGGATTCTTCTTGTCTACAAGTAATGCTTATGACACTAAATTATGAAATGCTATATACCTACTTCCTAAAATAGAGATCAGTCTTCAGATTTACTGTATACTGTATTCTCTGTATATTCCTTCCTGATCATATCATATGATCATCAAATGCTATAGGCCAGAATACAAAACTACTTTAGGCACCTAATCCTCATTTCAAACCAACACAAGTCAAAATCTGGTTCTCTCTGTGTAGTCCCCACTGGATATATACTGAATGACTAATAGCATATTTTATTGTTAGTGTTGTTAGTGTAATGCTTGGTTTTTGTCAGTTTTGCATGTTGTAATTTTCTTCTCTGACATTAGAAATTTATTTCATTTTGATTTGCCGTGTCCTTACAGTGGTCCTTGTTAGCAGATTCTCTAACAACTAATTTCAAAAATGTAATGCTGTTGAATGTAGTTGACACAATGCATAAATTTATATATTCATCAGCATTCTTGCCAAATGCAACCTTCCAAAAAGTGTCCTCAAGATAGCAGACCTTAATTTGCCTGTTTTCTCCAGATTCTGTCAGGTCATCTATTTCAAAGTAACCCTGGCTTCAGCAAAATCCTCTGAGTAACTCCTGCTACTTGACACAAGCTGCACACAGATCATATATCGTCTTTTGTGGCCCAGATCCTTTTGCCTATAGTTATGAAACCAAGTAAATACATTTTTAGGTTGGACATTTTAACAATCTGCTGACTATTCTGCTATGACTTTTTTCTGTTTGGGGAAAAATGCCAACTGGCATTTTCAGATTTCCGTCCAGCTAAGAAAAGTTTTGGAGTCTAAACTCTTTGCCTTTTTTTTCCTACTCTTTTGATATACAGGTCAATAACCAAAGCCTGTTTTTCTCAGCTGGTTGTTCATGAAACTGAGAACTTTTTCTACACATCAGTGTCTCTGAGATCAGACTCAGTCCATTTCCATGCTTTGGGTACCAATCTTGCTTTCTTTCAAGAGCCTCAAGTCCCTCAAGATCTCATCCTGTCCCCTGTAGAGCTTTTGCAGAGCTTTACTGAGAAATTTTTTGTAAGCCAATATTCCTTTCACAGAGAAAAAGAAATAAGGAAAGAATTGTAGGAAGGCAGAATATCTTTTGTAAAACCAGCTGATACAGTTGAAAGGGAATGTTTTCAAGAACACAAAGCATTTCTTTAGATCTGAAAGAAGAGCCCAAGAAAGCTAAGTGGGTTTGGAGTAGAGGTCAAAACAGATGCATCACACTTGAGGATTGATTTATGCAAAGTTAAGTGATCTATTAACATTTGTGGAAGAAAATAATTTTCTCAGTTATTCTTAGTTTATCGGACAGAATTTCAATAGTCACTGAACACCTTATTTACAATAATTTGGGGGGTAAAAGTGGAGTATTTATTCTCCCCCCACCCCAAGTTCTGAGCCACATCAAGAGCATTGGTGTCTTGCTATGGTGTGTCAGTGACAGCAGTAGATGTTTTACTGCTCTAATAAGGCCATACAGGAAGTTCATAAAGCTGACCTGCAGCCGGCTGGCATGGGAGATGAAGGGTGGCATTGTGATCTTAAGAGTGAAATGTAAAGCAAGATTTGGCACGGAAAAGATTATTAAAACACAGTTTGGAGCCCGTGCTCCAAGTATCTCTATCAGGAAACATTTCAGACAGCTTTTCTTAGCAATTGGTACAGTATTATTATTCATTGTCTTGTATGTTGCCATTAACAATCAGGATGTTGCTATCTTCTCTTTTCCTATTAACAATTAATTAGTCTTTGTGCCTGAGCAATCTTTTGACAAGAGAACTGTAGTAAGACTGGGAAGTAAGTACGGGCCAAAGGGAAATGAGACATGAAGAAATTAAAAATTGGAAGTGGACAACAGAGAAAATTCAAATTAAACCAGCCTAAAAAAACTTTGGAATCAGGGTGTTCAGAACAGTGAAGTTGTAAATAGGCTTATTCTCAGTAAACATCAGTGACTGTTAGTCTCAGCCCACTTCAGTCTGCATTAGGGAACAGGGTAATTACTGAGCACTCATCTGCTGTGCGTATGATACTGCTTTAGGTCACTAGTTTAGGGTTAGGGCTAGAGTTAAGGTTAAGGGTTAGGGTTAGGGTTTAAGGTTATGGTTTGGGTTAGGAGTTCAGGTTAGCGTTAGCACTAGGGTTAGGCTTCACGTTTGGGTTAGGGATTAGGGCTAGTGTTATAGTTAGGGTGAGAGGATAGGGTTAGGGATTAGGGTTTAGGGTTATGGTTAGGGTTAGGGTAAGGGTTAGGGTTAGGGTTATTGTTAGTGTTGGGTTTATGGGTTAGAATTAGTGTTTTAGAAATAATTCAATAAAATTTCTCAAGTAAAAGATTTGAGGATTACATAATTTTAGGACTTTTAGTGGTGCAAATATTAACTGGTTTGGTCCCTAAAACATAGAAACTGCTCCTAGTCTAATGTGCATTATGAACTTAACCCTAAACAGATATGCATACTGGTTTATGAAGGAGAAGAGAGAGACCAGGTCTTTAAAGAGCTGTAGTGGCAGATAAATATATATATAGTGCCACATATGCGTATTAATATTAGTAGTATCTGGTGTCTATTTTTGTGGGGATTAAGACCTCTATAGACTAAGTATAGCGCAGATTGTCAGGAAATAATTCCTTCTCCTCAACTAGGGAACAGACTTGCCCTGGCATACTTTGGCACATATTTCAGCCTAGTTGCTGGAATAAACTTTAAAAAAAAAAAGCTGGAGAACACAGGAAGCGTTTAACTCTTCACACCAGGTCAAATTGCTTTCCATTACTTTCTGCCTCTCTTCTTGTTTAGAACTGCACTAAGGCTGCCACTATGAGCATTTAGATGGAATTAGACCGTGTTTACCTCATACTATAAAGTAAAATGCACATGCAGGCCTGTATTCAGCACCACACACTTCTGTCTATTTTCTGACCTTAAGTGCATCTTTACAATTTCCATTGACATGAAGGGATAAACTGCCCTCAAATATCTCAGGAGACACTTTTGTCACCTGACTTTTTCATGCTGTAAATAAAGAAAATATTGTCAGCTGTGGCTGACTTGGAGAGCTGAATAGCCTGAATAATTTTAGCTTGAGATGATTAAGCATGAAAAACAGTCTAAATAAATACAGAAAACTACAGTCAACAATATCAATCTCTGAATCAGAATGCTCTGAATGATCATGCTCTGAGCACCAAATGATGGAGCACATTATCTTAATAGGATGTATTTTGTCGTATATTATTCTAGGACACTCTCGTCAATGAAATGTTTACCTAAATGAGTTTATTCCTTCTAGTAAGATGAAAATAAATATGCCATATCCTTGGAATTAATTCAGATCATTCAACATACTAAAGTATGTTCAGAACTCTTCCTTCTAGTGCATGAAACAAAAATGGAGGGCTTCAGTACCTTGATATGATGTAGATATTGTAAACCAATTTTCATAAGAACTAGCTAAATCAATTGTTTGCTTCGATGAAAATAAAAAAACCAAACCTCTATGTTGTAGTTAAAGTTTTAGCAAGTATACACAAGTTATGCCATGCTTCAGAATTTGGTCCAGCAAAACAAAGCACTAAGGTTCCTTTAGTCTTTACAGTTATGTAAAGCTTTGCTCTGGTTCAAATTGTGTCTCAAATGTATTTCCCATTTTTTATTCCCATCTGCATCTTTCTGGCTTTTCAATCATTCTAGGTTTTTTACAGCAATGTGAAACAGCAAATACTTAACTTCTCAAATAATCACATGAAAACCATGAGTTTTCTCATAGTCTGTTTGCCAGAATTAAATGTATGAAAATATAGTAACTTTTCTGCCAGCATACATAATGTAATATCTAAAATAGGACAGTCTCCTTCCGCTGAGCAACTCAGTAAATTTTGTTAAGTTGCCATAAACAGAAATATATTTTTCAGAAATATCAAATGACAATGTTAGACTATCTTTTGCCAGTTCTTTGGCACTTCTGTTTACTTCTTCATTGTTTTTCTATCACTAGTATAGTCTAGATTTTTGAAATAAGCATAAAAGTTAAAAAAAAACCAAACCAAGTACATAATTTACTATTGCTATCTTTTTGCACATCCTCAGCTATATGGTGGATTTTTTTTTCATTTATTAATGGTATTATAGAAACAATACTGACACAAAAAATTCTATACTTAAGATTCTTCTATACTTGAATTCTTCAAATAGTTTCACCTGGAAAATGAGAGAAACAAATTGCTTTGTTTGCATTTGCTTTTCAAAAAATTTTTTGAAAGTGTTTTCAGTTTTAAACTACCTGGATATGAGCTAAATACTTAAAATAAAACTAAACCACATATTTTTAATACAATGAAATTCGTAACTATTTTTTCAATTGTTGAAAATAGTTCATGTTTGTTTTCCTGTTTCAGCCAAGTGGTGGGTTGACCTTGGCTGGACGCCAAGTGCCCACCAAGCTGCTCTATCACTCCCCCTTCCTCAGTTGGACAGGGAGAAAAAAAATACAATGAAAGGCTCATGGGTCGAAATAAGGACAGGGAGATCACTCACCAAGTACCGTGATGGGCAAAACAGACTCGACTTGGAAAAATTTATTACCAGTCAAATCAAAGTAGGATAATGAGAAATAAAACCAAATCTTAAAAACACCTTCCCCCACCCCTCCCTTCTTCCCATGCTCAATTTCACTCCCAATTTCTCTACCTCCTCCCCCTGAGAGGCACAGGGGAATGGGGAATGGGGTTTGCAGTCAGTTCATCACACATTGTTTCTGCCACTGCTTCCTCCTTACACTCTTCCCCTGCTCCAGTGTGGGGTCCCTCCCACAGGAGACAGTCCTCCACGAACTTCACCAATGTGGGTCTTCCCACAGGCTGCAGTTCTTCATGAACTGCTCCAGCATGTGTCCTTTCCATGTGTCATTTCCACAGGGCGCAGTCCTTCAGGAACAGACTGCTCCAGCCTGGGCTCCTCTCTTCACGGGCCCAGAGGTTCTACCAGGAGCCTGCTCCAGTGCAGGCTTTCCACAGTGTCCTTTGGGTGCATCCACCTGCTCACAGGCTGCAGGTGGATATCTGCTCCACCGTTAATCTCCATGGGCTGTAGGGGGACAACCTGCATCACCGTGGTCTTCACTATGGGCTGCAGGGAAATCTCTGCTCCAGCACTTGGAGCACTTCCTCCCCCTCCTTCTTCACGGACCTTGATGTCTGCATAGCTGTTTCTTTCACATATTCTCACTCCTCTCCTCCAGCTGCTGTTGCACAGCAGTTTTTTCCCTTCTTAAATATGTTATCACAGAGGCACTACCACTGTCACTGATGGGTTGAGCCTTGGCTGGCAGCAGGTCCGTCTTGGAGCCAGGTGGCATTGGCCCTATCAGACATAGGGGAAGCTTCTAGCAGCTTCTCACAGAAGCCACCCCTGTAGTCCCCCTGCTGCCAAAACCTTGCCATGCAAACCCAATACAAGTCACCAAACCAAAAGCATATTATTTGTACAGTTCTAATGTTTACCGGGCTTTAAATTCTCTAAAGGAAGTGGTTTCAACTTCATCTATGATTTCAACTTCATCTACTGACAAAATATGTCTCTAAAGCATAGGAAATATAGGTTTCTTTTAAAAGCTGTTACATGAATTAAGTTCCACAGCAAAGACATATTTCAGAAATTTAAGGCCACACTCAGCCCCAGGAAAACTGCAGAACCCCTTTGAAGTCAACTTAAGCTAAAGCAGAATGACTTTGTTGCAGAATTTTGTCTTGGGAACTTGTCAGCTGAAGTGCCTGTGATAATCTTAGTGTTAGTGATACTGTTAAAGGAAAGAAACAACTTTTTGACTATTTGTAAAATGAATTTTAAAAGCTCAAATGATCATGGAGAGTGAGAACCTTAGAAAGAGCATTGGTAGACCAGGTTGAACGTTTATCACTTACATAGATCAACATTTTTAATTCTCAGTTTTACCCTGGAATTAAATCCTAGAAAGTTAGAATGGCTTTCTTTGGTTGGTGGAGTTATGGTCTTTCTTCTTATCCATTGTCCGTGGTGCATTCCCTTGCTTCTGTTTCATGATGTACAGATTTTGAAAGCAAAAATATTAGCACTTAATTGCTGGCTTTCCAAACTGATGAGGTAAAATCATGTTATTATTTACTGTTCTTAGACACATATAGACACATATAGCTGGAATTACATAGCTGTAATTCCTATTTGCCTGCTGAAATAGAAAGATTAATGGAAGGACTTTGAGATTAACATATTCAAAGATTGCAGTACCATGAAAGTCCAATGCTTCATAATTTTTCACTGACTGAGTGAACTCCTAGTTCAAGACCAGTAACTGGCTGACTGCAGTCATGAATTCTGACCCCTGAGCTTCACGGAAGTAGTTCACTAGACTGTTCGAAACTGGCTCCCAAATGGGCAGTGTACTGGTGGAAGCATGATGAGAAAGGGGTACTGCTCTAGGTACCAGCCAGGAAATAGGTAGAAGGAAGCACTACACACATACAGAAATGCTCAAGCATTCCAGCTACCAGAAAAAGCCCCAGAGTCACATACAAAGTGGTTAACTAGACATCACTGAGTGATGAGACAGGTACCAAGAAGTTAGAAACTAGACCTTTCACAAGAAATTTATACCTTCACAGGCTTAGGGAATGTATTTATGCAGAATGACGGTTTAAAATGAGGGAGTGTGAGAAAATCTTTGTTCACCTACGTTCATGAAAGACAAATCAGTGTAAGCTTAATGGAAGAACATTCTAGGAAATATTTCCTATCGCAATGCATGTCTGGTTTTGTACATACAGTTCATTCATTATTGATAGTAAATAGGAAGAAAAATCATACCAAGCACAGTAACAGCCATTTCAGTGTACTTAGGGCTATAATACTAAGTCCCTGAACAGTTCATATTCATGACAACCAAAACAAACAAACAAAAAATTGAATCAGTTCTTGTCCTCAACTGGCACAGTTATAAAATCCTGTCACCTTGAGTTAGATCCCAGCTTTACCACCTCAGGCTAGGGCAAGAATATATTCTCATTTGGATTATCAAAACTGGAATTGTGCACTTTATCAGAAAAAAAACCAAACCAAAACCAAAACCAACCAAACAAAAACCAAATACAACCCCCCTTCTTTTGTCTCTAATTTCCCAGAGTCCTGCCTTCCAAGGAATTAGAGGTACAATGAAACTCCTTTTTCTTTTCTAACCCCTTTAAGAACATGGGGCATGAAAATAAAGTTCCTTGAACATCAAAGAAAACATTCAGTGGCGCAACTGGCTGTCACCCTTCAAAGCAACTCTAAAAATAGGATTCATACTGATACAAATTAGAGCTGTGATTATTGACATTTTCGCATCAGCCCTTTTCTTCTCTTCTATTACTACAAAAGGCTACAGATTTGTGGTTTTTTCCATCTCCACTTTACTTCCCCTTCCTTAGTAAAATTCCCTTTCCAGTAAGTACACATACGTCTAGTTTCCACTTGCCTGCGTCTTTTATACACCAGCCTCCTCTGTACCTAAGTGTAAAAATGTGTGTTATTTTTATATTTTATATTTTATATAATTATAAATTTTATATTAAACTTATATTAATTTATAAGTTTATATTCCTTGCATCTTCAGATTTGGACTCCAAGTTTTTCTGTATTTTCTGCTGACTACAAAATTTAGCTTGTAGTACAGCCTGTTCTCTCCACATGGCTGCCACAGAGGCATGAAATCGCTTGGGGAGAGAGGAAGAAGAGGCAGGGGAAAAAGCAGAGTGCAGAAGAAGAGATTCTGAGATAGATGTGGTGGGACTTCTGCTTCTCTTCACTGTTAAAGTGTGTCCAGTGGTCTCTTTCCTCTCTTTGAAAGTCTACCATACACTTTGAGAACCTCTTACAGAAAACTGGGATTTAGTTATACCTTTATTTGTCTTATTATCACAGTTGCTCATACCATATGCATCTTCCTAGACAAATACTGCTATTTCCAAAAAGCAAGATCTGGCAAGCAGAAGAAGAAACAAAAGAAGAAACAAAAAAGAGGTACAAAACTGTGCAGAATCTATCAAATGTCTACATCTTTAGTACTTTGCTGTACTGTCTTGCAGGCTTACCATATTACACTTTTAACTCAATAAGCTATTAAGCATTAGAAAGCATTTATCCCAAAACCAAGAGAAGTATATGCATTGGTGACATTAAGAATGTTTTAATCAGTGGTCTTGAGGTCATATTCTTAATTTAGTTCCACCTGTAATGCCTAAAATCAATAAAATTAAATACCAGGGTAACTTTGGAAGCAGGAGCATTTATCAACCAGACAAAGCACTTTTTTGCTTTATAACCATCTAGAAGGCTAGTGAAGACTAGCCTCTAGAAGAGAGTACTCAAGTGATGAATTTTTTTTTATATAATTATAAGAGACCAATGTAAAGGGGAAATGGGAGTAAATATACGCTACTTCATAATGTACTATGGAAAATTATTTGAAAAAAAAAATCTTCACTTTAAATTAAAATGAGAAATTATTTTGCAGTAAGATATACTACACAAAATGGTTTGGCAAAGGATCTCTGCAGAATTTAATTTGCAATGAGAGAATCTGAGGCAGAGTTACAAAAAAAAAAGATCGTATAGTAAGTGAAAGGACAATGGAAAAATCACTAGGCAAAGAAAATGATACAAGCACACAGGGATCTCATTTACTCAAAAATTAGAGAAATTAAACTTTCATTCTGTAGCTAAAAAAAAGGGAAGAAAAGGCTGAGGTAGGTCATAATATTTTGGAGAAAGTGGAAAGAACAGTTGTATTAACAATATTTCAATTATGTTGATCATAAATGATTTTTAAAAAAGACAACTTGTTATTAATCATGTACTTATGAGCATATTTACTATGTATCTTTGTGGAAAATGTGTCTTTTGATGTTTTCTTCTCCAAATATTGACATTTTTTTTTCCCCTAATTAAACAATGTTATTCGGTTGTTATTTTTATTACTGTTTCATGCATGCTACTGATGCCAGGCCGATAACAAAAGTACAGTTTGTTTCACTTAGAGAATCAGTAAACAGTGAAAAAGAAGAATCCTTTGAAATAGTTTTCAAATGATGTGACAGTGCTACCTTTTTTCCTTTGTTTTTTTTTTGCTGTATCTTCCTAGTAACTATCCAGTAGTCCAGAGAAGAACCCTGCAATTCAATTCTTTATATTAGCTCTTTATATTAGCTCAATTCTTTATATTAGAAAGAACACCTTTCTATTGACATCTTAGATTTTGATTCAGTTATGAAGAAATCTAATTAAATTAATTCTGTCATATGTGTTGTTTCTTGGTTCTTTATATTAATATTTGTAATTACAAAAAAATACAAATATATTTTTTTCTTTATGGTTTTACAATACTAATGTTTAAATGGTGCCATTTTTATATCAAATAATCACAAAACAAATTTTTTACTGTTAACCAATCCTAGACTCTGTCTTGCAATTGTATACCTCAATATTAGGCCTACCTGAGTTTGCTGACGCTATACAAAATGTCAACAAAACAAAGAGGTAAAGATTTTTTAGGCATAGGTCACATTCTTCCTAGATTAAGTGACTTTTCTATTTTGATTAATGAAATTCAGTTTTTCAAGTGCAGAGACATTTTTATGAACTTAGAAATGTGTTGTATAATCCATACATTTTTGTCCATCTCTGTTTTGTGTTCAGTCCTTCAACTGTGTACTACAGTCAGCTTACACACTCATTAGAAAAAACCACTTGTTTAAATCTACTATGTAATGTATAATTATACATGTTAATTTCCGTAAACTCTAGAGAGACCTATTTTTTATATTTCTTTTTATCATCAACTCTAAGTGCACAGTACTGTTTGAGAATACTTTTTCTTTTGCATGAAGACTCAATGAAATCAATGGAAATAAAGAAAGTCTATTTAGTATGAACAAGAATCACAAAGCCAAGGTGAGATTAAACAAGTAATTATTCACAGAAACAAAGTGAGAAATATATGCATCATTAGTTATTTATTTTAAATATTCTTCCTAGTTTTAAAAATAACAAATGAAAAACTATGATTTTTTTAAAAGAATAGACATTTTGTTACCTGAAAATTTGCACTATCATTGCATTTTCCCCAAAGGATCTTTTTTTAAAGTATAAATGCAAGGAAATAGAGTTGTAGCATAAAAATCCTGACAGAACCTTAAATACAGTGTTGCAACTGTGACAATATTATATATGTAATAAACTACCAAAGGCAATAAAAGAAGCCACTAATATAAATTGTTTTAAAATGGGACATAGGCAAGTATTTGGAAAAAGAGATGTTATGGAGGTAGATATGCTAAATCAAGGCAAGGATGTGCAGTAAATGCCAAGTTACAAGGCTGCTATAAGATTTACTGCAAAATCTCAATGCAGCTTTATTTTTCCTTAGAGCAAAATGAAGTTATTACCAGATTCAATACCAAATCTTACAGATTGTCATGATAAAATGAATAACAAATTGACATTTAGTGTGCCAAGTCATTGAATGGAGCTTCCACTTTCCTACACAAAATAAAATGTCTTATATTTTATGTTCATATCTTCCAACCTTTTTACAAACGTATCTGTCTGATGTTTACTTCCTACAGCCCTGAACTGCAATACCAGAACTTCTGATCTGGCCAGCAGAAAATGTGTAAGCACTAAGTAATTCCACTTCACTAATTTTGCACAACATTGCAAATTTGCAAATCTTAAGTTTCAATGATCATAGGTAGTGCCTACAGAAAGAAAAATACTCATGGGTACATTTTGCAGTGCATTTCCTTTAAGAAAATGATGTAGAAATAAAATATACCACCAGCCGAAAAAAGAAAAAGGGAAGTTGTTCCTTTATATCTGACAACGGTTTCATATACAAAATTGAACTGTGAACACAAATACGTAAATTATTTTTATTTGAAACCGCAAATCTGTTTTGAAGAGCGCATTAATAAGGCTATAGCATATCAAAGTGTAAGTAATTTTGATATTATGAATTTTATCCTTTTTTTTTTCTTGTTTTACCTGTGTTTTTTGATATTGGATTATTTCAAATCAGGTTGTTACACAAGGAGAATACCATGGTTATTAAGATGACTGAGGAATAGAATATTCTTATACTAAGAACAAGGGTTTGACTTGTTTAGTTAGGAAAATAACAACAAGAGATCAAATGCTTACTCTTTGTAAACACTTTCAAGGGGAAAAATTCCAAGGCTGAAAAAAAATCCCATAAGCTAAATAAGAAATGAATATACATTGCTAACCAAAGAAAAATTTAAGTTGAAAGTCAAAAGATTTCTTACTGTCAGACTAATAAGGCTCAGAACATCATCCTGATGTGAGGAGTGTGGTGGGAACGGACAGGTGGAAAAGGCATAGGAGGAAACTACTGCTGACAATGTTAGCCACGTGAGTGAGGACTGTAATGACAAGGCAGGAATTTCCTTTCAGTCCTGTCTTGTTATGACATGAATATGTTTCTTGAATCATCGTTTGCTAGTATGTGTGGGTGCAGTGGAGGAGAACATTTGCCTCTAAAATGACTGATGAAGTGTAAGCAAGCTATTTGGCTTGTGAAGGTTTAAGGGAAAGTATTACCTACAACAGCTTCTTCCAGCTTCTCTTCGGGAATTTCCCAGGTTTCTGAGCTGACCTTTAGTTCCTCTGTAGACACGCAGACAACCTAAAAGGTTTTCCAGAATGGCAATGCTTCAGAATATAATAATGGTGGTAATGAAAATTTTCTACAACCCTCAGTTCTGCAAACAAAAGAGTAGTTCCTAGTTACATGCCCTGGCACACATCCATATACCATAAAGCCCTTTTCAGTACAAAACCACATTTGAATCCATCAAGGTTTTTAAATGCAGAGAAATTTCACTGCATTTGATGGTGATCTGCTTCAGTTTCAACTAAAGGAACCAAAAACTGAAAAAGTAAATCTGACAACTCGGACAACATATCAAATCTGGAACACTACTAACAGGCTGAAAAGTACTTCTGACTGGTGGAGGGTTGGGATAAACCTTATAGAAGGTGTTGAAATTTCCTGAATATGTGTATTCTCTCTTAGTGGATGTCATCTGTTAGAAATTAACATGAGGAAAACATAGAATCTCTCTGGAGGCAGCTAACAAAGATATATAAAATCAATGACACTGTGGAGAGCATACTCACATCAGAGAGGAGGTACTACTTCCCTGTTTCATCAAATGAATTCACCAAACAAGAAAGGAAGGGATGTAGCTCTTTAGACATTTCAGGCATCTTTGTTAAAAAAATATGAAGAAAAGGAACTTTTATCTACTATCTTTCGTAGTTGTCTTAAACACAATATACTCTCTAGATGACTTTTCAAATCAGCTTCAGCTACTTTTGCAAAATTTGTTTTCATAAGAAATTGACAGGACGGGCTTCTGATATAAGAAACCATTTTTCAGTGTCTCTGGAGTCACATTACTGGCTGACATGGCTTTATATGAAATCAAAATTACCCTGAGACTGCTAAAACTTGCATTTCTTTCCCTGTGAGTTGAATTTAAAATGTCAAGCAAATGAGAGAATTATTTCCATACATCAGTTCCCATATTTACTTTGTAAAGATTATTCCAAGCTCCCCTAATTTAATGAATTCTAGCTAAAAGATGATTTATTATTTCAGGCCTTTTTTTAGGCTCATCTATTTTCTCTTGTGATTGTTCGTTGTCTTTATAATAATCCAAGTATTCTGTTTGCTGCAGATTTACTCCAAATACATAATTTTAAAATGGTAGAGATAGCATGAGCAAATGAGCAGACTCAAGAGTATATGCTAGTCAAGTAAGCAAATTTCATGGTAATGAGTTTTTAAAATACATGAAGGTCTTTCTTCCCTAAGAGTTCTTACTGATCTGCTTAGAAGTTCTGGTTAGGGATGGGAGTCTCTGTTTTGCAGGTCATGAGTGTATAAAATAATTTCTATAGAAGTAATATGTAGCATATTTGTGAAGAAGTGACAACATGCTCGTGGTTAAGGTCTTCTGTGAAATATATCAACTGGCATTGCTTGCTTTGTTTTTAATCAGAGTTGTGAATGTTTTTTATTGAATTTGCTAGGTTTTAAGTCTGTTTGTAGACATGTCTGTTCCTTTGCAATCTGGTCCATTGCCTATACTCACACTGCCTCCAGATCTTATGTATTTTTCTATAGCATAATTGCAAACAAGGCTCTGATGAACTTAGTACAAACACAAAATGCTTTTCACAGATATGTGAAAAATGCATTAAATTACATTTTCTAAAAGGAAACAGGAAAAAAGATCCCATCAGCTACGCTTCCACTGTTTATTCTCTCCACACCTGTTACTGAGCTCTCAATACATGCTTGGAAGGAATGGGGGAAAGGGCAATTCAGTTGACATTTCCAGTAGCAAAATGATGCTATTGTGTTAATGCTATGAAAGGTGATGGTAAGCCTATGTCATGTGCTTCCCTTTCAAATTTTATTTTCCTGAGATTAAGTTTTACTTTGATTTATTATATGGCAGGCATTAGCACATTGTTTCATGCTTATATTTAACTATAGTCCCTGCACTAGGGTTCTAGAAAATTTAAGGACATGTCTGATTTGGAAGATGTAAACATAACATACCTATTAATGTGCTGAATGATAAGCTATATTATTAACTACCAGCCAGCAGTTCCACTCACAATTAATATATTTGGGCACCACAGTGTCAATATGGAAACAGCCACTAAACTGTTGACCCTGATCAACGTTTTTCACTTGAGCCATCCAGAAACACATTATCACACTTGATCTTAATTGAGGGCTGGGGGGAGGTTGATTTGTTTTCTGGAAAAAAAGGTATAGTGCATTTCTGGTAAAGAATTAGAGAGTTGTTGACATATTTTGACCTTAGGGACAGTTTCTCCACCCTGCTCCTAACCTCCCTTCAGCTCTTCTTCCATCAGACAAAGTCATTGAAGACCTGTGGCCTGTTTTCCTTGGCAACAACAGCATCTGGCAGAGAGGTGGCATATTTGTCCCTGTTTGGTATATCCCTAATAGATATGCCCAGGGATCTACTGAAGAGTCTTTCAACTTCATTACCATTAATATTTTCGGTAGTGGAAGCTCAGGAAGGAACAAGTGTAACTGTGCTATATAAACAAATTCATGTTTGCCATATGAAAACTTCTCTGATTTTCTTTCCTTAATGTTTGGCTCTTTTTAATTTCTTTTGGCTGTACATTTTAAATCTGATCTGGGAATAGCAATATGCACATGCACATGCAGTTTTTCTTTCAACTGGTTCAGCTGTTTCTCCTTAGTTCCTGTAAAAACCCCTAGGCTGTTCTAAACACACACACAAATGCATTTCTTTAAACGCAGGTCTCCTAGAAACACTAGCTTTTACAAAGGATGAAATTTCCAGTTACATTTTTCATACTAAATAAAATGAACAGGCAACTGTTCTCTGAACCAAAGCCATGTGGTACAGTACAAATTTTATCCATGTTAGTAAATCGTTTTACTCTTCCTCCTCTATTGGGAATGATTCTGAGTCCATGCTACCTCATAAACTAGGCATTTTCTAATGCTGAGGAGATTGTTAGTTGGCAGGGGTCAAAACTACACCATGGGAATTACAACTTAAAGAGCATGGAAGATTATGTGACAGTGTTTGGGCCCATATCCTGTCTTTATTTATTTTACTAGCATAAGTATAACTTTCATATCAGGAGGTATATAACCCATATACATATTGGTAAATGTAGACAGGAAAGAAGGGCAAACAACTCTTTTTACAAATATCATATGAAGACAATCAAGAGACGCAGGTACTAGCTATAGTGAGACCTACAGTTATCATCAGCTTGATGAGCACATGCACTGTTTAAAAGCATTCCCTTAGCTAGTGTTTCTAGTTAGCAGTCATTACGTGGTTCCTGCTAGTGGGTAAAATTAACATAGCTATGATAAGATTTGTTCTGAAGTAAGAAAAGTATTATCTCCCCGGTCCTGAAGAATGAGCAAGGATGGCTGGAAAATATATCAAAGCCATTACCTTTCAATTGGGATGTTCTGGCTTAGCAAGCTACCCTGGTAAAAGATACAGACAGGTTTTGTCCTTAATGATTACCTTCAATATTTGCTTTGCTGTATCCTGAAACGGAAATAAAGTTGGCTTGAAGTAAAGGGTTCTCTTAGTTTGTCTAAGCATTGACATATTTGAGTAAAAAGGCATATATTTACAGCAGATGATATTTAATCAGGGGTAGTAATTAAAGATCTCTTCCAGGGTTTGCCCATGCAGTCATCAAAACAAGAAATAAAAATGGATTATGTGGATAATCACTGTGGATTATGTGACTGTTCTTATATCTTTTTCATACGGAGAATAAAGCACTAATAATGTTGGCATTTTAAATTATAGTTAAATACTATCGTTGCAAGATATCTTAGAAAATACTTACATTTCATTCTTTTCAGAAAAAAATAGATGGGACCAGAGTTCATACTTCCATCAAATGTATTTCTCCTTTACTTGTTTGTTTGTTTGTTTGTTTGTCTTTAATTATAACAGCTGGAGTCTAAAAAATGAAAACTGAAATTCTGGAGACCAGATAAGAGGTTCAGAAACATGTATATGTATAGACACTTAGGCTAGGATTTATCTGATTAAATATGGAGATGTACTTTTCACCAAGCAGTTTTAAGCTCCCTTTATAATCAAAGAAAAGACACAGACTCTTCTGGGGAATATTTAATCTCATCTCAATAAATATTTCTAAATTAACTCTAAATCTCCTAACTTGAGGTAGGAGAGGGTAGAAAGAAGATTAATCTGCTTCAGGGTAGAAAGAAGATTAATCATTTATTGATAAGGCTTACTAAGGTACCCTAGACTGACTAGTTTGCATATAAACATCTTTACTTTGGGTGGGTGCATTTGGTCAGATGAATCCTACCCTTGTTATTTTTAAATCTTATCCTTGGTGATGTTGAAAGAAACTCCTTGTGGAAAAGTGGAACTGGATTTTTTTTCTTTGTCTGCATAACTCATCTACTAAAATGAGCTTGATGATATAGAAGTCTGAGAGGATTGCCTGGCTGTGATAAGTGCTATGATTTAATGGTGCAGGGTGAAGCTCTTTTGCAAATCTTCTTACAGATACATTAGAGGGAAAGCCAGAACCTGCTAGAATCAGCTAGAAAATATAGCCTCTACCGTTGCTTGGGAATTTGTTTTTACAGTAGCTTAAGCTTCATAGTGATTGCATTCTGAAAACAGAACATGATCAAGAGGGAGCAATTACTTGTTGCATGGGGGAGAGAAAAGGATGGAAAAGCTCCTAGTTTTATCACCAGATTAATTCACCACTAAAACCAAGAACATATATTTCATTCTGTGTTTAGTAATGTGCTTCTATTGAACGAGGTAGAGTGCATAGTTCAGTTTTGTGGGAATATCTAAATTAGGATGCGATCTGCTGGAAAGCAGAAAAAGTGATCAGAAGGCTAGAAAAAATTACTTATGGTAAAAGAATACGAAAGTAGCACTGTTAAAAGAAAAGAAGACTGAGGGCTGAAGATGCTAACGGTTTTCAAATGCATGAAAGGCCATGGCAAAGAGATAGGGAAGAAACTTCTCTGTTCCCTGTTCACTATGAATCAAATAATAACAGGATTAAACTAAAGAGGTAGCTTAGAGATTAAAATATGATTCTGTAATGGTATGCATGGTTCAGCAGTGCTTTGGGGTAAAACAAATTCTAACATCAGGATTTAGTCTTTTTTAAGTGCCTTTGAAATTTGTTGAGAATGACACAGGTAGAGTTGATGATACACTGCAACAGTTACATGTTCTTTAAGAGACCTGTCCTGGCTTATTTTTCCATTATTTTAACATACCTCTCTAGTTTTGCCTCAGAATTCAAAGGCAGCTCATTTTATTCTTGTTTTAACATCAGCTTTCATTTTCTTACCATCACAAAGCTGATTGGTAGACTGACTAATTTAGAGGTACAATAATATCAAGTAAGTGTGTTAATTGCTGTCCTGCAAAAGTTTCCGTGGAGATCTGATATAGGTTATGTTCTCTAATCCTGCATGTCCTTTCCAACTTTCATAAATATTTCTAGAGTATTTTAGTTATGAAAGTCCTATTTGGTTTAATTTTTGTATTTACTTCTTTGCACTTTCTTCATCTTTTTAATCCACCTTGTTATATTGATTGGTTTTACTTGGGCAATTGCAATTTTTTTTTTCTCCATGATTAGTGAAACTAAATCAAAACAAACAGCAGTTCAGTATAAAACAATTCTTGCACAAATATATATTATTTCTACCAATCTTTAATTACACATAGCCCTTTAAATCTATCAGGAGACTCTTAAAATTCAAAGAAACATTACATTACAGAAGTATGCCTGCCTCCAAGAAAAAAAAAACATAAACTAACTCTGAAAATTAAAAACACAAAGCTAACAAGCTCATTGGGTGAAGTCCTTGCCACAATGAAATCAATAAATGTTTTGCTATTGGCTTTATAGAGTCAGAGTTTAATTTACTATATTTTTAGTATATGCTTGAATTTATCAGTTAATTCACCCTTATATAGCTGTGCAGCACTTCTTTTAAGGCAACAGAATTATATGCCTGCTCAGGCTAGTGATGAGGTCAACATTGCCAGTTTTTACTTCTAGTTCATTAGCTCACAATTACCTAACTCTTGTCACTTTGCTTACAGGTTAATTACTAACCTTTTAACCAATATTCAAGCATCTGTTAGAAAGAATTTTTCCCTCCACACCAAACATGTAAAGTTTTCTTTCCGCAATAAATCAATTCTTCCTTAGGTCTAGGATAAACTCTGTACAAGGGAAGAGTCAAGTTAAATGTATAAACTAACAAAAAAGTCTGTAATGGTGAAAATCTCTGTTTAAAGTATGCAAAAATTGAAAAACAAAGATGCATCTAGAGCAGGCACATGCGTTAAATCTTCAGATATGTAGAGGAACTTCAAGTGCAAATCATTAGGAAGCTGTGACCAATATGGAATTCTTTTCCTCACCGTTGACAAGCAGACACTGGTTGAGTGCTCAAATTAGTAGCCACTGCTACCAGGTTTACTGAAGAACACGCATAGAACAAATACATAGAACAAATCAATTTTCTAGGAAGTAAAAGTCCTGCTCCAGGAGCTGGATCTATTTTGTCCAAGGACATATTAAAAAAAAAAAATTATCACTGCAGCAATCAGCCCCTGAATCACCCAGAGATGTAGTGGGATCTTCAAATTTAGATTTAATGGCTTCTAAATAGGAAGCTATGTCTCACACAGAAGTTATGGATGGATATTATCAGATGGAGTTTCTCACCCTGTATTTTCTATGGAAGCAGAATAAATTATCAATAAGGGTGCTTCTGGTTTAAAAACTTGTGATTCAGAATCTTGTTTGTTTCCTTGCTTTTAAGAGGAAGGACAAAGCAATACTAGTTAGCAATGCTTAAAGTATTTGGAAAATTTAGCACCAAAAAAATTACATGCAAAGGCTAATTTACACTAATGAAATAAATGAATGGAAATAAATTTTTTTTTTTTTGGCAGGGTTTGGTGAGTTCTCTCAATGATGAATTACTGTAATTAAAGTAATGTAGAGCTGATTCCCACAGAACAGCAGTGTAAGCATTAGACTTCAAGGAAGGACACTGAGTATTTTGAAATCGAGGCTTAATGCAGCAGATTTACATACATTGGACTTCCCATCCTTCTGTTAGTCCTTCTGAATATGTTCCCAGCTTGTTTGTGAAGTAACTTTGCCTGTTTTTTTTATTATAAGTCATTAATGTTTTTTTTGTTCTTTACACACACACAAAAAAGAAAGAATAAATTAAAAAAAAAAAAAAAAAGAATAGATCTGCTGGTCTTTCTTTGCTGCAACATATACATGTTCCCAGGGAATGATGTTTGTTGCTTACTTAGAAAATGTGTGCCTCTGGGGTGGACGCTCTTCAGGAGTGGACTGTAACAGAAGACTCCTAGTAGTGCTACCTTCAGTAAAAGTTCCTGAGGAGAAAGATGGATGGGATCCTAATTGGAGTTATAGTCTTGTCATCTTGTTAATTAAAAATGTAGTCGGGATTTTCTTTCTCCTTTTCTTTGAACAAAGTGAATGACTGGACTATAGGCAATTTTTCTTAGATTACATCTCATTTGTTTGAACCTGATACTGTCATTTTGCTATTGGTTTACTAGATAAGAGCTCTGAAATACTAAAACTATAAACAGTCTGAGTATAAGATAAAAAAATCAGGTTTTCCAGGAAGATTTAATTTATTTTCTTATGCTATTGTTCACATATGAGGCAGTCTTTGCAAGACAAGATATGGGGAACTCTAATTGCCTTGGAGTCCTTTGATGTGTATTTTACCACTAATAACCACAGCCTACAATTGTGATTATGGGCTTAGCAAAAACTGTTATTAATGAATGTTATTATGAATTTTTATAAGAAACATTACCTTTTAAGGAAATTTGTTGTGTAATCATAACCTGAAATGAAAACAGTTTCACAAACTAAACAGATCTTTATTCCCCATCAGCCTTGTAGAGCACTAACATTTGAGGAAACTAGAATGACAGTGAAAATCATGAGTTCAGAGGCAACAAGGGACACTAAAATCACTAACCTGTGGATTTTCCAGCAGTCACTTTACTATTTTACTTGTTCTACTGCCTATTAATCTCCCAAGCTTTCTTTTTTTTTTTTTTTTTTGAAAATTCAGTGACATAAGCATCACATAAGGAAGAAAAGATAAGAAATTATCTTTATAACTTTGAATTTGTTGTGCAGCTTCTAATCCTGTGCAGTACAATATGTTAACGATCTTCAAATAAAACAAGAAGCAAAAAGAAAATGTAGGAAGTTTGGGAAAGTCTTGCAGAGCTACTTGGTTTAATTGAGTTGGTGGAATGTGTGTGTCTGAGACAAAATCTTGAACGTTTTTTTTAAAAATCTATATGCATCTCTTATCTCCACTGTAGACACTGGGCCACAAAAGACTTTTTTTTTTCCTTCTGTTAAGATTTTTATTTCAGCTGTCAGAGATTATATTAATTTAAAGACTCCAAAGTCATCAGCTTTTCTGTCAGGTATCTTCCAAGGCTTATACCAGTTCTATTTTTTGTTTTTCTCTTCCCTCCAGCTCCAGTTGGCTCCTTCAAGAATGCTGGCAACAGGAGTGAAACTGTATTCAAGCAAAATATCTCCAGATATGTCACCTGAAAATGCACCTTTATAGTAATTCTTATATGAATATGAGGCAGGGTCACATGTCTTAGCCCCAGGGCCAAAACTGGTCAGAATACAAATGAAGAGCAAAACGATGTGGACATTTTCCTGAATTAGAACGGAAACTGAAACAATAGGTCAAAAACTTCCAAACTGCCAATTCATTTAATTCAGAGGTAAACCCAAACCAGTAACTACTTCCAGGTCAAGAGCATTCACTGTTGCTGAAGCTTGGTAGAACTTGCTAAAACTCTCTAGTGTGTGTGACCTGTTCTACAACCTTGACCATTTGGGCATTTATCCGTCAGTTCATCCTTGTCAAAACTGATTATCCTGATTTGTGGTGGCCACATTTCAAAGCCATTTTGCAGTGAAGTTGGACTTCATTTGATTAGGAATAAATCCACCCAAGTGAAGAAGTAGAGATATACAGACTGAGTCTTTGTCCTTTTGAGCTGATTTTTTTTCTGGATCTGCCTGCTCTTCGCTTTTCTCTTCTCTAGTCCACTGCCACATCATAGATTCAGCATTTCTGCAAGTGTTTTCCAGCCTTTGGGTCCTCAGTTTTTGGAGGACATTGGTCCAGAGTTTGTAAAACAAGGATGGGTAATCTAGGGGCAGCTCTTCTTCCATTTGGCAAACGGCCTTCAGAGCTGGACTCAGACATGGCAGCTGAGACATGGCTGAGGCACTTCATATTCACAGTCAGAGCTCTTGGTTTTGTACTTACACACTAGTAATGCAAGACAGCCAGCCCCAAAATGTAGGAAGCCAGGGCACCAACCTACCCTGTACATCAAGCACTTTTTCCTACACTGCACTTATCTAGGAGTGACCCCACAGCACTTCTGCTAAAAAACACATCAGTGGGAGAAAGCATATTAAAAAGAAGAAATTTGGATGCCTCACATAAACAACCTTCTCATCCCTGCATAACATGGATATGATATTGTGCAACATTATGGTGTTCGGCACACAAATTGTTAGTGCTGTTTCCAAACACTTGAGAAGTGAAAGTAAGTATACATGTTGGTGATTACATGTCAGTGTGCATTATTTTCTCTGAGTTAATGCTCACTCGTGTAAAATTTATATTTGTTTGGATTGACAGCCTTAATAAAACATAAGTGTGCAGCTTAGTATCACCCTAAAATACCCACCTCAGGACACAAAAAATACATTGAGAACATTTACCGACAAACAGGGAATTTATGAATTAATTTTTATTTGATAAGAGAGGGCAACATCACATTAAAAATTGAACAGTAAAGAGGTAATTTGTTTTCTGTTTTAAAGTTTCTGGTACTAAAAGCAGAAGAACTCTATGTTAAAGAGCAAAACTGACCCTTCAGTTTAAGTGGCAGAAACACATAACTTCCACAATCTCAGAGTCCTGAAATGAGCAGGTTACTGAGTAGCTTTTCTCCTTTGGCAGCTGTATAGAGTTTGATGAGTTGTCCCTCCAACTCACGCCAGGTTCATTGCTCAGTGCTGTAATTTCAACTGATGACCTGTAGACCTAGGACAGGGAAGCACAGTGGAGATCGAGGCTGCAGTCAGCAGCTAAGAGCAGTCCCATTCCTTGAATATATAGGTATTCCTGAAGTGCCCTAGATTACCATGCTTTACCTGTCCCTGAGCTGGTTATAAAGGTTGGCCAGAACTGGAAGCAGTGTGGCTTCCTCAGAGTTTTATTCTCTAGCTGTCTGTAACAAGTAAACAAACCATTTAGTTTGAAGTCAGCTTGAGGAATAGGTATAAACCATTTGCAAATGTGTTCAGCTCCTGTTTTCTCCCTAAGGATTGTACCCTCCTTACAAGTACTCTAGGCAGTTGTCCAGTTTCCTCATTATGTCATCAGTAATATAATCCCAGAGACTTATCTCTTATCCCACCTTGCATAGCCTGGTAGAGAAATGAAAGCATGAAACTTTTAGGCAGGAGGATAATAAAAAAAAGAACACCTCTTCATGTTACGTGTAGGTATCCACCAGGCAACACTTCTGCCATCTTAAAATTCATTTAGAGCGCTTTATTAAATCTCCATTTGCTGTCTTGCCTAGAAGCAGCTACTAATCCCTTATGAGTCCAGAGAAGCTCAAGGAGGATTTTTTAAGTGGATAAAAGATTTTAGAGCCTGAGGATACATAGAGAGTCAAAGTACTACAGAATACAGGGATCTGCTTGAGGCATTTCCAGCTAGTTTATCAGGAAAGACACATGCACTTGTGAATTGTTGTGGTTTTTTGTTGTTTGTTTGGGTTTTTTTGGGTTTTTACATTTTACAAAGAGATCTGCATTTCCTAGTGTATGGTCCTTGTGGCTTGAATTCTCTTTCTCTGGGATGGTTGAATTTCACTTTACAGAGAGAAGAAAATTCCATCAGTAGTGTTGAATTTTCACATTTGTATTTGCTCTTTTATTATGGGGAAATTCTGGAAAATACTTACAGAAACACATTTTCATCTGCTATTTTCATTTCACCTCCATCCTTCCATTCAGCACGAAAAAGTATACAGAATATACAACCTGTGTTTCCCATCAAATTAGGATGACATGGTGTAACATATCTCTAATAAAATATCAGAAGAAATGTCATTTATGAATAAACTTTAAATATCTAAATAAAAAGAAAAGTGAACAACTCTTTTGTCCCCTCTTCCACATCCCAGAGGATCATGTGCAGATCTTTCAGAGTTGTGCTGTTGCCCAAAACCGGAAGCACAAAATTTCATGGGCATAGCTAAAACTAAATTTTTTATTCACATTACTTTGAAGTACATAAAATATACTTCTACAGCTGTTTTGATTTACTAATAGAATTAAATATTTAAACTTCCATTTTCTTTCTATGTTCAGTCTTGTAACCTTTTGTATTATTAATAATTTTAGACAGGTGACATCTATGATTGAACTAGAATTACTCATCTAAGTAAATTTATGCATATATTTGAGTATTCTGGAGATATTTATCCAGACCACTTTCCGAAGGTTTTGTTATAGTTTAAATTACACAACAGTTCTTTATAGATTCTTCATCCATGTTTCAGAGGAGCCTTTCTTTGAAAGAATAAAAGATCCATTCAAAAATATTAGGCTATGAAAAACATAACATAAGAAGCCAGAAGAATTGCTCTTACAATTTTTTCGTTGTTTACAACTGAGCATTTAAATATAAAAGTTTACTTTGTCTTCCTTTAATTGTATTTTTAGCTGATTTTACCCCAGCTGTTAATACGAGTTTCAAGCATGAACCTGGCGTATTTAAATAAATATTTGTACTTTCTAATAATTCATATATGTAGCTGATTTAAAGTAAGTATAAAAAATCATTGTGCTATTGATATAACATGGAAGCCACTAAGTGTGGTCAGAGGAATGAGAACTGTATAAGTACAATGGAAAAAACAGATTTCTGTAGAACTGGACGCTCTGTTGATATCAGTGGCTTGCAGGGGGTTGGAAAGAGCAGCCTACAGACAAATGCCTAAACTCTTCCAGACGTAAGAGCCAGCACTCTAGCTGATGTGAGAGCTGGACTCAGGCTAGGGTCTTCTGTGGGCCAGCACTGCTAAGGAGATTAGAGTACTGAATTGTTATTTGCAGAGGTCAGCTTCTCTCTTCTCATAGGGCATGTGAACTCTCATGAGTTCACTGAGTCCACTATCTAGGAAGGGCACGCCTTTTTAGATATCAATATATATCGAATGGGAATGTTACAACCTCCCTAACTAACGGGGGTAGTGGAAGAAAAAAAAACAGCCAAAAACATTTATGTTTGTTAAATCTTATTGTAGTGTAACTTACACAAAAGGACACATTAAAATCAAGCGGTACAATTGAAATTGCTGAGAGGATCAGCAAGGGATTTTAATTTTTTTATAGTAAAAGAACCAACAGTCACATAATTTCTAAATTATGCCTTGCTGGTTGAAAAGCCAGGACATAACTTCATAACTTGTACATCACACAGTTCAGCACGAATGATACAATTTGTGGTTGCCCTGCTAAAGATAGGGATAGCTATTGCTTCCTAAAAGTTCACATACAATTTAAAACAACAGATTGACACACTTTCTCAAATACTGTTAGTAAAGCACTCTGTCCTAAATTGTTTAATTATTTAGTTATAAAGACTTGTTTTCCAATTACTCACAGGCCTACCGTATTTATTTTTCCTGAGAAAGAGGATGCTTTTTTAAGCTTTTATTCATAGTGACTAATTAGACATCAGCTGCATAGATGTAATTTGGAATTTACTACCTTGTTAACTGCTACTAGAACAATTAATAAATTACCCATCAGGAAATCTGAATCTGCCTTGGCCCATTCTCTTTCTGTTTTATCCTGGCAACCTGTTTATATCCATGTCAGAGACAGCAGAATCAAGTTCTTTGGGGAAGGTTTCTTTTCATTTGAGACAGTAATATTCTCTGGAAGCAGTAACATGGTGTTTGTCAAGATTAAAAAACCCTTAGTTGTAACATGAGAAATTAGAGAACTGTGGTTTACTGTCAGATTATTTTTAACTCTTTTCCAGAATAAGGATCAAATTCAAAACTGACATAAAACTGTTGAAACTTCTTTGAGATCTTTAGAGGTGCACCCACTCCAACAATGGATAAATTTGCCCAACATTTTATATTTGTTTTTCTAAGCAACATTAATTTTGCTGGTGGATAAAAACATTTTCATGTTTTCTTAGGGCTAAGTCTTTTAAAACATGTTAACCTGGATTGTGGTTGTTTCAAAAATAAATCATGACTACTTATATTAGGAATTTCCAGCAACTCCTACTTTTTTTTTTGACCTTAGTAAAAGCTCACAAAAGCTGGCAGGAGTTTAATCAGTGTACAAGTGCTTCTTTCTATATAAAGAAATCTCATACTCTATTTGCAGAATTTCCTTGTTGTAAGTGAGTCTGAAAGACAATGGAAAAATTACGAAAATTGAGGGAGTTATAAACATTTTTTTTAAAACATCTGTTGTGTTCTCCAGCAAAAAGAATATCCTATACAGGAGTAAATCAATAAAGTAACATGCGCATTCATGTGAAGTACAGCACAGAATATGGGATTTAGTTCCCAGATTCCTGACACAAAACAGAACTGGCAATATGTAAGAAAGACATAATTAACAAAAATGAGTTGAAATATGGTAACTGTGTTCAGTGGGCATCAGAAAAGACCTAAGAATAAAACTGAAAGGTTCTGTTCCTACAGAACACAAGTGTTCTCTTTTGTTCATTTATCTTTTTGATGTTATAAGGAGAAGATAAATCTATACTGCAAAACCAAGATGAAAAGATGTTATCAAGACTCTATGGACTTCCCTTTCAGCAAATTTGTTTATAGCTAGATATTTTAACCTTTTCTTGTTTTCTAAATCACAGCCTAAAGATATGACAATGGTACAAGCAATATTAAATCTGATAAGAGACAAGGCTGTGGAATTCAAGAACTTCCATGCTCTCCTCAGCAATAAACAGCCTGAAGTAATCATGGAGACAGAGAAGGAAAGGCAGGCCAGCACAATCATTAGGTGCAGTGTCTGACTTTTCCCCGCATCATGTTTCTTTAGAAGTTAATTGGCGCTGCTAGTTGCAGTACCAGATGCAAGATTTCTTCTGTGATGATTAAAAATAATCTAGACCTGGAAGACTTCTGACTTGTTGGCACATCATAGATTACCTAATTATGAGTTAACACTCCCTAATCACATATCGTAGTTCAGCTGAAATAATTGTGCAGCTTGCTAAATTGCCTGTCCCTATATTATTTATTTCCAACATTAAAAATATCTTTTACAAGAAATAACCTAACGAAGAGGGTAGAGTTAAAATGTGGTACATACTAATCACACTCACCCCTCTGCCCTCTTTCCCACAAAAGAAATCAGACACGCTTCATTATATTTTCAGTCTGTATATATATCCTAAGGATATAATTATGTCATTACTATTTTCACAATGTCTGCTATGTTCTATAGCTTAATTATTTGTTTTTCAAAGAGATTGGCACATCATACTAAAATTGAAAGGGGGAACAGTCAGCGTCATTTACCTGTACAGCCTCTAAATCTATTGATACTGGAACTAGAAATCTTTGACATCTTATATGCATCAATCCAGTTACTGGCACACTGAATTTTAGCCAGCAGCCTTTTTGCTTCATTGGTGTTACTGCTACATGATAAAGCTGGAAATACTTATTTATCGGAGATGAGTACCAGACTATGCAGCAGCTGAATGGTTAAGCTCTCTGCCTCTGGCTTTAATGAATACCTGGCAAAATGGATCAGTACAAAAGTTGCTCCCAGTATCCTACTAGACATTGGCAGTGGTGTCTCTTTACTATACTAATGCTAATATGTAGCCTAAACTGAAATGGATTAGACTTGCTCTTCATGCCAGCTCTGCATCCAAAAATGCCATTAGGACTATCATACAAACCTACTGATGCTCTAAGCTGCCCACACTGCATCTCAGGAGTACCAGGACTCAGCAGCTGGGAATATGTTATTTGTGGAAAGTGACTGGAGTGCTTTTCACAAGGTCCCTGAGCTATGCCCCAGAGCTGGAGCAATGATAAGAGGCTGCTACCTTTTTTCTAGTTGCTTGATATTGCATTGTTCCTAGTGCTGGATGGAAAATGGGTCTCTTTGACTATTGAGCCAGATAATGATACTCTAGTTGACAGTGAATGCACCAAGGACCTGGGATTACAGTGTCAGCTTCCCACTTCTGATTCCTGAAAATGGAAATTGGCAAGGTGGGTATTTCTAAACGCAACAAAACTTGCACCTACATGGTGGAAAATCTTCTGTCTCTTTAGCCCCCCTTTTCCACTTACCTGGTGCTGGTGAAAGCCTGAAAAGGAGAAAGGCATGTGAGGAATATGCAGCAAGCCTCTCTTCAGCTCCTGAAGAGGCACATACAAGGTAGATGAAGGGAAAACGGCTGTTATAATACCTCATACACTCCTGACATGATAACAATTCCTTGAGCAACAGCTGGTTTATTTTCATTCTGAAAATATTTTTGATTCTGAAAGGCAAGTCAAGTGAATTTAGTTGGATCAGAATGAGGTGTTACTGGCAGCCCACCTTGTGTGCCTATTGGCATTTACCCCACCTGCAGCTCCCCACACTTCCTAACCTGTGCTTGACCCACGGGTCTAAGTCGTCCCTTCACGTTTTTTGCCTGCTTGAACGTGGCACTCAAAACTCATAATATTGAAGGTAAAAATCCATGTACATATATGATGTCAAGTGAAGTTAAAGGCCTTAAAAACTTGTTAGATGAAATGCACTTGAAAAAATTTACTTTGAAACACAAAACGTAGAAATACATTGAGCTTATCAAAATTATTTTTCCTTATTTTTCTTTCTAAACCAAGTTTTGTTGAAAACTATCTATCTGTTGCAATTCTCTTTTAGTTATACAAAGAGGCATCAGTAGAGCCATGCATTTTGCCATGTAACAGGTAGACATTAATCACAGCCTTCTACTGTGTCACCTATGGTACGGCCATCAGGCAGGAGTTTAGCTCTCTGCCTCTTTCTGCCCCAGTGAATCTGCCTTTGTCAGGTTTATATGATGCTCATAGAATCTAAAGTCAGCCCCTATTTGCTTGTTTCCCACTGCTTCTTTTCTTTTTTCCTTTAACCAATGAACTGATTTTCTGAGGTGAAAAACTACCCAGTCTTCTTACAGTTCGTTTATTAGGACTATGGAAACAGGATGAAATACAAATGAGATTCAGCAGATGCAACCAAAGCTTTTCCTTGAAACTTCCTTTAAAAAAATAAGCAAAATGAAACACATATTTAACCTTATATTCCTATTTATTCCTGCAAAATGTTAAATTCCTCCCAGTTTACAGCTTCTGAGACAATCCTTATTAGAATATTAGAATATTAGACTATATTAGAATATTAGAATATTTTCAGTTGGAAGGGACCTACAATGATCATCTAGTCCAACTGCCTGACAATTCAGGGCTCACCAAAAGTTAAAGCATGTTATTAAGGGCATTGTCTGAAGGCCTTTTAAACACTGACAGGCATGGGGCATCAACCACCTCTCTAGGAAAGCTGTTGCAGGGTTTGGCCACCTTCTCGATAAAGAAATGCTTCCTAATGTCAAGTCTAAACCTTCCCAGGCGCAGCTTTGAACCATTCCCAGGTGTCCTGGCACTGGAGCCCAGGGAGAAGAGATCAGCACCTCCCTCTCCACTTCCCCTCTTCAGGAAGCTGTAGAAAGAGCAATGAGGTCACCCCTCAGCCTCCTTTTCTCCAAACTAGACAAACCCAGAGTCCTCAGCTGCTCCTCACCAGGAGATGCCTTCCAGCTCTTCCACCAGCTTTGTTGCCCTCTTCTGGATGCATTCGAGGACCTTAACATTGGTTTTAAATTGTGGGGCCCAGAACTGCATACAGTACTCAAGGTGAGGCCACACCACCACTAAATATAGCAGGATAATCACCTCTTTTGACCGGCTGGCTATGCTGTGTTTGATGCACCCCAGGATGCGATTTGCCCTCTGGGCTGCCAGGGCACACTGCTGACTCATTTTGAGCTTATCGTCAACCAGCACCCCCAGATCCCTTTCTGCAGGGCTGCTCTCCAGCCACTCCTCTCCCAATTTACACTTTCGTCCAGCATTGCTCCATCCCAGGTGCAGAATCCAGCATTTGGACTTGTTAAATTTCACCTCATTAATCATTGCCCAATGCTCCAAATCTATCTAGATCCCTCTGCAACGCTTCTTGTCCCTCAAGAGAGTCAACAGTACTTCCTAGTTTGGTATCATCAGCAAACTTGCCAAGGGTGCATTCAACTCCTGCATCTAGATCATTGATAAATATATTGAACAGGACTGGCCCTAGAACTGAGGGGGGCCTCAGGAACACTGGTGTTTACTGGTAGCTCCATTCACTACAACCCTTTGAGCCCTGCCCTTCAGCCAGTTCATTACTCAGCACACCGTGAACCTGCTCATTCCACAGTTGGACAACTTGTCCAGAAGATTGCTGTGAGGGACAGTATCAAAAAAGTATCAAAGGCTTTACTAAAATCCATCCTTCCCTTCATCCTCTAGGTGGGTGGATCTCATATCCTAGAAGGATATGAGATTAGCTAAACAGGGTTTTCCTTTTGTGAACCCATGTTGACTGTGCCGGATGATTGCATTATTCTTTAAATGCCTCTCAATAGTATTCAGTATAATGTTCTCCATAATTAGACTAACAGATCTGTAGTTTCCTGGGTCTTCCCTCATGCCCTCCTTTTAAATTAGAATGCTAGCTTCTAGTCAGCGGTGACCTCCCCAGACTCCTGAGACCTTTGGTATATGATTGAGAGAAGTCCTGCTGTAACATCATCTAGCTCAGCATCTCATTGGCCAGAATATATTCCTAAGTATAGCCAGAGTGTTTTACAAAATGAAAACTACTTACTAAGAAATGTTTATTAAAAAGAAAGAAAAAAAATTCAAGGCAAGCAGAAGTGAAGTGCAGGTTGCTCTTGTAGTATTTTTTCTTTAAAGTAGGTGACACTTAAAAATGTACTCTGCACACATGTAATCCCTAAGAGCAGAGGATGTGTTCAATTTCTGAAGAATTCACAAGTCTTGTCATTATGTCAAAAAGTATGTACTCTAAGGCTTAGAGCTGATGTGCAAGCCTTAGGGAACATGGATTCTTCACCATTGCTTACTGCTAGCAGTGAAAAAATCAGCAAAATTCAGCAAAATTCTTTGAACTGGATGTGTTTGGCATTATAAATATAGTTTTCTAAATAATTTGCTGAGTTGTGGCAAAAGGTCTAATATTTCTTCTTTTTGACTGTGATGCTGACTAATAGACAGAGCTGTTTTCTTTACAGACTTAGTAGAGCTTCAGAGTAGTGGTCTGCCCTTTATCATGTCTAAGACAAAAATATTTTCATCATACTTTATCAAGATTTGGGATTTTTTACAGAGTACCATATTAATTCCTACTAGCATATATTTTTTAGAAATTAGTTGATTGTGTTCTCATTGACAACTGGTATTTGCATTTGGCGGTATAATGGTAATTACTGTTTTTTCATGCTTACAAGCTAGAAATAATGCTCTAGATTTTGTTAACTCATCAAAGTAGTGAATATCTACTTAAATTAGGAAAAAAGTAGAACTATATCCATACTTTTAAGTATATCAGAGTGGTTCGGGGGAAAAAAGGCATCTTTAAAAGTAAATACTTACTACGATCATAGCGGTGAAACAGCTGTATAAACTGAAATCTGGTTCCTGGCTATCACCCTTCTGTTGAGGAAAAGAGGATTTTTATGCCCTATTGGCTTTCTCCACATGCAACATTAAGTGTGGAACATTTAGGAGTGTGGATTTTCTTCTTTTTAACTAACACACAAATTTAAGCAGCTGCTGATGCTACTGAATACAGTATTTATGCTCTTTGATAGAATGTAAACAAAAGTCTATGATCAGGCAGCTAATTTGCAGCTGTGTCTTTGGAACTTGAGTATTCAGGAAAAGAGTTACAAGCAACTGAAGTCTATTGACCATGTTTGAATAGATTCCATGGATCCCACATATCTTTTCTTAATGATTTAATCCAGGACACATACTGCAGTGTTCTTGAAATAAAAGTTTTGTACAAAATTAAATCTCTGAAGTTAAGCTAAAATTCCTGAAATGAACTGTGCAAATATTTGGGAAGTAAACTATCAGCTATGAATATGTATCAAAATCACAGTATAGAAGAAATTTGTGTATCTTATTGAAATAATGAAAATATTTGGGTGGGTGGGTGTGTTGACCTTGGCTGGCCACCAGGTGCCCAGCCACTCTACCACTCCCTCTCCATCAACAGGATAGGGGGGAGAAAGTATGATGAAAAACTTGTGGGTTGAGATAAGGACAGGGAGATCACTGACCAGCTACTGTCATGGGCAAAACAGACTCAACTTAGGGTAATTAATATAATTTATTGCCAATTATTTGTAAGAGGGAAGGACAGTGAGAAATAAGAACAAAACTAAAAACACCTTCCTCCCACCCCTCCCTCTTCCCAGGCTCAACTTCACTCCCAATTCTTCTTCCTCTTCCTCCCAAGTGGCAGTGGGAGATGGGGAATAGGCTCAGTCCATAACTTTGTCTCTGCTGCTCCTTCCTGCTCACACTCTTCCCCTGCTCCAGCATGGAGTCCCTCCCATGGGATATAGTCCTTTAAAAACTGCTGCAGTGTGGGTCCTTTCCATGGGGTGTTGTCCTTCAGGAATGGACTGCTCCAGCATGGGCCCCCCACGGGCCACAGCTCCTGTCAGAAAACCTGTTCCTGTGTGGGGTTCTTCCATTGGCTGCAGCTTCTACTGGGATCCTCCTCCTGCATGGGCTCTTCATGGACTGCAGCTTCCTTCAGGGCACATCCACCTGCTCCAGCATGGAGTTCCCCATGAGTGGCAGTGTGGATATCTGCTCCACTGTGGTCCTCCATAGGCTACAGGGGAATCTCTGCTCTGGTGCCTGGAGCACGTCCTCTCCTCCTTCTTCATTGACCTTGATGTCTGCAGGGCTGTTTCTCTCACATTTTCTCACTCCTCTCTCCCAGAATTTTCACAGTATTTTTACACTTTCTTAAATACGTTATCACAGAGGCACCACCAGCATTGCTGATGGGCTCAGCTTTGGGCAATGGCAGGTCCATCTTGGAGCCAGCTGAACTGGCTCTGGCCGACATGGGGGCAGCTTCTGGTGTGTTCTCAGAGACCCCTGCAGCCCCCCCTGCACTTCTATTTCTTTTGCAAACATACACACTTGAAAATAGCCTTTTTTTGAATTTTATGAACTGTGTGGCTCTAGAATCAGAGCTTCCTGATTCCTGAAAATATATCACAGGTAATTTCATGGAGAAACACCATACCTGTGTTAGCACTCAGATGCACCATCTCAATCATTACAAGAGGGAGCACTGTTAAAAGAGCATAAATTTATGGTGCTACTGACTAGTAGGTTGAGGATTAAGAAATAAAAAAGGTTTTTATCAGCAAAATACAACTAATTACATTCATTTTAACCTTGTTATGTAAACCTAATACAGTGGGAAACACAAAACAATAACAGACCACTAGAGAGCCAAGTAAAAGCAATGAAATTGCTGGCATCTAGAAGCAAAGAAAAAATAAATAATGCAGCAGGAAAGGCAAAGTCTGACCTAATGAATCCTGGAGCATTTCCAGAGGCTGAGACATGTGTACTGCCAGCCTGTTGGAAGAAGACATCACTCTGAATGCAGAGTTTAAGTGCTAGAGAGATACAGAGACAGAGAGGGCAGAGGCAGAGGCAGAGACAGGCTGGAGAAGACCTGATATTTCTCAGGTGTCAAAGGAGAAGGAGATTGCGAGATACCAATAGACAGGTGGTCTATAGGTCATGGGAGAGGTACACTGAGTACTGAGATGTCTGTATTGGTGAGAGGCCATTTGAGTTACATTGCTTGTAAATCCAATAGGAGGATAATGCTCTGAACCTGGAAAAAAACAAGTTCACTCTCACAAGCAGTCAGTGTGAACATCTGTGGGAATAGTCTATGAGATGAAGAAGCAATGAAACTAGGAAAAAGTAAAGTGTAACTATTGAGAGTGAGTTACCACACTTCATGAGAATGAAATGGAACATGACAGTTATTCAGTACAAGTTCAAAAGAATAAACATGAAAACTTAGGAAAAGAAACTTTAAAACTGGTTTTGAAAATATTTTTTTTACTAATCATTTTTGTAGTAGTATGTCCAGCTGATGCTTTTGGCCTGTTCCCCTTATTATCAAAATAAAAATGTTTTTTTTTCAGCAGTTCTTCATTTTTTGCTGGAGAAAAGAACTAGGATCCTCTGAACTGAGGTGCCACAGTTTCTGCCACTTTGAAACCAGATTCAGGCATGTAAGAAGTCTAAAGATGAGAAACTGTTCACGGTTGCGACATATTTGGATTAGTACTGCTGTAGTCCTACCAACAGAGGACTTCATGTATTCGCAGATGTATTCCAACGCTGCCCCATGCAATAGGTCACTGCTATTTGTGAACTATTTGACATGCAACAGAGAAAATGTAGTTAATTCATGGTTTGAGAGGTAGTATTTAATCTTCTCACATATTGAATTTCATCTGTATCACTAGGTCAGATCTATGCTATATATGAATGTCCTAATTTATAAAGTAGAAATCTTAGAAAATTATTTCTTTCACAAAGGAAATGGTTCGCTAACTGAAATAAAAGAGACTAACAAAAGTCTGCTTATGTAGCTATTTCACAACAATCACACGGTGCATTTTCCTAGCTCTTAAACTGGGTGTGCTGTTCTGCATTTCAGCCTTTTTAAAAATCCACAAAAAAGTATTTTATTTGATTCATACGTCAAAAAAAAGACTAAGAGGACAAAATTACCCTTGAAGCAAATGGTTGTTAATAAAAGTTGATACAAGCTGATGCACAAATGAAAAAGCAGTAGACTAGCCTTTTAATAATTCTATAGGATGCATAAGCAGATAAGAAGATTCTACACAGATTCCAGAAATACATCTGGGCACTAAAGCTTTCCAGTATTAAAAGACTTAGTTCACTTGGTTTTCATCATATTCTTCTATTTGCTTTTGCTAGGATTACTCTAACGAGCTGTCCTTCTTCAAGTTGTTGTATATAATATGGCTACTTAGCCACTGTGTTTTGGAATCTTCCTTACTATTTATTAGCTGGAAAAATGCACTTCTATTTCTTTTGCAAACATACACACTTGAAAATAGCCTTTTCTTGAATTTTATAGTTTTGTCTCTGAAAACTTTCCTGCCACATCCTAAGGATTTTGGCTTTGTGTCCTTCAACACTGAACTCCATCTTTGAACTATGTGGCTCTAAAATCAGAGCTTCCTGATTCCTGAAAACATATCACAGGTAATTTCATGGAGCAACACCATATCTGTGTTAGCACTCAGATGCACCATCTCAATCATTACAAGAGGGAGCACTGTTAAAAGAGCATAAATTTATGGTGCTACTGACTACTAGGTTGAGGATTAAGAAATTAAAAAAGGTTTTTATCAGCAAAATACAAATAATTACATTCATTTGATTCTGATAAGTGATTGTTTAAAAAAAAACTTCTGGAACCTTAATGTTTCAACAAATAACCCAAACAATAACAGTAATAAATGTGTGCAATATTAAAATAACATTTTTCCCCTCTCCAAACGCACATCCATGTGCACAATCATTTTGGGGCCATGTTTCTCCTTGTTATAACTCATTTAAATTCAAAGCAGTTGCATCAAAGACAAATTTTTCACAGTGTGTTCATCTATTGGATGTCACAGTGAACCGCTTCTGAACAGTCCCATTGACTAATTCCACGGATAATCTTTGTATTTAAAATGGTGAAAATACTTTGAATGGCAATGAACCTTAGACCTTGTGCAGTATCAGATTCCCAGAGATTATCCTCTGGCATAGCCTCATGAGTGTTTAGGCTTTATGTGAAAGGAAAAAAAATTGGTTCTAGTCTTTTCTCCATTCTTATTTGAGATAAAATTTAAGATTTGAGTGGATGAATGTCCTCGAAAGAAACATTTCTTTAACAAAGGCAATTTAAAAAGAAACAAAGAAGTGAAAGAAAACTCCCTGCTATTCTTCTGATGATGCAGCAAAGGAAATCACAACAATATCTTCTTCAGAATGTCAAATGATACACCCTATCTAATTAAGTCCAAACTACCAATAATTGCACTGATAAATCAGTCTGATCCTATCAACAAATACCCAGGAGTTCTCATGCTTCTGCAGCACTTAATTCTGTTAAAAGTGAAAAAAAAAAATTGTAAAAAACATAATGAAAATATTAATTTACTGATTTTGTCTATGTAAGTATAAGAGTTCTCCTGGAGCTCTCCAGGAGTAATTATAATTTTGTTTTAAGACCTATTGGTTTTAACAGAATCTTGATCTATATTATGCTAATTGTTGTACACACCCATACTGAGAGACAGCCCCTGCCTGGGGGAACATACAGTCTGAGCAAGAAAGAGGCACAAGGGATAAAAAATAGGAAAGCATAATTGTTTTCATTTCAAAGAGATGAGTGGGAGATACTTTTAGGTATAAATTTCATTATGTAGTAGCATTCTGGATTTATTGGCTATATTTATTCCACAGTACTGCTGGTAATGGGCAAATTGCTGAGCAACAACCCTTTCTGAAGGGCTGGGCTGAAATTCCTGATTTACCTATAGTGATCCACCTTTGTGATGAGTGAACAAAACAATTTATTTTCTCTTTTGCTAGTGAACTTTTAAAATTTGCAGACACTAGAGGTATTCTTTTCTCTGTGTTCAAAAAAGGTTTGGTTCTCTCCATGAGAAGTAGGAAATCAATATACCCCTTTCAAAGTAAGTGTTATGAATGATGAGAACACTAGTCCTTTTCCTAGAGTTGTACATTTTCCATCTGCTAATTTATCTTATATAGGTAGGAGATATTTCATTGGATTTTTCTCTTTTTACATTTTCTACAGCATCCCAGAAGTGAAGACTAACAGAGAAAATAATAGCTTTCAGCATGTCTTTGAGTTGCAATACAAGCCAGAGAGAATTGACACTTTTTTTAGTGACTTGACTGTCTTTTAATATATTTTTCAATTTTACTTTTCTGAATCTTCTGCCCTTTGAAATTTGCTTGTGCAATATTCCCAGAAAGAACCTTAAAAAAGCTTCATATGTGAATGTTCACCTACAAGCACTCTCCAGAAATGCTCTTAAAAGCAGGAGAGCAGGAGCAAGGAGAGGAACTCTATTGACCTGTGTTAAAGATGAAACACATGGAAAAAAACCAAAACTTGCATGGCTGAAATATGAGTGTTTTTCATGTGATGTTTTTTAAGTTTGAGCTTTATTTCTGAAAGCAAAGCTATATCAAAAAGTGAAGCATAGTTCTAACCGTGTACAGAAGTCCAGACCAACTAACTCTGTGTAAATGTGCCTGGGGTAAGAGGTCACCCTAATTTAAGGCAATACATTGCAAGTTAGAACCCAAATTAAAAAAAAAATGTTATTTTCTTGTGAGGTACGTAAGAGAGTAGAAACGTTTAAAAGCCTCCCTGTGAGCTGAGGGACATCTTCTCAGAATGACCTATATTTTTCCAAGAAATAAAATAAAGATAAAAACAGAGCAGAGCTGAGAGTGTTAGCTAGAGGGGCTAGTGGAGTAAGACTGTCAGGAGAACAGCTAACAAAAGCATGTCACATCACTTGGTCCCCTCAGCCTAAATCAGACTTGTTACCCACTGAGACTTAAAATCATGAAATGTAATTGCAGATTACTGTAGGATGGGGAAAACAATCTGTTGGTCTCACAGCCGTATGCCTAGATGAACAGACGTTAGATTGTTTTAGCTATGCATCAGGAAAGAGGGATTGTAACCTCATTTATCTATCTTATTAAGTTTTCTCTTCTCTCTTAAATGTATATATTATTTGTTGGCCATTTCATACATGTTAGTGAGTAGGGGAAATTAGAATTTTGAGCACTAGAAAATTATGTTCTCCAGTGAAGAAAGTTAAATCCATTTATGATAAGTGAGGTGGAGAGCTTTGATCTAGTATTTTTTGTAGAGAGTCCCTTAAATTGATCGTGACCTTTGTTGCTACCAATCAACTCCTGACAGAAAAGTTACACAAGTTTAAAAACTAATAAAAATTCAACTATGCTGCACCAATCATGTCAGGGCTGAACATGTGACATTTGAACATAATACAAATTTGTGGGTTTTTATAATGCAAAAAGTGCTAACTCTTAATGAATACAATGGAAAATAATCTGGTGACAATGTAACAGTGGCAAGAGATAAAAGACGTTTAATATTTGATTTGATAGTTATGAATCATTGTTTATGCTCTGTCCACAAGATGTTTGAACTCAGATTTATCTTCAGTCATCTGTAAAGCAATTTCCAATGTTATCAAACAAGCTATAATGCTTGTTATTATTTGCATTGCTTGCCAGTAAAGGTCTTAGTGGCAGCTTGATATATATGGAAAAATATCTACCTGATGAACCTAGAATCTAGAATGAATATGGAGATCAATTGGCATTTTTGTTTGCAAAGGACTCATTTTGATGACATAAAGGGCTTAGAAAAATACTACAGTACTTAAATTTGTACAGCAGGTTTCATCAACGATTAAGGAGCATGCACTTATGCCCAGGTAGTGGGCATCAGGGTCACTACATTGGAGCTGCTGTACACAATGAATATAAATTCTAGACAAATACAGAAAGTTCTTCTATTGAGATGTAATTTGCAGGCAGAAAATAGACATGCCTGGAGAATGTGACATGTGATATGATTTGTCTTTGACTCCTAAACTGTGCATTTCATATTTCTTACCCTGAATGCAGTCTAGTATACAGAATCATTATATGAATTCCAAATAATTGTGGAGTTGTTTTTAAATTAAATGTGACATAACTGCTGTGTACTACAAGATTTAGGTCTTCCATATCTACCTGTTTCGTTAGAGCTCTTTTCAACACTAGGCATGTAGACTAGTCAGTATGTAGAAGATCTATGTTAAAAAAATCTCTCCTAGGACCTATTTTTTATTAAGTTTTTGTTAAGTGCTCTCCTTCATTCTTATGGTACAAATGCTTGTCTTCAGATGAAAGAAATATTTTCTTCAAAATAGTAAGGGTTTTAGTTAAAAAGCTGGCAGTTTAAATTTCTTCTAGCAATTATTATTATTAATAATAATAATAATAGGAGTAAAAAAATCCTACACCCAAAATTTAGCTGAGACTTCTTATAGTTTTGACATGTACTATAGATTTGCTTCTAAAGAGTAAATAACTGAGTAAAAAGTAAAAGCAACAGTTTACCTTTAGGTACTTGTCCTAATAAACCCTAATATAATGTCACTTGCCTACTGACTGAACAGGAAGATAAACATTCCATTCTTAGGAGAATATCTTTTACAGGAAACATGTATGTAAAGTTGATACTAATTACTCTTCAGTTATGTTCTTGCATTATTAACAACCAGGGACTGATTTTCTGTATTTTGTACTCTGCAGTGCCATTGTGTCTTGGTAAAGACAACTTTCAAGTTATACCTTGGCAATTTCTTGTCAAGATTATATTCTCTGAGAATTGTTTCAGAATGCCAATCTTGTACATAGGTACACTTCTAGTCTAGGCAGGCGTTGTTCAAAATTGAGTCTGTAAGTTATCTTGAGCGCTGGATGGTTTGCAGAAAGATATGGAAGGTATCTACCTCTAGGTAAGATTAAATACAACATACCTTGGTCTTGATACTGGCTTGTTAGGGATTGCAATGAAGAGACATTGATGTGCAAATTTTTTTACCTAGAACATATGGGAAGATAATTTTGGGAGGCATTCTCCAGGAAAGGAGATGAACACTTATTTTTTACTTTCAAGGAATTTCTTTCAAGGGAAATTGCTAACGCTTGCATACAAAGTTTAAGTGGCTGTCAAAAAAGTCAACTCAAGGTGAAGTTTGGAATATCTTTTGTAGAACATTTTCATTTTAACCAATTTTCTTCAGGTTTTTTAAAAATGTGTGGCTTAGAATTTCCCTTCCTTCCTTTCCTTTGGCATTCCTTTTTCATGTTTTTTCCCCATACTGGTAGTATGGGTCGTAACTGGAAGAGAATAACAGGTTAGGTGAGAAGGGAAACAGAAGAAATACGATGGGAGAACAATTCTCATGTTGTTGCAACAATTGAGTTTTGGCGTAGTGGGTAAGGCTTCTAGACAATGAAAATCTCAAGCAGCTACCATACATCCTCTGCAACAGCTCCTAGTGTACTCAAGGGTCTATGTATTTTCATATTATAATTTTGTTCCCAATCCTAATGTTGAGCTCAGTACTCACCCTAATGAACGTCCGTGTATCTCATGACACAAATAATAAGAAACTTACTGAGGTAGTATTTGAAAGTTTATTAGAATCATTCCAACGGAAATAAACCAACAGATTGGAGGAATCTTTTCATTGGTCCAACAGAGGAAAACAGCAAGAGACAGCTGGAGGCAGTAGCTACTTCAGCTGGAGGCAGTAACTACAAGATCAACTGCAGCTGGAAGGAATGGGAATGCAGAAGTAGTAAGAAGACCCAAATAGCAAAGAAGCCTCTTTTAGCATGAATTGTGCCTGGTGACATGTTCCTTCTGAGCATTACTCCTCACGTCATACTATGTTGAGTTCTTATAGGACCCAGATTAATGATTTGTCATCACTGCTTGGTGTTGTTGGTAAGCAGCACTTTAGTTACCTGGGGAAATATGGAATAAGAATTCTAAATGGTAAATACCAATTTACTCGAAATGGTCATTCTCTTTTAATTAGAGGTCATCATAGAAATCAACAAACAGAGAGTCTTGGAAATGGGAGTGCACATTGTATTAAAGGAATGTATGTATCAATATGGAATTTGGATTACAGTTATATGTTGTCAACATGGGATGTAGTGGTTTTTTTTAATACTAATACAATAAAGAAGTTACTAGTGAAAGCTCAGGCTGATTAAAGAAGGTGACTCGCTTCATCAGCTTTAGCCTATACCCGTTTGTGTAATGGGTGATGCTGTGAATGAGTGTTCAAAGTATTTGCTGCAAGACTGTGAATTCTTACAGAAGCAGCTTTTTGCAAACTAAACGTGACCAGTGGTTCCTTTTCTTAGAAAATATTCCTAGAACTTCTGTGTGCCTTTTTCTCCTGAGATCAGGCATACAGTGAGTATTCAGGCAATAGAAAACAAGAAATTCACTGTCCCTGTGCAGTGTTTGATCAAAATACTCTAAATAACTTATAACTTTGAGATGTTACAGTTTCTGTTGGAAATTATAAATTCGTCATAACTCCCTGCACCCAGATATATAAAATAGGTGTCAGACAATTCTGTGTTAAAATGCCTGCATTTTTATATCAATCTGAAAGACTGGATCATTGGTCTGCATTTGTGACACTATCACATGGCTGAAAATAGCCAGAGATGAATCTGAGCCCATCCGTGCTCAAGCATTTAGCCAATACAAGTTACTGATCTTCAGTTTTTAGCTGCTAATGAGGTTTCTCTCCTTGCAGAGCAGGTTAACAAGATAAGATTTATCCCTAAGCCTGGCTGACACAGATAGTATCAGCACAAGGAATGCACTGGAATTTACTTGCCTTGAGGCAGCACACATTGGAGGGAAAAGGAAAGGGGGCTGAGGAGGCTATATAATGACACAATATGTATATTTCGTTTGCATGACATACCAGAGAACTGCTGAGAAGCAACTGGGATTGTACTGTGATTTGGATAAGATCATAGAATCATAGAATAGTTTGGATTGGAAAAGACCTTTAAAGGTCATCTAGTCCAACCCCCCTGCCATGGGCAGGGTCATCTTCAACTAGATCAGGTTGCTCAGAGCCCCGTCCAACCTGACCTTGAATGTTTCCAGGGATGGGGCATCTATCACCTCTCTGGGCAACCTGTTCCAGTGTTTCACCACCCTCATTGTAAAAAGTTTCTTCCTTATATCTAGTCTAAATCTACCCTCTTTTAGTGTAAAACCATTACCACTTGTCCTATCACAACAGGCCCTACTAAAAAGTTTGTACCCATCTTTCTTATTAGCCCTCTTCAAGCATAGAAAGTCCGCAATAAGGTCTCGCCAAAGCCACCTCTTCTCCAGGCTGAACAACCCCAACTCTTTCAGCCTTTCCTCATAGGAGAGACATTCCATCCCCCTGATCATTTTTGTGGCCCTCCTCTGGACCTGCTCCAGCAGGGTGCTGAGGGTTCCAGAGCTGGACGCAGTACTCCAGGTGGGGTCTTACCAGAGCAGAGTAGAGGGGCAGAATCACCTCCCTCGACCTGCTGGCCACGCTTCTTTTGATGCAGTTGGCTTTCTGGGCTGCGAGCACACATTGTCAGCTCATGTCCAGCTTTTTGTCTGCAAGTAATCTAGACTTTTCACTGAGAAAATGAACTACCGGTGTAACTACGTAATTTATGTTATCTGAGTTCTGTAGAGGACAGTGGAGTCAGGAATAGATATACAGTGATAGGGTTAATTATAAATATACAGAATTGACTACTAGAGAATGGACATTTCAGGAAAGAATTATTTGCAGTATTTGTCATTCAAAGAAAATTACTTTTTCCTTGGTGTATGAAGAAAATTTTTTGATAAGGAAACAAGACGTGAGAATACAGATTGTGGCAACAATGTCCCCTGAAATGAGGGGACATTTGAAACAGATGGAAATTTCTGACTAAACGAATCATTAAGAAAAATGTAATTTAATTACTGGTCAACATATATTTTGTGCAAGTTTGAGTTAATTGGTAGCTTTTGCTGAACTTCAGGCACAGGCAGCTCTTATATAGGAGGTCTCCACCACACTAAGTGATGTAAGTAGAGGAGGTAAAAGGTAAAGAAATCTCATGGTTAACTGCATGGTTCTTGGTTCAAAGAAAGGAGTTGTCTGGAGATTTGACATGCTTATTTCATGGCTATGTCTACGTATGTACCAATACTTTGTGCACTGTAGAATGACTTTTGTTGATCCTCAAGCTATGGTAATTCTAGTACTAAGATATCTCCAGCACCAGGCTACATTTTACCCAATGATGAAAAAGCTGAGGCTACAAAAGTTTTAAGGTTTTATGTTTAAGGATCACTTATGCTCTGCAGTCACTCAAGAAAAAATATTCCTGAATACTTGTGAGTATGGATGTTCTTAAGGTATACCTGTAACACACACTGAACTGTACTATAGAGACACCTGAGCAGACTGCTTATGTGTGGAAGGCATTCACTGTGTGACAGCACTCTCTGTGAATAATATCTGTCAAGATTATATACCTTACTATACTGGAATGAGCCTTTTCATTTTCTGAATAAACTTAATGTACATTGTTTAAATTAATAGACACAAAACATTTTGTCCCAGAGAGTTAATTAGCAATAGCTTTTTCTTTAAAACTTACACTGTATCTTAATTTGCAAGGGTAGACAAGACTTTAAATACAATAGTTGTGGGAATACCAAGGTGTTCATAGGCATGAATAGGAGATGATGTCATGTATTGTCAGCTAATAAACTATTTTTAATTTTCAAACAGTGGGAGTCTTAGCCACATGAAGTGAAATGGGAAATACGTGGTTTTCAATATTAGCATCTACTCTTAAAATTTTTTCATGCATCCCACATTAAACAAAATGGTAACCACATGACTGTAAAATAAAACTTTTTTTGTATTCCTTTAGTAGGCATACCTATCATTTAGGAATATAATTTTATGATGATATTTCATTTAGTGTGACAGAACTGAAATTTCTGAGTATGCCTGCGTTTACATGACAAGTGAAAACAAACTAAGAATATAATGACTTATCTGGAGACAGATTTCCTAAGATTGTCTTGTTCTCCTTTAGTTTTCTTACACAGTTGTTTAACTTGTCTAATTCAGCCTCACAGCTTGTCTAACTCACCCCTAGGGAGGGTAGGTTTTTTTTTCATTTGTTTGTTTGTGGTTTTTTTTTTTTAACAAACATAATTTTAAAATATTTTAGATTTTTAGCTTTATTCTTTTTAGCTTTATTTTTTTCCAACTGTGGAAAAGTCAGTATCTGGTATTCTGTATATTTCTAGAGTAAAAGCCAAACTGTGCACTTCAATTTTTCTCAAAAAAAAAAACCCAAAAAACCTAAAACACTATTGGGATGTAAAACAAAAGACAGTTTTCTTAAATGATCAGAAATCCTTAATATGTAATCTCTTGACCAAGACTTTTAAAATCATATTTGAAAAGATAGTTAAGTACTATTTTAAGTAAAACTTCTGGAGAGACAAAATCATACTGCTTTTTGTATGCACCCATAGCAATCTTAAAATCCTTGGTATCAGAGTAGCTAGGAAGTGGAAAAATTTAAGTGATTTTTGTTTTATTGCTAGCAGTATACAATTCATATAATTTTTTTAATTCAAAAATAAATCCTAGAAGAGGGTCTTAAAACTGGAAACTTAGAATAACATCTACATGCCAGTCTGTCTAGGCTATCGTATGATTTAACAGGGCATAATTTAGCATCTATCACCAGTGATAGTAATGACCAGGGACACCCATTAATATTCTTAGACATTTACAATTATCTAAAAACTTGTCGTTCTTGTGGACTTTCAGTTCTACAAGGCTAATTACAGTCTGAATTTAGAGTTAGTTAGGTTTTCTTGAATAGTTTTTAAATAAAAAGCTCAGAGAAAATAAATTTCCAAGTTAGGTTATTTATCTAACATGTCAGAAGAAGTGAGTGGCATTTACATGACATTAAGTGCAATAACTTAGATCTTGCCTGAATATAACAATTTCTATTTTATTTCTGTTTCTCTCTGATTTTATTTTCAATGTTATTTTAATATTAAAAATGAAAAAAAACCCCAACCAAACCCACACATAATTACATAATAAAAATAAATTAAATTGTACTGAAGGTAGTATTCAAAAGTTCTTTGAGAAAAGACTCTAAGGTTAACCGTCTGTTCACACAAAGTTAATATACTTGTCGGTCATATCCCTGAAAAGTGAATAAGGGGTTTTTATCAGTTTTGCTGTGTAACCATACGGAGATAATAAAGAAAACTAACACAATGTACTCTGTGGTGTGTAAATTAACAACTGTATTCAGTGTTAGTCTGATAGAATATTTCTGAGAACTTAGTATTTATTTAAATATTCAAAGTAAGACCTGTCATGCTTTTTTCTTTTTCATTTTTTTTTGGTTGGTTTGGTTTTTTTTATTTTGTTTTTAACCAAACACAATAAAAACTTCTTTGAACACAAAAAACCACTTCTTTGCAGTAGATGCATAAAAGCATATCTGTTCCTTCGGGAAAATATTGCTATCTCTTAGTCTAATTCAGAAGAGGAAAAATAATTTTGGCTTACTTCTGCAGTAACACAAGACTCAAATCAGAAACGTGTCAAATATTTTGTGTCGTCTTAGCCATACTAGAGCGTCTCCTTACAGCTTTTTATTCAAGACCTAGAAATGATAGATAATGTAACACAATGGACAGAAGGGGAAAAAAAATATGTATTTGTTTCAGAAATGTTAAAATATTATTAAGCAAATACATTGTTCCCTCTAAGCTGCTTTCCAAAAAGCCTCTTATCACTCAGAGCACTGAGACAGTGTAAAACATGTCAGCTCACCCATGAAGGCAACTACGTGGGATCCAAAACTCCTTTCACACTGACCAATGACACAGTCAATAAAGATGATAAAGTGAGAAAGGGATAAAACTTTTTTCCTATTTACTGTCAATAAATATGATGTTCTTGAAGTTATTTTTAAAAGACTGCTCCACTACTTACTGAGTAGCTCTATAATAAAAAAGCACAAAAAGATGACGTCTATAAGATAGGAAGTTAATTCCTTCTTAAAATATTCTTCTTAAAGCATTTTTGAACACTTTCGATGTCAATTCTAAAGAAAAAACTCAATCTTTTGAATTAAATTAAAAAATGCAATTTGACAGGCAGTATGAAATAGAAGAGTGGGAGAGAAAATGGTTTATGTCAACCAATAACGGGGTACAAGGCTTTCACTTAACATTTTGGACTCAAATCTGGGTGAGGTCAAGATTAATAAACAAGATGCAAGTTCATTTCAATTTCCCACAGTAGAAGCCTGAAAAGAGCAGTATTGGTATAGCAATCTAGACTAATACCTTTCCCCTGGACTAACTATTCACAGAGGTCTCTTCATCTGAGACAATAAGGTACAACCCAGACAAATATTTTAATGGTTACAAGCTCTGCCTGGGGAACAAAATCAAGAGCAGTCCCTACCCTACTCAAATACAGAAGAGAAAATAAAGCCATTTATTTGCAGGCTGGAATCTGGGGAAGCAAAACAGCCCAAGAGACAGGGCTAATGAGTTATCTTCTGGAGTTAACCTGTCATCTTGCAGTGAAAAAATGCCTCTGGAGCCTTTCATTTATCCATTAGACTTGGATTGGAGATAGTTCAACATCTTGCTTTACTGTCTGCTGCATCAATTGGCCATTTCATTGGAAGCCTAAAAAAAGATTTGTTGGCCCTAGGTCTCATGTCTGTTGCACGTTTTGAAGGGACCTAATTTTAGAACTGAAAGAGGAGGTGTAAGAAGCGGAGTTTGAAGCCTCAGTCTGAGGCCGAGAGATGTTTTCAATAGCACATTTTCAAAAGGCACGAATGAAAGTCATAATGTTAAAAAGGACCGATTTTGAAATTTGTTCATGAAAATTCAAATGCGTTCTCAAACTGTAATTTGCTTTTCTATAGTTTGTGGATGTTTCCTCCCACCAACCTGAGAGAAAATTCAATCTGTGAGAGATACACTTCTGGTCAGGTTCTGGGACCCTGCCATGGCCTGGTCCAGTGTACCCTGGAGGTGGTTGTTATGTTAAGAAAGAGATGCATAAAATTAATCTAAGCTGAGAAAGCACATGACTGCTGCTTTTAGGAAAAATTTTAAAAACATATCCATAAAATGTTACACCAGAAAACTCCGTCACGTACATGTGTCTGGTGATGGCTAACGAAAAAACAATACGATGATAAAAGCAGGATCATGCCTGCTTTTTTTTTTTTCCCCTCCTGTGTCAACAGAGCAACTAGAGGGTCTTCACTCAGCTTCCTGTGTACATTACAGCTTTGAAACCTATTCTTAAAAAGATAATGTGCTAGACTAAAAGATAAGTTCTGAAAAGCATTTTGAGATAACAGATAGAGTATTTTGAACATGAAAGGTATAATGAAGAAAATAATTTCCACTGGGGTTTGTAAAGTCTTTGAACAAAAGAGGGATAACAAATAGGTTTTTGCATTTGATCACAAGACTAAAGTTTCTCAGAAAAATAAAAAAAGGTTTTTTTCAATTAAGAACTGCACTGAGATGCTCCTTTCAGAGAGATAACTAGCTCCTAAATGTTTCAGGTAAGCTGCTATAAATTGCTTCAGGAAAAATTATGATACATAGAAACTTTACTCCAGGGCACCATAATAATGGTGCTGATTTGTGAGCTTCTCATTTTACCATTTGATTCTGGATTAAACCTTGAATTGGTCTATTCTGCATGAAATCCTCAGTCTTTCAGGTATTTTCATTAAATCTATGTTAAATTTGTCTGAGTGTCCCAGGCATATAAAATTTTCATTAAAGTCTTAATGGTTATTGGTAGAGTTAGTGAGATATTATGAAAAGCCACAACTCTCAGAAAGAGTTTGAATGATATTATTACTCAGTCATGACATCATGATTGAATCACTCAGTTTCGGAGTTTGTTTCGTATCATCAATCCATCCTACCCTGAGTTGCACTGTAGGCTGAAGAAATCTGGAAAAGGGGTAAGCAAAGGAAGATTCAACTAGGACATGAGAGCGAGTCCAGTGTGTTGAAAACAAGCCGCTGGACAAGACATGCAGGTACGTGGTCTCAGTGAATTTATATTGCTTGTGGAAAAAACTCCATGCAAGCAACTGCAGATGTTTACGCTAAGAAGGCAGTAGGCATAAAATTATGACATGATTTCACTGCATGATATCTTACTTGGCAAAAAGTTCCCCTTGTAGACAAGCCCTCAGTGAGAAAGATTCTCCTATAGGTCTCGAATCCTCAAATGGGACATGACCCAAGATGAAAGGATTATCTTGAGGAAGTGAAAGATGCATTTTTTAATTCGTTTTATGCAGAATTTTTGTAGAAAAGCTACTTCTAATGGTTCATGCTCTTGTTTAAAATGTGTGTGCCTACTCTTAGCTCTCTCTATGTAGTTCCTTACAAGAAGTTCCTCTAATGCATGTAATATAGCTTATCTGGAAATGGATGAATAGGTGGGATTTGTGTCTAATGAATAGCATGCTCTTCTGAACCTACAGTATGTAAGGATCCAATACTGTTGTACAAGTTTCCTATGCCTGATATGCTTGCCTTTAAAATAAATCCAAAATACATGAAATGATTCTAAAGAGCGGTGAGGAAGGATTCAAAATGATGAGTTTATTAAGACTTTTGGTTTGTAAAAACATTTTGGAGACAATCAAATAGATCTTAATTTCTCTAGTCAGTTTACATTTTTCATATATCACTCAACACTGATCACCAGCCTTGCTACACCATGTGTCTTTATGAAAGTATTGAACACAGAGGAACAATCAGCAGAGTCACTTAAACTGAGAATAGTTGGTTATTACCATTAACAGAGAAAAGAACACCCTATTGACTTAGAGCAGTTAATCAAACTATAGTGTGTTGTCTGAAAGAGGTTGTTTTGTAATTTTGTCATGCATATTGTACTCCAAACCTTTGTAATCAAACTTAATTCTCAGTGATTTATGATAGTTACATTCAATTCTAGTATGTTATTTTCTAGCAGAAAACAAGGTACAGTAAAGTAGTTCAGTTTTGTTTTGCTTTAAGACAGAACTGAATTTAAATAATAAATTCAATAGAATGTAGTATGTCCAGGGTTTTTTTTGAAAACTTAACTTCAAGGTATGAGTTAAAAATTCTGTCAGGACCCCTGTTGACTTCTACAGTTAAAAAATAGAGTTGTGCCTAACAACAAAGATATAAGATTCAGTAACATGTAAAATTTTCTAGGCTACTCTTACTAAGTCATTACTTCTGGTTTTGCTCATCTTCTTGTTACAAAGGCCACATGAGTGAAAAGGTGAAACTTTCAATTTTTTAAGAAATAAAGCACATGTTTTTTCAGATATATCAGTTCCTATTATCTTTTGAAAATACCTATTGACAGTAAACATAAAATATACCTGTTCTTCTTACATTGGTCCATTAATTACTATTTCTGTCTCATCGGCATACTGATTCATTTTAATCTGTTATTAATTTTCCCTTTAGCAAAACATCTCAGTTTCATTAAGTCAATTCCACAGAAGTCCATTGATAGTTAATATTGGTGTAAATGCTCTGTCATTACAAATCAGAAGATTATTTACTAGGTGTCCATAAAGTTAAATATCTCCAAACACACTTGTTCTTTTTTTTCTTTCCTTCAGCCTACATAGGTTGTAACTACTCTGATTTTATTTTTCTTCATATTCCTATTAAAAAAGTCTGAGGTTTAGGCTCCTCTCCAGGTTTCATTAGCAACGCTTTGCTTGTTCCTTCACAGTACCTATTTTCAAAACAGTCCTTTATTTTTTCGCAAGCACATTTTTATTTTGTCTGTGTACTTATTTCTCTTCCCTTCTACTGGCAGTCCCTCCATGTTTTAAACTCCTTACCAATGCCAGCTGTTCCTTCTGTGAGGACACTTCTTATCTGTATAGACCCTAGCTTTTCTAAAGCTATTTCTTAATCTTCACAAAACCAAAATCCCATCTCATTTATGCTGCACCTCCAGCTAAATTTTCAGTCTTCTTATGTTTCACCACGTCTAAGGCTAAAAAATGTACAAATGGTATCCCTAGTCCTGACACATCTCAAGGTTCATGTGTGTGAAACGCACTTTGTGGTGATGTTATATTGGACATCAGTCACTCCTCTCCCAGGCACCTTCATCAGTCTTGCATAAAACAGACTGTAATAGTGCTGGTGGCATGAAAGAAATCCAACCAGCATACAAATAAGGAATAAGTTGTCTCCTGAACTTATATTACCCCCACGCCCCTGAATCCCTTCCACCAAGAGAAGAAATCTGAAACACTCCAGAAAGGAAGTGCTGAGACACCACAATCCTTAATGATGATGTTTGCCATTTGAAGACAACCAAATACGAAGGCAAACCCTGTCTTGGATCTATGGTAACCAACTACTTTGCATATACTTAATTGACCTAAGCATCTGAATCTCAGTAATAATGAGTGCCACTTTGTAATCAGGCAAGAGCAGAAAACAGAGAAAAGTATATATGGGGGCAACTGAACTAGGAGCTCGCTCAGCAATAATCAGGAAGTGATGCAGGTAAGCAGCAGCAGTACTGAATGAGGCTCATGGGAAACCTACTATGCTGTCAACGTTCTCTCACTATTTTGTTTGGGTGGGTTGTTCCCCTTCATGTCAATGTATGTGGAGCAGGTAAGGGGAGTAATGTATGTCAAACCACATTCTCACAACTCTGTCTCTGTTTGTCAGTGTGTCTCTCTCTGCCTTTCCCAGCCTGGCACAGCCCAGATGATAATGCAAGAAAAATATCTCCTCTTATAGAAAAGTTAGAAAGTTAGCTTTCTGTCATCCACATTTCACACACCTTTTGCGATAGAAAAAAAAAACAGGATATGTTGCAGGGCTTTTTATGATAGGTTTTTTGATGAGAAGTCACTGAAATATGACAACAGCTCACTCTTTATACAGTGAAATATACAGTTGATTACTAGATTTAAGAAAAGTGAACTTCTACCTTGTGAGCCTTCACATTTTTTTATGTATGTTGTTTTACTGGCATTCATCTGTTTCTTGACATGCTTATGGAATAAGCTTTAAGAAATTTGTTTCACGCTCTTCTGGAAACTCACTGAACAAATAGTTTTTGGCATCTTGAATTATGTGAAATTACATTTCTTACAAAAAGTTCTTATAATTTAATTTACTTCTCGTGTGAGGGGATGTCCTGGTTTTGGCTGGGATAGAGTTAATTTTCTTCCTAGTAGTTGGTATAGTGCCATGTTTTGGATTTAGTATGAGAATAATGTTGATAACACACTGATGTTTTAGTTGTTGCTAAGTAGTGTTTACACTAGTCAAGGACTTTTCAGCTTCCCATGCTCTGCCAGGTGCACAAGAAGCTGGGAGGCAGCATTGCCAGGACAGCTGACCCAACTGACCGATCGGGTATTCCATACCATATGACGTCATGCTCAGCGTATAAAGCTGGGGGAAGAATAAGGAAGGTGATGACGTTCAGAGTGATGGCATTTGTCTTCCCAAGTAACCACTACACGTGATGGAGCCCTGCTTTCCTGGAGGTGGCTGAACACCTGCCTCCCGATGGGAAGTAGTGAATGAATTCCTTGTTTTGTTTTGCTTGCGCACGCAGCTTTTGCTTTCCCTATTAAACTTCTCTATCTCAACCCATGAGTTTTCTCAATTTTATCCTTCTGATTCTCTCCTCCATCCCACCAGGGAGGAGTGAGCGAGCCGCTGTGGGGTGCTCAGTCACCGGCTGGGGTTAAACCACGACAGGGGAAGAGTAAAAAAAATTCCCCTAGTAGTTCAAAATGATGCTGTATTGCAACAAAGATCAATTTATAAGCTTTAGATTACCAGTTTCTAATTTATGGGTCAACTACCCGCACAGCTTTGCTTTGTTTGAGTTCAGGTTCATACTGGAACAAATTACTATTACTGTTGCTGTATATTCTTTAAGATAGCATTGGTCACCAAACCAACTATACTTCAAAAGAAGTTGTGTAAGCTGCCTACAGACAGCTGCACAGACAATAACATTACTATGATTTCATTAGTCAGTTAGTTGTGGACTAAAAATAGAAACCGTGAAGCAAAAGCTAAGCAAGAAAACTAAGTTTTGAAGTGCTTTGCAGAAGTAAACAGGCTTCAACGGTAGACAACTACCTGTGGATTTCAGTACAGGAAGTGAGAAAGACCACAGGGAGAGTTCAGCTGCTGTTCCTGGAAACCTAAAAAGTCAGTAAAAGGAATTTACCACTGCCACAGCAAATTAGAATAGAAAGATATTTGTGTGGAAGATTGAGGGATGCGTGACTAACTGGGAAGACTTGCATAAAAAAAGGTCTCTCTTGAGCAGATGCAGTCTACTAGGTGCTTGGGAAGTAGTAAGTTTCTGAACTGAAGCTGACACGATTAATAAGATCAACTTTAAATGAAGAAATGATGGAAGAAGTTTGAAAAGACTCCTGTAATAAGCAAGGGGTGAACACACTAGAAAAATAGAGCTTGAACTATTGATGAATTATCATTATTATTATGAACCAATCATTCATTATTATGAACCAATTATCATAGAGGTAATAAGGATGTGAAGAAATGGCAGCTGCAATTTAACACAGGTAGGTATTGGTCAGAAAAAATCACTTTAAAGTTGGCAAAGCAACATTGTAAAATACAGATTTTAAGGAAAGATCAAGGCATGGCTTAAACGCATCTTTTTGGAGAGAAGTGTAAATGAGGTTCTGCTCAGATAATACTAAGATACTACTACAGACTCCTGAGATAAGAACTGGATATGGATAGAGATATCAATTTAGTTATTAGAATAATAAATTCTACAAAGGATGGGGTTATTATAAAGAGATTTTGATTTACTAGATACAGGCTGGAGAACAAATACTAAGAACAGGTGGAACCCTGGCATTCATAATACCCAATAAATGTTTCATCCCTCATTCATCAAATGGCAAACTATGGTGGTATTTTGTGTCTGATTCTGGTAAACAGTGATGAATGCAGGACCACAGAAGAGAAGTCTTAAGGAATAAAGAGATGATAGTGCTTATATGAAATGTAAGATAAACAAAAATTAACCTACAGGTTAAGATCTTAATTTTTCAAGTGAGAGGTTTAAATAAATAGAAGGTTTATATGATTAAGACATGGCGCTCTACTGACGGTATAGTGAGTGAATCTGATAGGAGATAACTCCAATGTGGAAACTCTGTAGTGTTAGAAGAGTACAACAAGGAGACACTTTTTAGAAGACTAAGCCTTGGTGCTTAGCATTACAATATGAAGAATGTTGTGACCAGCGAAAGACAAAACAAAGGGTTTAGCAGAACTTTCCTGAGAAGCCATGCTTTCATTGTTGTCATGGAGCTCAACATTTATACCACTTTTAAGCATAATAAAGAACGTTAAAAGCTTAAAAAAAATAGTGAAGGGTTTTAATGAGAATACTCCCAAATATAGGGCAAATACAGGGTTTCCAAAAACCCTGTCACTAAACTATTCAATATCCACAATCTCTGTTAGTATAGAAAGGAATGAAAAGAAATAACTTTCCTTAATTCTTCCAGAAAACGAAGTTTATTTCAGAAGTCAGATTCAGTGACATTCCTTCTGCAGTCCACTTTTGAATAACTACTCTTTGTCACTTAGAACGCCTTCCTGTTACCAAAATATTTTAGAAATAGCGTTCACCTTCTTTTCCTCTTTTTTTGACTCCCTAGCAGGACTAGCCTGCTGGTTCATCATTGTCTCATTCTCCAGTTCTCCTCTATGTGCAATAATTGAGATTCATGGGGAAATCAAGTGGAGAAGCTAGACTAATTTATTGAATATAATTCTGCAAAGGTGCTTGAAAGGAAAGATATTAATTATTTTAGTGTGAACTCTAAAGCATAATTACTTCTGCTTGCCTCTGTACTTTCAAAATCATGGTAGACTATACACTGAGATTACCAGTCAATGTAACTGAATACTTATGGCATTATCCTTTCATGATCTTATACAGAAACTAACAATGTGAGAAGCAGTGATATGTCAATTCAAGTGTGGGCAGCTTATGTCCTCATTAGGCAATTCAAATAACTTTAATAACATTTACATTTAATAAACAATAGACGTACTAGAAAAAAGAACCCATCTTCATTTTAAATTAATTTCATAACTTGGCACTAATAAAATTTAATTAGTTTAAACATTATTCCTTAAAATACATTACAAATTAAAATTTAATCAAGATCCTGCTTAAATGCTTGAAGCTGTTAGAAACAGGAATTTTAGTAATTAAATTTAGCTTTAGAATCATAAGACAAATATTAATATTACAGTTGCTGCGTACTTGCCTGAGGGATTTTCTTATGGACTTCCACTGAAAATTCATAATTTAACAAGCACTTAAATTAAAAAGTGATTGTAAAAGTTATGTGTTTTTACTGACTAGACTTATTCCCAGAAGAAGGACAGTCCTTTGTTTGCCCCTTAGGGGTACTAACATCAAAGGTTACAAAAATTGCCTCCTTAATCTGAGACATGTAAATTAATTTGGGAATTGTTTCAATGGACACTCATGTTTTGCTTTACTTCAGCAAATGCAGGTTTGTAAAAATTGAGCATTTTTGCTATAGTGCACTGCTCTTGATGAGGGCTTTGTCAGAGAGAGTTTTGTAGGCCAGCGTGCATTTCTTTTACCAAGATAAGAGAGTACCGAAACCCACGACTAGTCAAGCACTTACTTGATTCAGGAGGTTGTGGTTCCAAGTCAAGAAAAGTATAGCCTAGAACCTCCATCCTTGCTGACCTGCTGAAAGGTTAATGAGCTTTCAGGGAGAATGACTAGCAAGATTTTCACTGAAAATGTACTATTTTACTAGTTTAAGTAAATATGCACATGGCCAGAAGGAGAAATTGACTTACTTCACATTATTGCAAGCCTCAGTTTTCATCAGCTGCATTTTCTTCTAAAGTCTGGAACCTTCCCACCTATCTTAACATGGCTTTTTATGAGTGTGTTGAATAATCAAGTATCTACTGCTTCTAATGTCTTCCATGAAGAAGAAAATGGCCTAGTTTTAGAGATCATACATCTTTGTTTCTCCTTTCCCACACATTGTATCTGTAGTACAGGATTTCTGAGAGAGTAGGACTGTCTTCATCAAAGATAACGGACAAAGGGAAGCCTGTTTTTTGGGGTGGGGGTTAATTGGTTGGTTGTTTTCTTTTTTTTTTTCTCCTCCCTTCTGCCCCCATCAAATTTGGCTGAAAGCAAGGAGAAGTCACGTTAAAGCATTGATAAGGAACAGGGGAAATGAGACTCTAGTGTAGACTTCTACTTTAAACTTTGTAAATTAAAAAAGATCACATTACTGAAAAAGTAAAATGCTATGTTTTTTGACTTCTAGTCCTATTTAAAGAGCACTGTGGGTGTTTATGAACTAAGTGAAATATAAAAGAGTTTCAGAGACAATATTGCCGCAGGTAGAGCTAGAGATTTACTCACCCTTTGGAAGAAAGACAGGGCTGAGAAGACAGCACTTGGATGTGTCAGAGCATGTAGCAGAAATATCAGGTTCCAGGCAGCAGTGTATGCCCTTGCACAAGATCCTGTGGCTTTGGCATCAAAGGACTGAAGAAAAACTGTGGTGTTCAAAGCATTTACAGACAACTTGTAGCCCCAAATCTTTGTGGTATAGTTGCTGTACCTCACAGACGCAGAATAGAGAGAGGTCAGAGCCTGAGGATAGGAGATTGAAAGATCTCTATGGTGTTAGAGTATGTGGGAGTGGCTGTCTCCAGGCAATATTGACATTTTGGAGTGCAACTCTTTTTTTTAAAGGAAATTGCTATTTTTGATATAACAGATGGGTAACTACATGATGTTTATTTCTCCTCTTCAGCTCTCAGTAGTGTAAGTTAAAAATACTTGATACACTTAAATTAGAAGAGAAACAGTGAAATATAACAGTAAAACTCCAGAGTATCTCATTATATACATGGTAACCATTCTAAATAAAACTCAAGATAAATCATATATTGTGCTGTCTGAATAGGGTTGTCCAAATCATTAAGATCTTCACCACCACTTGGTTTGAGTTCTGTTTCCATCTGTAGAGTCAGGGCACTTTTAATCAAGTAATTAAAATGTTGTATAAAATGCTTTGTCAGTTATCAGGTTTGTTTTATACTGCAGGCATTAATATGTGCTTTTCCTTAATTAAATTTACTTCAGCTGGGCTTTTTATGTTTTGAAAACTCAGTGCCTCAATTTATGTGGAATTTACTACATGCTGTCACATATCTGTCAGATTAGGGACAAAGTCAGTTGTTATACTTGAGTGATCATCTTTTCAAGTAGAATCAATTTGTAATAACAGATTAGATAAATCTAGGAGAATTAATTCTTTTAGTGACTGAACAAGGAAGTTTGGAGCAACAGAAAATCCCCTTTAGTACAATGAAGAAAACAGGTGTCCTTGGGAGAAGCTCTTCTGAAGGATTAACAGAATGGAATAGTCAGCCTTCAACAGTACAAAGGCTTAGACGAGCTTGTTTTTATAGCTTGGAAATATGTTTAATTTTAGCAACAGTAAAGTTAAAAAACCCCAAAGAATCAACCAAGAATACCCCACCCCAAAACAAACAAACAAACAAAATCTTGAAAAGGAAAACTGGAGGAGAGTAAAGGAGAAAAAATACTGTGGAGAGACAGCAAGTCTGGATTTATGGGTCTTCAGCATGGACCAAATGAGCTCTCCAAAACAGTAAGGAAACTAGAGTGGGTCTGAAAGGTATTGGCACATGTGGCCCCTTTCTAGTGAATGTGTCACAGTCAGCATGAGAACAGGAAGTTGTTAATACAATAGAGAATTGTACTATGTATTGTACCATGATCAGCTTCAGTGACTAAATTATCACCCTGCATGCGCACTCATTAGGGGAAGACCAGCTCTGTACTCTGGTGACTCTTTGACAGAAGGTGTTTGAACATTGTTTGGCATTAAAATTATTTGGAACATATCCTTTAAAATAAATGTATTTGGAACTTCATGTACAAATTCTACAATGAAAAACACATCCTCTCTTTCACGTAATACATCATTCTCAAACAGAAGAATTAAGGTTAAGGTTAAGAGACTATAAAATTAACAGTTTTTCTCAAAAAAAAAGATGAGCTAGTCAAGCCCCTAACTACAATGGTTCCTCTTCATGCTTCTACCACAAAGTCAGCAGTGCCCATGATTGATGGTTTTGTCTTGATCTTACTAAATATGAACTGTCTGTTCTGTGCTACTGCCTATTGTGCCAAGCGCTGAACAGATAAAAGCAATCCAGACAGACAGTGACACCCAGAACATTCAGAGTATTAAAAAAAAAGAGAGATCTGGACTAAGGATTTTTCTGTGTGACAGACAAACAGAGCAGCATAACTTCACCAGTAAAGTTAAAAAGATAAAAATTGATTGAAACAAATAAAATCTTAAAGCTGTATTCATCCCAAATCTGCATATCTTGTTTTACTCAGGTTTTGGATATTGTTCTGGTTTTGGCTGAGATAGAGTTAATTTTTCTTCACAGTAGCTTGTACGGTGCTATATTTTGGATTTGTGACGAAAACAGTGTTGATAACACAGGGATAACACAGTTGATAACACAGAGTCAAGGTCTTTTCTGCTTCTCACACCACCCCACCAGCGAGTGGGGTGGGGGTGCACAAGAAGTTGGGAGGGGACACAGCTGCGACAGCTGACCCCAACTGACCAAAGGGATATGCCATACCATAGGATATCACTCTCAGCAATAAAATCTGGGGGAAGAAGGAGGAAGGGGGGGACATTCAGAGTTACGGCACTTGTCTTCCCCAGTAACCACTACGTGTGATGAAGCCCTGCTTTCCTGGAAATGGCTGAACACCTACCTGTCAATGGGAAGTAGTGAAAATTAATTTCTTATTTTCCTTTGCTTGCATGTGCAGCTTTACATATTAAACTGGCTTTCTCTCAACCTATGAGTCGTTCCATTTCTACCCTTCCAATTCTCTACCCCATACCACTGAGGGGAAGTGAGCAAGCAGCTTTGTGGGGCTTAGCTGTCTACCAGGGTTAAACCACAACAGATATTCCAAAAATACACATACAGCTTTTAATTCTTGACGGTTGGGTTGTTTTTCTTTCATATGGTGAAGTACTTTATGGTTAGAAAAAAAGTTTAAACCTCTGAAATCTAGTCTTTAACAGTAAAATTGAGGTTTCATATGCACACAGAGACATTCATGTCACTGAAAGCTGATTCTTTCTTTTAGTTGGTTCAGGTTAAAGAATCACCTATTTCAATTTCAAATTATATGGGCTTTATGAATGCTAGAAGAAATGTCCTATGAATCTTACATATCTGTTACATATCTTTAGGAGGCCCGGGCTAAATCAAGTGGAACTTCTGTCATGCCCAGACAATGTCAAAAGAGGAAAAGCTGATTTATATTTGGAAAAGATAATCTGTAAGAAATATTATTTAAAATTATCCTGGTGGATAGCTTGAGCAGAGAAGAGTAACATATTTTTACAGTTCATTTTTGCTCTTTCGGCTTGAAATTGAGGTCTAGAAATTATGTCCTATAAGAAAAATACTGAGAATTGCTTAGTACCTAGGAAAGAAAACTAGAGGGAATCTATAATAGAGATAAGTTATCAAACATGAAAAAAGGCAGTGTGGGAAGAAATAACAACTGCAATTATCAATGTCCACTGTTGACAAGAAGTAACAAGCCTAAATTCTAGTAAAATTCAGGTCAGGCCTTGGGAAGAGTTTTCATACACTAATTAAATACTAAGTAAATTGCCTAAGAAGGTTGCAGAATTGATTATTAAAAGTTAGATAAACCAGATGCAATTTTCTCAGGGACAGCTTAGAAAAAGGCTAATATGTCTTGAAACATTTGAAGCATAGACAATGTCTGTTTTCTATGCTTTTATGAATATGAACTTGGAGGTAGTAATAACACAGTCCTTAGTGTGAAAACATTTTTTTTCCTCAACTTTAGCATCAATTTATCAACAAGAACTACCTTGACAACAATTGTTTTCATAGGTGAAAATGTCGTTAATGCTTCCTCCAATATAGGAATTGATGTTTCAGGAAAGAGGCCATTTGACTCCATGTTGCTGAGGTAAAATAGTATCCTAAGCATTCCTTCCAATAGAGAAATTGGATAATATCAACATTTTGTAATATTTACTAAGGTATTTTATACATCAGTTGTGATTGATCCTGCTCATATTACCCGCTAGGGATTAATGTCAGCTAATGTCTGACAGCTAGTGTCCAGCTGGAAAAGGTATTCACCTGAAAAGCTGAACATGCAGTGAGACAGAAGCCAAAGTGATGAATAGAAGAGTACAGCCCTTCCAGTAGTAGAACAAAAATACAGCTTTTATGTGGTGCTGGAGACAAAAGTTCATTTGCTGACATTAACTATTCAAACTGTGTTCCATATTTCTTGAGCTGTTGAGGATTATTCCCCTTTCTCTTTTTTTTTTTTTTTAAGAAAATACAATGTTCTAATGGTCCTGTTGCATGTAACTTGGACCAAGCATATAACGTCCTGAAAAACCCCAAACCCTGTCTATTCTTTTACATTTAATAGTTTTAGGAACAGTGTTGACTTCTGAAAGTCCTTTTCCTTGTTCTTAGATTATCTTTAATCTCAGTAATTAATTAATTATCAATATTTTTGTTAAACATTAATTTTTATTAGAGGACAATTAATTTATACGATGCAAAGCTATTTGGAAGAAGAATAGGCTAAGTACCTTGCAATTAAACATGATTTCACATCTTGAATATCAAAAAGAATAAAGAAAGATGACATATCTGTGTTCAGAAACTCACACAGATTTCATAACTAACAGAAGGAATTTAAGTCCATGTTCAGGCACAGACTTACAGCACCTCTATCATTGTGTCTATGGGTAACAGCAAACTGAGGGAAGCAATCTGTGTGCACAGGACAAGGATGCCATTCAAGGAGACTTCTGCAGGCTGGAGGAACTGGCTGGCAGGAGGCACATTAAGGTCTGTAGTGGCAAATGCAAAATATTGTGCCTGAAATGGAATAACCCTGTACAACAGCTGTGCAGAAGAGGACCAGGGTCCTGATGGACAAAAAGGTGGACGTGAGTTTGGCAGTGCCACAGTGCATCTAAAAAGGCACCTGCTTACTAAACTGCAACAACAAGAGCATACCCAAGGGATCAAGAGATGTGATTACTTCCCGTACGAACTACTTGGATTCTGCACCTTGAATATTGTGTCCACTTTAGGACTTCCCAAAGGAAGAGAGACATTGATAAACTGTAGCAATTTCTGAAGAGTGCTCCTGAGATGATCATGGGCCGGAACACTTGGGCTGTGAGGAGAGGTTGAGGGAGCAGGGCTCTTCTAGCCTGTAGAAGGCAGTATTGGAAAGAGATCTTATCACCATCTTCATCTACCTGTTGGCAGATTATAAGAAAGTAAAGCTACTTTTTTTCCAGTGGTGCGCAGTGAAAGGATGATGAGAGACAAGATAATCAAAATTCAACAAGACCCTGAGCAAAATGAAAAAAAACCTAAGGTTATCCTAAGTGCTGGAAGTAGGACCAGATGACCTTGACAGGTTTTTCCTGATCTGAATTATTCTGTGCAACTAAAATGTCACAGTGGAGTCATATGTGTGCTAGTAGATGACCAAGTTCACAAGTGTACAAACACATTCAAATAGGAGAAGTAAGTCAGTAAAGATGAATAATTTAAAATGTTTTTACTCATTCACTATTAGTTGTGGTTAATTATGATCAGCTTTTAGGGTATAAAAGAAGCTTTAAATCAGTTTAAATTTTTAAGAGCAAACAACATGTTAGAGGTTGGTGTTTTTATTTTTTTTGCTTGAAGTGATTTCAGAAATGCAAAAAAGATTTTAAAAACAAACCCACAATCTATATTGTTGCAGCTGAACTTCCTTGATTCATGGAAGTAATTGAGTTCTTTTATTTTAATTAAGCTAAATATATTTTTTTCCACATCTGCATTGGCATCTCCGTCCTATAAAAATTTGCAATGTAATTTTCCCCAGGGATACTTTACCTTCTTTTTACCAAGTTTCTTTCCTTCACACCATTTTCTTCTCCAAAGAATAATGAGCTTCAAGAACAGAACCCAACTAATCTAATTTCCTCGGTTCATTTAAATCCCTACTGAGCCAAAATTATTTTTACATCCAATGTCTTGACAGTTGATAAATTTCAATGAGAAATCAGTGGTCAGGTGTAATTCAGAAAAGCAACTGAAAAGACAGGCAAGTATTTAAAATAATGTTCATTACTGAAGAAAAAAGGCTTAATTTATTTCCCTTCTAAATATGGTTGCTTAAGACTGATTTAATAAATGAAGGTAATAAATACATATTATTTCTTTTATACTCAGTGGCAGTAATGTATTTCCAAACTGCTTTGCTGGCATTATTTTAAAAATTAATAATGTTTCACTGCTTTAGTTTCCAGCTAACTTTCTTTGCTCAGTACCTATTGAGCTGCTAGACTAAAAATTACAATTTTAGTCAATAAATAGATTATTGCAAAAGGTGCTAAATTCATTGAATCATTTCTTTGAATTTAGGAAGTTCACAAATACTACAGATTCCTTTAATATATGTTACAATTATTCACTGTTCTTTAAATAAAGCAGGTTCTGCAACTAAAGTCACACTCATAAAGCAATAAATTGAAAGTGCACTCTTACCTTATGCTGCCTATTCTACATGTAAAATAGAATAACCAAAGCAGTATAGTTCATAGTTTGTTTAGATATATTAAAATAAGCTGCAGTTCTCTACCATTTTTTAAGATTGAGGTGAAATACACTCTATATTACTCTATACCCAGAGTGGCAGTATTGTTGTTCCCATCAGAGAACAAAGGTGTTGATGGGAGTTCAGTATAAGCTAGAATGGTATATTCCCACCTATGGTGTTTAAGTCTAATTATGCAAACCGTGTTTGCCAAACATACCTAATAGATATGTTACACATTCTGTCTTCTCATAGCCTATTCCTAGACAATATGAGTCCTGTTAAAGCTGTCACACACACTTTGAACTTACTGGTTTTTTGCAGGTTTTGTGACCTTTCACGAGTCAAACGAGCAAAGATGCATGACTGCACATGTGCATTTTTAGTCCATGTTAAGTAAATGTCTTTACCCCCACATTTGCGCTCTCATGAGAGTGCATAAGGAGACTTGGAATTTCAGTTGATATGATCTAAATCAATTTTTTGTCTATGCCTTATGCTAATTACCAATATTGTTACCTTAAGGGCTTGGATTTTTTGGGAAGGTGGGTCGGTTATTTGGTGGGGGATCTTTTTAGCTTTTATTATCAATTTTATTGTTGTCTATATTTGTGTCGAGAAAGACCTTAATGGAAAAACATCTATACCAGATCCAATTAATAAGTAAGAGAATAGGATTTGTTACAGAAGGCTGCGAGTATTCAAAGTATTTTTACTTTTTTTGAAAGAAGACCAGATTACTTGCAATCTAATTTTTATGCTTTTGAAACATAAAACTTTTAAAGGAAATTTAGTCAGAGCAAAGTAAGAATTTGTTTTTAATTGCATCAATTAATATTCGTTGGAGATTTTCCTGAGTCTCGCCTTTTCCTGTCCTGTGGGAACTATGAGAACTTTTCTGGGAGGAATGTTCATTTAATTCCTTTCTCTCTGCGTAAGATTTTCCTTCTAGCTCTTCTGTTCTGTAGCTTTTCCTTCTCTGAATGCTTGTTGATATTGGAATGTTTTTACCAGTTATAATATTATCATTGCACTGACAGAATTGCTTATAACCGCACCTAACTGATAAACTCCCATCACACCTCTTTCCTCCATTCCTTCCCCTGCCTTGTAATCTAGGCACCTTCCCCAGCTGCACATATTTGTGCCACCTGCAGATCTACAAATTCTACCTGTGCATCTAGACTTTTTCTTCTTTACTAATTACTTTCTAGGCAACACACTTCAATGCGGATTAGTACACTGTGATCATATCAGCTGGATAGCTTGTCTCATTTTTCGCATGTATCAAGGTAGGAGCAACAAGAATGATCTTTGCCCTATATGCTTGTCAATGTTTTATGAATGGTAATAATGCGAATCACAGCAATTCTGTGTAGCCGTAGTCTGCCTCCACTAGTGGTTAGAACTGAATCCAGTTCAAGATTTAGTTCTATGAAGGAGCTGTTGACTCAGCATTTAAGTGCCTCTGAAAAATTTACCTATGACACATTCAGAATATCTAGTTTAACAATTATTTCTGTCAGCAACTCTCTATTTCAAAGATGTTTCTGTTACTTAACTCAGCCAAGAGCAATTTTACTTAAATGATTCTTTTCAGTTGCATTTCTAAATTGTGGAAATGAGGTCAAAAGCTGGTTGAAAGAAGAAATCCCATATGCGTTTCAGGAATTTAATTGTTTTTAAGGCTGTCATTTCTCGAATTTGTCTCCCATTCTGTCCAGTATTCAAAATTTAACAGGTTGACAGCCTCCCTGAATTTATAATCCATTTTAGCAATGTTTTGTACACATGCACAACATGTCACCCCTATTGTACACTCTGCATAAATTTTATTTTATTTTTGGAATGAGGAACAGGGAAGTTTCTTTCACCATGCTTCAGCTAATAAATTCATATCAGAACTTACTATATTACTGACTAGACACTTAAAGAACGGTAGCTGAAGCTACTTACATTTCTCTTGTTTTTGAGATCTCCCTTGTTCACTTTAGATGAAAATTGTTATTTTTTTAATTTCATACTGAACATATTTTAGTGTTTTATATTTTCTTCCTGTAGCATTTTTCTTTATTTCATCCTCCTTTCTGAAATTCTAGCAGTTTCTTTTACATTTACATTTTTAAAGCTCCCACTGGAGGAGTATATTTTTTTTCCAGTATTTTCCATGCATTGGAGGTAGAATACAAAAACAAAGAGTTAGACAAAACAATTACAATTACATACATATTACAAACCCAAATGTCAGAATAAATTAGCAGGGTACCCAAGGGATAATTTGCATTTATTGTGTTCTAATGTGAAAAAGAATGAATCATCAAGATGGACTTCCAAAGATCTCCAGAGGTATTTCTCCTTTTATAAAACAGGTTCTGCATGGCACCTAAGCATTCTATGTGATCAGCGAGTTGATAAAGTTTGCTATGGATCAGACCAATAGTACACCTAATTCATAACATTTCTAACAGTGCTAGTGCTAGCGAATTATAGTGAAAATTTCTTTTTAAACATTACTTTTCCCTTGATGTACGTGATGGTTTATGCACAAGAAGCACAAGTATTTAGTATTCTTTCAAACCATTTGGGGAGTATTTATCATCTGTGAATAAATGGTAAAATAGCAAGCTTTTATTAGTATTTGGACTCAGGCAAATTTGGTGCAATAACTTGTATAGGCTTAATTCCCATTATGTGGAAGGAAATTTATAATCTTTTTTTCCCAGTTGTCCCAGCTATCCTCCAAGTTTACTGAATCCCCCCTTTTCCTTACTTTGTGGAAGGTATGAAATAAAATTCTAATACTACTAATGCTCATTGTCTTGCCTGATTTTATCAAGTTCTCCTTTACTCATTTTCTTTTGGAAATAAACATTCTAACCCTTTCTTTTTCTTTTAAGACTGCTTATATCATAATGAGTATTTCTGTTCTTTCAAATGAGAATGGTCTTTGCTGTAGCATCTGCCACGAAGCTTTCATTTCAGGTTCATAGATTTTGTGTAATTCACAAGGTAAAGTGTCAAGACAGGCTGAGATAAAAGTACGCTCTAAGACATTTTCTGAATAAACAGAAAGAGCTTTTTTCAAGGACTTATCTCTACTTGCAGATCAACAGGAATAGGAACAGAATGCACTGATAGAAAGGTCACCCTGCTGTTAAATTAACCTTGGAGCAATATCTGTTCCCAGGGATCCAGTTGCAGAGCTGGAATCTAACCCTAGCATATTCATGTCTACACTGAAGTAATAGATCAAGTTTTAGGGATAAACTAAGCTTATAGACTCCATCCCAAATAGCTGCTGGAAAATTCAAAGGAAGAATAAGCAGAAGTGTCTCACCAAGGTTGTTGTTCAAGACTGCTTACCAACTAGAAAATGCTCCTTGCTGTTCACCATACATAAAGCTCTGATTCCTCTCTATCCCTTTGAAATTTCTCCTGCTTTCTACAGGAAAACTCAATAGTTCCGTTGGATCATCAACTGCAAATGGTAATAGCATTATTTTCCTTCATCTTTGAAGATGTTTAGATTAAACAAAAAAAACAAAACCCAACCCCAAAGGTTTAGATTAAAAACAAAACAAAACAAAACAAAACAAAACAAAACAAAACCAACTTCAAAAAGTTTTAAAATATCTCTCTGATATATTTGAAATTGACAGAATGGTTTTGGCTGAAGAAGATACAGATGTTTGTATGTCCTCCAATCCTAATTCTGTTTTATTATATAGGATATGACAGTTCAAGTATGAAGTTCAAAAGCACCAGCCTGGTAGCACATTCACACTATATCTTTTAGACAGATTAAAATGTCTAGAGTTATAAATTATGTGTTGCATTGTCAAAATACTCTTTAGTTCATTAGATAACCTTTGCTTCTTTTCTCTCTTTTGAAGTTACTGGATCACTCCAATCCTTACGTCGGATTTTCCTTAAACTAAGATTCTGACAACTACACTAATTCATGTTTTCACTGATATTCTTAAAATGAAGACACAATTAAGCCCAGTTGTTACAACTATCTTACTTTATTCCTTTTGTCTCTTGCTTACAACTTTTTAACATTTGACTTCTGATATCCATTTGGAACAGACTGTTCCATATACCAAATAATAGGATGAACTCCCTGATACATCATATTTTGGAGGGTGGTTTACCCATAAATCCTAGTCAACAAATAGTCAACAAATGATTCCTATATCATTTTGGCTCTCAGAAGTTTTAAAAGTTTGTAGTATATTTGACTATGGAGGTAGCTTCCGGTGAGAGAAATGACAGCAAAATGGTATGTGTTTTGGACCATAGTTTTAATTCTGCCTTAGTTCCTAAATTTACAACACTTAATGACATCAAATAGCTGATAGCATCTCTTCTTTGTGACATTATCACCGTGATGTTATTAAAGATATCAGGATTAAGATCACATTCTGTGCATCAGATTCACTTAATCCTTGATTTTTAAAAAACATATTCTGTAATTATGTGGCATTGCAGGACAAATGTTTTAAGCACAAATCATAATTTCTACACTGATACCATTGTCATTCAGACTTTCTTTATTACATTAGATTTTCTTCCACAATCAGTCCCTGAGTGATGTTCCTACACATTCTGAATAACCTCCACCAATTCTTTTCTTGTAAAGAACTCTTACTATACATGAGAAACAAATTAACAAAGACATTTAACCTGTTGGAATCACTTAAGAAACTATTCCCAAGTGGCAGGAATCTAGAATCCTGGTGGTTTTCCTAATTCCTCTTGCTTTCTTCCTCTTATGCAAAAGATTTTACTATTTTAGAGACATTAGAAAATATTTTGCATCTTGTGGTATGCAGGGGATTGGGGTGATGTGAATACTTTGGGAACTCTTGGGGTGTTGCATAGAGTTTGCACTTGATAGCCTCAGGCAGTTCCTTTTCATTCTTTTTTTCTCCTTTGAGGCATTATGCTGAGTTCTGATGGACCTTGTTCCACTGTTGTTTCGAGCTTTAATTCTATTCCAGCTTCCTGAATCAGTGCCCTCACAACAGAGAGTTTTCAAGGGTTTGTGTATGGCCTTCTAGTTCAGAACTGGACTGACAGAGATTGCAAAATACAAACGAGTTACATCTACCTGCAAAGCTGGAGTTATTCTTTGGCTTCATTCCAGTCCTGTCTTACTGTAGAATCCAAAACCTCAATATCTGGGAACTTGCTGAACAAGCCACCAAAAGACAGCACATGCCACAAATGGCGTGCAGGTCCCTGACATCCCAGCTAAGGGTTTATTGACACAGAGCATTGTATGATCTCCATAGACATTTGAGATTAAAAAAAGATTAGGGGGAGACATCGCAAGTTCTAGACATGACTTTAGATTTTTAAATTAAAACTAGACAGAAAAAGATATACAGGAAATGATCTAGAGATTTTTTTTTTTTTTAAGAATAACACTCATGGAAATAAGTTCCCTGATTGTTTTTACCCCTTAACTGTGAAGCTGCGATCAAACAGCAGGTTTAAATAAATTCTAATGGAGATTTAGTGATCCCTACAGTTTTTATGATGGTAAGTGCCAGCAGGTTCTGTGAAAGTACAAGGCCAGGTAGCAAAGAGTAGCTCTGAGAGTACCTTAAGGAAAGAATGCAACTTTGAGGTAATTGTTTTTATGAGGGAGCAGGAAATCCACACAAGCAAGAGCACTCAAGCCCTAGATCTGTAGGAAACCAAAGGCTCATTCTTCTCCTCTGCCGCTTCTGTTCATGGAGGATCTAAACATCTTTACATACCTGCCTTGTGTATGAACACCATAATTTACATCTATTATGTAGCTTTATCTTCTAATTTTCTATTTTCAGGCTTGATATACTTTGGAAAGCTTAGTGAGAGTCTTTCTGATTGCACATAATTTGCCTTTTGGGCAAGACTTGGATTCACCTGAATTCAGGAGTCTCACTATTAAGGGTACTTGCACATCACACTTATTTAAGGAGAAAAATGCATTTAACAAAAGTTGGAAAAAGTGGAGGCTCAAGGGGATTTTCCTGGTCATAGGATTATTTAAAAGAAGTTAAAAACTTTCACCGTCTATATCTTTCAGATATTGTCAGGTATAGAGATTTTATCCATAAATTATTTTAAAATGTAAGTATCTTACAGTGAAGTAACCTAGCAAGACTATGGAAGGATGTTGCTTTTTACAAGAGATTTCTAGAAGTCAATGCATTTCACATAAACCCAATGGATTTCACAAAAATATACAGAGGTGTAGTTTATTCCTAACTACATATCACAAATGTCCTTCTACAACAGGACTCAGTTTTGCTTTTAGTAATATACTGAGGAGAAGCTTGAGTATTTTCAGTTCATTGGTATGATAGCAGAGCTTGAGTTCAATTGAGCACAATTCAATTGCTCGCCCAAATTAATATTTCTGGTACAAAATAAGGCTATAAGTGGTAAATGCAAATGTAGAACTACAACGCAAAAATGTGTGCTCATTAACACCTGAAAAATGTTTGTCATAATTGCATGCTGTAATTATAACCTGTAATGTAATTGCATGTGGTTATGTCCACTGCAGTCATTGCTACAAGGTATGAAATTACACACACGTTTGGGTAAACAGTTGCATGAACTTTCTCTCAATGCATTTAAAATCTGAACTGATGAAATAGTCCCACAGTCTTAGCAGGTTCCAAGAAGGCTCTTAGGCAATAATTTCTGAAGTGCTACTATAGATGTAATGAAACTGCTTTATTTTTTAAGCCTCAAAATAGATATTTTAAATCATCAGAGTCCAAGCTATGAAGTATATTTTTCAGTAAAGAAACAGATTTTTAACATTTCTTAAAATGTGCATTGAATGTGGGTGAAGTCCTCTGAATTTAGACAAAAATACCTCAATCTTTTGCTTTCTTCATTGAGCACTCTAAAATGTAGGATTTTTTTTTCTATAATGAAATGCAGCAGCATATGAAAGTATTTTCTTTTTTATCTTTCTAAACATTCTTTGGAAATTTCTTCTGGAGATAAGACAGGAAGACATGAGAGGGTAAATGGTGTATAAAATAGGCAAAGCAGTGTGAGAGTGTGAAACACCAATGAACACAATGGAGAAAAGACTTGGGTTTTATGATATATCTTTTACAGAATGTGAAGTAAAGCAGCAGCTTTGTGTGAGAGCTTTTCCCAAATCCTGGTTGGGGTTACAAAATAATAAAATGGAATGTAAATGACAAACCTTTGCCAGTTTGATTAATTATTTAAGCATCATGAGACAGATACATCAGAGGAGATGAAGACAATCTTAAAATATTCGGTGATCACTGAATGATGGGAAGACATTTGTTTCTGAGTCTTCTCTACCACAAATAAATGGCTCAACTTCCAAACAGTTCAGGGTGTGTATAAATTTATTTGTTTCTTCACTACAGTTCAGAGATTCTTGAAGACTAGGACAACATTTTAATGATACAGAATTTAATTTTCAGTGGTACAGAACAAGTTTCTATTCTGCTGAGGTAGGTTCCTCAGTCCATGCATTTTTCTAAAACATAATTGATTTTTCCCAGGACTATGGGAAGACATAAACTAAAAGTCTATGTTAGACTTTTCTTGCTAGAGGAAAGAAAGTTTCACTAGATATTATTCAATCTTTCATCTGTGGATGAAATCTCTAGAAAGGGATGGAAAATATAAATGTGGTTCTTCGACTGATACTTTATGGAAAAGCTGGTTTTGAATATACTTCAGAGATAAGTAGTGCAACTCAAAATTGTTCTTTGCACTCAAATGTGACAACGTCAAAGTACATTTTCAACAATTAAATAGTTTGAAAATAACTTGCAGAATTAAGACAGAAAGACTAAAAATAATTCACCTATGACAGTTAACTCATTAAAAAAAAAGTTTTATTTATGGGGGGAGGGACTGCTGCTTTCTTAAAAACAGCATTAATTCTAGTCAAACCTAGCTATTTCCAACTGTCGTAGGATTTTGCACTGTGGAATAACAGTAGCCAGGAGATTCTTAGTGATCTGTCCCCACATTGCCACTAGCCAATGGTTTGAATACTTGCGTGGAAACTGCGAACAGAAAGTCTAAATGCCTTTTTCAGGGCGATGGTTTGAACCAAAATCCTCATGTTCGAGGAGATGATCCTTGGCACTCCTGGTCAGCCTCTGTCTTTCAAGAAACATAATCGGTTGGCGTCCTGGATAGGTGAGTAGGTGTTTGCCCTACTTGTTTCCCATGAATCGGAAAAAAAGTATTTTTTGCCAAATACTTTTGGCACACTTGACAGGAACAATCAAAGCTCCCCCTCTAGCTAATAATTTGTCTATCTTCCTAATTTTTTCTGTTTTATAGGAGAAAGAGAGAAACATACAGAGACTTAGTCTTGGATTCTCAGAATTGCACAGTGCTTAATTCTGTTAATTCCTAATAATTTCAATTTGAGAGGGGACTAGTTATTCCTTTCTGTATCTCTGAGAACAGGCTAGATCTCTGATAACATGCAAGATCTACTATGACCAAAGAGTGAAGCTCAGTTTTCCCAATACCTCAGGTAATTTTCTAACTATTGTAGTGCTCTTATTTAACCAATATGACTCATTTCACAACTGCAGATGGAAGATTAAATGAAGCACAGGAAATTTGATCTGTCAGTTACTGATGGATTGGAAGGGAAATTTTAATTTCTTTCACCTGTTACTTATCAAACATGAATTTTGTCAAATTTATTTTAAAAAATGGATATATCTGACAACCTGCATAATATACACTTTTAAAATGCTTGAGCTGTGTAATCATATAAATATTTTGTATCAATGTTGTCATCCTAAGGCTGCACATTGGTACTGCAAACTAAATGTCAAACAATCAAAGAATGTGTCCTGTTACAGAAAAGGATGTGAAATTGTTGAAATGCTTAAGGACAGTACAGATTCATATTAACAAGATATCAAGAAGTGAAAACATTACAAAAAGCACATGCTGCACTAACAGAAGGAGGATTCCTAATTTCTTAAATATCATGACTATTTCAGCTTTTACTACAGAAAATTGGTTGATGAAAAAACTTAATCGTGATGATTTTAATACAATATTATTTAGATAGATAGATAGGGCAATCCAAAACATGATTTTTTTAAAATAATGTGCTTGTATAAGGCTTCAGGAGAGTCTGTTTCAAAGAACTAAAATACATAAGCCATATGTGGATGAATTATATCTCCCTGAGCAGTCACCGCATAACTTCACTGCATGTGGGTGACATAAAAACATATATGTGACCTCTTTCCTGAATCATTTTACCCTGTTACATAGGGTAACAGCAAAAATGTAGAAGAGCTTCTTGCAAATTATTTAAATCTTACCTGTCTGTTTTTTGATATCAGATTATTTTTGTCATTCTATTGCAAGTTATTAATTTAGTCTATTTTACAATGCAGTGTGCATATTAATGAAATTATGCTGCATGTATTTAACACACTAGATATTTTGCTTACTTATGAAACATTTATTTAAGGATCACAGCGTGTACATAGTTGCACCTGATTTACGGCTCCTAGAACTGTTTTTTGTAGCCCGTTGTTGGCTGTGTCTTCTTATGAATTCTCTCATCATATGCAAATGGCTCAAAGGGATCTTCTTGTAAGGCTATTATTCTCAGATTGATGGTGATACTCTCCTAGATTCCTTGGCTTCCTCTTTTTTAAAGGAAAATAAAGTATATATTAGAAATATGATTAGATTAGCTGATCCTGTCGAAGTAATCTTTCCTTTTCCTTTCTTCTTTTAATGATCAGTTTCCCTCATATTTTTTTGTCTAGCTGTCCTACACATGCATAGTTAAAAATCAAGAATATTGCTAGCAATGTCCAGATTTGAAAGTCAAATGAAAATCAACAGTGGACAGGGCCTTGGAACACAGGCACAGCAACAGACAATAATATGCTGACTTTAAAAATGTATCTTTAGAAAGGCATGGATCTTGTTACCCCATGAAACCTTTCCCTATAGAAAGAAAAAGATTTTAACAATTACAAGTCTGCAAGGCAATGTTTCCAGTCCTTCCCTTCCATGTTATTTCCTGCTTCCTCTGGTTCTGGTAACTTTTTCTATTAAAAAACCTAAGAATGTTTTTGATCGTTAGTTTCACTGTGTGGTGACCAGACATCCAATTTTCTAACCTGTAGTACCTTACAAACTGAGATAACTCACAAAACAGTTATCAACAAATCTGCCACAATCAATGACTTATTATCTCATAAAACCTGAAATTATTATTGTAAATTTTAGTAATCGGTGATTTACTGAGAAGATTAGTATAACATAATTCAGTTTTATCATAAATCTAAAAACTATGCATATTTAATAAAGTTGATGGAAATCAATTTAAGCAGTTTAAAAATATTATTATTTTGCCTCATGCTAGTAGCAACAGCATAACTCAAATGTAATTATAATGGTAGTCTTACAACTAAATGTATTATTGCTAACCAAAACTGCCTCAGAATCTCACTTTCTTCTTTTTTTTTGGGGGGGGGGGGGGAGAAGGAGGGGAGGGGCTGTACAGTATTATCTTAACATTTAGATTGGCCTGTCATACTTAATACAGAAATAAAAAATGAAAGGAGAGTTTTGTAGGAATGCCATAGAAAGCAAAAAGAGATGATGCAGTTGGGAAAGGACAGGATGCTAAAGGCGGCTGGGTTTCCCTGTACTGACACCCTGTTTCTTCTGTCCCATAGCTCCCATTTTTCAGGTGAGCACTTCCCAATTCCCCATTTCCCAGTTTTCCTCCCAAGTCCTTCCCATCAGAAATAACCCTCCCCAATTGCCCCTCACCTTTGTTCCCCTCCTAGAGGTACCTGTAAGTGCATCCTGCCACAAAACACATAGTAAACTTGGCTCTGCTCCTCCAACATGCCAGTTTTATCCCACATTTGATTAAAAATAGTTTTGGAAGTAGTTGTGTGCTTCCACAGTCAGAGGTAATGCTTGCTGCTGTCCTCTCCTGACTACAATGTCTCTTCCTAGGCCCTGCTACCCATCTGACCTCCTAAGCTTCTCTGGAGCCAGCACTCTTCCCTTAGCCCCTTGTAGCCACCCTTTCTCTTGTTGTCAACACTGCTGCACCTGTCCTACATTCTCCCTTGCTCTGCTGACAAGACTCGAGGCAAGGCTCCTCCTGGCAGGGCTTACAAAACCCAGACTCAGGAGTTACTTACCAAAGCTGGCATGGAGAGGACTGTGATGGCAGAAAATGTGGGCATAGCTGGGGGAAAATGAACACAAAATTATTTTTTTTGTTCATGGGGAAAAATTCTATACAGCTTTTGCAGAATGTTTTGAGTATCTCATCTGCAGAAAAGCCAGGAATAGGAATCTGAGTGTTGGAGAACTCATCAAGGGAGAAGACCAATATGAAGGAAGCAAAGATGCATTTACACAAATCCATCAAGAAATTGCTGTACCTTGGACCAAAAACTGGGGAATCTCTTCCAACACTGAGGATGTAGCAGTAGCTACAAATAAGGCTGATTGCACTGAATTACTGAAGTAAATCCTCCTAGAAGACCGGCAGAAGCCCTGAGTGAACTATTGTGTGTATTCATTGCTCTATACTGATCCTCATCTGTATGTTCCCCAATTAGAACTTATCCTTCCTAATTTTTCTTGTATTTTATACATTTATTTTCTGTCCTATTCTCCCTTGTGAATCTTCTGCTGTCAAGGGTTCTTTTCCAATAGCTGATGTTTTGTAAATTCTTAACACAGTATTTATTCAGTCTTGTGTTTATTTTTTCTGTGAAACTTAGGAGAACTAGACCTTAAAATAGTTGTAAACTGGCACATCTCAATTTGAATTTTTTCTAGTGATTCTCAGAGTGCTGCAAGTTCTTTTGTCATACCCTGTTGATAGGTTTTCCAGTCACTTACCCTTGTTTCTAATTAATTAAGTAGATATTTATACTTCATATGCCACTTACTGTATTAGTTACACTAAGTTACCCTAACCCCCTCCCCTTAATTTAGCTTAAAATATTTCAATCCAGATCTTCACAGTTGCAAAAGATAATTAAACATTTACATTGCATTATTAAAGTTTAATGTAAATATTCATTTAACACATTAATTAAGTTTTCATTGAGACTATTTTAACGTTCAATCATTTCTTCACTGTTAAATGTTGCAAATTGACTTGGCTAATAAAGGCAATTAAACCTACTTGATGAAACCGTATATAGAAAGCAATTTATTTAAATTCAGTTATGGAAAATATCATATGATTCATTGATGATGACAAATAATAAATGTCATAATGCTTGGACTGGCTATAACGACAACATTAATAAACCATGTAGAAATTAACGTACACAAAATTGGTAACTTTTACATCAGAAGCTGAGGCCAGTTGTATACCGCTACTGTAAAATACACGAAGTTTTAACTGGCTATCAGGGACATCACTTCACTCATGGATATGGGAAAGAAAGGGGTAGAAGATGATTAAGAACTTTTGTTTCTGAATTTCATTGTGCTGGTTTTGGCTGGGATAGAGTTAATTTTCTTTACAGTAGCTATGTGTTGGCTATGTTTTGGATTTGTGCTGAAAACAGTGTTGATAACACAGGGATGTTTTCGTTACTGCTGAGCAGTGCTTACACAGAGTCAAGGCCTTTTCTGCTTCTCAACACCCCACCAGCGAGGAGGCTGGGGGTGCACCAGAAGTTGGGAGGGGACACAGCTGGGACAGCTGACCCCAACTGACCAAAGGGATATCCCATACCATATGATGTCATGCTCAGCCTATAAAGCTGGGGGAAGAAGAAGGAAGGGGGGACGTTTGGAGTGATGGCGTTTGTCTTCCCAAGTAACCGTTACACGCCTGCTTTTCTGGCGATGGCTGAACACCTGCCTGCTGATGGGAAGTAGTGAATGAATTCCTTGTTTTGCTTTGCTTGTGTGTGTGGCTTTTGCTTTCCCTATTAACCTGTCTTTATCTCAGCCCACAAGTCTTCTCACACTTCCGATTCTCTCCCTCATCCCACCACAGAGGAGTGAGCAAGCGGCTGTGTAGTGCCTAGCTGCCGGCTGGGATTAAACCACGACATTCATTCACCCTCCTAAGTTTTAAGAGTTTTAGTAAAACAAAGTAACATGGTCTTATCTTCCAGTTTCAATCTGGAAAATTAGTTGGAACATTTGAAACTAAAATACTAGCCTTAAAATGGCTTTTTAAATAACGTTTTAATAAAAAATTTTAAGTGAACAAGAACATACATAATACACAGCTTGAAAGAAAGAAATGAAAAAGAAATGCCTACTTCAAACAATTCACAACAGACTATAATAAAAGACTAAACTTAAGTAATCTACAACAGAAAACAACCAGTTTTTAGGAAGAAAGTATTTTTTGTCAATTTTTTAATTGGCTTCAGAATGTTATTCAAAGAAAAACGATGTACTATTGTATTGATCACAGATTAAATGCAAAGCTGAATTGGATTTATACATAATCTATACTTGTTAAATGTAAGAAAGTAGATTTTAGACTTCCTGGCAGCTTTGTAAGTATTTTTTTATAATTGCAAAGTCCAAATCTGTATGTGGACTAAAAGATAAATTAATGTAACAACATAACAGTGTGAAATTATATTTCTGAATAAACTGTAAGGTAGGCAGGTATTGAAGGGTTCCCTTCAATATATGTATAGAACTTTGGTATATGGAGACACTTGGTTCAGTGTTTAGCATCTCTAAACAAAGAACTACACTCAGTCTTGTATAAGTAGGGGAAAATATTAACATTCAGATATCTGCTGAAACTCTGATCTGCACTTTCTTATCAGAAAAAAAAAAAAAGTATTAAATGTATTTCTCTGGTGCAGCATTCTTCTTCCTGAACTGAAATGTGCTCTAAGGCACAACACAGTGAGGTTCAATAAGGTACTGAGATAAGGAAGATGATATCTGGGAGGTTTCCTGATATGTGTTAGATATGATTTTATGTACTAAATTGTAAAGGTAAGGCAAGATAAGTTATGACAGATCTTTGTCATATACAGCTGTTTTATTTTTATCTGTAAATTTGTGCGTAGCCCACATCCTTGCTTTCATTCTTCTGATGTTTCCTTGTGGTGACACCTTATGGTGGTCCTGTCAGTGCTAAAATCCCAGTATTAAATTACATTAAGGAATAGCCTTTCAGCATATTTTGCTGTCTAGATCTATGTGTCTTCTGCGAAATACACTAAGCTAGTTGTAATCCTAGAAGAAACTTACCTCACAGAACAGATTTTTTTCACATATAATCCAATTCTAACAAATACTAAGAATCACAACAGCAAAAGTTGAAATCCATAGCAAATAGAACACATAATCTCAACATATATATATATTCACAGCCTTCAAATAAGAACTACTTTTTACATGAGATAGTCCCTATTTGTTTGAGCCCTGCAAAAGATTAACATATCTCATTTCTTTAGATCGTCACGAAAAAAATGTTTTCATCCCACTAAAGTTGGGTGTCGTAAAATTGTAAATTGTAAAATTTGAGGGTTTATTTACTATAGGTTTTTTCCTTCAATTAGACACTACCTTTCAGGATGCATTTACAGAAGCTAGTAATACGACAAGCAGAATAAGAATGAGAAAAATATTTGTCATGGTATAGGGTAAGAGAACGTACTGGTGCTAAATTATATGTTCTTCATTTTACACTTCTAAAACAAATTTTTATCCATCCTGCACTATATCGTGGGCTAAGAAATAGAGTTTAGGGTTGAGAAGATCTAGTCTGTCCAGGTCATTATGCCCTCAAAGTTGTTTAGTGGGATTTTATACTACAAAATCCAGAAGAGGGTCTGTGTATCTTCATTTAAAAAAGAACTTTTAGAATTAAAGGTAAATGTCAGAAAAGATAAGAGATTCAGAATTATCTTATTTTCAAAGGTCTTTCCAGTCTTGATTTGAATCTGTCTTTCCTTAGTAGCAATGACTAAATAATTCTCAAAGTGTTTTCTGATAAAGGGTCTGTTTCTAGGAAAAACACAGCAGAACAAGTGCTTGCAAATGAGTGACAAGATCCCAATGAGACGGTTTTCCTAGAAATGGAAAAAATCTCCAAGTTCCACAGCTAGAGAACAGCCACGGTATGAAGCTAAAAGAAAACTGTTTCTCTGTTTGCTGGAGCTTTGTTGCCATTTTGGTGAGGATTACAAAGGTTTTCCATACACAGCTTTACAAGTCATTTCTGGCTATTCAGATTTTTATGAGTGTATTCGATTGTAACTTCAAAAAATCTACGCAAGATTTGCAAAAAATCTGCAATCTAGCAGACCATTTTAACTATGGCAACAGTAAACATAAGTAAATTTTAGATATGCAGCACATCATCAGTATTAGTAAAGTGCAATTACTTGGCAATACTAGCTGTAAGTTCTATATTATTAATTATTTTATTGTATGGTATTATTACTTATTCTTATCTGCTTACACAAATTACAATATTTGTAATTCAGTACTGGATTATATTTATATATGTAATTTCAGTACTGAATCTATGTTGCAATTTAATCATAAATGGGCTTCAGAATGCCACTTTGTTTAGCATATTGCAAAAGCTTAGAATTGTCAATAAACTCAGGAAACAAATCTCAGGTTTTTTTGAGGTTTCTGGGTCATCTGTTTCAGTTACATAGTACAGCCAGAGAAATTCAGAAATGACCTAAAAGCTAGGACTAAGCCTTGAATTTAACATGGCAATGGTATACTAAAAACATAGTAAATTGTAATAAATTTATTTCTTCTTTCCACTCAGAGAAAAATTAATTGAAGTGTTGAAACAGACATAACATTGAAACATTTTTTCATCACATTCTCCATATAATCTCTCTATACTCTTCTGACAGTGAATCTCAGGTGGTTCTTGCCTCAAAATCATCTTGTATCACATCTGACTGTGAAAAAAACAGCTTACTGCCAGTTTCTCCCACACACCTTGCCAGGCCTTGCCTATTAGATTTTTTTCCAGGCAGTCCAAATGACCTCTGTGTGCTCTTTTTGCTGCTCACTTGTGAATGAGCGGCCGCTCGGCCGCTCGGCTGCAAATGTGAATCAAGGTCCAGCTCTCAACATTCTGCTTCTTGGCTCCATAGAATAGGAAGCAATTAAATACTTCTTGTAAGAAAATATTGGAAGGTCTAGCTAAACTAGTGGGGCCGTAAACAAAATGTTGATTACCTGAATGCTGTAAAATAGTACATTCAACAGTATAATTGACAGTCCTGTGGCATTTTTAAAACATTATATATACATCCTTGGACGTGCAAGGTCTACAGGGTTGGATGGAATAATTCACATCTCTTGCAGCTGTTTTTGGCTCGTTTTGTAAACCCAGGTAGGCAGTATTGTATTTGCTTTACATGAATCCATTTGAGGGCAATATGGAAGGATCATTATTTGTGTGCAGGTGATTCTTGTTCTGCTGATGGTCCACAAATGATGCTCGCAATCTTTACTCTCCTATTTGTGCCAAAAGTTTTAATTCCAATTTCTCTTTCGGGGTAAGTTATTAGAATTACAGTGGCCATTGCATTTCTGTGTCCACAGTCATATTTCTTTTGTGAGTCCTAGTCATCCTGTTAAGTAATATTTCTTTTTTCAATACATTTATTAGAGGGGCAATAATTATGTAAATTGGATTTGGTCTGTAAATGAATAAATAATCTATTATGTATCCAGATTTCACTTATCTGCTTCATAGACTTGTTCTGCCTGGCCACACTGCTGCACTGCATTTTTGCTCATTCCTGATATAATGTAACCCTTTTATATTTTAGCTCTGAGTGTGACTATTTTAATTTGTATGCTTTAGACTTACTTTATAAAAATAGTCTAGCAATTACTGTTAAGGTATCTGGATCTTCCATGTAATGTAAGACTATGTAATTAAGAGGATAATCTGTGGAATATGAATACAAAATAGGACTGAAACTAAGGAAAATCCTACTGAATAATTTCCTTCTCTCTGAGGGGGAGAAATATCAGTAGAAAAAACCTGAGATGTTCATTTTGCTCCTATGCTCACTAACAGCACTTTTATTCACTGAATGACAGAAATGCTGGCGGTAAGGGACCTCTTGGTCCCACCTCCCTCTTGAAGACTAACCACGATCAGGTCCTCAAATTGTATACAAATTCCATGCCATAAACATACACATCACCTTGTTAAAAGTGTCTGGTGGTTATAAAATGAAGTAGGCAAGAAAAGCGTAAAAATATTAATCCATGTATATAAAAAGTTGATAAATGTGTTGAACCGCAGAAAATTTGAGCTTTGACTCCACTCTGAGAAAGTCTAACCTGTTGTTTAAATTGTATTTCATAAGCTGATGACACAGTGTCTTTGGTCCTTTGCTAAGTGTTCTGTAAAATCAGATCCTATATCACTGACAGGGTATTATGAACAACTTAGCACTTTTCACCCTCATGTCTCTGTTTAAGATTGCCATCAGAAAATAAGCATAATACAATGCCTTCCTTTCACAGAAGTTTTGTGAAGATAAATGAATATATCTGAAGTACAAAATTACCCGTATTAATAACCTGTTAAAGCGTTCATGAAAACAGTTAAATATTTGATTCTACAATGAGAATAGTAATTTGCTTAACCAAGACCTAGAACTATTAAAGGATCAAAAAAAAAAAAAATCAAAAACCTTCTGAATAGCAGGCCAGTAACCATTTTATATCAGTCATATTCAGTATGTTTTCCTGCAAGGAAAAAACACTGCACTGAGCATTAAATGAAGGCCAACTTATTGTTGCACAGAAAATCTTCTCTCTGACAATTCCTTGTGTTTGAGTTTTTGCTTGCGAAGTATTAATTATTACTATTGTGTGCATATATGCATATTGTTTCCTTTCTTGTTCAAGACTACTTTCTGAATAAGTCCTGGTCCAGTCCACTAGAAAATCCTTCAGCAACAACATTTCAGATGTATTCGTAATTCAGGATTCTTAGTTAACAGACATTGTGTGTACTGCTAATAAGCTAAATGCAAAAAATAACAGTAATGGTTTAATTTGTTAAGAATATTTTTCAGAACGTTATTGAACTGGAGCCATTCAAAATATTTATTATTCTTAATTGATGTTAAAACTCCTAAATGCTTTCTATCTCTATTAAGGCACAATATTTCTGTGTGATTAAAAACAAAATTACATGCTATCATTTTTACTTCTTCAGTTGTCTCAGTTTTAGGATTACAAGGTTATGGTAAAATGGAGCAATTAGAATCAGTATGTACAATAAAGCAGTGAAAATAATGGCTTGACTGCTTTGTATCTGGTGTTGGGGTGATGAAAAGACTATATAATCCTTTCTATTCACTTGTACAAACTGACTGCAGGGGAATATGCTTAAGTGGGAATTTCTGTCAGTAGCCTAGATTACACAAGTGTGACAAAAATTTGTTATGGTATCAGCTGAAACTCTAAAGACATACTTTGTCATATAGATTTGAACTCACGCGCCAATTAAAGAAAATGTAAGATAGCTGTACATCTAGGCTTTACTATACTTGCAACAGGGAATTATCTGTTGTATCAGCAGATGTAAGAAGTGAAATTTCCTCTCATACAAAGACAAAAAGAAGGTTCCAGGTGAAACTGAAATTTTTATGAGTAGGATTACCATACGTTTATCCATGATTTTCCAGATAGAAATATGCTTGCATGCAGTGTACAGTTGAGGCATGTGGGCTTAATAAATATGACAGATGGATTAAATTTATGGGCAGTGGGCTGTATGAACTGCCTACCCCTATGCAAGTGCAATTGCTATTTGTCTGGAAAATCCTGAAACTCTGCTCATATGAAACATGAAGACAGAAAAACTTTTTTTTTTTTAAGGAAAAAGAAAAGAATTTGTCCAGAGCAAGCCACATTTAGCATCTCCCTGTTTTGGAGGAATTTCTATGAAACCTGAAGGTTACACACTAGAGCTTCTCCCTTCTACCACCAAGAGCTATGTTAAAAATATCAAAGAATCTTTAATGAAGTTATGGATCTAAATGATCAGAAATGAAGATGAAAATCATTGAGTAAATCATCGATGGTGACAGTATTGTGACATGTGCAGATGAGGTTCTAATGTGGCTGTCAGGTGAGGACCAGGTGGTTTTCATCTTGAAAAATGTATGTTGAAAAGTAGAGATAGCATGCAAAGTCAGTGACCTTGTCATAAAATATTCTGAAAGATCAAAATAACAGTAATGTCATTTGAATGCCATTAAATTCTGAACTGTTTCAGCCTTGGAATTTGTCTGACATATTATGACAGTGCAGCAGGCAATTAACCAAGAGGTTAGGGACACTGCTGTGGGATTATGCACAATTGTGGTTAAGCCTGAGAAGTAATGTTGCAGTTAAATGGCAGCTTAGTTGCCTGTGAGAAGAAGACAGTTTCAAAGTTGTTCAGTGCCAAAACACTGATGTTCTACATTATTCAGTTGTCTTTTTAATCATAGAAGGACAACAATAAAATATATGATCTTTTTTTTTTTTAAGAAAAAAGCTATGGTATTCACCCCTGTATTCTTGTACTTGATTTAGCGTAGTTTTAAGGCAAGAGGTGGTGGCATTTATTGTTTTTTTTAAAACTTATTTTCAACTTACTCTTTTAAGCATGTTAATAAGCATTTTTGCAGATGAACCATTGATACTACTAGAATACCTCTAATAATGTATTAATCACTGAGAACATTGTTTGCAGTCCCAAACAAATTGACATTCTATTGTAGTTGGCATCATGTTAATTCATTTTATTTAAATAATATGTGTAGTGAGTTTTGAAGAACTAGTGTTTTGTATAGAAGAGTAAATTTCAGGAAAATATTCAGAATTATATGAAGGAAACAATTTAAAAGTGCAAATATTTACATGAGTAATGGATTCTAGGCGTTACTCATTGAGATAAAGAATTGAAATAGCTCCAGTCTTGTTTCCAATTAAAAGTGATTAAAGCCACTTGAATTTTGAATATTAAATACTTCCTGTGAATAACTTCTATAATCCATCAACCATTAATTATTTCATAAATTATTCTGAAAATTAATTAAGCAAATCAAGCAATAAATTACATTTAATATAATCAGAAAATGCTTCATGGGTGATTTGCAAAATAAAGCCTATATTGATTAGATAAATTATTGTTTATGAATTATTAACCCAGATTTAATTTCTACCTCCTTTAAGGCTTAAACTTGTCTGTATGGTGGTTTCCTTGATAGTTCCAAGTTTTGAAGATTCTCTCAAGCTGTTTGTTGTTTATATGATTTTAAAGAAAAAAAATTTATATATGTATATATCTGAGATATATATCTAGAGAGAGAGATATAGATTCTACTGATGCAGCATTTTGAGACCTGTGTTCTGGAATTAGAGGTGGAATTCATTGACCTCTCCTGGAACCCCTGCAGAAAGAACCCATGCATCTTTCTGCAGCAATAGAAAGTGGAGATTCACTCGAGATAGGAACTATCATCTTTAAGTGTAGTGATCTATACTATGAAGAATTATATCATCTGGCCAGAGGTAACTCACACATAATACTGATGGGAGTTATCATATGCTACAAGCAGTGGCCTGTGACAGCTGGACACATCAAAGACTGTCAGGACCCATTAGAGAGAAATTGTTATGATGAGTGTGGTGTTAGATGTAGATGGTGTATTAAAAATGCTGAAAGCTGCAATTATCTACCTGCAACCACCAAAAAGCCACAGCAGCTCTTGTCTCTGCTGTCTGACCTAACCTTTCCAGATGGACTGCGTCTATTTGCCTTCCCTAGCTCTTATATTGTATGTCAATTTAGCATTGCTAGTACATCTCAATAATACAGGCGTTAAATGAACCAAAGCCACTACAGTTAACCTGAGTGAGCCCAGGCCTGTGCTGCGTTGTGTTGCACGTACACGGGGGCCTTCAGGTCTGTGTTGTGCAGCGCAAATTCCTTGGTCCCAGAATAAAGTCAGCCAGCTCCTGGGAACAGAGGAGCCTGCAGGCAGCTGCCAATGGCTACCAGTAAGGTAGCAAGGCCTTCTGTGTTGCCTTGCCCTTCTCGAACAGTGGAGCAAGAAGTTCCGATGTGAACAATATTTCTGTTTGACAGCAGAAATGATGAATAGAGTTGTTTTCTTCTAAGAAAATCCCATAATAGCTCAAAGAACCAAAACAGGAGAATCTCTTCTACGGATGGGGTCTGCCCAGCATGGATCAGAGGCCTGTGTGAGACAACGCCACCCCCAGTACCCAAGAGGACATAGGTTATCTATACTGTTCTCTCCTTATAGTGTTAGCTCTAATAAATAGCATTTTAAATTATATGTTGCAGAGTCTGAGAGCCTTTCCTGCTGGGATCATAACGAACTAGCATCTCCTGCTGCAATACACCAGATCCTCGCTATGTCCACTTGGCCAAGGCACACCTGTCTAGCTCTGCATCTATGTGGGCATCAAGTGTTCATATCTACATGTATGTTTGTAGGCTACTCACTTCAACTTCAGCTATAACTTACCCTTATTCTAGAAAGGTTCAACCTTCCTTAAGTATGATTTATCATTTTATTTGACACATGGAAAATGTATCAAAAGATACATGTCTTGAAGACAGAACTTGTACGACTTTCTTCCTGTTTTGTTTTTTTTTTTAATATCAGATAGTACTTCATTGAAAAATACTGTCAGTGTAGCAAAGTGGTAACAATAAGCAGACTACATGTAACATACATTTCATTAAAGACTCCCAAACCTTTCTTCATCTCTTGTTAATCAGCTAGTCAGAAAAAAACCTACAGCCTAAAACAAGCGTAAATGAGAACTCACAGGAAGTTCATGTTGTTTATGGGTAGTTCCAGGTGCTAGTGACTCTTTTAATTCAAGCTTTTTAGACAGAAATAAGGCTTTGGAGCTCTGCAGGAAAGCTGACCTTACAGCATGCAACTGTAAAATAATTTGTTTCCCCTACTTCTCAGTATAAAACTTTTCTTGGCAGTGGGGTCTAAATAAAGGATTATAGAATAAGTATCTCTTGCTATGCATGAGGGTGACAGATCAGGTTCTTACTGTTCGAAAATATGCCATACAATTTATTTTTACCCAGCAGCACAGCCTTCTTTCAGGTGCTGTTCAGGGAATAAAAAAGCAAAATATCTACCTTTAGTATATTAAAGTCTATTCCAGCATATTTTCACTGCTATTGTATGTTGTTAAAATTAATCTCCAGTATGTAGCAAGAATGGTTTTTGAAGAGCTTTTTCACAAATTACTTTCTCTCCCTGTTGATTTGCTATGGACAGTGTAACACAGAATATGCAAAAGAGTATTTCACAAGGGTTTCTGCAGGTATAAGGAGAGATTTATCAATCATACAGCATTGCAATTGTAATGTCGTACCTCAGTGGAATTGCCTATCCCCCAGCACTGTATTTCTCAGATCTCAGATCAAGAATGAGTAACTGAATCAAGCCCTGCATCTTTCTTCCAACAAAATGAAAGGGTCAGAATTTCAAAGACTGAACAGTTGCTCTGTGAAATTTTGAAGGTCCCTGCACCAATTAAGTACCTCATTCTCCAGATTTTGACAGGATTTTGATGCCTAAGCTTTTTGACAAATCCCACAAGGCACCTACATAATCTTTACTTAGATGTCTGAAACTCTTCATATATGCAAATAAAGAAACACCAGATCGCCCTGACAGTAGAATGTGTAATGACACAGAACTGGAGGAATTAATTTACAAAATTTTTACTCGCAGAAGAGGGGAATATTATCACAGAACTGCAAATAGAAAGAGATCACACTAAACACAGTTCTTGAAAACCAACACAGGGGATTGGCAGTGCTACAGCATTCAAAAGGCCTAGTAAAGATTGTTTGATCAAATAGCTATGCATCCTTTCTCCTGCAAACATGTGGAGCTGTTGAGGTTTTAAAAATACCCTCATGGTGCACTTGAGTAAACAGGATAAAGCCATATTTGTAGAATCTTCATTTTTTGAATGTACAGATGACTTAGTTATTTTTCTATGTGCACAGGGACATATTCACACTGCACAGCTTATAGAATGCCCAGAAAAACGATGTAGATATGAAATGTGGATTTGCAGAGAGCAATTTTGTTTGTTATGCTTTAATCACTTTGATTAACAGAAACATTATTTTGGTTCAGCATGATATTAATCTTAAGTAAGAATTGAGAAAATAAAAAATGTAAGAAAAAATCAATGCCTGAAGCATTCTCTAAATAAAAAAGTTTATGTAACACATAGTTGTCATTGGTCAGACCCTAAATACTGGTCAGAAATTTCAATCACTGTTGAAAAATGTAAAATGGAACCAGTTCTGCTAATTACGGACTTCCTTTCTTTTATATCACTTAGTGATGCAGATTGGTGGCTAGTTTCTAGAGTAAATACATTCTAACTTCTTTTGAGGGAAATGAGAGTTACACATCCAGGAACTTTGGGAATATTTTCCCAAATATTCATTATTGGTGGCTATACTTAGGTGTCTGAATGCTTTAGAGCATCTACCTAAAACAGTTCTGACTTTTTTCCCATCACTCTTCAGTTGTCATTAACATGACAAAGAAATGTACCAAAGATGCATTTCACCTGTTTGGAAAGATGACGTTTTTATCTTCCAAAACTCATGTGTCTTAATTTATCTGTACAGAAATATAGAACACAGAAGCCTACCTTTTGAAAAGCACCTTTATTGATTGCATATACTTATACCACCAAGAAAATGAAAATAATCTATGTGACACTGTCTTAGGTGAAAAAAAGGCTTTCAAGTAATCCACCCTGGACAAAAAGAGGGCATCTCAATTCTTCTGAAGAGAACTCTAGTGAAAGTCATGGCCTTTCATCCCTCAGTTCTCTGAAGAATGTCTGGGACATTGTTGAAAGTGACCAGTTTCACTCAATTTGGTGGGATAAGCATGGAAAGTGTGTAGTGATTTATGAAGAACTGCTCAAGAAGGAAGTGTTCGAAAGGAGAGAACCTCTGAGAATTTGTGAAATTGAGTGCATGAAAAGTTTCACTTGTCACTTCCATCTCCATGGATTCACCAGAAAGCAATGGGATTTTCCAAGATCTGGCTTGCTCAATGACTCACTAGAATAAGCAGCAGCCAGCAAGGTATGTCAGATTGTCTACATGCAAACTAACTCTCAGAATATTCTAGTGGGATGGATTCTAGTGAAATAAGCCTTTGCAATATGGGAGATGAACACGGTAGTAAATGTTCTGATTGTCATTTGTTTCTCAGCTTGTGTTCAGGAGTTTTTGGGGTAGTTTTTTTGAGTAGGAGAAATGCTGAAAAGTATAGGTTGGTTATTTCCAATTACTTTCAACCCATGAAACAGAAAGACCACATCATGATTTATTTTGGCCTTTGCTATGTGTCTTGCTATATACGTGCTATTTTCTTGTGGCATCTGCTGAATGCTAAGAAGGTACGTGTCAGTATCGCATGATTGCCCACAAATTCGTTCCACACTGAAGGTGCTAAAAATTAGTGCTGTTTGGTTTTTAAATCAGTTTGTATGCTTTTGAAAATCCCACTTCATTGCTCCCAAGTGGTGAAATCACAAGGCTGGTTACTTCCTAACAGAACTGTATGATAAAATTTTATTCAGCCTAAACTTCAGCTTGAGAATGCCCCGATAGTCCTTTTTTTCATATCCACATTTGTCCATTGCAATTAAAATTCTTAGTTGTCATATCTTTCTGTTTTTCAGTTTTTAGGTGGTGGCAACTAACTCTTTCCTTTTCATTTTTCAGTTGCTCTTCTACTATAACTCAAATTTTATGAGAGATTCTCCCCACCTGCTAATAAAGTGCAAAAGAAGCTTTGGGGTGAAAAAGAGAGCACTGGCAGCCTTTTCACTGGACCCAGATTTGACCAACCGCTGCCCAAGAAGAATCCCTGATGCCCAGCCTGCATAGGGAGCTGCTTCTGAGGAGGATCTGTTCGCAGCAGCTCCAGAGGAGAACACACAGACACCTGCACCCAGGAGGTTGCCACTTGCCAAACGACGTGCTAACGCGACCACCCGAGTCAGAAATACCTTTACACCTTCACACACAGCTCATCCAACATTTTCAGACCCTGCTGTAGCAATCAGCAGGGAGAAGTTAAATCCTCTGCCTCATTCCTCCCCCACCGCCTTTTACCATAGCACAGCAGCCATGGCCCAGCTGGCATCCAGGGTGCTGCTCCTGCGGTATCTGCTACTTCACCAGGTCATGCTATACCCACCGTGCCAAATAGTCCCTTTGCACCAGGGCTGGAACTTCCCACCTTTCCAGCATGCCAAATAGTCCCTTTGCACCAGGGCTGGAACTTCGCACCTTTCCAGCCATGTACCCAGCTTCAGTAGCTATGCAGCCTACCTGGGCAAGCCTGCCTGCCTTGGTAACCCATGGCTTGCAATGCCTATGCTGGCAGCAGCCTCTGCTTTTTTCATGCCAAGGCAACCTCACAGCCAAACGCCAACGTACCATCACTGTCCTGCTTCCACCTGTGGTCCAAATAGCAGACCTACAGGTGACAGCCTTGGACCCCAACCCAAAGTATGCTAGATACCTCCAATAGCTGTTTCAGAAGTTGCATAGACCAAGGAAATAGTTTTGTAAGCGTTCAAATAAATTATCTTCCTAAAAAGTCTTCATCAGTTCTCCTGTCCTGCTTTTACAGTAGAATCCCACGTAGGCCCTAAGAGGAGAGAACAGCAGCAGAACAAAATCAAGAGAGAATAGGGTTGTTCCTTTTCAATGAAGAGAAGGTATGCACTTGCTAAGAGAAAAACAGAAATGGAAAAGGATTCAGAATGCACTGTCTTGGATCAAATGTCTGGAGAAGGTCCCTCTGATTCCAGGGTCCTTGGCTGACAAGCAGTCTTTGAAATCAAATATCAAGCACTGAAACATTTCCTTTTTTTTCTGAAGGAAATCAAGAGTGATACTATTGAGGTCACTAATAGGATTTGGGAGAGGAATCCATCAGTTTTGGGTTTTTTTGACCTATTTGGAAAAGATAGGTAGGAGGCAAAATAAGAGTTTCACCTAGAAATAAATAGCACTGTAGTATTATTCCTCTGTTTCATGTGGGAAACAGCCTCAAGATCATTGTGTGAGTTGTATACACTGCAATCTAATAAATTCTTCTTCACAGTGGTGGGCCAGTCAGCTCCCTAGTTTTCTTGTAGTAATCAGTGCTTTTTTTGATTATCCTCTAAAGCATGAAAAAATGGAAAATAGAACATAAAGCAAAATAAGAAGAAATCTTTCTTGCTACCTAGTTCCAGAAGAACGTACCTTCAAAACCAAGCCATTGCCCATGCCAATTTTCTGTAGAAAAAAGTTTCAGGATATAATTGTCAAATTTTTCAGGTCTCAGTCCTGAACCCCGTACAGTTGGCTCCTGCACCAGATTCTCCCTTTGATGGGCACATACATTTTGTTATCAGCCATGAAGCATCGAAGTTTTGGGTGTGCCCCCCGGACATGATAATTTTGCAGCTGATGACTGCACCAATGATTTACTGCGTTAGGTCATGGGACAGAAAAGAGGGTGAGAGGTTACCCTAGAGTTGGAGCTAATGCCATATGCTGGAATTCATCCCTGAATTCAGACCCCACATAATACAGTGACTGGTAGCCTCCAAAGGAAGAAACAAAATTAAACCAACAGAAATTAAAAGAAATAACCGCTCTTTCTTTTGGAAGAGGGGATAAATTTTTTAATTTTAACAAGTACGCATGCATTGCATGCTTTTTCTTTGCTGGATTTCCAGGTGCTGTGCGTTTGCCACAGTGTGAAGGAAAACGGACCGGGCATCTGACACACTATATAAGGATTTTGGTTCTTTAAACTTTGAGCATAATGGCTGCATCACTTTTCTATTTGTAATACCAGCTTACTGAAAAGCATGGCAATCTTTCTCTTAAGAGACCTTATAGTTACGAGTTCTGACTCATATTTTCCATCAACAACCTTGAAAGTCCACCACAATAAAGCAGACAGCGGTTTTGACTTTTTCTTGTCAGGTTTTTTCTGTCACAATGCAGGCCACGGTTTCATGGCAGCCAAAGGTAACATGTCATTTTTGGCCTCATGTTCCTGAAAGTACCAGTGCTTGTATGGCCCTTCACTGACCTATTTTAGCACACAAATTCAAGAGGAAACTATTTGCTTTTTTCTGACAGAGCAGTGCTGAGTGAATGGTTAGACAAGTGCTAGAGCCAGCACAGGGAAGATGGCAAGAATCCAACACTGGGACTAAGGGAAAAGACAGGACTACAACAGACAGCTGCTACATTGGCTTAGATTATGAATGGCCTATACCCTCAGTATGCTTTTGATTGAAAACTGTTGCTTACTCCACCTTAGACCAGCCACACCGCAAGGAGAGCACTGTCTAAATCAGGAGAGGAAAGGCCAAACGCTCCAGTTGTCTATCTGGCAACAGAAATACCAATTAATTAGTTTTTTTTCCTTTTTGGTTTGCAGATTGCTCAGAAAGAGACTGAAGAACATTCAGGTTGGTTGCTGCTATATTTTTTCCACACATTTCTTCAGAGAATAATTTATGTGGTACAGACCATTAACTGAAATTAATAATTCATATGGAAGGGGTGAGCTCAACATGTCATGTTACTTTGTCGGTTCTTGGACTGGATGCTATAAGCACAATGCATCAGCACAGCACGAAGAGCTGTCAATTCTACAATCAAATATAAAATTCATTTTAAGGGTATCTTCAAGCAGCCAAGCTTAACAATTTCTTTTTATGGGTATTTATGCAGTTAGATCTCAAGCATTTCAGCATTTCATAGCTAGTGAACACAAAACAGTTATGAATACAGTCAAATTGAGCTTTACTTTTGAACTGGAGGAATGTTTACAGAAAACATACTGTGGTCAGTACACTATGGTATTACATTGCTAGTGAAAGAAATAATGTGGAAAGTCAAAATACTGATTATTTAGTGTCAACCACTGTATTCTTCTGAAGGACTATGAAAAGAAGAAGAGTGTGGAATGGTAACAGAAATACACACCCGCTGCTTCTCCAAAGAAATGCCTGGAAAAGATTGAGTGGTTGTTTCTGCTTTGTAAATTTGTAATAAGAAGAAATATCATATATGAGCTAAGCACAAAGAGGCTAGTTAGCCTAACTAGAACTAACACAGTAACTCTCTGTAACAACTTGAGAAAGGTTTCTCTTTTGCACAGAATCTATTCTCTGCAATGAATGCTCCTAACAGCTAGCTAATTTTGCAAACTTAGGAAGCGTCACATCAATTTGGCTCACCTGCAAGTAATAGAGTACCAATTTGACAAATATGGGTGACTCCGTACTTCTGAGAGTTTGTGAGCCTATATGCAAGCAAGAGTGCAAACTGCTCTTTCCAGCCATTATCTACATTTATGCCATTGGAAGTACATTCACAATTCATTTGTACCTCTCAGAAAACAAATTGTGCTTATAAAATTCAAAGAATCTCCTCAGCAGAACCTTGAAAGTGTTTTTCAAATCAGAAAGATAATTTGATTTCAGTGTATGTTTTTGTTCTTAACTAAATGTGAGAATTTTTAAAAAGTAAACAAAATGTTTTAGCAGCTTAAGGAATCATTGACAACAGGTATTCTTACTATGTCAAAATCATTCTCCAGAACAAAATTTGTATTTTCTTTAGTGCTTATTTTCTCTGTGGCATACTAAATATATTCAGCTACTACTGTTGCAACAAAAACAAATGAGAAAGGATCAGCTGCTACAGCAACTACAGATCACTTAAAAAAGAGTATCTGTGTAACTCTTGTATCTGTTATCTTGAGCTAGATAAGAAGTTAGACAGGACTTCCTTTGTTTTTCCCAGTGTTTTAAAGATTGCAAAGGCAATATTCTTAGTAGAATATTTTCTTAGCTCTTTACAACTTAGTATTGCTAAATTTGACTCTGCAACTTTAATGCCAACCAATCTCATGTGCAAGTATTGCGAACATTTCTTTAACATTCCTTGATTCTGCTCACTTACATTGTTCTTGGAAGTTTTTCCCAGTCTGTTAATTTGAATGAGGTCACCAGACATAGACAGACACTCTATATCCTCTCCTTGATGTTTATTTTGGGCTGGATATTGTAATGTTCAGGCTTTTGTTCTTAGCAGAGTACAAAAAGCTCCCAAATTATTTGAATTATTGCTTGTGACGTAATGGGTTGTACAGTATCTGTAACCTTAAACCATTTTGACACGTTGGAATGACTAATAACATTGATTCCATCAGGAAATTCTAGTGATCATTTTAGGGGTAGAAACTCTGAAGATTCAAAATTTTTATATAAAATATATTTGTCACACCTCTGATTCATTAATGAACATGAAAACCAATACAGTAGTCAATGAGGGATATGTTTAGAATTATTACAGCAGAATATTTTTTAAAACTTTTTTTTTTAAATTGGAAAATTTAATTTTGTCAAAACCAAATGTAATAGGAAAATACGAGGATTAATAAACATGACACTAGGAAATATCAAGTTTCTGAGATTTTTGTTACATGAGCATGAGATCTTAGTGGCCAATAGTATGATGGTTACATTACACATCAAGTTCTTGCTTGATCAGTCTCTTTACCCTAGAGAACCTTGATGATCAAATTATTAGCTATTTTGCAATATGTCTTTCTGAATTTCCTTTAAAAACTTTGAACGGTCTCAGTTTTATCTTGGTATAAACAGGGAAATATATTTTTCAATCTCAGGATTTCAAAGCCAGTAGAATATATTTTATGACCAAATCTAATAAGAGACATCAAGAACAGTGGGTAACATTTTCATACATTTTTCTTTTTTTATGGTATGTTGATTACTTGAGTTTTCCAATTGTAAAAGTTCTTCTGCTTGTCCTCTGCAAGAGTGATTCCCTAATTGGAATAGTTTGGTTCTCTCTTGTTCAGCTACTGCCTGTTTTGCCCCCAAAACCTGTGTAATTTTTTGCCAGGCTGCTCTTCTGAACCTGATGGGCCAGGGGATGTCTCCCGCTAGGGTAGAAGATGACCCCCTGAAATGGACTTTCCAGTTACTCCAGCCATCTGCAAAGCAAGATGCTGTCAAACACAATGAGGGTGTTTCCCAGGGGTCCAACAGCTGCTCTCCCAAGGCCTGAGGGGTCATCTGAAAGCCCAGCTTTACCTCTACCCTCAAATGTAGCAGTGTTGGTGGAGGAGGCAGCAGTTGGAATGTCTGGCAGTGGGAATCCAAACCCAAAAGTTCAGGCCTAGGCAATATGTAGAAGATTATATTCTTTTAACAAATTTATATATTTGTTAATTTAGATCAGATATCACTACAGGAATCTTATGAAATATTGCTTAGGGTGTAAAACAATTTTTTGATCATTTACACCAGATCTTTGAACGTCGTGATTATACTCAGTTGCGTCTACATGCCCAACTCCTTGTATTTTCCTGCCATTAATGTAAACAATATGAACACTGGGAATTTTTTAGGTTGTCCTGCAAAGGAAAAGAGAGCTGTGTTTTTATCAGAATTTCCACCTGGCTATCGTTAATGTAAAAGCTGTTGAGGGTGGGTACATAGGCCTCTATAGGATATCCCTCATTCCAAAATTATAGACAAAAAGTAGTGCTATTTAATTGATCTAAATAACAGTGATAATAAGCTCTGTTTTGCTTTGATTGCAGTGCTTACAACAGTGAGGGATCTGAGAGATAAAAAATTGCTAAGAAGAACGGAAGAGCTACATGACAAACTGGGGTGGCCTGTGCACAGGAAGGTCATGCTGAACAAGGGTCATCCCCTTGTCTGAGGATCTGCTACATGTTAATGTACACATCATCCTTCTATCTGAGGGGAAAAATGGTTGGAGGGGGTCAAGTCAAACAGCAGTCTTAGATATCACAAGACCTGCTTCCTCCTTGTACACAATGAACATTAATATGGTGCTGAGTATGTCAGGAAGGTATTTGGAATGAGAAACATTTGTGAGCTTTGTTATGCATTGTATAGCTACAGCCAAAGTGGTAAGTATTATTGCTGGCTCTGCTTGTCTTGTGACTGTACAGTTAACTTCGGGATAAAGATAAGGTGCCCCAGCTGGAAGCTGCTGCGTGGAGTGTTTACAGAGGCACAAAGTCTTGGCTATTAAAAAACAAATTGATTGGCTATTACTTTCTATAAGAAGTGCAAGTCCTAAGTAGATTAACATAATGAATGTAAAGGATGCAAGTGTGCCATGGGAAAAGGAAGAGGCGTGATCAGATTCAGCTACTGGAAATAGACTGGCCCAGATGATCTACCCTACCTATAAACACTTGCACTAGTACAAAAGATGAGTAACAGTCAAGATGATTTGCTGACAAAAAGTTATGATAGATGAATGTCATGTGCAGAGCAAGAAGTCTGATGAATACATAAGAACTAGTAGATGTCTTTACTTGATTTCATTAGACTCCTGGTACTACTTCATGTGGAAAGAGAAAGCAATGTTAGATGAAAGTATCATAGCATGGATCCAAGACTGACTGGAAAATAACTCAGTGTAATTGTCTATCAAACGGAAGAGAAACATAACATGGCACTCAGGAAAGTCTGTACTACCCATTAAGAAGCTTGGCAAGATAGTATGCTTACTTGAGTGACAGAAAGATGTCATGAAGCCAGAATACACGAAGTTCAGTGAAGAACAGAATTAAGAGTTCCCACTGGAAAATGATCCTGAGCAACTGAAGAAATAATCTGAAAAAAAAAAGATTTCATTTAACAGAGGCAAGCATAAGATACTACACCTATGCAAGAATAAGCTTTTAATGGATTATTTAAGTCAGATGAAGGTAGTCTACTGGAAAGCAATGTAAATGATCAGAAGTCTAGAAAGCAAAATCAAAGCGGAAGGGTTGAATGCATTGTGGTAGTTTAGCTCTAAGAAAATAATATGATTCTATTATTTATCTACTAAAAGGTTGTTGTAAATAGAAAAGGAGTAATCTGGTTTCCATACTCATTTCTAATAACTATAGAAACAGATATGCCATGAAGTTTAAAAAGGCAGACTACTGAGCTATGATAAGCTGAAACATACACATTGAGAGTGGGTTTTTGATTCTGGACAGGAAAAACATGATAAAACTCCTGGCCTGGAAGTGAGAGGTCCTGGGTCAAGTTTCCTGGCTGTAGGGTGACATTAGCCAAGTCATTTTGGCCTAACTTCACATAAATTGAGGTCCCTAATTGGGCAACTTTGGACCACTTAATCCAAAATAAGTTGTTATACTTCATGCACTTGCTACCTAAATTCATAGGTGCCTGAACATCTCTTGAGAGTTTAATTTTCCCAGCTTTAATTAATTTTCAACTCCATTTCTCATGCTAGTGTTGATGGACTGGTCCACATCTGGGAAACTTGCTGTAAGTGTTCTTCCTTCTCTTCCCAAATGTGTTTTATGCAGGAGAAGACTGACATGGTCTTAGCAGGTCATTATATACTACTAAGATGGGTATCTTATTCAAGGCTGTGCTATACTGCAGCAAAACTTTGTGAATCTAGTCCTTCCTGCTGTGGTTTCTTCTGTACAACAGTGTAAGACTGTTCCCCTCAATCACTGGGAAATAAATATTTTTATTGGATTTTATGGTGTTCAGATGTCGTAACACAAAGTAGTAAAAGTTTTATCAAAAGGAGTCTAAAAGTTTTAGTAGCAAGACTTTCTAAGAATAGCCCATGCAGGGGGAGGATAAAGAGGTGACAAGATCTATGGAGTAACTAGTGCTTGACATGATGCGGAACTCTGCTAAATCTGAGAGGCTCCTGCAGTTCTTTGAGACTTCATGAGCAGCATTATACAAGCAGCCACTGACTCCCTGCAAGGCAAAATTTGCAGGTCCAGGTAATTTTCTGTGATGACTTTCCTTCATACTTTGTTAAAGCCCTGACTGATTTGGCACTCTCACTTGGCGTTTGGAAGAAGTGGGTGTAATGAATAAATCCTGAAGGTGCCAGAGACAGTATATGGTAGTAAGGAATGAAAGAGTCATCTTTCAGATCTGTGGAACCTGTAAGGCAACAGACATCTCTAAGTAACTGAAGCAACTCTGAGTATGTGATTGAAATCACAAATATAATAGTATATTTAATAACACTTGTTCTTTGGTTTTCCAAATGGAATTAAACAGGAATCAGATCAATTCTTCCAGGTACAGAATGCTGCCCAATAGCCCAATAGATAAAGCATCTGCATTGACATATTCTTCTGGTTTGAAAACAGAAACATTTTCAGAAAAATGTGTTTAACTATTGAGTATTTCAGATATTGTAATGGTAATGATATTGAGTCTTGCCTTCATTTCTGTAGACTAAGAAGTATCAAAACTTACTTTCCAGATAAAATCTTTCAGGAAAGACAATGGGAGAAACACATAATAAAAAAAAGGTACAAATTTAGGCAGTTCTGTGCTTGCCTGCTAACAGAAATTAGGTGTCTAGAGCTGATTTTCAGTGGAGCTGAAAGCTATCAAGAACCAGCTTGTGAACACTAGTGCCACCAAGATGTTAGAAGCATCAAGTGTTTCTGTTCCAGTTTTAAATAGAGGCTCTTTGACTGTGTAGACGAGACACACTTATGATTTCAGTAGTATTTAACCAATGAAAAAGCAGAGAGACTTCGTTGTAAAATTTTGAATTCCCAGTGTGTTTTCTGTTGCTTAGTGACATAAGTCACCCAGTCAGACCATAGAAATAATACCAGATGATTTCTATAATTTGTGTAGTGAAAAAGGCAAATGTCTGTAATGAACTTGAAGCTCAAAAGCATTCACCGAATAACAGTACATCTTTTCAATAAAAGCACATTCAAGTATTTTTCAGCTCATCTAACAATCCTTTGGAATAGGGAAAAATACATTTTCACAAATTACTGGACAAGGCATGAAAGTGGTTTCCTGTGAGACAAGCTTGAAGTCTATGGAGAGATATCAGTTTTGTACAAAAAATATATTAATAGCACACAAAAATAATAACGGAAATTGCAATTTATAACAATTTCAGACAAATCCTCATCTGAGACAAGAGTAGCAAAGCAGAAAAGTTATGAAAGCAAGAGGCACCATGTCAGAAACAGAATTACTGTAGTCTCAGATAGCCATGTACCACTTACTCAATGCATCAGGGACCAAGAAGCAATATAATTTGTGAGCTGCAACATATCAACATTTACAGCAATTTGTAGAGATAGAATATATCCTCCCTATGTAAGGCTGCGTATTTCTAAAATACAACTCCAACTAAAATATATTTCTGGATGCTTGGCTTTCTTTACCTTCCTTGCTTTTTCTCAAGGGCCTATGTAGAAACAAAGATGAGAAAGGAACAGTATAAGCCTTTTGGAATTGTAGGAAAACAGTCTGGGACACAGACGGAATAGAGAGACCAAACTTGGTTTCAGTTATGGTCCCCATTCAGTGCTAGAGAGAAAAGCAGCTTGTGCAGATTCTCCTCCTTCTCACCAAGACGTACATCAGAATGTAATTAGAAGAAACTCACCCTGCTGCCAAATGCAGTGATTGGTTCAGCTGCGATGTTCAAATAACCACTACATGAAACAAACTCCATGAGTAATCCCAGTGCCAGTAGTCTCTAAGCAGAATTCTTGCATATTCTTCAAATTAATATTTTCACACCATAAACAGATGCTCTGCAAGAGGGGAAAAAAAAGTCTGTGAGCTAATCTAGCCATCTTTCTAGTGGCTTCTTCAAAGATTCTGCCCGGTTTTGAATTTAACATATTTACTACCTACAGGGCATAAACCTTGAAGTGCATTCAGTGTCTTCCTGTATTTAACCTAGATGGTAAGTAACACTTAGGTGGCGTGTAGATCTATGCACACACATATATAAACATACCTATGCAGGTACCCACACATATCTCTCTTTAGGGAAGAATTACTAATATGATCTAGTAGTGAATTCAGCTTTCAGTACCTATTAGGTGAACAGTTAATGCATTTCTTTTTCATCCTGGTTTTATGCTACTACAATCACCAGCTTCAATGAAGCTGGTTGTTTTGTGTACATATATGAGGAGTACAAGCCCATATGCAAGGAAGAGTTTCAAGAAGAGTTTTGAAAACTACTGTGTTAATTGCATTTGCATTGTAAACAGTTGGTACTGTCCCCATACCTTAAGTTCTCAGTATTAGATCAATCGAGTGTCTGGGATAGAGTCAGAGCGGGTGAGAAAAAGCAAATTACAAAAGGAAATCAAATGAAAGAAAAAGATAATTACATATAAGTTCTTAAATCAATAAATTTATTCAAAAACAACAAAACAAGTAATAATTATACAGTATGAGAACTGCATCACTGTTGAACAACAGTTCTGCTTTGCATGGTTGAGAGGGCCTGGACTCTATGAGGTGCATGTCATTCCCTCTGTTGGACTGGCTTCACAAATTAGTCTGAGGTTTGGACTACTAGCCAAAATGCTCTCTCAGCTACTGGAATTCATAGTTCAGGAAAAGCTTAGCAGAAATGAGGAAAATAAAAGCCAGGAAGCTCAAAAGTGAGTTTCCTAGGCTTGTTATAGGAAATGTGAAGCAGAGGTTTGTGCCTTAAACTTTGCTTTTCCAGTCCTACTCCAGCTTGGCAAAAAATGTTTTGTATTTTCAAAACAGATCTGTCCTTTTCTAAAAAAGCTTTTACACAACAGAATTTGAGCAGCAGTCTTCTCAGTGTAATGCTCCTTTGTTTTCTGGAGCATGTGATGAGCAGGTCTATTAAATTAGCCCCTGAGTGGTTGGCCAGACGGAATCCTGCTAGCACTCAGTCATGACAGGCATTGAGACATGCTTTTCTGACATAGCCAGTTCTGCCCGAGAAAAGCAGAAATATAAGGTGCCTAGGAACTTTAGTGGTCTAAGTGTAATTTAGATATTCTTCAGGTTAGGCAGATTGGGGGATATAATAGAATCACTCTTGAAAAACTGTGAACCCTTTCTGTCTAGTATGGTGATGGGGTCTTAGTCTGTATTTCTAAGATTAAGTCATCTAATCACTCTTACAACTGCCCTGTTTCTAGCCCTAGCATTCCCCCCATTATTTTAACTTTGCTACTCCTTCCCACTTTTCCTTGTATGCTTCCTCATGCTGATCTCTTGATTTCGGATGGATCTTACTGTCCTGAATACATTGTCCATTTTCACATCATACATCAAAGATCGACTTTTGTTAATCAGCTTCCAAATCTTGTGCTAGCTATATTTGTCTCCTTCTGAGTCTTATTCATTTACTTGATTTATATTTAACTTTTTTTTCTGTTTCACTTACACAAATCTGTGTTTATCCTTTCCTTCTCTGGTTGTTTTTTTTTTTGTGCTTGCTTCACACTGGGTATCTTTGGGAAACAATGAAATATGTATTAAAACCGTAACTAGAAGGAAAGATAAAAGTAAAAAGAATTAAATTAATGCTGTACTGATTGTATTGATAAAATCTTTCTGAAAAACAGATTTCAAATGCAAATATGCAGCAGCGATACAGTTAACTGCAGTTTGATTTTTTTTTTTTAAACTGCAAATCTAGCTGACCAGAATGAGGGTGATTTTTCAACATCACTGTGTCTGTATAGTGGCAAGAGCCACTACTTTTTAAAGTAGCTCTCATTTTGAAAAATGGGTAAAGCAGAATGTAGATGGAGAGAGTGGTTGATTTATGCTCTATCAAATACCCTGTATTTTCCTACGTCTTCAAGCATCACTAAGAAAAGAACCTGTGCTTTTTCTCCATCAGGTTTTAATGGATGGAAAAATTCGAAGAAATGTGTAAATGACCATGGGAAATAAGTGAGACCACTGATTAGCCACACCTTCATTGATTTCCAGACTGAAAATAGTAGCAGAACCTTTTTTTTTTTTTTACATACAGTATTATCACAATAAATATAAATACTGAAATGATCCCTAAAATCAAGGAAGTATATTATGTAGTTAGCAGAAAATGATCCACTATCCAATGGTATGAATACAAGTATTCTCCAGGACTGTAAACTATTTGGAATTACAGTTAGCTTTACTTACAGAGGGTAATGTTTAAAACAAACAAATCTGTATTTTGTGGGTTGTTGTTTTTATAGAGATAAATGAGCCTTGATGATAGGAATAAATTGGATATTTGTATGAAAACTGAAATGTTACAGTTGGCAACTCTCAAAAATGTGTTCTGCGATGACTTGAACAGCAGGGTTTCTGAGGATTTAGCTCTAGGAACCCAGATAGAGCACACTCCAGACTGGCTTCAGGATTGCTCTAAATTATACCTCACTGGCAAAGGTCTTTGTTACAATCTGCATTTAGGGTACAGTTCGCAGTATCCACAACATCTCTCACTTTGTGTTTGCCCCCCTTGTGCAGGCTAGCAGTACTGGTACAGTGCACGCCAGTTCCTGAGAGTCTTTGGCACTCCATTGAATAACAAAGAGATTACAGTGGTAGGGTGTAGTTTACCCTTGAATATACGGTGGTGCTGGGTAATATTTTCTCATCAGGGCCTTTCACAGCTACTATGCAAAACCCAAGGCATTTGTTAACGGCAGTGATAACCCTAGGGACTGAAAAAGAAACTCTTTCCTGTGGTCTCCATACAAATGCTGTCATGGACAGCAGCACAGAGAATTCATAAGGAGTTCAGTATTTCCTCCGTAAATCTACAGACAGCCTGAAACAAGAGGTCTGAAGAGGATTTACATACCCTATCCTCTCAATGGAGTATTAAGGGGAAAATAAAAATTATAATGCAATGCCTGCCTTAATGATAGAGCTGGTGAGTATTCTAGTCGAACCATCCAACTAAGATATTTATATTACAACTCAAAAGCTCTCTGACATTATCTCTGTTATGGCCCAACTCTCCCTTACATAGCCATTAAAGCCTGCAGATCTGTGGTCCTTACCAGTGCAGCTTTGTGTTACCAGTCCAGAAACCTCCAGCACACAAACAACTGGAAGTGTGGTGATGGCTTAACATAAACTGAATTTAATCTCCAAGAAAATAACACAGGAGACATTCATTGATTAAATAAATAAGAAAATGAAAAATGCAATCAATTTCTACTTCTTTGTGTATTAAATTGTCCCAGTCTCTCCAGTCTGCCACAGCATGCAGCAGAATTTAGTTCTGATGATTTGCAGAACATAAGACATGAGTATGATTTGGAGTACTTAACAAAATACTGAGGCTTTGTATTAATAATGATGATTTTCAAAAGCTAACACTACAAGAGACACGAAAACTTTTGGCATAGCAAATACAATGAGCCAATTAAGGTGCTCTAGATCAAATACTCATGTTTAATTCTGACAGCTCATGGTTTCTTCCTGAAGTTAGGTAAGTCTGTCCCTTTATCTGGCAGAGATGAAAGTTTAATTGGTAAATCCAGCCTTGTTTCCAAGATAGTCTGTCACTCATAGCCATGTATTAACCCTATTATTAAAATTAATCTAAGTATTAAAATGCCTTTTCCTCATTACTTGATAAAAAGATACTATAGCTGATCACAATTTCAGTGACTGGTGGTACTTTGAATGTCCCCAAATTCCTTTCCTTAGATCAAATGTTCTTTTGTGATGAGTTTCTATCAGTCTTCCAGTTGCCAACTTTTCTTTCTTAAGAGGACCATCATTCCTTTTCAAAGACTGACCTTTTGCATTAGGGAATGGAAGCATTTGTAGTGCTAATATTATTAGCTAATGTTTCATACATCTTTCTCTCTTTTGGCTAGTTTCAGCTTATCTTATCTTTTTTCTTATGTTAACTTTCTATTTTTATTACCATATCTATCTCTAGCAGCTACTGCCTTTAACTCTTAAAGTTTATAACTTCCACTCAGATTAATTTACATAAATTTATTTGACCTTTAAATGACTGCATGGCTCCAGTGATCATTGCCAGCAGATTCTGATGCTGAACTGAGGCTGTACACTGTAATTAATCCTACTATACTATTCGTTCATTGGTATTTTTATTCTCTCCTCTTTCTTAATAAAAATTTATAATATAAATATATACCTAATACTTGAGTAACTTTTACACATTATTTTAATTTCTCTCGGTTTAATTTTTAACCCTTACTAGTTTTGGATTTTTTTTTTTTATTTCTGCCCAGTAACATGGTTTAAGTGGGTCTTGTGGAAGGATTCACTGAGGAAGTAAGTTTAGAGTCTGTAAGGATAAATACAGAAAACTTAATTTACCAGAAATGGAAAAAAAAGGATGACAAGGCCCAGTCTGGTGGACAAGGACTGCATAGTATGAGGGAAAAACAGAAATGAGAAAAATAGCAAGCAAGGAGTGCGTACAGGCATCAAGAATTTTGAAGGCAATCAGAAGATTTAGTGTATTGCAAGGAAGAAGATGTTTCTAGCCAAGGGATTCAAACAACACATAATGGAGCTGATTGAAAGTCCAGGGGGGTGTAGCCATGTCTTTGCTGCACTTAGCTATCCAGGTCTGGATGCAGTCAGGCTGCATCCCTACTCCATATTAGGACAAGACTTAAACTACGTCTAGCCTGTGAGGGAGGTGTGCTTCATGACTGTATCTATTCATTCACAAATTAAAGCATCATTGAGAATACAGGAATAATTGAAAAGGAATAATGTATGTTAAAGTAGTATAAAAAAGGATTTCTGGAATCTTTGAGCTAGTGGAAAGGAAAAATAACAGAGGCGTTTATTAGGTATTTCTGGAGTGTGAAGAGCAAAGAGAGAGAGCTGAATGGTGAAGCACAACTGCATTGCATAGCACGGCATGGCATCCAAAATAGTTGTTCTCAGCAAGAAAGACACTTGTTCTCTAGTCATTGATCTAGCTTCTCTAAAGCCACCTCTAGTATTTTGTATTTCTTTGCCAGATTTTAAATCAGACGAATGGTCCCAGTAAAGTACCCTGTCCCTAACAGTGGGCAGCAGCTTAGGAAAAACTGCATGAGACAGAAGTACAGAATATTCTTTTTCTACGTATGTCTTCCCAGTTCTCATCATGTATCAGGAGTTCCTGATCCAGAGACTACAGAATGCACCTTTATGACTATGTTTAATAGCAACTGAAAGCTAAATTCTCCATGAATTTTTCTAACATTTTTTGGAACTTATTAATATTTTGGGTGTTTAGAATATACTGCAGCAATGAACTCTACAATTTAATTATGCACAGCAGATCTATTTCTAGGTATTCTGAATGCAAAAAACAGAACTGAATGTTGCTTGTGAACAAATGAAGCTGAGCGAGAGAAAAGTCAAATATTTAAACCCTTTCAATTCTCCCTCATGCAAGGTCACACAATCATGGCTGGTCCAAAAGTGACTAAGAATGGAGGACGAAAAGACTACAAACCCTGAATACTGGCAGGAGGTGAAATGATCGAGTAATGTAACATTTGGGATAACAACAACGTGACTTTGCGGCCTTTAGCAACCAGGCAAGAAGTCGTATGTGACACGGAATAGTTTAGTACTTCTAAACAGTTCTGAATGTTATGTTTTTTCTGTGCTGTAGTGACTAGAGAATTTTTACAGTTATGACAAAATTTTTATATTTCTGATCTTCTGTGAATTAAATTAACTTGCTTTAAGGCTTGATTTGTTAAAGTCGGCTCTGGGCATCACAGATTGTGTGTCTGTATCTTAGTGATTTAATAAAAGAATCATGCATATGAGTAAACTCTAATAATAAGCTGCAGAATAAGAGACTAAAGTAATCAGTGACACTTTAAATCTGGTAACATACCCAAGATAAGAGACCATGGAGAACCATCTCAATTTAAAGTATTGGAGAGCAACCAATATTACTGTATCAAACCATCATTTTTCAAACTTCAGAGAATTGGAATTCTAGGTATAATTTTAAAGGAATATTTGTAATAGTGAAACATTACAGTCATAATTAATTTCTTCAGCACATACTGCTTTGTTTAAACTTAGATCTGACAAGCATTAAGCTTTGAAAAGGGTAGTGCTGTTTATTTGTGTAATGCTTTTGATATGATTAGCTATTCCCTTTTGTTAATAAAGCCAAGCTTCAGTTCTTTTTTCTGCTGAGTGATTTTAATTCTTTTTATAAAGAAGGTAGATCATGTCTATCAAACTGATGTGCTAGAGAAAACTATGTTATTTGCAGTCCCTAATAGTGATCTTTTTATGATCAGCATAACCATGAAAATCCGTATGTATGCAGAAGACAGTGCTTTTTAATGACACTTAGCAACACAGAATGTGACAATTATGAAGTGTTTGCAATTGGTAAGATTGCATGCCAGAATGTTTTAAATAGTATATTTTAATATGATGGTTTTACATGGAAATAAAACACGCTTTTTTGGACTAAATGAAAAGAGAGCACTTTATAATCTAAGCTTTTTGATATTTTTCTTTTAGATAGCAGAAATGTATCCAGATTTTTTTTAAATTAGAGCCTGTAGAAATGTAACTGAACAACCTGCTATATTGTCAAATCTTTTTTTTTAACTTTGTCTGAATACAAGGGTATGACATGATCTGTGCAATCCAGCAAACAGTTCAGTGGTAGCTGCAAAGCTTCCCTAACAGGTAATTGGTATTGTACACTTCCTCACTGCCATTTATGTGGCACTTTTAACTTCCTGTTAAAACTACAGCTTTTAGCATATCCTAAATTGAAAAGGAAATAAAAGTTGGCTTATTAGAGGTCCTTTCTAAAATATAGGTATGAGAATTTTGAAATAATTCATGTGTATTTCCTTGGTTTGGATCAGTTAACTTAGAGCTCCCTTTTGCAGAAAGTTCAATGGCAAATAGTAAAACAAAAACAAAAACATTTGAAAAATTATGTACTGTGTTTTGTATTCACTCCTCTGACTGCTACAATGCATAATTTGGTGGAAAAAGCAAAGCTCTTAAGACCCTTTGTATTGCAGACAGCTGGATACAATAGTCATGATAGGGAGAGTTTCCACTGGAAATCCTTTACTGGCCTTTGATAGATAAGCAAAGATGCTACAATTTTAGAAAGATCTCCTCCACTGCTCCTCTGTGAGTGACACTGGCTTTGAGCAGAACCTCCCACAGATCATGCTAGCAAAGAAACATACCCATGGGCTATGAGAAAGGGCAGTTAGAACACCCTATTTCTACCTCCCTCAAACTGCCATGGGCATCATCAACAAATAACAGTATTTTTATTATTTCTTCACTGTTTGTTTATTTTTTTTAAGAGATTAACCTATGAACGCGTATTTCGTGCTGAACAACTCCCTCCTACATTTGCCTCATTTACATGTCTGGTTTTTTGTTCTTTCCTTTCTTAAAGCATTTAACAGAAGAAGAAACTGAAACCACACAGAATATGAAGAAGATCCATACTGCAGATGACCTGGTTCCAGTCGGATTTCCCATAAGATTATTAGACTTTTCTGGTACAGGTATGCCATTCTGTTTGCATGTTCATGTCTGTGAAATATGCCTGCCTCTCAGCAGGCTGGCAACCATGGAGATAAAAGGTATTTGGGCCCCACAAAAAACTAATAATCCTTAGAAAAAAATTACTCTGCCAAAAGTTTTGCACTTGAGTTTTGCACTTGAGAACACAGAACACCCGGCAGCATTGCAGCCAGAGCCACTGTTGTAGTTGCCTGATTATTTGCTACTTACTTAATAAAACACTAAGGGTAAGAGACTTTTTTGGTGCCTTTCTACTATGCTTCATGTTTTTAGTTTTTTTTCCATCTGAATGCAGTTTTTGAAAAGGATGCTATTAAAAAGATACTTTATGCTGCTACATTTGACTGACATCTAAAGGGCTCATCTTTATTTGGCATGTGCAATTCTTTAAGGTAATGCAGCAAGGAGCTCTTTGCTATGAAGAAATACTCAAGTCCTGACTTTAAAAAAAAAACCACCAAACAACCTTATAGCTGTCGTATAGCCCACAAAAAGCACTGGATTCATTTTCAGAAGTGTTAGAATTTCATGCACAAAAAATCATTATTGTATTTGAAGCACATTACAAATTTGAATGTTATACTCCTTTCCACTTACTTTGTAGGAGGTAGCACCTGCATGGAAAGACGAGCAAGAAGATAAGCAGAAATGAGAGAAAAAGATGAAGTATCTGCAGTATGTTCTTCCTTTTCAGCCTTTATTCTCTAAAGCTAGGGTCCATAAGTGTATGGAGTTGCATTGAATTGCTGGGAAGGCAAGAAGTGGCTAATTGCACACCGGCAGCCTGAGATGAATTGAATTTAGACCACCAGGCAGCTTGAATTTAGATCACCAGGGATCTCATGGCAAATTACTGAGGTCACAATCACTGCTTATAGAAACATACACTCTTCAAAAACCTCTCATTTTCTAGCCCATCACCCTTTCTTCACCCTTATTCTCATTTCAAATGTGACCACACTTAAAGAGCAGATAATAAGTGTACACGAGAGGGAGTACAGAAGATCCTCAGACAGCTGAACACACTTCCAGGGATTACCTGGGAGAGAGGAGGCCACGCTCTACTTTCTTTGCATTGTGACTTTTGATATCTATCACCTGCAATTCAAGTTACTTAGTCTGAAAGCCTGTTTGTATTCAACACAGACTCTGAATTGCTCACCTTACACAAATAAGGAGGGAGTGCTGGTCCTGCATGTCAGAAGGATGGGGTTGCTTTGAGCTGGTGAATACAAACAACTGGCTATCCTGGTTCCTGTCTGAGTTCCCTAGGAACAGCTGGTTTCTCTTTGCCTCACAGGGCCATGTTCAGAAAACATTTCAGGAAACAGTTTCAGCATTTTCCAGAGCAGAAGAGAACTGCAACTTAGACCTACAATTTAATTTAGAGTAATTCACATAAAGCATACGACTTAACTAAACAAAAATAATATGTTTTGCACATCATCAGTTTTCTCAGTCAAAATTCACTGGGGCACAAAATTTATTCCAAGTCAGATATAAAAATTTTTTTCCAGTCTTTCTGGAGAAGCCAAGTATATTCCTTTTTCAGCCTCCTGTACCAGGTAAATACATTGTTTGTAATACCTCTGCAGGCGCTCACTAAGAGCTCAGATATAAAACTTTCACCTTGATTCTACAACTTATAAGAATTTAGCCAAGTACTAAAGGTCAAGCATGTCCTTAAGTACTTTAATGAAAAAGACTGGACATGATGTGGCTTTTGAATAGAAATTCACTGAGCAAATAAATTCATAATTAAATGTTCTCCTTTGCAAAGTAGGTATTGCAAGTTTTAATTATCAAACGACAAATGTAAACTGTGCATTTACAATGATCAGTCAAAAAAATCCTATCTTTTTCTACAAGCTTATGGAAGAAAATGAGCTATATTAGTTCAGTGAAAAAGAACCCCAGTTGAGAGTAAGACACTGACCTTTACTATTTCTTTAGCTTTATTATGCACTAGAATAAGCTTTGAAATTGCTGGATGTAACTAACTTTCACACTGAATACATATAAAATGAATCAACTTCCATCATGTAACCAGGTACGTGAATCAATAGCATCTTCTATATTGTAAACAGGCACAAGAATTACAGAATCTTTGAAAATTTGATTGGAAGGAATTGATGGAGATCACTTAATCCTATCTCCCATTCAAAGCAGGATTATCGCCAATACTAGATCAGGTCAGTTATGACTTTGTCTAGCTGAGTCATGGAAACGTCTATGGATGGAGATTCTACAAACTCTTGACCCACTTGGATCCAGTTCTTACCCTTTTGGTACAACAGTTTTTCCTAACATTCAACCTGAACTGTCCAAGCAGCGAATTGTGGGTGTTGCTATATTATCTTATTATACTGTCCACTACCAAAAAGTATTTGACTCCATTACCTTTGTAATTAACCTTTAAGTAGATGTAGGTTGCTATTAGATTTTCCCTTTGCCTTCTCTTTGCTAGACTAAAAAAGCCCAGTTTTCTCTTCCTCTCCTTGTAAGTCATGTGCTCTATGCTCCTAAATATTGTTAGTCCCTGTTGGACCTACTCCAGCATCTTAAATGTTCTGTTTGAACTGGGGAGCCAAAACTGGACTAGCATGTCATTGGCAGTCCCACCACAGTCAGGCAGAATGGAATAATCACTACCTCAATATCCTAGGCCATCCTCATATACTCCTTGCTGAACTTCACAATGTTGCTCTTGACCCAATTCTCAAGTTTAACAAGGTTTGTCTGGATTGAAACTCTGCCATTTGTATGTGTCAACCACACTCCCATAATTCAGTACCATCCACAAATTTGCTAAGAGTGCATTCTATGTCATTATTTATACCACTGATAACAGTATTTGACCCTGACTCAGCTTGTTGGCAGCTACCAATCATATATTACTGTATTGGTTGTTAACCTTTGAACCAGGTGCTACAGCCCATTTTTATCCCATCTGACAGTCTGCTCATCCAGGCCATACTTCCAAATGAGAATCCTGTGAAAGACGGTGCCAACAACTGCGCTAAAATCAAGGCATATGACATCCACTGCTTTCTGCTCAGCTATTTCATCAGTGACGGCCATCAAGTTGGTCAAGCATGATTTGCCCTTAGCATATCTGTTTTGAATGTTCATGATTACCTTCTTGTCTTTCACATGTGTGGAAATGGATTCAAGACGACATACTCCATAATCCTTCTAGAAACTGAGATGAGGCTAACTGGTCTGTAGGCCCCACATCCTCCTTTTTCATAAAAGATGGGTATAGCAATAGCCTTTTTCTATTTGTCAGGGACCTCCTGTGATGTCCCTGACTTTTATTCAATGACAATGACCTCACAGACACATCAGATTACTCTATCAGCATCCTCACCTGCATCCCACCTGATCCCAATACATTTAACTTCTATAAAAGATCTGTTGTTCCCTGTTAGCTGTCCTCTCCTTCCCAAATATTGGTAATATACCTAGAAACCAGGAGCAAGGTTGCCGGTGAAGTCTTTGACAAAAATGGCATTGGGTACTTCAGTAGTTTTCATGTTGTCCATCATAAAGTTGTCTCCATGTTCAAAACCAGATCAGTTTTCTCTGAACCACCTTTCATTATTTCAGTGTATTTGTAGAATCCTCTTTACTTCCCTAGTAATTTCTTGTTCAGTTGGCTTTCCTGATATTGTCCCTGAGTACTTTTGTGATCTTCCTTAGTTGGCTGTCCATGTTTCCACTTCTTGCATCCTGTCTTTTTTGCATTTCGGTTAATTAAGATGTTCTTAACTCAGCCAAGCAGGCTTTCTGTCAGAATTCCCAGTCTTCCTGCACAACACAGTTGTTCCTTCTTGAGCTTTCAGTAAGTTCAATCAATCTGATCTGAGCACTCTTCCTCTTAGGACAGCTTCCTAAAGCAAGGCCTTTGCCTGGCAATTTCATAAGCAACCCAAAGTCTGCCCTTTTGAAGTCCTAATTCTACAGCTTGCCTTCCTCTGAAACTGAAGTTCAATCATCTTATCATGGCAACCCAAGCTGCCTTTTATGGCTACTTTTGCCACCAACTCTTCCCTGTTTGTGTGCCGCAGGTCAGGCAGAGGATGACCCATTCTTTGCCCCTCTAGCATTTCTGCCACTAACGCAGTTTAGGAACTTCCTGGATTGCTTGGGCAAAGTGTTGTCATCCTGACAGATGTCTGGATGGGCAAATCCCCCACAAGAACAAAGAGGATTAGCAGAATTGGGTTAGTTTGTCCACTTCCTCCTAGGTGGCCTGTTACAGATCCCAGTCACATTTTTGGTATTACGTTCTCCTCTAAGCTTGACCCAGACACCCTAAGCAGACATGCACTCAGTTTCAAACTGGAGTGATGTGAAGACACAGAGCTCCTTTACATACAGCACGATACTCTCTCCTCTTCTTCCCTCCCTATCCTTCCTGAACAGCAACCTGTTATTCGCTGCGAAAGCTGTGAACGTGTAGTTGTGGTATGCGGAGAACCCCTGAGGGTGCAGGCTGGGAATGCCGGCACCAGCGCCAGCCAGTGGCTAGGTGCTGTAGGAATCTGAATATGCAATCAAGATCACATATCCTCTACCCAATCTCCTGACTGAAGTTGTCTGTCACCCCAGGGAGACACCTGGAAGAGACCCCAAGACACATTCCAGACAGAGAATGCGGAGATGTCACAGACACTTGAGAGGGAACAGAGAAGACACCCAGCCTTGCCCCAAGACGATGCACTGCAGGGCTGGAACGGCCTCCCTGGCCTGCCCCAGCCTGTGCCGTCCCATGGGACAGGGAAGTTATATAATTAGTAGCACTGCACATCTATCCGTGACTGAAGTATCCAAGTCCACTTAGTCTCCACATTTCTAATTTGGCATTAAGTTGCAACACCATCGACCCCCCCGATGAATTTACTAAGTTAGCAAGTGTTCACACTGACATCATCCAGTAAGAACAGCACATGTGAACTGTACGAGTCTGAGCGAGAAACCTTACCTCTGGCCACCAGCCTCATTCACGTCTTTAAATTTCCACAGCTACAATGAAGTACTGCTACACAAAGTAGCACATTCAGTTTATATAACAAAGAAAACCAGCAAGAAACTAGCAAACAATGAAGTATTTCAGTTAAATGCCAGCAGTATGAAAAAATGATCACAGAAAAGACTGTAACAAGTATTTTCAACCTAGCCACAAAGATCAACCACTGCAAGACTGGAAGTGAGTGGAAAGCAAATGAAAAGACTGGATATGCAAGGATACACAACTGCTCTATTTAGTCCAGGGCACTTGCACAGAAGCATGGAGCATTTATATATTACAAGTATAATGGGATTTTTTAAAAGAAGAGGATTAACAGATGCTAGCTCAGTCATGAACTGTTAGATCAGATTTTCTAGGGCAACAGGTCATCAAAAGTCTTACGGAACCTAGAGGCTGGTGACAGAGAAATTTGTTTTCAAAACTGGATTTCTGGAATTCAAGCTTAAAATTCTGGGAAGTTGAAATTGTGCAGGAACTAGTAATTTGTTTGGATTTAACTTTATGGTGTAATAGCTGTGTACCAGAAGGTAGAAACAGCATGTTTTCAATCTGAAGAAGTTCCCTTGAAAATTGCGGCTCATGATAATTTGCATAAAAATCTTTTTCTAATTGTCCAGAAAAAAAAGGCCACATGTTCAACACAGAAAACGACAACAATTGGACAGACTGCCAGAAAGGATGGGAACTGGTTGAAATGTATAAGGGGAATTGGTATGGCTTTTGTCTTTTCTTGTGTATTTATTGAATGTCTGTGAAAAGCAGAAAATGGCAAATAAGGAATTCTGGTTACAACATATTAATTAACAGCTTTAGAAAACTAATCTGCAAGAAAACCACAGAGACTTTGCATTTAACTTACCTACTGGCAATTAGATATTGCTCTAAATTTAAACGGAGAACTGTCCAACACAGAAATTACTAAACTTTTGAGATCAGATATACACTTCAAAAGTTACTTCCTTTCTGATATACATACAAGTCATACAATGACCTACCCTAAACCAATACACTGCAGCCCTGAGTCTTTAGCTGTAGGAGTCCACACTACCTAACCTCCACCACCCTTGCACTGTAAGATCTAGAAAAGCCATCCTCACCCCTGCCCTACTAAGCATTTCCCTAAACCCTAGACCTCCAGTCCTGCCCTACATTCTCTTAGTCACTTTTAGCCCTAGTAGCCCCAAAAAAGCCCTTCCATTCTTTCATCTCATGTTAATTGTCCTAAGTTCCTATATGCCCCATCTGCAAGGACTTCCTCCAGAAGAGGATGCTGTCGTGGTTTAACCCCAGCCAGCAAAAATAAACGCCACGCAGCCGCTCGATCACCACCCCCCCGGTGGGATGGGGGAGAGAATTGGGAGGGCACAAGTAGGAAAACTCCCGGGTTGAGATAAAAACAGTTTAATAATTGAAATAAAACTAAGTAGAACAGTAATAATAACAGTGAGAACAACAACAATAACAGAATACACAAAGCAGGCAATGCACAACAGAACCGCTCACCGACCGCCGACCGCGTGTCACGAACGGGGGGCGAGCCCCCCCACACACCTGGTTTTTATACTGACCATGATGTCATATGGTATAGAATACCCCATTGGCCAGCTGGGTCCACCACCCCGGCTGTGTTCCCCCCTCCCGGTGCAAGCATCACCCAGCAACAGCCAAAGCATCAATGGGCCATCAACGCTCCTTTCACACCGAACCCAAAACACAGCACACCCCCCAGGCTACTGGGAAGAAAGTTAACCCTGTCCCAGCTGGAACCAGGACAGATGCCTTTCCTGACTCCCCATATCTGTGCCTTGGCAAATTGACAGTCCTTAACCTTCCCTGTTGGCGTGGTTTAACACTAGCTAGCAACACCACACAGCCACTCGCTCAGTCCCCCCACCTCCAGTAGGATGGAGGACAGAATCGAGAGAGTAAAAGTAAGAAAACTCATGGGTTGAGGTAAGAATAGTTTAATAATTGAAATAAAGTAAAATAGTAGTAGTAACAATAATAATAAAATAATATACAAAGCAAGTGATGCACGATGCAACTGCTCACCACCTGCTGACCGATGCCCAGCCAGTCCCCAAGCAGCGATCATGGTCCCCTGGGCAACCCCCCGCAGCTTATATACTGAGCATGACATCATATGATATGGAATACCCCTTTGGCCAGTTTGGGTCAGCTGTCCTGGTTATGCTCTCTCCCAGCTTCTTGTGCACCTGGCAGAGCATGAGAAGCTGAAAAGTCCTTGACTGCGTGTAAGCACTACTTAGCAACAACTAAAACATCAGTGTGTTATCAACATTATTCTCATACTAAATCCAAAACACAGCACTAAAACAGCTACTAGGAGGAAAATTAACTCTATCCCAGCCAAAACTAGGGCACCTGTGAAGGTGAATCTCTCTCCTGCACGTTTCAGTGCAGTTATCACAGCACATCCTGTGATCCCACTTGGCTTGAGTAAGAAAACCACCTCTGTTCCACCAGCAATTAAGTGAGCCACTGCCTGGACACAGTTAACAGCTCCTGTAGCTGTTGATAAAGTAAACTTGTACTCTCTGCTCCTCAGCAGAAAGGAGAGGTTTTAAGGGCAGGAGAGGGAGGGCAGACAGAGGAAGGGAGAAATGGAAAGTCAGAAAAGGAAGGTTTGATGGGATTTCCTTAGGATTTCGTTCTGACTGGATACATTCATTAGGGCCCATGGGTGCCCCCCACATGCAAAAACTTCTGTGACTGCAGTTAGGAAAAAGGAGTCAAGCCAAAAGAAATGCAGACTGATAGCTGTATCTTTGTGTACCGATTTTTCATTTTATCTTCCATTACAGTCATTGCCTCATGCTTTCATAGAAGGTAAGCTTCATGATACTTTTGAGAGACATAAATACTCAGGAACATTATGGACAGTCCTTTGCCAGAGAAGCAAGGAGAAATGTCTCACTGAGGTAATGCTGGGCACTGAGATAATACTGGGTACTTTGATGAGCTATCCAGAAGGGGCCCTTTTTTCACCTGGCCTGAATTTTACTCACATGGGATTTCTGTCTTAAGTTACACTGATCTGGTCCAGCAAAAAAAAAACTCATTTGGGGAAAAATCAGTGTTAATGCTATTAAAGCACCCCAAAAAGGCAAGTGCTACCTTTATAACTTAAAATGTAAATTTAGATTTCTCTAGAGCTGATTGTGGGCTAGTTTTAACAGCTCTTTCTCTAAAGCTTTGCTCCACTTTTCTAAATAAGCTGAACCATGAAGGTGGCAGGCCATCACTGCATAACAGCAGTTACCAAGCTTGTAAGGAGGAAACATGACTAATACAGACCATGTCATAACAGGCATTACAGCACCCAGGCAAGTCTGTATTCTCAACACTCTTCTTTCTTACCCTTCTGCAACCCCTTCTCCCTCAGTTGTGACTTGGCTCCACATACCCAGAATGTCAGGCACCTGGGATGAGGACATACAGGAGGCAGCTCTTCTTTTTACCAATGCCACCTGTACTACCACCAGCATCTTCCTCTTCAGAGCCTCTCAGAGCTCAGGAGCACGTTGCCATTTATTCACCTCCGTGGCTTCTCTGTCAGAGACAGGCACAAAGGAACCTGCTCCCAGCCCTCTGAGGCAATCAGAGATGGGAAAAGACAGAACTGATAAATGAGGTACGAAATATGCACACTGTATTGAGGAAGGGAGAGTGAATCATTCACGGAGGTGAAAGAGAAGGAAGAAGGAGGACCACAGACATAAGCATCATCACCACATACTCAGCTTTCCCGCAGGCAGAAGAGGCAACAGCAAGGGGGATTTGCCTCTCATACCCAAAAAAGACTTTTCAAGTCTATGTGTTACCATAGATAACACATAGGTGCCTTATATCGGCTTCTAGTATGTTCCTGCTTACTGCAGGACTAAACTATTTTTTAGAATGCTATCTTTTTCATTTTTTGTTAGTCAAAGCTTTCATTAAGAAATACAAACTTCTAATTATGTTTTAAAATTATATTTTGAAATTTGTATCATGAATGATACACATAGATATAAACAGTCACAAGTTTCTCAGAGGCAGACATTCCTCTGAAAAAATAAGGATGTAAAAATGAAATTCTGACTGAGTGTGAAAAACTGGTCTGAAAAACAATTCTATTACAGGCATCACTCACAGTCAATATACTTTTGCATTGCCCCCAGACACAGAGAAAACTTACGTAAAAGGTTCTCTCACTTACGTTCTAAATCTCTTCTGATACAACATGATCTCCTACATAGGAAGAATTAGGCATTACAATATTCATTTAGATGTGGCACATAATTGTTAAAAGGTTGCAAGCTTCTTTTTCTATCATAAAGTATTAGATTCAAATACCAGTATTTGATTTTGATATTGTCATTTTCCCCTGACATTAAAAGATTACAACGACATTACAATTTTAAAGGTATTTTCAACCTTCCTGTGAGGCATTTTTTTGGAATAAAATTGTACATAAGAAAGTATATTTTGAAGGTGTTCTTTTTTCACCCCTTTTTGTAAGTACTCTGCCGATCTACTTTAGGTGGAAAAGATGGGTGTTATGACCCTAAGAACCTAATTTGGCAATGTCATCTGTCATCAGCCTCACTTTACATTTGTCTATAAGGAACCTGTGTATAAAAGATGGTGAGAAAAATCCCCAAAGCCACTCTTGAAACTTTCATATTGGAAAAGCTGTTAATGATAAAAAGGGCTGACATATAAAAGGAAACTCACTATAAAAAATTACTTCCTATAACAAATTAGTATAGTATTACAGCATTTGATCACACAATTTTTTTTAAGTATTAGTTATGGCAATCATAGGTTCTCTTTTCTGCTGTATTATGATAATCTAGTGAAAGAACACAATGTAAATGTGCAAGACATTCTTGCTGGTTTATCTCCATAAACCCCTGATTTAAAGTACCTCTGAGTCTTGGTGTATGGCCTAGACAGGCCCTATTATGAAATTTTCTGCCCTCTTTAGGGGTCTATTTTTTGCCTACATCTTGCTTGGATATGACACACTTCATACTTTCTTTTGCTAAACTTCTCCTTCTCAACAAAAGGTTACCAATTAAAAATTATTTTTCTGTCTGTATTGTATTTCATTGTTGACAGGTAACACCTCCAAATATTTAATAATAATAACAAATAACAAGTGTCATAAACAAACAAGTGTTCTCCATATTTTCTTTAAATAGAATTCAACAGTTCCCCCAATATGGTCTGCTCTTCATTTCCCTCTTTCACTCAGTGTGTCTTTGAAGACACAAAGTAAGGAAAGATAAAAACATTTCTTAAAGTCCAGTTGTAAAGCTATGCTTTTTGACACCTGACTTATGGGTGTAGGCTGTATGTGAAAACATTTCTAACTCACTTTTATGTTGAAAACCAGTTAGGTATTAAACCAACTATTCTTTTAACACCATCATCTGTTCTAGGATTACAGTAAAATTTGATAATGAACTCTACTTTGTGCATCTTCAAAGTACAGTTGCATCTAATCTTACGAGTTTTAATGTAAATTAGGTGCGTGCACGTAAGACTGAGAGTATAGGCCTTTGAGATTTAATTCACACTTTGTGAACAGCCCAGGCAGTTCTAAGCAGATAACCATGGTATCATTTCAGAGTTTCACAGAGCAAAAAAAGTGCATTTCTGTAAGTGATTTATTTAACTGTTGTATTTTTATTATTCCTAAAACAATAGCTTTTTTGGCAATGTTTACAACACAAGAAAAACTGCAGAGACTTTATTTTTGTTCTGCCTTTTTTTTTAATCCCAGTTCATGAAAATCATCTTTCAGGAGTGCAATAAAGCCCTAAACAGTATACTTCTCCACTGAGGCAACATACTGAATTCTTGGTGCTTTTGCAAGGAAGAATGCAAGCAAGCAAAACACAAAAGCTTCAAAACTAGGTGAACATATAACTTTAAAATGTAAATAATCATGCAAGCCAAGAGCGTACCCATGCGTGTGGAAATTATTGATAAATTTCTGGCATCTAATGAGACAGTCATAAATCTCTAAAACGGATACATTAGATTTTTAAGAAGTAATAAAAGTGGTAAGCAGTACTGTTTATTTTGAAGCCCCAATCTCCAATCCTTTTCAACAGCGGACATCCTACATGCTTTCAGCATCAGGAAACAACCACAGGCTACTTACCCTTTTAGAGAATATTCCATGTTTCCAAGAAGAGACAGGACTACCATGGGTGCATCAGTCATGCATATCATGCAGACAAATTTTGCCAAGAGTAGCACATAAGTGCAGGTGAGTCTCTGTGTACACTGGAGCAGGCCAGAAAAGAAATGAGCTGCTGTCACGAGAACAGTTAATATATTGTGCTCACTGTGGCGCTCTCTATTGGGGCCTTTTTGTCCTTTTGCTCATCACTTGGCCAGGACATAGCTGTGATTTAGGGGGAGAGAGCAGAAGATTTTCAAAAAGCACTGCAGGTGACTGTTTCGTAGCAATACTTTTTTACTTCCAACCGAAACACAGTGTGCCTCCAGGAAGTTTACAATGTCTCTGTGACAGAGGAAGAGGCTGCAACGGTCCATAGGCTGAAAACATGTAGGAACCACTGATTTAGGTCAATTCAGTTACGAAAAAATAAGCAGGGGACTGTGATCGAAGGTCAAGTATAACAGTGCATGATACAAATCGTGACCCCTTCTGGTTTTCATCTTTAGGTAAACAGCCCAGATTCTGTTGGAAGCTGTTGGATCTAAAGATAAATGTCAGAGTAATGAAAGAAAAATACTGTTCACTGGAATACTAGAAGACACTGATGTAGATGAAAACTTTCCAAAGAAACATTTGTTCAGACCAGTAATAAGAACTCATTTTAAAAGCCTTAAGCCAATTTCTTGCTGCTATAAACTACTGAATTTTTTATAGTTGTATATAAAATGAATTTTTCTTTGAAACAAATTAAAGTAGCTTGTCTACCCTCAGTAATTTGCCTTTATACTAAAAGCAGACTGCATCTGGCAACCCAATTTTACAAATGCACTATAAAAGAGCAACATTTATTGTTAACTCTTATTATAGTCCTGCTTAAAATAAGAAAGCAAAATACAGACTGCATAAAATGCTGTGATTTTATTGCAAATATCACCCCAAACATTCTATTCCAAAAAGAATTTAAACTTATGTGATATATTCCTAAGTACATGTTCATGATTTACAGTAAAAAGCATAAGAGAGATGGGTTTTTTTGCAGCATTCTTTTTTTCTCTTAATTACTTCATGTTCCTGAGCACAAGAAATTGATCCTGGCACTACCAGAGCCTTTTAGTATTACAAGGACAAAAGGTAATAAACAACCATGAAAATATAATACTAAACATGGATGAGATTCCTCAGTCCCTTCAAGGCGTTTTGTCAAAAACTTACACAGAAATACAACCAATTATTTTAATTATCATAAACATTTTGTGCAAGACTACCATGACAAGAACACCATAGAATTGTTTTACCTCAATGGTACCAGATACAGTAGTCTCTGGTTCTGTAATTGCACACGTACAGGAAAAGCCATTCCACGTCTCCTCTGGCGTATGTCTGTGTGAACCACCAGAATACCATTCAAAACCAAATTTTTAGAGAGTATTTTCTCAAACTTTGAAAAGATTCCTTATCTTCAGATTCTAGATAACATTTTTACACCCAGGGAATCATACTGTTTTTTTCACAAAGTTTTCTTTAAATACAATAGCTTAATTAGTTTGGTCCAGGGCTAATGAAGACATTCCAAATAACAATTATATAGACCTAAATAGCTGGATTTTTAAAGGCAGCTACCTGAAGAGGCACTCAGCTGCATTCTAAAAAGCAGTCAGGGACCAATTTCCAGTTGACAGTACATAAATGTAAAATGCATGACTTTTTTTTTTAGAAAAGTTATATAAATTTACAAAATGTATCTGTAAATCCTTTGCAGAGTATATTCTTCTGCAATCCTCTGCCACAGTTCATAGTTACTTAGCTTGCATATCATCGGGGGAAGAGTCATTAAAAGAAAAGGGACAGATTAACCTCTGGGCTTTTTTTAATTAATTGCTCAAAAAGATTTCTGACTTATGCAAGGGTAAGTATAGCTATATTTGTACAATGATGTCCTCAGAGAGCATAAATAATAGTGAATAGAATGTGGTTTGGAGACCTATAGAACTGGATAGTGCTATTCAGGGTTGAAGAGCTTAATATGGCTTATAGGGGCAGAAGACACCTTGCAGCTGGGTAGCTTTGTATCAGAGCAGAGAAGCACGGTCACTTCTGGTTTCTTCATTTTTTAATACCACCTGAAAGTCATTCTGTAAGGACTTCATAAAGGATGACATCGACAGACTGACAGGGCTAAGGGAAAAGGAAATAGATGTGTTCTGTACTGTGCCCTTTGTCGCTACAGGAAGCGCACAATGCCATTTTATTTGAACTAGCAAAACGAGAAAAAGAAAGAATATACAGAGCTCCTAAGTGCCTTTCTCCGAATTACCATTTCATTTCCTGATGAAAAGGCCCCTTCCCAGACATCCTTAACACTCACATAATCTTGCAAAGTAATTTCTCTGCTCTTTCAATTCATCTACAAGGCCTATTTTAAGGAACTCAAAAAAATTGGCCATTATGTTTTTCTCAAAGGTGAAAGTCAAGTAAGCTCCATTAATTTTAATGGACAATTTAGCAGTCTCAGGGTCTTTCACTGGCACTCAAGTTCTTTCACCTTTTGGGTGTAAGATATGAAAGTTCTTTATGTCTTTTGTAAGTGAGAAAAGTTTTACAATTTACACATGGAATGGGGGAATATAACCCTAAGACGCCTCTTTCAAAAGCTGCTGTATACGAAGATGATCGCAGAATGTCACCATTTGTTTTTCATTCTCTTTCCTGTCTTTGGCTTCAAGCAATAACTTAGACAACAATTACTAACAGGCAGGTACACTTAAAAACTTAAATATGACTGTCAAATCAATTTCCACATGCAGGTTCAAAGTTATGTCACATTTCGTTGAAGAATTATCTTACAGCTCTCTCAAAGCAAATTTTTGCATACAAACTTGAAGTCTATTTATACCTGACTTGAATACTTCTTAAAAATTTTATGCATTTCAATGATTAAAAAAAAAACAACAAAGAAATCTACCAAGACTTCAATAATTGTTTTTGTTTCAAAATAAAGAACACAAATTGCTGTACTTTTGTTTTCTATTCTGAAAATTCAAAGACTATCTTACCTTGCTGAAATAAGAGCACTAGCTTCTCATTTTGGAAAAAAAACTCAAAAAACAACTTTCCCTGGCCATACAGCACTAGAACCCTTGGTTTTAAGGAGGGTAGTTTTGCAAATACGGACATTGGAAAATGAGAATATTAAGTCATGCCATAGTCTTCATTGACTGAGACAATCCCCTTTTTTTTTTCCCCTCACAGTTTGCCATGCAATATACCGCCGCATTCCCCTGAGTGACATCTCAGCACTGTTACATCTTACACAGTCCACACATCATTGACATTTCCTTAGGACAGTTTAACATCAATGACTGATGTTGTAAAAAGTATTCCTCCTTGACTTTTGAATATAACACTTTCCTCAGTCATAAGCCACTGTGCTGGAAGGCAGTTGCATGGGCTTGTCAGGAATACATACACCTCAACGGAATTCATGGGTAAGAGGAAGTCTGATAGATATTGGGGGTGGGGGGACTTGAATCAGTCAAGCTCTATCGAAGTTATAAACCATGGAAAAAGCTATCAGGAAAGTTTACTCACATGCTCCCTTCAGCACCTTCAGCTAAAACTGTTGTTCAAAGCATCTGAAACAATATTCCCATAAAAAGGACCATGATTTTTCAAGGGGAAGACATACAGATGACAGTTAAATGGCACACATGCTATTTAAATCAGTTTCACCCTTTCCAAATCCTGTCTCATTGTCTGTGTGACACAAAACCTTGAACTTGTTTTCCCAGTTAACTAACAGCTAAACTTGTTAATAGCTTATTAACTACTCACTGTTGAAATTATCTATATGTGATTTTACAGGACCCAATACGATAGATAAACTGAAAAGTTTGAGGCCTCTGGGATATCAAAAAAAGTCTGCTCACAAAATCTGGTTGTTACCCATTTTACTTCAACTGCAGAAATATTACTGTACATGACTTCTTTGCCACTCTGGTATTTTACCCACTTCCCTCTACACTGTGACAAATGAAAAAGTGCTCACTGCCACTGTGGATTTCCTCTTTTTCCATACGCATATCTGACCTCTGAAAGCCTTGCTGTAGTTTCCTGTTCACAAAAAAAGAGCCAAAGAAAATAATCTAATAATGGACTCTAACAATTGAAGGATTATCCTACCAGAACAGCATTTACTTCAGGAACACGTCACACAACCGTAATAAGCATCGCAGCAGATTCACTCTGTACAACGCGTTGACCTAAGTCAGGGTCCTGTCTCTCAGGTTCATGAATGTCCACTAGCTTCGTAACTAGTACCAACTGCTCCACCACCTTCGGTCATGGTTTGCTGAGGCACAACCACTTTCCTGATCTTTCCACCATTTGACCTCAACTGAAGCAAAAACTGTAGTCCAAGTCTTCAGGCCCTAACATTTTCCAAACCCTCCTTTTGCGTATCTTTTCTTAACCATTTCACATGAAGGCTTCATAACAGAAAAGCCGGGCAGATCATGAATCTGACACCTCACCACCAGATCCTTAACGTCTGGCCATTACGACTGAGAAAATGAACGTCCCTTACTGGTTTGACCTACAAAAGTGACCTCCAAGTTCTGAAAGCCAGAATGCCACCCAACAGCCAGAAGGCAGAGCACGCTGCTCTGGGTGCCACCGTCTGCAGCCACGCCTCTGCGCGCAGCCCACCCATCCAGCCCACGCAGCCCCCATCCCGCAGACGCCCGCGGGGCCCGGCAGCTGGCGGGCCCGGCCACACGCACAGCAGCTCAAGCGCTGCCGCGGGGGGGCGCTCAGCGGGCCGCTTGAGCGGAAGGCAGCACGCTGCAGCGCCGGGTCGCCGGGGTCCCTGGCGGGCGTGGGGAACGCCCGCGCCCTCTGATGTACCCGCCCTCCGGCTCCCGCCCGTCCCGGCGCCGTCCCGCCCGCGCCCCGCCCTGCGTCACGTGACTGCAGGCGAGAGCGGGGCTGGGTGCCCGCCCGGGCTTCCATGGCAGCGGCGGGCGCCTGGCGATGAGCGCTTCCGCTTCCGGCGGCCAGACGGCGGCAGGGCCCGGCCGCGCTTAAGCAGGGCTGGGTGTAGGGGGATCGGGGCCCGCGCCGGGCGGGAGGAGAGCGGGACATGTGGCCGCTGCCGCTGGCCTGGCTCCTGGCGGGGCTGCTGCTGGCTGTCCGTTGCGGGGAGGCTGCGGCGGCGGCCCGTCCCCCCCGGAGTGCCGCCACCGCCTCCTCGCGCCCCACGGAGGTGGCCGGCGGGGGCGTCACGCGAAGCAGCAGCAGCCGCCTGGCCGAGGTGTCGGCGCCGCCCGAGCAGGGCCAGCCCATGACCCAGCGCGCCCTGTCTGTGCTGGTGCTGGCCAGCGCCGCCCTCATCGTCTACTTCGTGATCCGGACCGTGCGGTGAGAGCGGGGGCCGCTCCGGCTGGAGCGGGGAGCGGGCGGGCGAGCGGGGCAGGCGCTGTTGCCCCCTCCAGGCTACCGTGGGGAGGCAGCGTGCCGCCGGGGGGCCGGCGCCTGGCCTGCTCCTGCCAGCGCCGCGCCGGGCCCGGTCGGTTGTGTTGGCTGTCAGGGTCCCCTCGCTCCTGGCTGGGGCCGGCGAGCAGGGCCTGTCGCCGCTGCCTGCGGAGAGCGCCGCCGGCTGAGGCGTTTGGGAAACTCTCGGCGCCGCCTCCCCGCCGCGTATGGGCCGAAAGATGCTCGGTCGGGCTCTGCTCGCAGTGATGATACCACTCGTCACTGTCGGGCTTTTCCTGGCTCCCTCCTGTTCTCTTCAAGTGGACTTGTCACTAATGACATCCATCAGTCTACCTGAATTTAATTTTGTACATTCTGTGGGTTATTTTTGTCCTGTTTGCAAACTTCTGTCACGCTAAGCTGCCGAATTTGTCCATCTCCCCTTCTTTGTCAGTAAACATCTTTCTTTTGTGCTTTCTTTTTCATTAAACTTACCTGTTACGTGCTTTCTTAAGAAAAGGGCCCGTAGAAAGCTTGCGCTACTAGTCAGCTGCCTTTATGTTTCTCATGGAAACTATTCATTGCATAACTCTACGTGCTTTTACAGTTAATTACAGTGTTTGTCACTGTGTTTTGTTTGTCCTTGCAGTTTTACTCTCTCTCGTGCTTAAACTGTGAACTCTTCTGGGCAAGGCGGAAATGTGTAATTATGCATAAAGCATATTCATTATGCAGTGAGTTCTCTATGAACTTTTCATTGTAGTTAGATATATTGATGATTAATATCCAGTACCTTCACCATTTATTCCAGAAAGGTACTTGAAAGATGGTGGTCTGTGTGGGGCACTTACTAAGACACGCAGTCCAAGTAAACCAGGATATCCTGATTGCTCCATATTTAAAGTTTAGGTACAAACCTCCCCGTTTCCTTTTGAAAGATTTTCTCAGGAAGAAACCATACGTATTGTTACCAGACATAAAAGCTTCGGTGATTTTTACAAACTTTCAATTGGGTCACCTGCCTAGGGGATGAAGGGAACGCATTGGATGTAGTTTTTCTGGATGTTAGTAAGGCATTTGATACTGTCCCTCACAGCATCCTGCTGGACCAGTTGTCCAGCTGTGGGATGAGCAGGTACTGTGCTGGGTGATGAACTGGCTGAAGGGCAGGGCTCAATGGGCTGGGGTGAATAGGGCTACATCTGGCTGGCAACCGGTCACCACCAGTGTTTCTCAGGGCTCAACTCTAGGGCCAGTCCTGTTCAATATATTTATCAGCCATCTGGATGCAGGAGTTGAATGGACCATTAGTAAGTTAGCTGGGAGGTGCTGTTGAGTCTCTTGAGGGACAAAAGGCCTTGCAGAAGGATCTAGATACATTGGGAGCATTGGGCAATGATTAATGAGGTGAAATTTAACAAGTCCAAATGCTGGACTCTGCACCTTGGGATGGAGTAACGCTAGGCACAAGTACAAACTGGGAGAGGAATGGCTGGAGAGCAGCCCTGCACAAAGAGATCTGGGGGTGCTGGCTGACGATAAGCTCAATATGAGTCAGCAGTGTGCCCTGGCAGCCCAGAAGGCAAATCGCATCCTGGGGTGCATCAAACACAGCATAGCCAGCCGGTCAAAAGAGGTGATTATCCTGCTATATTTAGTGGTGGTGTGGCCTCACCTTGAATGTTGTCTGCAGTTCTGGGCCCCACAATTTAAAACCAATGTTAAGGTCCTTGAATGCGTCCAGAAGAGGGCAACAAAGCTGGTGGAAGGGCTGGAAGGCACGTCCTGGTGAGGAGCGGCTGAGGACTCTGGGTTTGTCTAGTTTGGAGAAAAGGAGGCTGAGGGGCGACCTCATTGCTCTTTCTACAGCTTCCTGAAGAGGGGAAGTGGAGAGGGAGGTGCTGATCTCTTCTCCCTGGGCTCCAGTGCCAGGACACCTGGGAAGGTTTAGACTTGACAGTAGGAAGCATTTCTTTATCGAGAGGGTGGCCAAACCTTGTAACAGGCTTCCTAGAGAGGTGGTCGATGCCCCATGGGCTGTCAGTGTTTAAAAGGCCTTTGGACAATGCCCTTAATAACATGCTTTAACTTTTGGTGAGCCCTGAATTGGTCAGGCGGTTGGACTTGATGATCATTGTAGGTCCCTTCCAACTCTGTTCTAACAGAAAATACTCTGTTCTATTCTAGCTTGATATATACGCACCCTTCAACTTCATTTATTCAGAGGGAAGATCTGTAGTTTTTCTCCTGGTTCCAGCTGGGACAGGGTTAACTTCCTTCCCAGTAGCTTGAGGGGTGTGCTGTGTTTTGGGTTCGGTGTGAAAGGAGCGTTGATGGCCCATTGATGCTTTGGCTGTTGCTGGGGGATGCTTGCACTGGGAGGGGGGAGCACAGCCAGGGTGGTGGACCCAGCTGGCCAATGGGGTATTCTATACCATGTGACATCATGGTCAGTATAAAAACCAGGTGTGTGGGGGGGCTCGCCCCCCGTTCGTGACACGCGGTCGGTGGTCGGTGAGCGGTTTTGTTGTGCATTGCCTGCTTTGTGTATTCTGTTATTGTTGTTGTTCTCATTGTTATTATTACTGTCCCACTTGGTTTTATTTCAATTATTAAACTGTTTTTATCTCAACCCGGGAGCTTTCCTACTTGTGCCCTCCCGATTCTCTCCCCCATCCCACCAGAGCGGGGGCGGGGTGAGTAAGCAGCTGCGCGGGGTTTATTTGCGGGCTGGGGTTAAACCACGACAGTCCTTTTTGGCGCCCAACGTGGGGCAGGAAGGGTTGAGATAACGACAGATTATTTAGAGCATATTAAGGAATTTGTCTGGTAACATATTAATTTGTTCTGCACCATGCTCTTGTTTTTACTGTACCTGTTAAAAATTGGAGTTGGGTTTTGTAGTCTGTTGTGCTCTGCCGTGATTAATGATGTTTTGCCTGGGAGATTTGTTACTAAAACTCTGGCATTGGGGGTTATTTGGTATTTGGGATTCGTAATGAAGCCGTTTCTGCATTTCGGGTACCACCTCATGGAGACCATTAGCAATTATACCTTTTCCTCCGAGAGATTTTTTATGGAGGAAATAGAGAATGGCAGCCTCGCTACCTTTCTCTATGATGTCATCTCCTTTGTTAAAATAACTTGCCAGTACCTTGAACATCCCTGGGTAGTTAAGATACATCTATTGGTACTCCTTGGGAACATTGTTGTGGTTTTATCCAAGGTTAGTAAGCAATTTAAGAATGTCATCCAGAGATCTGCCCCAAGGCTGGATAGTTATGAGTGGCAGGGCGAGTGGGATAGCATGGGCAAATGCCTAGGACGGTGGGCACCGGCAGTGTTCTGGAACTTTACCCCTGAGCAAGTGCAGAACCCTGAAAAATTAGTAGAATATTTGGAAGAAGTATGCCGTCACCCTGGCCATTCTAGGGAGACGCAAATCACTACAATGTGCTGGGGCCTGGCCCACGCCTACCGAGCCCTGTTTAACACCACTCAGAACCCCCAAGGGGAAGGAAATGTCTCTGCAGCTGATGACAAAGCAACAGGCCCTGTGGCTACCCCACCCCCCACGGCAAGCACAGCGGCTCCCTCACCCCCCAGGGCAAGCACGGCAGTTACTCCGCCCCCTGTGACAGGGAACCAACCCATGCCGCTATCAGTCGCCCCTATACAAAAAAGAAAATGCACAAGAAAGTCATATCGTCTAGTAAGGGATGAAGATGAACCAGGGCCATCACGAGAACAGGAGGAGGAGGAGGCAGAACCCGTAAATGAGATGGTGACCACCCGATCCCTATCTCTGGGTGAGCTGCGAGATATGCGAAAAGACTTCAGCCATCGTCCAGGCGAGCACATTGTCACCTGGCTGCTCCGATGCTGGGATAACAGGGCCAGTAGCCTGGAATTAGAGGGTAGGGAAGCCAAGCAGCTGGGATCCCTTTCTAGGGAAGGGGGCATTGACAGAGCAATTGGACAAGGGGCACAAATCCTCGGTCTCTGGAGGCGACTCCTGTCAGGTGTGAAGGAAAGGTATCCCTTCAAGGAAGATGTTATATGCCACCCAGGCAAGTGGACCACCATGGAGAGAGGTATCCAGTACCTGAGGGAATTAGCTGTGCTGGAAGTGATTTATGATGACCTGAACAACGAGCAGTTATCCAAAGACCCAGATGAAGTCAAATGCACCCGATCCATGTGGCGGAAGTTTGTATGGAGCGCACCAGCGTAACATGCAAACTCATTGGCAATAATGACCTGGAGAGATGGAGAGGAGCAAACAGTGGATGAACTGGCTGGCCAACTCTGGCAATATGAAGAAAGTCTCTCTTCCTCCCTATGGGCCTGTGTCTCTGCTGTGGAGAAACTGTCTCAGGAGGTCCAGCAACTCAAAGAGGATATGTCCTGCTCCCCACCTGCACGGGCCAGTGTCTCAGCCATTAGGAGCAAACGTCCCTCTGCTCAAGAGAGGAGACATCGTGGGTACACACCCCGGGGCACCCTGTGGTTTTACCTGCGTGACCACGGAGGGGACATGAGGAAGTGAGATGGAAAACCTACCTCAGTCCTACAGGCACGGGTACATGAGTGGCAAGGAAAAACAACCACAAAAGGGGGTTCTTCCAGGAAAACTGCTGCTCCAGTCTCCAGTGAGCAGTTCCCCAGACAGAGTAGAAGGGCTGATTCCACTTCCGACCTTAACAAAGGGACTTCTGATTCATACTTACAAGAAGTGGATAGCAAATATGATGACCAGGACTAGAGGGGCCCTGCCTCCAGCCAGGTGGAAGAAAGGGACAACCGGGTTTACTGGACTGTGTGGATTCGATGGCCTGGCACATCAGATCCACAAGAATATAAGGCTCTCGTAGACACCGGTGCACAGTGTACATTGATGCCAACAGGCTATAAAGGGGCGGAACCCATTTGTATTTCTGGAGTGACAGGGGGATCCCAAGAGTTAACTGTGTTGGAGGCGGAAGTGAGTCTAACCGGGAATGAGTGGCAGAAGCACCCCATTGTGACTGGCCCAGAGGCTCCGTGCATCCTTGGCATAGACTACCTCAGGAGAGGATATTTTAAGGACGCAAAAGGGTTCCGGTGGGCTTTTGGTATAGCTGCCCTGGAGACGGAGGAAATTAAACAGCTGTCCACCTTGCCCGGTCTCTCAGAGGATCCTTCTGTTGTGGGGTTGTTAAAGGTTCAAGAACAACAGGTGCCGATCGCTACCACAGCAGTGCACCGGCGGCAATACCACACCAACCGAGATTCCCTGATCCCCATCCATGAGCTGATTCATCGACTGGAGAGCCAAGGAGTGATCAGTAAGACTCGCTCACCCTTCAACAGTCCCATATGGCCAGTGCGAAAGTCTACTGGAGAGTGGAGACTAACAGTAGACTACCGTGGTCTGAACGAAGTCACGCCACCACTGAGTGTTGCCGTTCCGGATATGCTGGAACTTCAATAGGAACTGGAGTCAAAGGCAGCCAAGTGGTACGCCACAATTGACATTGCTAATGCATTCTTCTCCATCCCTCTGGCGGCAGAGTGCAGGCCACAGTTTGCTTTCACTTGGAGGGGCGTCCAGTACACCTGGAACCGACTGCCCCAGGGGTGGAAACACAGCCCTACCATTTGCCATGGACTGATCCACACCGCACTGGAACAGGGTGAGGCTCCAGAACACCTGCAATACATTGATGACATCATCATGTGGGGCAACACAGCAGAGGAAGTTTTCAAGAAAGGGGAGAGAATAGTCCAAATCCTTCTGAAGGCCGGCTTTGCAATAAAATAAAGTAAGGTCAAGGGATCTGCACAGGAGATCCAGTTTTCAGGAATAAAATGGCAAGATGGACGTCGTCAGATCCCAACGGATGTGATCAATAAAATAACAGCCATGTCTCCACCAACTAACAAAAAGGAAACACAAGCTTTCTTAGGCGTTGTGGGTTTTTGGAGAATGCATATTCCAAATTACAGTCAGATCATAAGCCCTCTCTATCACGTGACCAGGAAGAAGAACGACTTCAAATGGGGCCCTGAGCAACGACAAGCCTTTGAACAAATTTAACAGGAGATAGTTCAGGCAGTAGCCCTTGGGCCAGTCCGGGCAGGACAAGATGTGAAGAATGTGCTCTACACCGCAGCCGGGGAGAATGGTCCTACCTGGAGCCACTGGCAGAAAGCACCAGGGGAGACTCGAGGTCGACCCTTAGGGTTCTGGAGTTGGGGATACAGAGAATCCGAGGCCCGCTACGCTCCAACTGAGAAGGAGATATTGGCAGCATATGAAGGGATTCAGGCTGTTTCGGAAGTGGTTGGTACTGAAGCACAGCTCCTCCTGGCACCCCGACTGCCGGTGCTGGGCTGGATGTTCAAAGGGAGCGTCCCCTCTACACATCATGCAACTGATGCTACGTGGAGTAAGTGGGTTGCACTGATCACACAACGGGCCCGAATAGGAAACCCCAGTCGCCCAGGAATCTTGGAAGTGATCACGAACTGGCCAGAAGGCAAAGATTTTGGAATATCCCCAGAGGAGGAGGTGACACGTGCTGAAGAGGCCCCACCATATAACAAACTAGCAGAAAACGAGAAGCAATATGCCATGTTCACGGATGGGTCCTGTCGCCTTGTGGGAAAACATCGGAGATGGAAGGCTGCTGTATGGAGTCCCATACGCCAAGTTGCAGAAACTGCTGAAGGAGAAGGTGAATTGAGTCAGTTTGCAGAGGTGAAAGCCATCCAGCTGGCCTTGGACATTGCTGAATGAGAAAAGTGGCCAGTACTTTATCTCTATACTGACTCATGGATGGTGGCAAATGCCCTGTGGGGATGGCTGCAGCAGCGGAAGCAGAACAACTGGCAGTGCAGAGGTAAACCCATCTGGGCTGCTGCGTTGTGGCAAGATATTGCTGCCCGGGTAGAGAACCTGACTGTAAAAGTACGTCATGTAGATGCTCACGTACCCAAGAGTCGGGCCAGTGAAGAGCACCAAAACAACCAGCAGGTGGATCAGGCTGCCAAGATCGAAGTAGCTCAGGTAGATCTGGACTGGCAACATAAGGGTGAATTATTTATAGCTCGGTGGGCCCATGACACTTCAGGCCACCAAGGGAGAGATGCAACATATAGATGGGCTCGTGATCGAGGGGTGGACTTAACCATGGACACTATTGCACAGGTTATCCACGAATGTGAAACATGCGCTGCAATCAAGCAAGCCAAGCGAGTAAAGCCTCTTTGGTATGGAGGACGATGGTTGAAGTATAAATATGGGGAGGCTTGGCAGATTGATTATATCACACTCCCACAAACCCGACAGGGCAAGCGCTACGTGCTCACCATGGTGGAAGTAACCACAGGATGGCTGGAAACATATCCTGTGCCCCATGCCACCATGTGGAACACCATCCTGGGCCTTGAAAAACAAGTCCTGTGGTGACATGGCGCCCCAGAAAGAATTGAGTCAGACAACGGGACTCACTTCCGAAACGCCCTCATAGACACCTGGGCCAAAGAGCACGGCATTGAGTGGGTCTATCACATCCCCTACCATGCACCAGCCTCCGGAAAAATTGAACGATACAACAGGCTGTTAAAGACAACACTGAGGGCAATGGGTGGTGGGACATTCAAGCATTGGGACACACGTTTAGCAAAGGCCACCTGGTTAGTGAACACTAGGGGATCTGTCAGTCGAGCTGGCCCTGCCCAATCCAAACCCTTACGTACTGTAGAGGGGGATAAAGTCCCTGTTGTGCATATGAGAAATATGCTGGGGAAGACAGTCTGGGTTGCTCCTGCCTCTGGCAAGGGAAAACCCATCCGTGGGATTGCTTTTGCTCAGGGACCTGGGTGCACTTGGTGGGTGATGCGAAAGGATGGGGAAGTCCGGTGTGTACCTCAAGGGGATTTGATTTTGGGTGAAAATAGCCAATGAACTGAATTGTATGATGTTAGTTATTACATAGTACTGTATGTCATCACTTCTATGGTTACCATATGCCATATTAACAGTATTACAGTAAGAATCACTCAGATTAATGTAGGATGAACTCCGATGAAACTGAGCAAGGTGCAACAATGATAGAACCGGATGAGCGCCCAGAACTGGCCTCCGCATGCAAGAGCCCAACACCACGCACCATGTCTCCTGCCCTGCAAGACTGTTATGACAGGTGGAACCCGAAGTCATGGACTACATGAACTCAACGGACGTTTTAGAGGGATGGCCCATGGACTGAGGGAATGATATCTCTGTGTGTGTATATATCAAAAGGCAGGGAAAAGTAGCGGTGACTAATTGGAATGTATGGGAAAATGTGAGACCTGGGCATGATGTGGATGGTATAGAATAAGGGGTGGATATTGTCCTGGTTCCAGCTGGGACAAGGTTAACTTTCTTCCCAGTAGCTTGGGGGGTGTGCTGTGTTTTGGGTTCGGTGTGAAAGGAGCGTTGATGGCCCATTGATGCTTTGGCTGTTGCTGGGGGATGCTTGTACCACCGGGAGGGGGGAGCACAGCCGGGGTGGTGGACCCAGCTGGCCAATGGGGTATTCTATACCATGTGACATCATGGTCAGTATAAAAACCAGGTGTGTGGGGGGGCTCGCCCCCCGTTCGTGACACGCGCAGCGGTCGGTGAGCGGTTCTGTTGTGCATTGCCTGCTTTGTGTATTCTGTTATTGTTGTTGTTCTCATTGTTATTATTACTGTCCCACTTGGTTTTATTTCAATTATTAAACTGTTTTTATCTCAACCCGGGATCTTTCGTACTTGTGCCCTCCCAATTCTCTCCCCCATCCCACCAGGGGGGGGGTGTGATCGAGCGGCTGCGTGGGGTTTATTTTTGCTGGCTGGGGTTAAACCACGGCATTTTAAAATAAAAAATAACATTTTTCAAGTTCTGGTAAAGATTTTACCTGGAAAATCTAGCTACTCCTGATTCAGTAAGGTAGCAATATCTTCCCTATCAATTTCATACATTCTGATAACGGTATGACTTTTCTGTTTTCAGACCCATGTGACTTTCTTTGAAGATGGTGCCCTGAAAACACATTTTCAAGAAAATCTTGTGCAAGCTGATATAACTTTGCTAATCTGGCTAATACTTAACTTCTCTCCACGTAGGAGATGAACTTTGGTTGGGAATGGTTATGTAAACTATAGCAATCTCCCATTGGCCTTCTCAATTGATACTGTTAATGGTACGATTTCTCTGTCAGGAAAAAAAAATCTTAAGTTCATTTCTAGCTTTGTATGGGGACTTGTTGTTTGAACCCACTGATTATAAAGGTTGAGCTGCTTGCACCTCTCCTCCTGGTACACAAAGAAGCTTCATTTGGGAGGTATTGTCAATGGTTGTGACAACTGAAATGGACAATCACAGAGTGGCAGAGGCTGGCAGGCAGCTCTGGAGAATGTCTAGTTCAATTTCCTGCTCATGGCAGGGTCACCTATAGCAGGTTGCTCAGCTCTTGTCCAGTTGAGTTTTGAATGTCTCTAATGATGCAGATTCTACAAACTCTCTGGGCAACATGTCCCTGTGTTTTACCACTTTCACAGTAAGAAAGTATTTTTTTTTCTGCTGATGCTGTTATTGTTTTTTGGTTTTCCTCAGTCACATTGGTGAAAAAAGTTTTTATTGTAGTGAAGCATTAGTCTTCTGGAGTCCCTTGGACTGGAGGTCTTGCTTGCACAGGCTTGTTTTGCTGCAATAGCTAATTCTGCCAACTACAACAGAACTTTTTGGCTTTTATGGATTTTTATTCCGGTATATATTAAACTCCTTTTATAACTCCTTTTATTTTCTTGCAAAGAATAAAGTATGTAGCACCAAGATCATACAGCACGTCCATCAGAGCTAGGAATAAGAAAACTGAGACACAGTAATGCCTTGTTCAGTCTACCAGTATAGTTTTATTGCCTTTTTTGCTTCTTAGTTTTGATACTTAGATAAAATACCTCATGTGTGTGATTGCCCTTCATCATGCATACAAAGGCTAAGGTTACAATTCATATGTCCTTTTAGTTTTTCTCCCCATTACTCTGTCTAGAGAGTTTTGTCTTTTTTAACTTAAAGCCTATTGCAGCTAAAGGTCTTATTCCATGTTGATGTAGGAAGAAGTGCATGCCCTTAGATCTTAGGTCTTTCTGAGATGATGAGAAAACAGGTGTAGCAGATGAGGTGAAATAGCTTTTTTTCTTTTTAGAGAAAAGTGTACTACATAATTTGGCATGCTAAGTAAGACATCCAAAATATGTTTCAGTATGAATTGTGTATCATGATTTTAATTTAAAACAAATTTCTAGGAAGTTATTTATAAGCCTTATGAAGGGTAATTACAGGTGTGAAATCTGAAGGCATGCTCATGCATGTCTTTCACAGAAGAAAGGCTCAGTTAGCTTCAAGTAATAACTTTATGAGAACACGTTTTGTAACGACATAGCTCATAGTTCAGGAAAAATGAGTTTAGTTAAAAATATGCATTAATGGAGAATGTGAATTAACTATACCATATTTTGTAGCACAAGGTATGAGAAAACTTTCGGATGGAACTTTCCCAGCACTGGGTCAACTCTAGGACAGATAAAACTTAGTTCTGTCACACAGGTTGTAACCGAACTCTTTCATGATATTTTTGCTGAGCTGTGAGTGTTTCCGATAATTTAACCACCTATTTGAAAGTAGTCTGTCTTTGGAACTATTGAGCAAGAAACTCTGAGACTTTTGAGAAGGCATATACTGACCCATAAGTAAGACTTGTCTGGACGTTGAGGTGATGGGAGAGCTGCAGTTTCCTTGGCACATACTTCTCAGAATCCTCTAAAATATTGTGAAGCTGAAGGGTGACAAGTTGGGGAGGTTGGTTTATTGTAGAGTTTACTAACAGGAAAAAGCTTCTAGTGGAAAGGCAGGGTGATTAGCAATTGCTACTTTATTGAACTGATCTTGTTTAAAGTGTTTGTGGCTTGCAGCAAGGGTAGTACCTTACACCTGGACAAATTACGATAGTGTAATATAGCTTGTTTGTTCTCCTCTTATATAGGTGGAAATGACTATAGGAAAATGTCACTTTGTGCTAACATTTCTTTTTAGCATTTAGAGACATCTCTATGTTAAGCTTGCAGTTTGCAATGAGTATGCCATAGATGATGTATGTAATCATGATAGAGATTCTATATATGTATTGTGAGTCCTGGTCAATCTTTTATTAATCTATGTAATTCTGTTAGACCAGTGCTGCTGTATTTGTCAGTCTTCTTTAAGAAAAGGTATTGCTGATTATGCTCCTAGAGTGGTGCCTCAGTCACGGCACTGATACAATATGGATTTATCCCAGCCTTTTAAATTTAATTTAAGTTTCTTGAATTTGCATGGAGTGGAATCATATGACAGTAGAATGAGGAAGTCTTGAACTTTTTGGAAAGCATTTACAGACTTGATGCATAGAACTAGCTTCTCTGTGTGATTATTATCATTGAAAAGCCATCTCATTCGAGAAGAAAACCAAAAATCTATTTTCTTTTTGATTGGCTAGGTTTTTCTCTAATGCATGCAGTGTTTTTTTCTCTCTGGTACAGTCTAAGGACAGAGTAGATTGTCTCAGGCTATGTTTGCATCTCTTGTTCAGGATTTCCCTAAAAGAAGGTGAAAGTTATTTGGAGGCTGGTTAAGTTACATCAGCTTGTAAGCAGCCATTATCCTGCAAATCCTACAGCACTATGTTCTACACAGAAAATACACGAAAAGATCCTTGGAAAAATACATTTCATACAATTATTATGCTAAATTAATTTCCTGGATGGAATTAAGGATAAGTATTGCTGTGACCCTTTTAGTTGGTATCCGATTCAGGTAAGAATTGTGTTTGAACTGTCTTTGTGCTTAGAAGCAGTTTGCCTTTTCTACGTGAAGTAGTATTTGACCCTGAAAATACCGCAGTTTCTCGAGATATACCCTATCAATGTGTTGATACAAAAAACTAAATCAATGAGTGGTCAAGACTTTGTGTCAAAATGAAAATTCTTTCATGTAGGTGTACCTTGCCCTGTTGCATTTTGCTTTTTAATGATTCTTTTGCCACTGTTCGGTGCAGACATGTTCAGAAGAGGTTTGTATTTGATACACCAGATGAGCATTCAAAAAACTTACAGATATGTAACTGAGAATATCTTTTTGTTCATGGAAGTTCTGGGATCTAAGCTAACATTTAACTGCCTGAGATGACTGAGATTTTGAGACTTCTGTCAGTAGTCAGTTTTGGAATTGTTTCCCCCCAAAAAGAAGGTCACATGTTATGTAGTGACTGTTTCTTTACCTTACTTTGTGGGTTTTTTTAACTCTTCCCACTCTGCCAGGTCCCTTGCAGTTTTATGTTTCTTTAGTCACTGGATGTTCTTTAAACTTGACCTGTTGTTTTGCTTCAATTCTTGTTTTCTTAACATACTTTCTGCTTTTTTTTTTTCCACAACGTTTTTTAGTTTTCTCTTATTTAGCTCTCCTCTTGGTTTATAGTCTATTATCTATGCCATCTCTGATGTTAGTCAGATAGTATTTGTTCATATTTGCTTGTGGATTCCTCTACTACTGTATTTGAGGGAGGATTCGGTCTGAGCATGTAGAAATATAACATTAACTTTTTATGTACTTTTAAATCCATTTTCATAACTTTCTCTTATTAGACCCCAAGGTATCCGTAGTAACTATAAAGGTAAAAATTATCCCTGTTAAGTTCATGAGAGGCATAGAGAGCGCTACTGACTTTAATGAAATTGGAATTTTGTCCTAGGTTTTCTTCCTAACAGTCATAGCGTAAAAGGTTTTAAGTTAGTTTTTGTTAACACTCATGACACTACTCTAGTGTCATAGTTACGACCTTATATGTATGTTGCATAAGCATCTCCATCCTTCTAGCTTTAGTCTTTTGACTAATCTGTGTATAGAGAAAGTTTTCGTGTCACAATTAATTCTTTTATCCCTTTTTCAACAGGATTTGTTTGAATCTAGAAATTGTGCCAGTCTTGTGACACAATTTTTTTTGCATTATCTGCAATCTGGACATTTGCTATGACTGTCTTAGGTTATTCTTGACTCACAGTAGCGACTCACGTTCCTTTTTACCTCATTAAGTAAAAAAAGTCAAGGGTATAGTAAGATTGATAGAAATATTGACTATACAAATAGCATGAACTGCCTCTCCTTCATTTCCTATTTTATTTGTGTTCAGAATAATTTCTAGTCTGTTAGAATATCTGGGAGTGCTTGTCCTAGTGCCAATTCCTTAGCTTCTACTTCAGTAAAAACAAAGCAAAAGACACAATATGTATGAAACAACCATATTTTTCATCACACTTTCATCTTAAAGTTTTAGAATTTTCTTCTACTTGGTGCTTTGAAGTATACAACTTCTTTCTATGTTGAGGACTAAAGGCCAGGTGAAATGAAGGAAGAAAATGGAAGGAACTTTGTCTTGAACCGAAAGGTGAAATTTGCATTTTTGTTATTAGCCTTAGCTTTAAACAGTGAAGTTAGGTACTTTAAGTTGTGCTAAAGCATTTAAATGCCTGGCACAACAGTTACTGCTGTTTCCAGAGTTGATTTGTCCATGCTGATTATTTCTTCTTATAATATCAGAAGTTGGAGCACTTTGAAGAAAGGTGTGTATTTTATACCCTTCCCATCCTAACAAGGTTACACTTGCTTCTCAATTCCAAAAAGAGGTCTGATTCACTGGAGTATAGTCTAAACCAAGACTGGATGCTGCTGTGTGGTCTTTCAAAGTTGCCCTGGTGTGAAAAGGTGAATGTTTTTCCACGTTGCATATTAAAAAAAAATTCTTTAAGCACACCAGAGGTCAGGACAGAATCTGAAGCTGAGAGTCTCAATATCGTATTTTATATCTCTTACAAGGTGATTAAGGTGGTGCCTCAGTGTGGGGCAGAGAGGTGATTATGCGCAATATAATAATAGTATAATATATTATACGTAGTATGATAGTACATACTGTAGTAGCATAATACATTATACATAAATAATCTTTTTGATTATTAGCTTTGAAATACCCAGTATTGAAGTTCCTGAATGTTGTAAACACGTTTCGTAGACACCTAGCTTGGGTTTGTAAATTCTGGAGTTTCTAAAAGAAAGAGCTACTATCACCTTTGAGTTTAGCACTAAATGCCTAGAAAGCAGATTTTTTGTTCTTTTAAGTCCAATTGCTTTCATGTAGCTGCTGTTTGCTAGTATACAGTAGTTGAAAGTGGCTCAGTCAGCATTTTGTAAACAAACGCCTTTGCATAGTGTTTGCTGAGTGGGTAGGGATCCGAGTTCCTGGTCCTCAAAGACTTGAGCAAGGCATATTCGATGCATATAGGAATAGTGCTGCAAAGCCAAACAGAATGATTCAGTGTGCGTAGTGCTTACGTGGGACCCTGGGCCATGCAGAGAAGCCACAGAAAGTGAGAAAAGCAGATGCAAACAGTCTGTTCATCTGCGATAAGCACTGTGCCTTAATCCTGAAATGTGGATCACTGCCTTTTCCATCCGCGTTTTGTGAAGCATACAAGACATTGACTCTACAAGTTCCCTCTTATTCCAAAGTGTAATTGTAAACAATGTTTTTAACTTGATAGCTAGAAAAGACTTCACAAATGATAATAAAAAGTTTCAATGTCACCCATGACTTGTGTTACATTTCTGCTGTAGTTTTGTTGAGTTTCTCTCTGATTTGATCTGCTGTTTTACAGAGACGCGTAAAACACATAGAGAATATGTAGCAAGACAATATTTTTCTCATTGTAGGATCTGCTAGAAGTATCCTTTTGCATGTATTTTTACCTGGCTCTTGCATTTAGCTACCAAGTGCCTGTTTAGACTTTTTGTAGTCACTACAGTAATTCCGTATAAAACTACAGATGATGTTCTTGTTGGCCTTAATCATTTCATGTAAACTCTTGACACTTAGAATTGTCTGACCTCTGAATTTCATAGAACTAAGTGTGGACATCTTACATATGCTAAGTTTTTTAAAATTTATAAGTATCAATATAGCTGTATTTTAAGGAATAGTTTTCTTACATTGTTGGAATAGAAAGTAGAGAAGAATTTATAGAACTTAAATGTTTTAAAATACATTTCAGGCTCAGAAGGCGAAACAGAAAAACCCGAAGATACGGTGTTTTGGATACAAACATAGAAAACATGGAGCTGACCCCATTAGAGCAAGACGATGATGATGACGATACAACACTGTTTGATGCCAACCATCCTCGAAGGTTTGTATATAGAAGCTGAATGTACTTCTAGCAACAGAAGTGAAGGAGTATGGATGATAAGCAGTTTCACTGAGAAAGCTCACTACTGTGTTTCATATGCATGTAGTTGGAGAAGGGATGTCAAGATCACTTGAATTTTAAATGGGCAAGAATTTAGTGGGCAAGAAGATAAACATCATTTGTCTTCAACATGTGAATTCCAGAGAAATGGAGAGGAAGGTAGGATATTTTTGTTACAAATACAGTGTCATTATTGAAGCTTTTGTTGAAGTCGACAACTAGCTTTTACCTTTCTCTCTCTTTTTTTTTTTTTTTGAATTTTGGAGGCTCCTCAATTTTTCCTGTGTATTCTCTCTTATGAGTTCTGCTTCCAGCAGCTTCATTCCGCTTTCTCGTTGCTGAAGTAGTCAGCAGTTAGTTGATAATGATCCTGCACCAAGTTTTAGATTTGGTACTGCTGCACCTGAAGAAAGGTTCATATTCTTAAGTCACTCTCTGAAACTATGTAGATACAGGAAAATTTTGTTATATTTTCCTATTGTCCTTACACTTAAACATTATGATCAATTCAAACTTAAACTTATGCAATTCAAACTTAAAAAAAAGTTTTCCTTACTGAGTAATGATGTCACATTGCACATGCAAAGGCATAGTAAAAAATTTGATAGAATTGTCTTAGTGAGGATTACTGTCAAGTATCAGAAGAGAGAAAATGATGAATTCTGCCAGTCACAGCAGGTAATTGATTCAACACTGTTTAATGTGAAACTGAATTAGTCTCAAGCAAAATTCAACAAATGCAATACGTGATGTCTCAAATGAATTAAAAGTTTTGGAGTAGTAAGTCAGATGTTCTGCTGTTTGTTAGGAAACAACTTTGGATGCAGTCTGGAACATGAATTGAAAGGTTCAGTCTTTTTTAACTTTGCCTCCTTAGGGGGAATCTTTCAGATTAAATTTTGTTCATAAGTCAAAGTCGCTCTTTCCTTTTTCTGTCCCCCATATGTTAGAAGAAACTAGTTGGAATGTCTCCACTTACCGCTCCTCTGTATTAGAGAGTCATGTGGGAGTTACGGTTACCCCATGTTACTAGTCTTGTTCCAGTATAAATTATGCCTATTATGTGATAGGTAATTGTCACATTATATCCAGGAATTTCCTCGATGTCTTTCCTAGATCTTTTAAGTTCTCTTGTAACTCAGCATACTTATTAGACTTCGAGGTATTTGATGGCCAGTTAACATGATACTTCCTCATAAATGTTTGTCTACAGGACTATCAAGTAACCTTTTTACTAGGAATGAACATGATAATATGGCTAGTCCTCATTAACAAACAGCATTATACAATTAACAACAGTATTGTTGTATTCATGTTATAAAGGTTACTTCATACTTTTGTATGCTTATTTGGAGACTAAGCATGGTTGTATTTGTTGTTAAGTTTCAAGGAGCTGATTATGTGTCAAGAGCAGTATTTATCTAAAGGCACTGTACTATTAATATGTTAAATAGGTATATGCACTGTGTCTTCCAGTGCAGAGGAGACTGTTAATAAGTGGTATTGAAATATATGTCTTACGCATGTGGATAGGTGTTCTGATTTTTTTGATTGCTTATAATAACTTCCAATTCACCTATTTTGGAAATTTTGTGGGGATTGTATTAAGCTTTTCAGACACTGAAATGGCAGCATGCGTCTTTTTACCCTACTCTTTTACCTTATTAGGTTGCTGTCTAAATTTAGTTCACATTCTACAGATGAATTTAAAATTCCCAGCTTGAAGCTTACTGTTTATTAAGATAAACAAGATTATATTTTTGAAGTCTAAAGCTACAAAAACACCCCAAAGTGTCAAAGTGATTGTGTTTGTTTCTTTAAACTTCTTTGCATACCTTAAAATAGAAGCAATGAAAACCCTAGAGGGAAAGTTCACTAAAATAATATCAGAGGTTTTCAGAGTGAGGATTTCTGATATTTTTTTCCCTGTACATTTCTAAACACTTCAGTTTGAGGGAGAAAAAATTTTTATTCAAGTATTTTATTGTAGAAGTATCTAAGATGCACAGTAGTTCTAAATTGTTACAAATCCATTTTGCAATTATAGCCTTGCAGCTGCTTATGGAGTAACCAACATATGTAAAGCAGATAGATACCATTCTTACCTGGTTTACATACTTCAGTTATTTCATTCTTGGGTATTTCATTCTTATCCCTGACAGGATGTATAAGGATGAAACAAAAGTGAAAACAGTAAGAAAAGAAGTATGGTTTAGACTGAGGTCCTTATTTTTATTTTACTTTTCCCTTTTTGTCACACAAACATGCTAGGGTGATGCTGAGGTGTATATATGCTTGTTAACTGCCTGTCAATCTAAAGAGACAAACCTGAGAACTTCCAAAATCGAAATAGAGCTGTACCAAGGATCCTATATATTTCTATCATGGTTATTCAATCAAGTAGAGCACATTCTATTCATTCCCCTTCAAAATTTATCTTGGAAACTCATATTCAATGAAGTGGTTGTCTTATGGATTGCCCTGTCTCTGGTCCCAATATGGATTTTTCAAATTATGTCCTAAATTAATGTTTTTGCCACTACACTACTTACGGTTCTGTGGTTGAAATTAATTTGGTTTATGATTAAGAAATTAACTTGCATTAAAGCAAAACTCTTTATAACTATAGACAGCATGCTTTGAACTGCACTTGCCCTTAACTGTGAGAACTACAAAAAAATTCACATTAGTGTTGTAATTGGGAACGCCCCCCCGCTCCCCAAAAAGACCAAAAACAGAAACAAAACAAAATTAAAAAAAAAAACCAAAACAACAACAAAAAAAAAACCACAAAAAAAACCCTGTCCTAACTTCCAAATGCTCTTTAAAGTCCTGCAGCAAATCATCATTTAATTTAGCTATACCAGGCAATTTGGAAGTATTTGAAAGTAGATTACTGATCCAGACCATTTTAAAGATAGTCCTTTGGATGACATATAGTACAAATAGTTTGAATACTTTAGTAGTGTTTCATTTAGCAGATGGCGTAGCTATTGTAAGATAAATCAAGTATTTATTTTAATAGATACAGTTCCTCACACACTGTTGTATCTTGTTGATGAAAGAACTTCTGCTAGATAAGTAGTATGTGATTTTAAAAGCATCAGCTTCAGCGGGAAAAACAATACCTGATGTTTTGGTTCAAGTCCAAAGAGCCGAGAAAAAGTGGAGAGAGAAGTGGCATGTAATGTTTGAACATGTCATAGTCTGGAGTAAATACATAGAGTGATGTAACTTGTGGCGTAGGCACAGCTTTATTTCTGCCTTATGGGGCTGCAAAATGACCTCAAATTTGATGTTTGCTCACAGAAGAGATGATAATGTTAACTTCTCAGTCAAACTGCAAGAAAGTAATTGTATTGGAGTAACTGAGTGATCTAACCAAACAATTTCAACATGTTTCTGTTAACTTGCTGAGGAAAACTGACTAAACAGATCAGAATTAATACCTTCAGAAGATAGTAACTATAGATCATAAAGGAAGAAGATGTTACTGTTGTTCCAAGATAGCTCAGAAAGTAAGTGCTTAAATTATCAAAATCATTATTTTGATATTGGGAGCTTGAGAAAACAAGGACTTCAGTTATGTTTAGTCAATAATTTGAGTATATTCCATTTATGTATATTGAGAGCTTGCACTCCACAAATCCCTATAAAACAGCTTGATAAAATGCTGTCCAAACTTTGCAAAGCAGTGGCATTGCTGGGAGGGAAGTTTGAAAATTAATATAGAGTACCTTAAAAAAAAAAAAATTAAAATCCTTAATTGGGAGTGTGCTTTTTCAGTTAATTTCTTTCCCCTTCTTTTAACTAAGTCTTTTGAATCTGCATTGAAGCTTAGTAATCAGTCTTCATATCACTACTTAACCAAGAATGACCAAAGGGAGTACAAAATGTACAAAGTAACCAGCTGAGGACAACTTGATGATAATGATACTCAAATATTCTCAGGAGAAGTCATTACACTGTGTGCTGACATTTGCAGTAATTCAGAGGTACGGTTGGTTTGTTTTTTTTAAGGTAGCATAAATATGCAGTCAGACTTGGAGCAACTGATTAGGGAACAAAAAGGGGCTTTTAATGGTTTTTGAGTTTAGTCCTTTGTTAAGTAAATCACAGTTGCTGTTTTGCTTAACTACAGTCAACAATCAGCTTATTCAGTTCATAAATTTCTTACCCTCATAACTTATACTAAGGCACTAAAAAACTAAATGCTGTTACAGGAAGTTCTAATCTACATGTTCTGGTGGGTTCATATACATTTGTTATGGATAACAAATTACATAAGTATTGTTTTATATAGAAAATAGTTGTCTTTTTCCTTCTTTCTTTATGATCTGCTAATAGGCTGCAGTAGTATCCACTCTGCTTTCATTTTTCTTGACTAAAACAGTTGAGCTTTTTTCTTAAGGTGATGCTCTACAGCACAGTATGCATATATTAGAAATCCCTATTGGCTTGTTTAGGATTAGCTGGTAAGTATTTGACTCTTTCCAAGGCTAGGCAGAGAAAGTGGCTTCTTTCCTAAAATCAGCATAGCAGTGTTAGTATACTGGTGTGCTGATATGGTTATTATTTTGAGTGTTGTTGCTGTTTTCTTTCAGAACTATATGAAAAAAGGTCCACAATGTCCTCTGTTGTAACATAGATGTAATTTACGTGTACTCCCACTGTCGTCATCACTCATGTAGCTAGTCTCTGTGCCTCTTCCCTTTGGAGCATCTTACCTGAATGGGATGTTTCAGCCATTTTGTTCAATAGCATGCTATTGCATGTCAAAGTTTGAAATTCTAACCTTTGGTTTCTCACCATGCAACTTTGTCTACATGTAAACTGAGGTACAGTATCCTAACATCACATCTTTGTTTTTCGAAGGAATATCACACTAATAGTTTACAATCCTCATTAAATCACTTTACATACACACTACTTGCTGCACTGCAAGGCGCAAGGAATAGCATGTTATTCCAGTTATGGAATGCTACAAAGAGTTACCAAAGTTTGAATAGAAACTCAGGAGCCTTGGAAGTTTAAAAATATATCCAACATGGTAAAAACCCAGTTTTTTTGTAAGCAAGCTGTCTTTCTATTTGGGAGGTTTAAATGAATGGAGTTTTATGGCACTTTGCTTCACAGTAATATGGTAACTATGAGTTTTTACAAATTTAATAATAAAATGTTACATCTCTGTGGGTTTTTCATAATGTCTGGTCTTCAAAAATGTAGGCTAAAGCTCCCCTTGAAACAGGGCATTTCAGATTAATGCATCTGTTTCTTCTGTTGTAGAGAAGTACGTGCCTTTCAGTGAAAGAACTTAATCTTAGAACCAGAGAAGGAGACTGCTTCATGGGAGGAATAAGAAGCAAGAGGGTATGCAAGTTGGGGGGACTAATTTAATTTGTGTATATTATGGCATCCTTAATTTGTTGCAATAAATACTGTACCAATTTGTTGTACTTTTTTGTATATAGAGGATTCTAAATGTAAAGCCTATGGAGAGAGAGTGCACTAAAATGAAGACCTATTTGGAGGGGAGGTTACTTTTAAAACAGGGTATTTTTTGCTTGTTACAAATCTTGTATGCCATAAATGCGGTATACACTTTTTCTACAGTAGTCTGGAATGTTAACAAATTTTTTTTGCTGATATTAAATTGCAAGTGAACATAGCCTCTGTGGACTTCTCAGAATTATTAGAACTTGGTTTTAGTTGAGGAGATGCTTTACCCTTTACAAATAAAAAGCCAAACTACTGCCTTTTGTGTTGAGACTCTTTTTTAAACTGAATTAACATGTTTTATGTAAACTTTAGTGAAAAAATAAAAACTGTTTACAGTGTTCCTAGCATTTAGCGTGATACTTCAACACTTTATAGGTTTTAAGGATATTAATATGATCTTGTAAAACAGTACTGCAACATCTTTTTGCTGTTAAGACTACTGATGACATCTATTGAGTCAATTTTTTTGTGAGGTCCGTCTTCAACTTGTGTGAACAGATTGTTGCTTGCTGACTTTGGGATGGTGCTGGTATAATCCACGTGGTGTCAGTGTTCAGACCCATGGTAAAGCAGAGATAAGCCTTTGGGTAGCCTTGTTTACTTTTGTACTCTTTAAACAATCTAAGTCAAATACTAAATTTGCTGTAGCTCCAAAATGGAAAAAGTGACATCAGAAGCAGCTGTTACTATGAAATGAGCGGCAACATTCACATGAATCTAGTTGGTATCCAGCAGTTACATTTATTCTTAGGTAGTGCCATAAAAGTTAATAGAACAAGCTTTAAGACCTGGAAGACCTAATTTTTTAAAAATGTGTTGCAGTTTCCACAGGAATCTTGATAATGCAGACAAATGTTCAAATTCCCGTTCATTAAAATTACTGTGTAAATTTATTGCTAATTCTGTATACATCTAGTATCGAGGCATAAACTTGCTATAGCAGTATTGGTGGGGCTGGCTATGTTTCCTGAAAGCTCCTGTGTTATGGGCTACAGGGAAAGAGGAATTATCTTTCCTGCTTCTTCAGTCCCCTCTTGGTGTTTGAACAAAATACGAGTACCTTATTTGTCTTTGAGGTTATTTCTACAGTGATGGGGCGGGGAGGGGTCGACTTTTTTAACCCTGTATCAGCTGATTTGCCGTACTGAAAGCTACTTACTTTGCCCTAGCAACAACTCAGATAAAGTCCGAAGTAATGGATGCCAAATCAGCCTCCCAAGGTAATTTTCATCTACAGTTGCCCATGTGCCGCACACAGCTGGGAGATAAGTTGTATTTACAGTAAATGCAAGTCTTTATTTTGCTTCCTCTCCTTCTGTACCCAACTTTTTCTGTCCATATTTAAAGATAAAATTGAAATGAAAACACAGCACTTCATTCTCAGAGAGGCTTAGTTGGGGAATCTAGAGATGTATTGAAGAATAGCTGTGTCATAGGCTGCAGTGAGAGAACAACAAATGATAGAAGGCAAAGCATGTTGCCTGCCCATATAAAAGTGTTAAAACTAAACATAATTGCAATCTTTCTTTAGATTTTAATTTTTCTAGCAGTGGCACATGTTAGCCCTAGCAGTAGAGACTATCTTCCTGACATCCTAGAATTAGTTGTTTTAATTCTGTAGAATCTTTCTAGGCTTCGAGCTGAATACATCCTGAGGAGCTGTTACACTAAGCACAGATACTTGAGCTGTTTAAGTATGTTAGAAACACTGGTAATGCAAACAGTCAGTTTGTAAGCTCTTGTGTTTCCTGCAAGTAAATCTTGACATTTTCCTGGAGAAAAAAACAAAATAGAACAGGTTATTTATGTTTCTAAGCAAATTTGGGGGGGGGGACACCCAACAAATTTTCCAAAAAAATTATGTGGGCTTCTTGAATTCATGCCTCCAAAATTATGAGGATCTATTTTGTAGGACAAGTGTCTATGAAGCAGTCATACAACTGATAATAAGTTATGACAGTTTTATTTTCTGGTATGCCAGATACTATGTGGTCCATGGTGCCAACTTCCTCAGCCTTGTCCAGACCATATCTAATTTCAATAGCTGAACTGGCTCTCATTGCTTTTGCAGACACAAAATTAGTCAATTGTGTTGTATGTGTCTTAGTCTTAACAGTTCAAAATCTGCTCTGAATTATGTGCAACACCATCAGTAGTATTTCCAGCTGTGACTGAAAAGCTGTTCTTACTCTTCTAACATTCTTTCAAAAATTTTGGGAAGAGTATGCCACCCTAGAGGCCAGTAACTGAGTAGCTGTGTATGGAAAGTTTTATTTCCATTTGAGTCAAGATGTTAATAGGCCAGTAAAGAATGGGAGCTGATCTGCTGAAATAAAGCTCCTTAAAGATATGAGATAGCCCAAGTTTAATGGGAAATAAGCTGGGAGAGAGGCTAGATTTCTTCAATAACTTGAATTTCTGGAGACAGAAGTGGAATGTAGCGAAAAAGCTTGCAAGACTCAAAGAAAAAAGGTTGTTAAAAGATACCTTTACAAATTTTACAGTATTAAAGCTATCATGGTATATATATAGGGCTTCGTGACTTTTTTCTTCATTAGTGCAATTTGAGACATAGCATGTACAAGAATGTGTGAGTGGAAGGAAGAGAGTGCATGCTTTGTACATGCTTAGCCCTTGACCAACAAGACCATTTGGGGTTGATAAGAGACTGACCTATTTTGACCATTGTTGCTTGTGCCAATAATGTCCTTTGCACCCTTCAAAATTGTATCTTGTTGAACGTGTATTCTAGAAATCTCCGTGGCAGACTTGCAGGGACTCTGTTAACATGCACTGAAATACAACATCCCCTTAAAAAAATCTGCAGCATATGCAAGGCCTCCAAGGTATACATATGTCTCTTCTCTCTAGCTAGCAATCGTACCTAACGTATGAATGAAATATGTATGCTATAAGAACCTTACTGACATGGCAAAGTTGTATTTTCTAATTACTTGTACCAGCTTGAAGTTTACAAAATGAGCTACTGACTACAGAAAGACTTCCACGAGAGTGTTGGTGGTTGTGGGAAGAAGATGGCACTTTCTCTTGCCTAATGCAGAAAGTCCTGAAATGTAGAAGGAAAGCCAGCGTTCAGCCTGTATGTTCTTAATGGGAGAAGTGGTATTCTGTTACAAACAATGATGAAAATGGAAGAGTTAACAAGCTTTTATCTTAAGGATATTTCTGCATAATATCACTGATACCTCTGACAGAGTTGTGTGGCTGCAGTTATCCTATCAACACTGACGGAGCATCCGTCCACTGATGTTACCAGCAAGAGCCAGATGCCCACCTTGTTGGAGTCACTGCCAAACAGTAGTCAAATATTCCTTCCAGAATATACTCCCTAACAGTCTACTACTAGCTCCTTGGCTGAGCTGGCTGGTAGCTCAAGCCTCTTTTTTTTTTTTTTTCCTTTTTTTTAACCTGTCTCTTGTCAGCCAGCATGGACTTCTCTTCAGCAGCAGCTCCCAAACTGATCTCTGATCAGCCAGGCTTCCTCTTCCTTATCAGCTCAGCACTCAAGAAACGTGTTTGGTTGGGGATTTTTCATGGGTTTATTTCCAAGTCACTTGGCCAGTGTAAACCCAAAAGTGGACCCCTCCAGCCACACAGTGAAACTGCTGTGGAGAAGGACTTGATCTTCACAGTAGGTAAGCTCCGTGAGCTGATCCTAGCAATGTAAGAGGGAAGTAGCCTTTACTGGATAAACAACTACCAGTGGAACAGCGATGCAGTACTGCCAACATCTTTCTTCACCTTTTATTGCGAATTTCTGTACGCTTTTGGCACTTGACAACACAACGAAATAGTTGCACCTTACAACATATGGGTTATCTGTCTTGGAAAAGCCCTAATTTTCTCTATTTCTGTGACATGTAAATGCTACCCTGTATGACTCATCCTGCTATTAGCTTCTCAAGGAAGAGAGACTGTGTCCAGATCACTTCAAAGAATATGAAGTGGAGTGGAGGGTCCTGCCTTTGGGGAGCCATGAAAGGAAGGGAAAAGTGAACCTCCTTGCATAAGTATCATTCACAGATGGCATTAGGACATACTGGATATATGAAGCAAGTGATTGCATTTTGCTGGACTATGAATAATTCCATGTCTTGCCTTCCCCCTCCTTCCCGCCCTCCTCCTCTGCCTTCCTCCCTCTTTCAACAAATCCACCCTTTTCTATTGTGTAATAAGTTCTGGCAAGGAGACATACCCTTCTTATGAGATGCCCTCTTGAGGAGGATCACTGTCCAGAAACGATGTATGAACCTGCAGGCCACCAGGTTGGATGGATTTGCCATTCCTCACGTGAATTACAAAGTGTGCAGCAGATCATGATAATCTTGCCAGTGCAGAAGGCAAAGCCGATGTGTATGGAGATGCCTGAAGGCCTAGTTCATGGTCACCTGGCAGAAGTTAAAGACTCACTGAATTTCCAATAGCTTTGATGATTGTACAGAACAATGTTAGGCACCAGCGCAACAGAGGTAAGGCAGTGCTGCTGACAATCTTGTAGTTGACCCATGTTTAAAACAGGTGCTAGCTTATCACGAGGGACAGCTACTGGAGTTCTCATACTGACACATACCAGTGTTGTTTACAGCCAGTAGTCTTAATGTGAGTATGCATGAATCCCTTCTGCTGAGACGCTGCTGTCATTTCACTCTGTTTTTTTGACTGTGACAGCAGACTTCCTGTGTTAGTCACTGGATTTCTCGTCTATGGGCTGGCAGTGTTGGAGCTGATACGTGTCCTGAATTCTGTGGCCCTTGCACTAAATATTTCAGGTGGTGCCACAGACCTTGATTATAATTATGTTAACTATGTAGTACTGAACTGCTGTGCTGCTCATCCCTTGAAGATTAGTGTTGCCTGCTTCTGGATTGCAACAAAAGCCCAGAAAATGCAGGTTGCTGAATTGAACATAGCACCAGCTCCAACAACTGGCTTAGAAATGTATGGGTCCAAGAATTCGAGGGGATCAGCCTGTATATCTGTAATTTTTTAACAATGATGGATGTAGGCTCAAAAACTGCCATTTAACAACTCAAAACTACTCGGACAGCAACTTATTCTTTTTTTCTGACCAGGTTGATGCAAATTTAGTAGCTGCCTCTCTTGTGCTTGACTAGATGTTTCTTGAAGTTCTGCTTGCTAAAAGCTCTGTCTTCTCTACCTCCACTTTGTAGATCATAGGTTGGTGCACCATACTGGCTCAATGAGGTTCATGTGGACATTGAAGGTAAACGGCAGACAGAGCTTAAAAAACCCTACATGACAGATGAGAGAGGTGCTGATGAGTTAGTAGTGGGAAGAGTCCCAGAACAGACTTGCCAAAAGTAGAGCAAATCTTGTAAGTTTTGTCTTAGATCATGCCTTCTTCATGTCTTAAATCTTGATTTAGCGGTCCCTCTGTGGTTTATTAGCATAGTTATGAGTAGAGGTACATTGATATCTTGTCATGTGGGAATGTTATGTGCATATAGGTGAAGCTGTGTAGCCTAAATAAACCCTTGGGAAAAATGTGGCAGACTGACCTAGATGTAGTCAGTCAGGCATGTGCAAACAGGACCAGTTGTGTAAGTCATTGTCTCATACTTGTGACAGATATTTTTCTAAGGTGAATGCATCTGGGCAACCAAGCTCATTTTACATAGACATAAGCTCAAACAGGCAGCAGATAATAAAATTTTTATTTCAAATCTAGATTTGATGTGAAGGAGCAATCTAGGCATGATGATTTTATATCTCATTACAGTTGTACTTAATTCCCTTTTAAGAAGCTCTAACTGAGGTAGATTCTTTTACATTCTCAACACAGTGTACTAAGAGGAGAAACAGTTTATTTACAAGCAATGTACACATTTGACTCCTGAATAACTGCACTACTCACAGCTCTGCCTTGCAATATTCTTACTATGCATTAATATTGACGCTTATTTAAAACAAACAAACAAACAAACTTATCAGAGCACTTAATCATATGCTTAATTCCCACAGAGATGAACTGGGTTTAACCTATGTCTAATGTCTCTGCTCAGCTAGGATCTTGAAGCATTGTAAATTATAGTAATAGAATTCCAGTTTGTCTGGAAAAATCAGGTAACTGTACCATGCTACTGGAAAGCCATTCCCTGTGGAAGTATGCAGGCAGACACAATACCTGCTCATGTCAATAAATTATATGTTACTTAGTAGTATTAAGCAAAATTTGACAGACCATAGAATTTTGGCTCGCTCTGAAGTAGATGTATTTAAATGATCACTTGCAACATACGAAGAACTTGCAACCACTTTCATGTGAAGAACTTGCGAATCACTTTCATTGCATGTGTTCAACAACAGATACTCAGCAGGTTAGGTGCTTCAGTGTACCAAGAAGAGCACTCATTCAACTTAAAAATTACAATTACATATTTAATGGCAGTATGCAATATTGAAAATTCAACTACATGTTGTGTTAAACATTATTTGTTTTGTATGAAAGTAAAAATTTAATCAAGTTTCACTAGGCAATCAAACTCCTTGATATCTTAAAAAATAAATTAATTTGCTTAAAGGTTCTTGTTTGATATGAGTTTGTGTTTAAGACAGACATAAATCTTCACATGCATTTCATAACATCTGTTCCAAGTAATCTTTAATGTTACTAACCATAAGGGCTTTTTTTTGGCCTTCTTCATGATCAGAAGTTTGGTTTTCCCTTTTTTCCTGTTTTGCATTTGCTTAGAATAACAATGGTCTGGTTTTACACACCTTTTTTTTTTTAATCTTAAAATCTTTTCAATGACATAGTTGATCTCTTAGTTGAGAACTGATTGTCAATATTTATTTAGGCAACATTTCAAATAGAAGTTCTCTGACTCTTATTAGCTTCTCTCATGGCTTTTGTATGTGTGTCTCCACACTGCATACAAAGAAGTTAAAAATAGGTAAAGTTACAATAAAAGATCAAGTGCTTATATGTTGGAAAGTATCGTACAGGTTTTCTGTGCAACCTTAATTTAATTTGCATGTGTATAAACATAATGATATTATCATTATTACTGAATATATAATAGTTTTTCCACAGGACCTCTCTTCCTTACTGCAGGGTGAAGAAACACAATAAAAAAATTTTCAATGTACTGTTTTCCTCACACATTTGCATGATTTAGGCCTTATTCCTGAATTCAGATGGTTTTCTACATAAATAATGACTACTTTCCTCTTAGCTTTCTTCCAAGACACCCATGCCAATAGTAGCTTAGACCTTCAAATGAATAAAACCAAATTGATTTTCACAGAAACAGCAGAACACTTATTCCCATTTTACAGATAGGGTACTGAGACTGCAAGAGACTAAAATGTTACTAATTTTGGTAAGCTTGCTTCAGTTAAAACAGCTAGAAATGATTTTTCGGGTTGTTGAAGCATTTCACATGTTCTAAGTATGTGTTGTTTTATTCATCATTGTGTTGTAAGAACTTCTACAGATCAGAGCCAGAATCTTAATTTGATTATCAGAAAATGAGAAATACATAGCGAATGACAAACCAGACAAATTTTGAGTTAAAAGATTTGTTTAGCATCACCTGGAAACTCAGTGGCAGAGCCTGGAGTAAAATCTGTTTCTGTAGAGTATTGTTCAATTTTGTTTCCCTTTCTTTTTCCTTTGTAATAAAGCTCATAGATCTTTAATCACCATGTATCCCTAGTGCATTGCTCGAGTGTACTCCATCTGGTATGCTGAATGAAGCAGCGTCCTTTGGGAAAAATACTTTCTGATTATGTAATTAAGGACTGTATTGCAGTGCATATGCACAAGGTGGCAACTTTCTTCTGCTATGATTAAAAAAAAGTTATTTGCCTTTAGAGAACTGGGCTAGTAATTAGGAGAAAAAAAGGAGGATGAACTTGAGAACTGTTAAATTTGTAATTGTTTTGGAAGGGAATATTTTATTAAAGATTCTTCTGAAGGAAGGGGGAGTTTTTTGAGGGTAGGGGGTATAAAATGATGTGTTGAGAAGAAAGACCAGTCTTTGGAGTGTGCTTTCTGCAGGTTTCAATTTACTTCATTCTCTAAGAGAAACTAATTCTGAATTGATTTGCTTTGAATAACCTGTTACAAAGCTGGATCTGTGAACTGCATGAATTATCTAGAATTCAGTAGTTACTGCTCCAGGATGACTGGACAGGAATTTAGTGCTTGGCAGACTGAAACATTGAAGGAACCATTTTTCTGGCAGGAGTAAATTTTAAATTCTGTCTGAGGATATGCTTTACTCCAGTTTGTAATAGATGCATGTCAGCAATCTGGCTTGCTGTGATACAGCTATGTGCTTTGTTTTGTAGATACCTGGTTTGTTTCTTTCCCAACCACTTGTATTTGGTTTTATTCTTTACCTACAAAATGTTTCTAACAAGAAAGATAAAGGTACTCCAGGTAGAATCAAGGATTTACTGTGTATGGTTCAACATAAATGGTTCAACATAAATATAATTACAGACCAAGAGCTTAGAAACAAAGCAGGTGAAGCAGACAAGGAATAATAGACAAGAAGAAGCAGTATCTTCATTTTATGGCTACAGGATGTAGTGTCCACTACCGATTGCCACAAACTTTGCATCAGGTAGGGCAAATCACAAACTCTTTGCTAGTCTAACCACTTCTGATCTTTCACTCAAGAAAGTGAGAGCAGAAGCTTTCCTTTTATTTTTCTTATGAAGGAGTAATAAAAGGATGTAGCAACTTTATTTAAGAGTCAGTTTTTAAGTAAAGTGTCTTTTCTGAACTAGGGAGACGTACGTCCCATCTTATTGTGTAACACAAATTAGATGGTTGGGCGTGGTCTTCCTGTACGAAAGTAGATGTCTAACCATTGTAGTTATACATAGATAAATAATGAAATATGAGAATAAGAAAGGGTCATTTTTATTCTGAATGAGGAATTACTTTACCGTTAACGTCTAAACACCTAATGAACAGTAAGTCTGGGGATGGTGGATTCCAGAGGACACTGCAGAGCCTACCCACAAGTTGTGCAATCCTTGGGCTGGGCTAAAAGACAAGTTAGGGACCAGCTACTGGCCAGGGAGAGATTGCTCCAACATGTCAGTCCTAGAAATAAAGACCGATGTTTGAGGCAAAGAGGAGGAGAAATTAATGCACCAGATTCCCATTTGCATGTCTGAGTATAATACTGGTCTGTCATGCTGGGTTGAATATGGACAGACATAACACTTTAGGGAGCCTGAGTCAGAGCAGCTGCAAGTGAAAAGTGCTTGCAGCAAACTGAGGGACAGCATTTGACTTTCCACAGTCAGAGGTCCTGAAAAGAGTTTGGATTCCTCAGCCACGCAAGGGACAACCAAACTGCATGAATTTCAGCGCTGTTTTTAGGCCACAGCAGCATCAGGAAGTAGTGGATAGCCAGAAATTAATGTCACTGTGAATTAATCCTTCTGAAAGGAAGTTGAATCCCTAAAAAGGGATGTGTATACAGAGCTCCACTTTGCAGATCAACCAAAGTTTGTGGGAAAATTACAATGCATGTTTGAGTTTGAGTCACTTTAATGTTAAACAATTTATGTTTGTTATTTGGTTTTCTTTCCTGAATCCTTTCCTTCCTTTCCTTTAATTAAACACAGTTTAATTCTCTACGGTAATAAACACTTTTTTTTTTGTTTATTTAAAAAAAAATTCCTTGATTTCCTGTTATTCTGATGTGTGTAATAGCTTAGAAATTTTAGGATCATCCTCAGTCGTTTTCTTGGCCACAGGGTGGCAGCACTAAGCGTCAAGCCCGAGGCTCCCTGTTTCAAGGGGTTTACCAGGACCTGGAGGGAGGAATGAGGAGCATCAAACCCTTCGATGAGCCCCAGATGTAACTGTAGGGCTCTCAATATCTCCTATTTCTTTTTGTTTAGAGTCTCAGTTCTTAAGCAGAGTGTCAATTCTGATTTCAGGTTTGTTAGCAAATGGAGTCTCTGACAGGTTGCTACAACTTGACATCAGTGCCTAAAAACAATGATGGTGTTAACTTTTGCTGAGAGTGGCAGGACATAAGTATTCAAGTGAAAGAAAGGACCTTTTTCAAGCTGTCAAGGAGGAAATCAAATAGGATGCAGCAACTAATAGACCAGGAGAATGAGTTCTCTAAATTCACTTCAGAATTTGCTACAGAACAGTGAATGAGTGAATACCAGGAACAAGACTTTCAAATATATTTCAGGTATGAAGGATGAGGAGAAAAAATAATTTTCATTACATTTAGATGAGATACATTTTACTTACTGTTCTCAGTTGAGAACAGCTGATGTTACCTTTCTCTAAGAGATAATGCTATTTTTATTGAGTGATGTATTAAAATAATGTATTTTAAGTATAGTGATTTTAGAATTATGATTAAAAATGTAACAGAACTACTCTATGCCTTATAAAATATACTATAAAAATTCAAATGCACAATATATTTGAATTTTTGAGAACTTTGGCATTCATGAGATGTTCATTAGACCAGTAAAGTATGACTTTACTTTTCTTCCTCTGAAGAAATACTTTCATATTGTAAAGAAAATATTTATTCTAAAATATGGCCAATATTGTTCTATCAAATGACTCATGTATTATCAATTAATAGAAAATATTTAATGGTTCTTTGTTTTTCATCTTTCCTCAAACAAGCCAGGATTTTCTTTTTTTTTTTAGGCTTGCATTTGGACAACAAAAGGATGACAAGCTCCATTTATTGAAAACTTAAATACTGCTGAAAATGATGTGTTTTGCTTGCATTTATTATGATTCTTCTCTTCTTTTAAAATCCTAACTAGAATTACATCCTTAGTTTTATTAGTGTCTAACAATTAGGAATCCTGGTGAGAACAAGTTAAAGATCTCTTTAAATACCCTGTAAATATTCACTTGAATCCTATTTTATGTAGTCTGCCTGCTGGCAGGAATGATTTATAACTGACCTATAAAGGAAGAGACTAATGCATCTAGATAGAAGCATCAAAAGCCACAACTCTGCCACAATGTGCAGAATGTGCAGAACTGCATCCTGTATATTACGTTGTCTCAGATACCTTCATTTAAACAGACTCAGTCAAATTCTCCCAGCTATGAATTACGAAAGACATAATTCTTTCCAGAAATCAAGCTGTTCTCACAGAAAATTGATGGCTTTTCATCATTAAGGTTGTAAGTGGCAGTTTCACAACTTACAGTGCGACCATGCTTTCACATAAACTATTTAAACACTATTGTCCTGACTTTTACAGCAAAATAAACTGTGTTGGTACATCTGAACTCGTGTTCTTCTGAACATAGAAGAGGCAGTTTTATCCTTTGCCTATCTATGAATGTAATCTTTTTAATTCAACACATGAATTGCATGTCTGTGGTAATATTATTTCTTTAAAGCAAGCACCCTACTCCACAGTAAGTGTTACACCAAGATAAAATAGTTAAGCATGCTATGGGAGAAAGTACAGTATGCAAAGGTGTTTCCCTCAAAACAGTAAGGGATATCTCTATATAATCACATTAGAATATAATATAATATAATATATTATAATATAATATAAATTGTCCACTGAAGAAGATGGATAAAGGTAAAGAAGGTGGAAAGGAAGTGTGTGAACTCCACTGGGACAGGTACAACAGACTGATGTGGTTTTTGAGATTGTTTCAGTAGACAATTATCTCTGAAGAAACATAATTTGCCATTTTTTCAGTGGATGGACAGTTCTATTTTTGTGGCATATGAAAAATGAGAATGGGCAATATACTGCATATCTCTCATGGTGGATTCTGAGATAGAAACTTAGGTCAAAGTAGAGTGTGGCATACATAAAACAGCTTAATGGAATGGGCATGTTCAAATATTTATTTTTGTACAGAAAAAATTCTATGCACAATTCTTCCCTGAAGTGATTTGTACTACTATGAAAATGCATTTATTTTCCATATTATTAATTTTTCAGTTTTATGGTAATTTTAGCATGGAAATTCCTGTAGCTCAGCTTACAGTTTTGAAATGGAAAGTGGAGGGTGAAGAAAAACTCTGAAGACATGGATTTAGATCTGTGAATTTGCACTAGATAATATAATGTGGGGTTTGACCCAAAATCTTTACAGAAATGAGTAGATAATTGTCAATAATGGGCTTAGTTGTAAGGGATTTGTTAGCACTAAACCCTGATGTTTTGTGATGCTCTTTCTCCAACTGGTAGTCATGGCTGAATCTTGCCATAATAGAGTTACAAGTGACTGTAAGTACTGCAGGAGTCTGGCTCTGGTTTAACCGTTCTTTTTCAGGCTGTTAAACCTTTCTTCATATTGCAACAGCGGATCTTTAATCAACCTATTTATTCATCCAAATTGCATCTGAAAAATGAGACATCCAACAAGATGATTATTGTGCTTTTTGAAACAACTAAAAAGAACCATGTAAAATTCAACAGAGTACGTGTGTCAGAAACATGGCCTTGAAGTTAAATATTTTTCACTGTCTGCTGCTTTATAAAACACTTTTTATTCACACATGTTATAATTCTTTATTGTGTGATAATGCTTTTTATTTATAAATATCAGTATTTTTAAAGACTGGAATACATTGTACTGATTCCTTTTGTTTCCACTGTGATAGTAAACTGAATTAGTGGAAATTATGTTGCAGGTGCTTTGTCATTCATTCATGTTATAGTAGAGAAAAATGCATTTCTATTCAAAATGGATGCAAAGAACTAAAATGAAATTAATCTTGCTGACATCCTAGATCAGGCTAGGAAAGTTAGAATCAACTTTAAATTGTGATCATGATGAGATTAGGCCTTCTGTAGCCTTGTTGTAAGTACATAAGGAAAGAAATTTACATGCAGTATTTTAGCATCTGATGTCCTGCATGTCTTAAAAAAAGGTTTTACAGTCACAATTATGGAATATGTATTTTCAAAGTCATGTATTTTCTTCTCAGCAGTGTCCAAATCTGAATAACCATGTCATTATATTTAGATTCTAACAGTGCACTCCTATTTAAAAATATACACTCTTATCTTTTAAATAATGTATTTTTAGTTTCCTGTTTCCTTTTGATTTAAGTTCATTGTTGAGAACTTGTTTCATTTTATGTTTACTCTGGTAAGGTAGATCTTTGAGAAGTATCTATTTCTTCACCAATGTCTTTCTTTTACAATTGGGAGACCCCAAGTGACCAGTACCTTTTCTTCAGTCAGTATGAATATCTTCCATTTCTTCTGCAGTTGCTGGCAGTTTGTTTGTATACTTAATCTCCTATTATTTCTCTTCTTGTGTGAACTGCTTTTATAAAAGCAGTACCATTGCTGTGAAGTGGAGTGTACTGGTGGCTGTGCAACCAAAGACAATGGTAGGAATTCACTAAGCACAATAATAATTAATAAATGAAATCATAGCACGAATACAGCTAGTGCTAGCTAGCTAGTACACTAGCATTCTTGCATAATGTGTAAGTTAGTATGTGCTATTGTTGTAATGCAAGAAGTTAGCAATTATTTTAATATGTTTGGTTATATATTTTGGTTTGTCACACTAAAATATAATTTCTAAACATACCATTATGATATGTAGGTGATAACTACTTCTGTGTTACTCTGTAGTCTTCAAATGACCAAACTTTGATTTGTTTGCATCTTAAAAAATTGGGAAGAGAAATACCACTAAACCATCAGAAAAAGATAAGAATTAGAATCTGATGAATCATAGAATCATAGAATATCTCAAGTTGGAAGGGACCCATAAGGATCATTGAGTCCAACTCCCTGCTCCTTGCAGGACTACCTAAAATTAAACCATATGACAAGAGCATCATCCAGATGCTCCTTGAACTCTGGCAGGCTTGGTGCTGTGACCACTTCCCTGAGGAGTCTGTTCCAGTGACCGACCACCCTTTCAGTGAAGAACCTTTTCCTAATGTCCAATCTGAACTTCCCCTGACGCAGCTTCATTCCATTTCCTCGTGTCCTGTCGCTGGTCAGCAGAGAGAGGAGATCGGGAGCTCCCCCTCCACTGCCCTCCTTGAGGAAGGTGTAGCCTGTAATGAGGTCACCCGTCAGCCTTCGCTTCTCCAAGTTGGGAAGGGTCAAAACAACAAAAATGAAATTAACATAGCAACATCACTGATTGCACATTACATTTTCGGTCTATCATTTTGAGTTTCATTGCTGTTTTGAACTCAGAACTTACTGAAGTCTAAATGGCACTGACGTTCATTGTTAATCCATTTCTAAACTGGCATTCCTGCTTCTCTTTTATCCCCTCACTTCTCAACATTTAGCTAGTGTTCAGCACCTTTTACTCCTTTATCACCGTTATCTTTTCACCTATGGATTCTTGACTGCCTTCCATGATCCTAAGCTAACACCTCAATGGGATATACATGAGTAAATGCTGGGAAACTTAGGTATTTTGCAGGCTGTGAAACTACAGTGTAAAAATACTCAGTGTTACACATGAGAAACCATGTAAAGGCAAGATGTTAAATCTCTGTTAATTCCTTTGAGTTGATAGGCTCTATAGTGTAATAAATATGTGAACTGAAATAGTTATTATTTGGAAAGAGAACCTTCTTTCGCCCTCTACCCCAAATAGATGACACTAATCACTGTAATCATATGATTCATGCCATCTTTTGAACCTCCTTAATTTAGGCCTCCCTTTCCATGGGAAACATGGCTAGGCTGTTTCTTGAGTAAGTAGGAGACACAGTTCTGCCTAGGTGAAAGCTTTTGAAATTATTTCTGTAAGACTATTATCCTTTTTTTTGGACTGGTGCATGAAGCAAAAGTGCAGCTGGCACTTTAATTTCCTCCTTTTTGGCTACAGAGTAAAACCAGGATAAAGTTATGAGGGCAAGAGACAGGAAATGTCAGCTTGGGTAGAGAAAAGCAAAGTTCTCAGATCCTTCAGCACCCCTGAAGGTAGAATCCAGAGAGGAAGGAGGCTGGAGAAGTGCAAGGATGGAAGATTTAGTAGAAGAGTGGATCTCTATGGCAGAAAAAATGGAAGTAGAAAAATAGAAATATCAAAGAGAAGACTAAAGGAAAGATCAACACCACTGGTTAAATTTTGTGCCATGAAATGCAATGTGTTCAGTGTCCAAGAGGAAAACAAAGCAGGTAAGGATTCCTATAGACAATGTACGCTGTGAATTCTGAGAACAGGCGTAGAGCAGTCATTTTTCATCTCGTTAGTTCCCATAAGATCCCATACTTAATGTAAGCAGATTTTTTCCAGGTGCAGCACTGTTGACACCAACCTTTCCTTATAGATTTCAGACAGGACCCAGGTGCTGAAAATGGGAGGATGGTCATTTTATTCTTTGAGAGAAAGAAAAAGAGTCTGCTAGAAAGAATGCAAGGATTTTGTTTCCTTAAAACACATTTTGAAAGACTTCATAAAAAGGAAATTGAAAGAGTCAGAGGTTTTTCTTATTTATTTAGATGGTATTTAGTATTTCCTACTCTCTTTCACTATACTGCTGCATAAATGATTTTCTCTTTTTCAAATCACACCGTGTTCTTTGAAGACAATTTCTTACCTCACATATTTGTGTCACTTTTCAGGGCTAGTTTCTTAAAAGGATTTAAAATAGGTGTTAAACACAACTGCTATTCTCCTCATCTTAGTGCAACATCTAGTTCCATAAAATTCTTTCTCAGTTGCTGCCCATTCCTGCAAAGACACAAAATTGGGCATCCCTTTCAATCTTGAAGTCATTAAACTACCTGATGGCTTAATGGTGCCATGCAGTATATCTCAGTACGTGCTCAGGTTCTGCATAAAACAGATGAAGAGATGGTACGCCACCTCTCCTAGCCAGTAGCTCCCATGGAAAAATCAGGTAAATGGCTCCTGATCATGGAAACACAATAAGCAGAAGAGTCTGAGAGCTGTGATAGATTTTGGTTGAGTTCAGGCAATTACATGTTTTTTGTAAAAAATGCTTTCCCTGTGTTATCCCTTCTTACTTCATCTACTTGGTTTTCCCAGTTCTTGTTTTGTCATGGCAGTATGGTCTATGAATCTACTGTGATCAGCAATACATTTTGTCTCTCAACTCTTCAGCAGTTTGTCTAGCTGTTGTTCAAACACAAGCTCTGTTCTCCCAGTTGGTACAAACTAGGAGAAGGTTTTAAACTGAAAGAGGGTAGATTTAGATTAGGTATAAGGAAGAAATTATTTACTTTGGGGGTGGTGAGACACTGGAACAGATTGCCCAGGGAAGTTGTGGATGCCCCATCACTGGAAGTCTTCAAGATCACGTTGGATGGGGCTTTGAGCAACTTAATCCAGGGAATGATGTCCCTGCCCCTGGCAGGGGTGTTGGACAAGATGATCTTTAGAGGTCCCTTCCAACCCAAACCATTCTGTGATTCTATAATTCTAAGTTACAATAAAACCCAGTGTTTAGGTCAGCTGCTTCTCCCAGGAGGAAAGCATCCATTTTGTGACATACGTAATCCTCCGAAAGAGAAATTTCTCCCCAAAGAAATGTCTCTCATATCTCAGGCAGTTGGCAGCTGTCTAAAATGAGGTCATTGCTATGTTTTAGGAAAAAAGTAATGCTGGCCATAAATAGGCCTCATATACTTCTGTGCAATAAACATACCTTCAGTGATCAGGTATTTACAGAGTGTTGCATAACAGTTGCAGTAGCGTATTGGTTCAATAGACTTTTATGCAGGAGAACAGTTTTTTAAAAAAGCAGCTGAATTCTTTGAATTTTCTTTAGAATATTAAGGATGGATTTTAGCTGGAATTTTTATTGCTGTATGACAGCAAGATCACAACCTGTCTATATGTTCTTGGTACAGATTTTTAGATATGGGAACTGTGTCAGGTGTGAATATGTCATGCCAATGTCACTGAATCTTCCCATGTTTAATGTATTTGTGCTATTATCAAGTCAAGAGGGATGGTATAGGGGATCTATACTTAGAGATAGTTGAAAGTCCACAGAAAGTGTTATGTACATTTTCTATAGAAATTACAGTGTTTACATAGAAGAAAATGAATGGAGGTATTGGGCTATGAACACATTTTCAGAACATTTCATTTAGCAAATTTCAGAACAAACTGGATTCTCATCAGTCATGTTCTGTAGCTTTTAAATCAGCAAGGACTCAAAACAACAGTAGATTAAATATTCTCTTGGAAACATTCCTAGATGCTGTAACTTAACTGACTATATGGAGGTTATGGAGCAGATCATCTTGAGTGCCATCATGAGGCACATACAGGACAACCAGGTGATCAAGCCCATAGTCTGTATGGGTTTATGAAAGGCAGGTCTTGCTTCGCTAACCTGATCTCTTTCTATGACAAAGTGACCCGCTTAGTGGATGAGGGAAAGGCTGTGGATATTGTCTACCTAGACTTTAGTAAAGCCTTTGACACCATTTCCCACAGCATTCTCCTGGAGAGACTGGCTGCTCATGGCTTGGACAGCCGTACTCTTCGCTGGGTAAAAAACTGGCTGATTGGCTGGGCCCAAAGAGTTGTGATTACATATCCTTATGCTCCTAAAGGCCACTGAGACAGTTCTGATCAGTTTGTACTCTCCAGACAATTTTAAGGCATAGTTCAGGAGTTAGTATGGGCCCAGAAAAGCATGGTTGTGTTTCAAACAGATATTTTGCATGTTTCAAAGTTTTGTATGAGGGAAAAAAAACATTTTTACCCTAATTTGATAGAAAACAAATATCATTGGAGACTTGTCAAAATATTTCAATATGTGGATGACTATGGAGGATCCAACTGTCAGAAATCAATACCCATCACTACAGACTAAAAGTATTAGTTTGGAAATGTTGCTAGCCAAAAATATAATCTGTTGAAGGTAAAATGTTATATGGAAAAATGTTTATTTAATCAAAAATATTTTCTATTTTAAAAAATGTTTTATACCTCTTATTTTCTTTGAAGCAAAAAAAGTCATGCATTTTTCAATTCCTGATATGAAGCAAAATTTCCAGTCTCAAGTATGCATTTGTCCTTACATTTTATGTCTTAATTTCATTTGAAGTTTCATTTGAAATAATGAGTCAAGTATTCAAATGTTGTTTTAAAGTAATGAAATGTTTAATTTCACTGAATTCTGAAAAATAATTTCAGAGCATATTTGCATCTGCAAAATGTCTCTCTATTTCAGTTTTGTCCTAATTTGAAAGAACAACAATTCTTGTGCTGTTGGAAATTTCCAAAGAGCAAAAAAGCCCTTGTATAACCCGGTCAGCCTTTCGTTTATTCCCCCCACGCCCCCAAGTCTGTTTCTTTTTCATGAAGCACAAGCCTAGTAGAGGTTTTCATGAAATTCAGTTACTGAAGGCAAATCTGAGGTTTTGCTTGCATAAGCTTGATCCTGTAGTTCCAATAAACCTGATTTTTAGACTTCAAGCAAGACATTGTTGGGCTCAGCACAGCTGGAACTAGACTTTAAGAAAATCCTCATTCCCATTTAGGCGCTTAAAAAGCTGATGAATTTTCAGAAAAATTCAGCCCTTGTGATACTGATGGTCAAATTTTTAAGAGAGAAGTGGGATGCAGGTTTAACAAGCATGTCTGCCTGTAACAGAACTTTCTATTAAAACCAATAATAGTTGCTTTAATTCCAAAATTGTAGCTGTAGACCTCTTTATAGGTAGCCTTGAAGGTGTTTAGACAGATTCCCAGCTGAAAAGTGAATCATTAAACATGAAATACTAAAATAGAGCTGAATAAGCAACCAAAATATGTGCTTGGCAGCAGAGAGGTCTAGAATTTTAATGGGGTTTTTTTCACTTCTCTTTCTTTCTGTAATGGGAGATGAGATGACCAAATCAGTCATAGCAGGCAAAATCTCAGTTTCCTTCTCTCTCTACTCCCGTGCTGGCCACAGAGCCACCTCAGCTGCGATCATTGGGTCAGTAATTGAAAGATGGAGGAGGGTGCAGGTGCTGGAAAGCCCCCAGGAATGGGAAATATGAGGGCTAGCATTTCTTCCTCTGTGTGTGTGTGTGTTTACATACAGAAAGGGCATACGCTTTCTTATAGTGATCCTTTTGTCCTCTGTGTTAGCCCTATAATTAATTTTGTGGGCAACACATCACTTTATAATATATCATTTGCACTTCCACATTTAGTGGCATTCCCTAGCACTTTTTGCAGATCCTGCTTACCTCATATTTTTTCATCCATTCTTGTTTCTCTCCCTCCTTCCTTCCCTCAAAGCGTACAGCCCTTTTCTGTATTAGCACAACTCTTCATCCTTCTTGGACAAAGCCAGTTACATTATTCTTAAAAATATTTGGCTCTGTGACAGTGCTTGTGTATTGCTTACTCAAGAACATGCCCAAAGGTTGTGTGCCACGGTATGTCTGGCACACACAAAATAAACCTGTTCAGCATGGAAAACTTCTTGAGGAAATGTTGAGAATGGCTGTGCTATGGCTGATTCAAGGAGATAGGCAAAATAGGGTGCAACTTAGGGGCTGGGAAAAAACAGGAATTCCTTCCTTTCTGCCCCACAAAAAGCCAACCATATTTATCAGTTCCAGCCTTCCAAAAGTCTTCATATCCTTTGATTTCTCCTATTCACCTTTGTCACCCCCAGATTCTCCTACTGAGGCTTGCCAGTACTCTTCTTGCTCTTTGAGTGCCACCTGAAAGTGAATACTGCTACCAAAGAATGTTTGCTATATGAAAATTCAACCTGAGTGACATTGCAGAAAAAGGTTGGTCAAACACTGGCTGCGAGTATGACTCAGGTCTAAGAGCTACTAATTAAACACTCTAAAAATAGCAGGTTAGTTTTGCTAGTACATTGTGTTAATTCTTCAGACTTCTGAAGTCTGAAGTGTCCTGACAAACTTCTCCCTTTCTTTCTCCCATCATTTCAGGAGGTGGAATAATTCCACAATAGCAGATGAAGAGTGACACTGAATCTTATTATCTTATTTTAGTTGTTAGCAGAAATGAAGGTGCCAGGACACAAACTATTGGTAAATAGATCAGAAGAAATGTCAGACATCTGTGGACTACTTTCTGCCCCTATTGCAAAACCCTGGAGATTGTAGAAATGTCTGTAGACTTACCTGTGTAATGTCCTGGAATGTGCTCTAATAAACGCTCGTTTCCTCTCCAGGATGAGCCCAGCATACTCATAATGAAAAAAAAAAAGCAGTTTTACATCAAAAACAGCAAATCTGTATGGTCATGTAGTGAAGAATGGAATAGGAAACTAAGAAATATATATAATTTCATAGTTTAAAAATCATTAGGGTTTTACTGAAAAGGAGTAAACATTCATCAGTTTGAAAGGGTGGCTGATTGCCTAAATTGTAAGTATAAGCTTTCTTCCAGCCTTCAGATGCTTAAAATTTCAATAGCATACATTGCTGCAAATTTTTGTTAAATTAGCTATTCTGGACGCTAGCTTCTCAACCAAGAGGAAAAAATGATGCTGTAAACTCATTTTGGAATAGGTCAGATACCTGAAGATCTGTTCAAACCTTTAGATGACTGTATTTATAGAAGGAATGAGCATTCAGTTTGCAAAAAGATGGGAGCTTATTTCTGCTCACCTGTTTCTTATTTCTCTCTGACACAGAGTAGTTAGTCACTTCATATAAAGCAGTTGTGTTTGTTTTATAATTAAATGTTAGTTCATTAATTAGAACTACCCCAGACAGGAATGGAAGTGTTTACCTGACTGTCCTCCAGGAAGAGAGGGGATAGTGACAATCAGCTAGGACTGTGGTGAACACCTTGGAATGGGAACATTTCCAGCCAGCAGAATTAAGCCCAGAAGATGACATCACGCAAGAGTTTCATATTCTTTTGCGGGAGAAAATAAATATGCATCTGTGTAGCAGCCCAATTTCACCAGGTCAGTTCTACCTATCAGTTTGCAGGCAGATTTTGTGCTTACATGGAACACCAGAAAGAAACTGAGTCTGCAGCACAGCTTGTAGGCTCAAATCCAAAATCTGTGAAATATGACCAAGTGCTTTGGGATGGAGGTCAGACAGTAAATACTCTCATTATTCATGATATACTTCTACTTCACAAGAGTTTCAATTATTATCAGTGCTCCTTATAAATCTGAAACATCTGTTGGAAACAAAGAGGTGAGACAGGAATATTTGTCCTTTGGACATTTTTCTTCAGCTTTTATTTTCTTTCTGATTCATGTGCTCAGACACCTGCACAGCTGCACGTTCCAAAGTCTTTTTGTTCTTGGAAATGAACATTGCTGACTACGTAGGTAAGATGCAGATTGCAAACTCTTTATGCAGTACATTGCATTTATACTTTGATCACCAGGGCTATCATTTCACAGGCAGATACTTGTGATGTCAAAAGCAATGACAAGGACTTATTGGCAATGCCTACAGCAAGCTTACAGTGTAAGACAAATGGACAAATTTTTGTCATTTGCTGCAGTTTGGCAAAGACAAATCACATATTTTTGCTGAATTACCTTTGTTTCACTAAGCAATTCCCCTTTTACTGACTTTTTCATGATGTTTCTTAATTTTTCATTATTTTCCAGTTCTTTCTTTTTCCTTGTTGATTCTGTAAAGCAGCTGCTCAGATTATAAACTATCCATCCATGCAATGGTCTTTCATGCTTCCCTAAGGTTTAATCCCTTTTTATATCTGCTCTTTGTTGTCCTCTGTTTGGCCTGCCTTAAACTGGACCCCTAGGAAACAAAGTGCTGCATAAGCAATCTTTTTTAGTATTCCATGGCTTATCATATATCCCCTTTAGGACTTCATTTTGTGTTTCTCTCCAGCAAGAAACAGTAACAGATTCTGTAAATCTCCTTTTACAGAATGTCTTCTATTTATTACACAAACTAATGGAACTGCGTGTCATACTTCAGTTACTTCAATGCACATGCTTAATAACCTGCTATATATTAGAGAAAAACTTTGGTCCAAAAGCCTTAGCTCTTCACCAGTGTGGTTAGTTACATTAGTAAGGCTGAAGATGCTTCTGTATGTGAGCACATGTTCAAAATTGGACATGTATTGTAAATATTATTGTATTAATAAAAATCCTGAGTGTCCCAGCATTCTTTTCTGTCTGTAACATAGAATCATAGAATCATTAAGGTTGGAAAAGACCTCTAAGATCATCAAGTCCAACCGTCAACCCAACACCACCATATCCACTACACCATGTCCCTAAGCGCCTCATCTACACGTCTTTTAAATACTTCCAGGGATGGTGACTCAACCACTTCCCTGGGCAGCCTGTTCCAAGGCCTGACCACTCTTTCAGTAAAGAAATTTTTCCTAATGTCCAATCTAAACCGCCCTTGGCGCAATTTGAGGCCATTTCCTCTCATCCTATCGCTAGTTACTTGGCAGAAGAGACCAACACCCACCTCGCTACAACCTCCTTTCAGGTAGTTATGGAGCACGATAAGGTCTCCCCTCAGCCTCCTCCAGACTAAACAGTCCCTGTTCCCTCAGCTGCTCCTCATAAGACTTGTTCTCCAGGTCCTTCACCAGCTTCGTTGCCCTTCTCTGGACACGCTCCAGCACCTCCATGTCCTTCTTGTAGTGAGGGGCCCAAAACTGAACACAGTATTTGAGGTGTGGCCTCACCAGTGCCAATTAGAGGGGCATGATCACTTCCCTACTCCTGCTGGCCACACTATTTTTGATACAAGCCAGGATGCCATTGGCCTTCTTGGCCACCTGGGCCCACTACCAGCTCATGTTCAGCCGGCTGTCAACCAGCACCCCCAGGTCCTTTTCTATCGGGCAGCTTTGCAGCCACTCTTCCCCAAGCCTGTAGCGTTGCATGGGATTGTTGTGACCAAAGTGCAGGACCCAGCACTTGGCCTTGTTAAACCTCATACAGTTGGCCTTGGCCCATCGATCCAGCCTGTCCAGGTCCCTCTGCAGAGCCTTCCTACCCTCGAGCAGATCAACACTCCCACCCAACTTGGTGTCACCTGCAAACTTACTGAGGGAGCACTCAATCCCCTCATCCAGATCATTGATAAAGATATTGAACAAGACCAGCCCCAAAACTGAGCCCTGGGGAACACCGCTCGTGACCGGCCGCCAACTGGATTTAACTCCGTTCACCACAACTCTCTGGCCTCAGTCGTCCAACCAGTTTTTTACCCAGTGAAGAGTGTACCTGTCTAAGCCGTGAGCTGCCAGCTTCTCTAGGAGAATGCTGTAGGAGACAGTGTCAAAGGCTTCACTGAAGTCCAGGTAGACCACATCGACAGCCTTTCCCTCGTCCACTAGGTGGGTCACTTGGTCATAGAAGGAGATCAGGTTGGTCAAGCAGGACCTGCCTTTCATGAACCCATGCTGGCTGGGCCTGATCCCCTGGTTGTGATCCCCGCACATGGCTTGTGAGTGCCCTCAAGATGAACTGCTCCATAATCTTCCCTGGCACCGAGGTCAGGCTGACTGGCCTGAAGTTCCTCAGATCCTCTTTCCGGCCCTTCCTGTAGATGGGCGTCACATTGGCAAGCCTCCAGTCATTTGGGACCTCCCTTGTTAACCAGGACTGCTGATAAATGATGGAAAGTGGCTTGGCAAGCTCCTCCGCAAGCACCCTCAGTACTCTTGGGTGGATCCCATCCGGCCCCATAGACTTGTGAGCATCCAGGTAGCATAGCAGGTCATTAACTGCTTCCTCTTGGATTATGGGGGGTTTATTCTGCTCTCTGTCCCTGTCTTCCAGCTCAGGGGGCTGAGTACCCTGAGGATAACTGCTCTGACTATTAAAGACTGAGGCAAAGAAGGCATTAAGTACCTCAGCCTTATCCTTGTCCTCGGTGGCAATGTTCCCCACCACATCCAATAAAGGATGGAGATTCTCCTTGGCTCTCTTTTTGTCATTAATATATTTGTAAAAACATTTTTTGTTGTCTCTTGTGACAGTGGCCAGATTGAGTTCTAGCTGGGCTTTTGCCTTTCTAATTTCCTCTCTGCATGACCCAACAAGATCCCTGTACTCTTCTGGAGTTGCCTGCCCCTTCTTCCACAAGTGATAAATTCTCCTTTTTTTCCTGAGTCCCAGCCAGAGCTCCCCATTCAGCCAGGCCGGTCATCTTCCCCGCCCGTTCTTCTTACGGCACATGGGGACAGCCTGTTCTTGCGCCTTTAAGACTTCCTTCTTGAAGAACGTCCAGCCTTCCTGGACCCCTTTGCCCTTCAGGACTGTCTCCCAAGGGACTCTCTCAACCAGTGTCCTGAACAGGCCAAAGTCCGCCTTCCGGAAGTCCATGGTAGTGGTTTTTCTGGCTGTTTTTAACAATGGAATAAGTCCTTTCTTAGATTGTGTGTCTTGGAAAAGGGCAGTTTCATGAGCAGTTTGAGGTAAGCAGGACTGTAGTATTTATCAAAAGTCCTCATTCACAAATACTGCAATTTGATGAGAATAAATGAGTATGTGAGAGGGCATGTAGAAATTCATAGTCTTCCAGATAATTAACTTATCCAGACATAACCATCCCCCCTCTTCCCCTTCTTAGTTATATTACTTACACACACACACACATACACACAAACTATGACATTAATTCAGTAGTCTTCTGTGTGAATATGCAACAGGAATTACGACTACATGAGCAACATACATATTTCAGTGAGCTATAATTTCCACTACATTTGTAATGTTTTCTATTTCTCTTCAAGCAAATAAACTGGCACTTCATTTCATATACAGTAGGTCACAAAGAGTTCTCTCATATCCTGCCAAATATCTTTCTGGCACTATTTCTGTAGTATTATTAAGGAGACTTGTCGCTCCTGTGTTCCAAATTCAGTAAGAGCTTTGTCTATTTGTTCGGTGATTAATAAAAATTGAAAAATATCTATAAACTGCCAAATTCACACTCTACTTTCTCTTCCTGTCAGAACATTTAGTAAGAGGAGGACTCAGCAGGACAGAATAAGAAACATTCGAGGAAAGAAACAGAGAAGACCCTCCATAAATTTTAGCCTTACAGATAATAGCCATTCTTGCCTCCTTTGAAGAATATTTAATTTATTTTTGTTGTTATATTATATATTTTAAACTTCATCAAACATTTGAAATTGGATTTTGGCTTCTGAGTGTGAGCTTCTATTGGGTAACATTCAAAATAAAGGATTTAACAAAAATCTGAAGTACTAATGTCTCATCATGATGGAGAGTATTATGCCTTTGGATCTACATTACCAGAAAACGTGGCAATATGTTTTGGAAATAATACAATACATAAAAATGATTAAATACACATACACATTACAAACATTTTGTGCCACTGGATGGACTTTAAATATTGCTTTTATGCTTTACAGAATACTATTCCTAAGTGTTCCTAATTGTGTGTAAATTACACCTTTTTCAGTCATCTTTCATTTTAATAACAATTACTGTAAAGCTGAATAACGTCTGTCGTGCAATTTCTTGATGCAAAATATCATTCCCAGTAGAATGAAACATTATAAACTGTGCAAAAATAACATGCCTGTTTTTCTTTAGCTCTCGGCTTGATTACACTGTATTGCAAAGGAAATGTTTTTGTAGGTAAGTTCCTGCTTTTAGCCTGGCTTCCCAAGGAAACAAGCTTCATGACCCCATCATCTGCATAAGTACAAAAATCTTTTTACTAACCTCTCTTCATAATGAAAGACTGGCCCATTTCACCTGTATGTGACACAGAGAGAGGGAGTTCTCAAAGACATTATCTTCCCATACATTAAAAAAAAAAAAAGAAAAAGAAGAGGTAGTCAAATAGAGAAGGGAGACCCTAAAGACGAGGGAAAACTACAAATTTAGTCTATTAAACTAAATACAATGTGTGCAGGGGTGATACACTGGAAACAAGAATAAGAATATTTTCCTTTGACCACACTAGCAGTGCATGTTCCTATAAAACTGCCCAAGCTATCATTATGTATGAAGCTTCGCCTTCAGAAATTGGGAAAACATTGTACACAACAGTCACATTGACTTTTGTGAGCACAGCAGGTATGCAAGACATTTGAAGAAAGTTTTATTCCTGTGAAATTGTTAGACTACCTGGTCCCAGCATTTTAGGTTTTGTGCATGATAAAAATCTCAACAGCTTTCCAGTTCCAAAATAATTTCAAATTATAACTTTGTGTAAATGTGATTTTTTTTTTTGATCCATATTTCCAATGTCATTAATACTCAGTAAAGAAGATTCTTAAGAAGCAGAAACAAATTTTAGACATTTTAATAATTCACTGTTATCTGCTGTGGTCTGAAAAAACTTATCAGAGTTTTTGGAAAGGCCCGTACCTAACAAGTACTCAGTGATTTTTCACCTAAAAGGAAAGACTTTTAATCAAAGTAAATTTATGAATGTGATAAAAAACTGTGCTCTTAGTAGGCAATCTAGTATGGCAGAAGGATCATTTATTTCTGAAATATTAGCAATAAAATTTGGCCAAGAACATAGCGTATGTTGGGGGTACAGTAGTACATAGTATTAGCAGCACTACATGAAGCTCTAAAATAGACTAGAATAGAATATTTTGGTTGGAAGGGACCTACAACAATCATCAAGTCCAACCACCTGACCAATTCAGGGCTCACCAAAAGTTAAAGCATGTTATTAAGGGCATTGTCCAAAGGCCTCTTAAACACTGACAGGCATGGGACATCGACCACCTCTCTAGGAAGCCTGTTGCAGGGTTTGGCCACCCTCTCGATAAAGAAATGCTTCCTAATGTTAAACCTAAACCTCCCCTGGCACAGCTTTGAACCATTCCCAGGCATCCTGATGCTGGATCCCTTAACATTTTTTTTTAAATTGTGGAGCCCAAACCTGCACACAACATTCAAGGTGAGGCCACACCACCACTAAATACAGCAGAATAATCACCTCTTTCGACCAGCTGGCTATGCTGTGTTTGATGCACCCCAGGATGCGGTTTGCCCTCTGGGCTGCCAGGGCACACCTGCTGACTCGTATTGAGCTTATCGTCAGCCAGCACCCCCAGATCTCTTTCTGCAGGGCTGCTCTCCAGCCATTCCTCTCCCAGTTTGTACTTGTCCCTGGTGTTACTCCATCCTAGGTGCAGAGTCCAGCATTTGGACTTGTTAAATTTCACCCCATTAATCATTGCCCAATGCTTCAATTATCTAGATCCCTCTGCAAGGCCTCCTATCCCTCAAGAGACTCAACAGCACCTCCCAGTCTGGTATCATCAGCAAACTTAATGGTGCATTCAATGCCTGCCTCCAGATCATTAATAAAAATATTTTGTGGCCCTAGAACTGAGCCTTGAACACCACTGGTGACTCGTCACCAGCCAGATGTAGCTGCATTCACTACAACCGTTTGAGCCCTGCCCTTCAGCCATTTGATCACCCAGCGCCCCATATACCTGCTCATCTCACAGTTGGACAACTGGTCCAGAAGGATGCTGTGAGGGACAGTATCAAAAGCCTTACTAAATTAAGAAAACCTCACATCCACCACCTCCCTTCCTCCACTAGGTGGATGACCTTATTCTAGATTACCTATTAGATTAGCTAAACAGGACTTTCCCTTTGTGAACCCATGTTCACTGTGCCTGATGATTGCATTGGCCTTTAAATGCCTTTCAGTAGCACACAGTATGACCTTCCCCATAATTTTTCCAGGTACTGAGGTTAGACTAATAGGTCTGCACTGGAACTTCCCTCATGTAAATTGGAATAGTGTTGGCTAGCTTCCAGTCAGCGGGGACTTTCCCAGACTCCCAAGACCTTTGGTAGATAATTGAGAGGGGTCCTGCTGTACCATCCTCTAGCTCCTTCACTACTCTGGGTGAATCCCACCAGGCCCCATGGATTTACAAACATTCAACTGATGCAACTGATCCCTTAAAACTTCAGCATCCACAAATGGAAAGTCATTATTCCCACAGTCGTGGTCCCTCCAATTCAGAGGACTGGGCAGCCCAAGGTCTACCAGAATTGTTAAAGACAGCAGCAAAAAAAAACATTGAATGCCTCTGCTTTGTCTTCATCCCGATTTGTCAGGTGACCATCTTCAACAAGTATTGGTCCGATGTTTTCTTTAGACCTCCTTTTGCTATTAAAGTACTTTAAAAAGCCCTTCTTGTCTGACACAACACTGGCCAATTTCAACTCTAGTTCAGCTTTGGCCTTTCATGTTTTCTCCTTGCATATGTAAACCAGAGCTCTGTAATCTTCCTGTGAAGCCTGACCTGTCTTCCAGAGATTGTACAATTTCTTTTTCTTCCTAAGTTCCAAAAGGAGTTCCCTGTTCAGCAAAGCTGGTCTTCTGCACCACTTGCTTGCATTTTGAGATAGTGGAATTGCCTGCTCCTATGCTTTTAAAAGGTGGTTCTTAAAAACTGACCATTACTCATGGGCTCCTAAGCCTTCAGAAGCAAATTCCCAGGGGACTCGTCTGAGTAGCTCCCTGAATAGCTTCTTTTTTTTCCCTGAGAATCCAAGGTAGGATGTGGAACATCATACGCAGAGCAGGGGTTATCTCTTTGAAGTGATTCAGGTGTGATGGTACAATAGGAAATGGAGATCAGTGCAATCAAAGGAATCAAGTCTCAGAGTGGCTACCTTCAAATCCCAACTTCAGTGCCTTTTGTTAATTGCAGGAATGGTGGGGGTTAATCTAACTAGTATTAGGATGGCACTGTGTCCACAAACTCCCATTTACGAAAAATACAGGTAGTAGCTAAACATATTTTATTACTGAAGGTAGAGATAGTAGGATTATATATTCAGTGAACAGGAAGATTAACTTGGTAGCTGAAACTGCCTGTCTGCACACACTCACTGACTACAGCCCACACCCAGCATCTAGTGTTTATTTTATGGCTGGACTAGATTTTCTTCCCTTTTCCTTTCCAGTCCTGCTTTTTTCCTGTGGTTCTAACTTTCTATGTAGATACCTCTTTTCTTTTCTGAAGCAGTAAGTGATGGAAGTTCTGTCACTCTCCTGATGCATTTTTCCAGTGCCAGCTGGCAATTCTAGGAAATGGCAGCTGATTTCATGGTTCATTTTGCCTGATTTCATTTTCCAACCACTTCATCTTACTATGACTTTCTCTGAAAGATTGAAAAGCTCCATAGAATCAATGGTCTTTTCCATATCTGACATACTTATCAAGTTACTTCTAAACCCTTTTTTAAAGAAACTGAGTAGACTGAAATTTAATATCTTACATTTTTTTTTCTATTTCTTGTATTATTTTTGCAGTTCTTTTTTTGAACTCATTTTGGTATTTCTACTTCATCTGGCAATGTAGCTACCAGAAGTGGAAACAATGTCCTAGTTCACACAGGCAAAAGCACTTTTCTCCTTTTTCTTATTACACTGAGTGTTCATATTGAGACTGTTATTTTTGAAGGCCCACTGTTTTCCAAAGAAATCTTTCACCCTATTTATATAGTCTTTTATTTATGCTCTAGATATACTGCCTTTAGCTGTATTAAATGCATTTAGTCTGTCAGGGTCCATTTAACCAATGGTTAATGGTTTGACCATTCCGAACATTCTAACAATATTATTATTAATGGAAGTAATGCAGTATGTCTACTCCAGTTGGTGATGACTGTTTCTTAAAATGCTTTACCTCCTATTTCACCCTCTGTGTATATGCTTATGTGAAAAAAATCAGTGTTGAAGGAATTGGTGGTAGAAGAAATTCTAATTAGACATATTTATTATAGATTACTGGAAAATGGTAATGATTTTCATCTTCATTTTCATGGAGACCAGTTTATCCAACATAAGACAGAAAGGAAAAGCGAAGAAAAAGTAGCCAGATCTAGCAGATCCATTAAAGGACAGAATGGCAAAACCAAGCCCTCATAAAGATACAAGCCTTTGCTTACACTTTGAATTTTCAGATTCATGGTGGTGATTCAGGAGACTAATTTTCCTTTGCAAACAGGGCTAATGAACACAACCTGGGCTGTTTCTGGCACTCTAGCACTGCACAACCTGCATCCGTACACCTAAACGTATTTTACCTCCTAAACACGATAGCAAGCTGTCTATTGGAATCAGTTTTGAGTCTTTCTAACTCCTAAACTGGGTCTGAGAATTTTCTAGGAGAGAGTTTTCAGTCTCCTAAAATTGCCTGTGATCATTTTAACATTGTGACAGAATAGCTTGTTGTGTTTTAGTATTTGAATACTACCTGGCACTGCTTAATTTACAGCATAGACTAAGTACCATTGCAAGTCCTAATATCATCTCAATAAGGCAATGGGTAGAGTGTAGAGGCCAACACCTGGTACTCTTTGGACATTTCCTCCAAACATTGGCTATCAAAAGCTTGCTGCCATGAGCTAGCATCCTCACAGAGCACCAGTTTGAGAGGAACTGGTCGTGCTGGCAGGAAGCAAGTATTTGTCATTAATCCTCTGGTCCTAACACTGCCCTCAGAGCTGACCCTGCTGTAGTCAGGGGCTGCGCTAGAGATGTCCTGAGGTCGATTCCAGCCTGAATTATCTGTCCTGTGATGCTATGGACCTTTGGTCCGAAAGCTCAATATAGCTCATTTTCCAGAGACTCACAGCATTAAGGCACCATGGCTGCAGATGTGGAAGTATGATAAAGCCTTCACAGCAATGCTTAGGTCTAAAAACACATCTCTTTCACTTCTTTACTTCCCAACTTGTTTTACAGCAATTCGATACATTGGTTCTGCTTCTTCTAATTTAGACTATACTGACATTAATGTGTTCAATGTGTTTGTATGCCTTATTTTATTAATGTGTTATTAAGAAAAGTAAAAGCAAAACCAAAACCAAAAACATAGGCTAAATCTCTAGGACATATGCTGTTTCTACTGCCATGTAATGAATATGAATAAACAGAAAGTAATGATTTTTTTTTTCTGTAAGATAGTCTTCAAATGTTTTCCTTTAATAATTTTCTGGATAACTACTTCTAGGTTTATAGTTGCATAGATCTAATTAGTCATGGACATTTACCAGCCAATGATTTTCACTTCACTTGCTCTGAATACATATCTACCCTATATAACTTTTATGTCTAATATAGCGTAAGTCATTTTTACTGTTGACAATATCTAAGTTTTACTGCAAAGAAGTATAAATAAACTCTAAGTTTAAAAGATATGATTCAAGCAATTTCTCTTCAGAGCAAGATTTTTTGTTTTATAACCCAGTATTTACTTATGCATTGATGATATAAATGGTTAAATATTAATTTCCTAGATTCGTCTTCTGTACTTAGCTCTTTGCCTTAGTTCTGAAACCAGACAGAATCACTTCACACTTTCCATCACTCTGAACTTTAATGGGAAAATAAAAATTTTTACTAAAGTTTCTAGCTTAATTTAAGTTGTCAGACAAAGCCTACATCACAGTTGTCCAGCTTTGTATGACAGAAGCCCAGTCCAAAAGTCAGTTTGCATGGATTAAACGGATGTCTCCTGAATTGCAGTTTAAAAAGAAAATTAAATTACATTACATTGAGTTACAGCATATCGACTGTACAAGTGACCAAAGAAAAGGAAGCTAATTTAATATGGCTGGGCAGACCTTTCTTCAAGTAAAAATACGGCTGAAGTCTGTTCTTCACAACTGCTATGAAAAAGGCATGATATGTTGTATTGATATTTTCTCTAGGAATTTGGAAGGAAGAGAGGTTTTTTTGTTTTGTCTTTGCTAGAAATAATAAGAGGAAATTGTTAAAATCAAAGTTGTTTAAGCTCCAAAATACAGCGGAAAAATCAGCAGTCACAGAAGCAGAATGGGTGGAGTTGGTCAGATTTTTTTGCATAAACATGAGTTCTTTAGTAAATGCCAAATTCAAAAACAAAACTGCTTTGATAGATGCAAATCATAACACAGATTGGGTTTCCTGTCTATTTCAATAATAGGCTGCTTCTGGGTGGAACAAAGAAATATGAACTTGACCAAAAAGCCAAGAGAAAGCCAGCACAGGGAATTTAAAGAGAGAGTAGCATAATTAGATGGGTTTTACCATTATTTTTGCATTAAATGTTTAATTATTTTTGACAGCATTGACATTTTAACTTATGAACAATTAACACAATATTTTTTTGCTTAGATTTCTGATTATAAAACAAAAAAACTATTTTTAATGGATGTAATAAGTTAGCAAAGGGACATATGCTGTTTGCTCATGCACAGTGTAATCTCTATAAATTGTTATTGATATAATCAATATAATTAAGTAACAGGATGACGGAAAAAGATTGTTTCCTAAAAGAATTAGAGGACAATTTGAATCATTCAATTTTCTCCTGCTGAGAGCAAGATTACACAGAGAAATGGAAGTTTCTAAAATAAACTGTCGGAGTCTATTGCCATCCTCTCCTAGCCATTTGATGTACTCAAAGACAGTCCAAAAACCTGTCTAAACCCTCAACTATTCCATATTTAGAAGACATTACTGAGACATGTACTCTTTCCCAGTCACTCTTGATTGATTTTGTGTGTTTTGTTTAGATTTATGGTTTATGCTATTATATCAAGGAGTTCAAAATATTAAGCTGGTCATTTCATTTTAGATAAAGTATTACTGGTTATTTTATAGATGTGTTAGGAAGCACCATTTACTCGCATAAAAGGAACTTACTGAAAATATGAAAAAACAGCACTGTGTCATGCATCAGCTTGCTAGGATAACATTCTGGAATACAAATTTCATGGTGTCTATGAATATCAGTAATGTCATGAGTTTCCAGTTGTTTTAAATGCTTTACAGAAGATAAGTTTTATGAAACTAATGTAACAAATACTAACATTTCTGCATTTCTGAAAGTGTAATTTTTTTATACTCTTCCATACATGTAACAAATGTTGTATAGAATGAACACTCTCAACTTTTTGTGTCGCTTAAAGCTGTGGGGATACTGAGAATGTAAAGTCCTTTAAGATACCAGCCTTAGAAAAAGATTATGTTGAGGTAATACGGGAAATACTTTGAATGTATTCTGGGCTTGATTACAAATAGTAAAGCATATACTCTGAATGTACACAGAAGTGATTCCAGTATTTTCATTAAATGATACCAAGTAAGGATAGCAGTAGTGATAAGAATAGTCATATATTATTCCAAATATTTATGTGGCTATCTGGTTCTGTTGCTGTTTATCCAAGGCTTATACAGTTTGCAAACTGGAGACCTCCAGTTGTGTGAGACTAAACATGTTTCTTCTGCTCCAAAGCCATCTTTTTTGTAAGTGTCTGGGATATTAAAAGGAGCAATTATTCAGAGAAATAAAGCTACTAATAGCGAAATATTAGTAGTAATAGGAAGGAAGTTCTGCCAAGTTAATCAGGAGGTTTATTCTAGATATTTGTCCCTGAACATTACTTTGAACAGATACATTGCAAAGCACTCAACATTACTTTTATGAAAATAAAAACAAGTTTAGATTAGGTACTCATTAAAATCCTAAACTACTGACTTCTTAGCATATGACTGTGATGGTTTCCTAAAAAACTTTTATTCCAATAAAAAATCCCCATTTACCCTGCGTAAATATCCCACACATGAAACTACCAGACAGAAACCCTGTTTTCTTTCTGAACTATGAAAAAAGTGAAGTGTGTACCTGTTTCAAGAAAGCCTTTGTAAACTGTCAAACACTGGGAAATTTCTAGGTGCAATTCTAGTCTAACCTGATGCCTGCAGAGCTTCTAATATGTGTTTTTTCTTTTAGACAGGTTACAATTTTCACATTGTAAAAAAACCCTGTTGTGGTTTAACCCCAGCCAACAACTAAATACCACTCAGCTGCTCGCTCAGTCTCCCTCCTCCAGTGGGACGGGGAAAGAATCAGGAGGGTAAAAGTGAGAAAACTCATGGGTTGAGATAAAACCAGTTTAATAATTGAAATAAAATTAAGTAAAATAGTAGTAGTAGTAGTAGTAGTAGTAGTAGCAGTAATAATAATAATAATAATAATATTAATAAAAGAATATACAAAGCAAGTGATGCACGATATAATTGCTCACCACCTGCCGACCAATGCCCAGCCAGTCCCTGAGCAGCGATCGCTGCTTCCCAGACCACACCTCCTGGTTTACATACTGAGCATAACATCATATGGTGTTGAATACCCCGTTGGTCAGTTGGGATAGCTGTCCTGGCTGTGCTCCCTCCCATCTTCTTGTGCACCTGGCAGAGCATGGGAAGGTGAACAGTTCTTGACTAGTGTAAGCACTACTTAACAACAACTAAAACATCAGTGTGTTATCAACATTATTCTCATACTAAATCCAAAACACAGTACTATACTAGCTACTAGAAAGAAAATTAACTCTATCCCAGCTGAAACCAGGACAAACCCAAACCTCCCAAATGCCCACAAAGGCTTTCATATGAATAAGAAGCTGGAATTGCTAAAACTGTTTATTTGAGAAAGTGAGAGATAAGTGTTATGTCTAAGTGATGGGTTTTTTTCTTTTTTAGGATGTTTTTGCAGCTGTTGGACTCTGCTTATGAAAGTTCTAAAACTCTATGGGAACTTAGCTTTGATTCTATTTTTGGTGACATTTGTTAGATATAAACATCGGAGTCATCTCTTGATTAGTCTGCAATGTCAGATTTCATAGCTTTATAGAAGAAATGTATCCGGTTCTTGTAGGAACACACCTAAAGAGAATCAGAGATGAGGTTTTCAAAGATGGTTCCACCTGCCTTCCCCTGACACTTTTTGTGCTGTATGGTCTCAGTCCAGTTTTACTCATTGTCTTTCACACAGCCATTTCTTTGCAAGATTGGATGCTCTTTACCTTAGCTGCATGGTATTGGAGCACTTCACAGCTCAATATTTTTTCTCCATGTGCCTCTCTACCATGTCATTGGTTTACCCCTTAACAAGAGAAAGTGGTTTTGAACAGTCTGTTATCCATTTTGAAAGCAGAATACCTAGGTGTATATGGGGTACCCAGGTTTGTATAGCTGCTTCTGTAGGAATTTAGATTAATTCATTTCATAATTTCCCTGGGATTTGTGAAGGAGCTCAGGCTGTGACTGCATCATCAAACAGATGCGTAGGGTGGCAAAATCGAAGATGCACATTTGCCTGAAGTGGGAACTCAAAAAGTCCCAACTCTCTGCCATAGAGCCAGAAGATGGGAAGTCTGGGAGACTAGCAGAGCTGTCAGTTCTCACAGCTCCTTTGTTGTTTCCAAATAAAATTTGTTTAGAACCTACTTTTTGGAAAATCTCAAAGAATGGACAGGTTGCAATATTATTTATCTTTATGCTCAGAATAATGCAGTCATTCTTGAGAGTTTCTAACAGAAACATACCCTTCAATCAATGTCTATAAAGTCATAAATGTGATGGACATTTATAGAGAACAATTGTTCACCACTTACCATAACTCCCTAAATTAAGACATCAGACTTCAAAGGAAGTAATTTTCTACCTAACATAAAATTAAAATTGATTGCCAGACATTTTGCCATAGGATGTTGTGTCTGAAAAATATATGGACTTAACAAATTCAGGAAGCAAAAATCAATTGATATGGGATAACCATGGTAACAGAAGAGCCACAGTAGAATTTCCGACTGAGGAACTTTCTGAATTATGCTTTTTGGAGGCAAAAAAAATATGTCCTGTACTTGCCTCTTTCTACTTTCTTTCTCCATAAATCTAGTAGTTCCCAGTGTCTGAGATGGCATACCTGAGCAGAAGCAGCTTTGGTCATCTTTTCTTAAGGCTAGGCTGTCCCAGAAAGGACAGCTTAGCTGTGAATGGGAAGGAAAACATTTGCTGGAAATACCAAGAAACCCAGAACTCAGATTTTGTTGCAAGAGCATCTGCTTTTCACTGTAAAAACATGAAGAAATCCTAGAATCCGTTAAGATCTATTATTACTGCTCAGCTTTACAGAGCTGTTTAATGCAGCTATGCCTGTGTTTAAAGCACATGCTTAAATGTCTTGTTAAAGGCCAGGAGCAAATATAATCAGAAACTCCAGTTTTCATGATCCACAAGCTTTAGTTCAGGTTGAAATCGATTTCTTTACCTTCTAGTAAGAAACAAAAGAATGGAATAATTACCAAAATACAGAAAATGAAAATCATTTTGTTGAAAAGAATGAGGTCTTTACTTTTTCCTGGGAATATAAAACGCATATGTGTCCAATTATGGTCTAAACTTTCAAAGACTTTAACCTATCAGGTGTCAGTCCAGGTTGTGTACTTCTACACCTGCACCCATATTTACTGCATGAGAATAAGAATACACATTTAAATCTAATAATGGTCTTCTTTTGTGTTAGTTAAGCATGAAAACTATTATAATATAAATTGTCACATGGATCATCCTTCACATATACTGATACTGCATTTGCTAAAATATTGTTTCAATTTGGTTTCATTTTTTTATCTGCTTCAAATAAATAGCTTCAGTTTTGGTGTTTGAATCAAAACAGTAAAAACAATTTTACATCTGAAACAGGGTTTCCCATTTTTTCTATATGATAAGGAAAATAAAGAATAAATGACTTCATTAAGTATTAAAAAAATCAGAAAATTAGTATTTAAATAATTGTCAGTGTTTTATTTGTAACCTTTCATGAAGATTCTGAAGAAACATATTAGTATAGAGGATATTACAGCAATTCTTGCAATAATGGGCTTCATTAAAATATAATTGATTTCAGTAACCTTTACACTCCTCAGATCAAAAGCAATGGTATGTAACAGGTTAGGATCCAGTACCTGTACATGTCCAAAAGAAGAGGTTTCATTATTGTTAGAAAAATACATTAAAATGACAAATTATTTAACACCCCGCCTCCCAAAAAAAACCCCAAACAACAAAAAAACAAACCAAGCAACCAAAAACAGTTGGCTTCTGTGCTTTGAATGGATCAAATTTTTCAAAAATTATTCTGGTTGTTGTTTTTAATATCTGAGGGCATTTCTATCACATCTCAAAGATATATCCACAAAATACAATAGCACCCTAAATTAGACATACCAATAAGTGAACAGTAATCAAATGGAAAATGGTATGTTGGCAACAAATCTACCTTAATCATACAGCACCTTCCACAAATGATTCAGTTAATTGCACAAATGAAGTGTATTAAACTTTCTCATTTTATCTTGCTTGGGGTAATTACAAAGAATGTGCAGTCTGAAAACTAATTAAAGGGAAAGTCTAAATAACAGCAAAGGCTAATGAATTTTAAGCAGCATTCACAGTGGTGGGGGAGTTTTTCAAATTTTTTATTTAATACATGTGCATATTGAATACTTGTTCAAATGATATCTTCTTGGGCCCAACTGAAAAACAGCATCTATATCCTGTGATACAGAAGCATCTATAAATCACAGCAATTCACTTGTGTTGTTTTTTTCTTATCAGCTCTACAATTAATATCAGCAGTGCAATACTGGCAAGCACCTAAGCAGTGGTGCATTGGGGCATATTGTATCGCTGGTACTGCAGCCATGCACCATGCACATCTTCTCTTCCAATCCTGAGTCTTAGATACAGCATTCCTGAACGCATGGTCAGACATATCAGGGGTGCAAGCTGGTTCTTGAAAACACACTCCTTGGATAAAGCCAAAGGGTCAGGGCTTGGGTTGTATTGTCAGGGTAAGGCCCAGTGTTTTCCAACCTGGTCATGTTTTAAACCTTGTTATACAGAGGATTAAATGTTCGTCACTCATGTAGAGGACACCATAGCTAGCTGCCTGAGAGAGAGAAATCAAGGATCCGATCTTTATGACAGAAGTGAGAGTAAAGGAATATTGCCAGCTGGTTTTGTGCAGCAGTTTACACTCAGTGCACACACTTTGACATATTACCTCCTATAAGAACAACAACAAAAAAAGAAATTAAAATGTATCCATGTATTTTACTGGTATAAAATACTTACCACAACAATATTTTCTATGTAAATAATTTTTACCTATCAGAATTATGTTACATATATACAAATTTAAAAGATTTTAAAACTAAAACTTAAACCCAATAATATTTCTTTGATGTTTTTATGACAGGACCAAAATGATTTTCCTTCAAGGTGCAAAGACTTTTTTGTTTGTTTTAATTTTAGTGCTTCTAACTTGGACTAGGCAAGAGAATATATACATATGACATGTCTCTGTCATGTCACGTAAATAAGAAATAACAGAGGGTTTAGACAAGCTTTTGGAGCTGCCTTTAAGCAAATCAAATGACAACAAACTCTTAATGGTTTGTTTTAGAAACTTTAGAAATTTCCCTGTGTAATCGAGTTCTTAGCAGGAGTGCACTTTTGAAACAAAACTCCTAACTGTCCCCATTTAGCATGCTTTAGTTCACACCACTGAGTGGCAAGATGAAAACAAGACAGAAGATGCATTCTGCGAATGAACCTATTGGGTTCCAACCGCTGATGGTCATTCAGTCCTTGGAACCAGAATGGAGCTAGTCTGAGGCAAGCCCCTGAAATGTATGTAGTGTGGACAGTGGAGTCTCAGTGACAATTTTTTTTTCTCTACAAATTTTTTTTTTCTCTATTTGCTAAGGTAAGCATAACCTTAGGGGACTAAATTTAAAATCTTGCAACAGTAACAACTTGCATTGCAAGCTGTGTATATGTATGATATAATCTTACAGAAATGCTCAAAAGGTTGTATGTATTAGGCTTTCCTGATGTATAGAAACATAGTATCAGCCTAATCTCATGGATTAAGCAGGTCATCTCCTTGATGGAAAAATATTAAAACACTAATAGAATAGCTACACTATCTCAATTAGATGCTGAATAGTTATTCCTTTCTGAGGCAGAAGACAGTATCCAGGAAGGCTCTTTCCTGCCTTATAAGGGTTAGGAGCCAAAAGCTGTATAGCTCCAGAGAATACAGTGCAACAGTGATTTGAAAGCTCTGTTAATTAATTAATTTAACAGAAAAGTGAACCATGTAAGAAGTCAATTAAGGGGAATTGATGTGCATAATCTTTAGTTATGCCAACCTTTGGTTTTTATACAGAGCTCACAAAGTGCATCAAATACATTTCCCTCAGCCTGGATACAGAAAAGCAGCTTCTTTTTTCTGGCTGCACTTTAAAAAATGATTTGGTTCTCGTGCTTCCCCCAAGACTTTTCACAGCACTGCTCATTCTTAGAGAGTACCTCCTTCTCTGAAAGAGAACAGGCTTTGGAAATGAAAAGGAAATATATAAGACAGACAGCTGCCTGAATATCAGAACAGAATTAGAGAGTGATACATTGCAGACATGGTTGCAGATACACATGAAATGCTTTAAAACGTTATTTACCAACAGCTTTTCAGAAATGCCACTCAGTGGAGGTGACAGTCCCCCCAGAAAAGACATCACAAGAGCTCTGATGTGAGTGTGCAGTCCCGCTGCACCGCTCGGACTCACCCCTCTCATCTGGTTTGTTCAATCACCTCAGCTGGGGGATGGGAAAATGCAAGTAGGAGGCCCATAATAAACAGCTGAAGGAACAGGAAGCAAAGACGTTCAGATACGGTATTTCAACTATTTCCAGTGTCAATGCATAACACCTGGAGGGAAGTTTCTTGACACTGAAAGAGGACCTGGAAATGTTTTACTCTTCCTCACTCTCAAGAGTGTGGTTTGTTTTCTTGCCCATTTGATGCTCTATGACTAAATCCTTGTATCAGGCAGTGAGATGCAGGTATCTCTTTCCTCATTCAGAAAATGCCTAAAAAAATATCTAGAATGTCTCCTCCTCCCTGGCCTGCTCAATGCCCCATGCAAAATGGCATCTTGGCATGACTCCAGACTTCACTGCATGTCACCAAGATGGTCACCAAGGAGTGGGGGGCAGAGAGGAAGTTGTGGGTTCAAATTTCCCTATGCAGAAGAAGAAATGGCAAAGGTGAAATACCACAGCTGTCCCTCAAGGGTCTGTATTGAGAACAATGCTATTTAATATCTTCATCAACGACATAGACAGTGGGATTGAGTGCACCGTCAGCAAGTTTGCAGATTACACCAAGATGAGTGGTGCAGTTGATTCTCTCGAGGGAAGGGATACCATCCAGAGAGACCTGGACAAGCTCAATAAGTGGACCCATGTGAATCTCATGAAGTTCAACAAGGTTAAGTACAAGGTCCTGCAGCTGGGTCAGGGCAATCCCCAATATCAATACAGACTAGGCAATGAATTGAGAGATGCCCTGCAGAGAAGAAGTTGGGAATACCAGTGGATGAAAAACTGGACATGAGCCAGCAATGTGCGCTTGCAGCCCAGAAAGTCAATCGTATCCTGGGCTGCATAAAAAGAAGTGTAGACAGCAGGTTGAGGGACATGATTCTCCCCCTCTGCTCTGCTCTCATGAGAGCCCACCTGGAGTACTGCATCCAGCTCTGGGATCCCCAGTCCAAGAAAGATTTGGATCTGTTAGAGTAGTCCAAAGGAGGGCCACAAAAATGATCAGAGGGCTGGAACACCTCTCCTATGACAAAAGGCTAAGAGAGTTGTGATTGTTCAGCGAAGAGAAGGCCCTAGGGAGACCTTACTGAGGCCTTCCAATATATAAAGGGGGCTTATAAGAAGATGGAGAGAGACTTTTTACCAAGGTCTCCAATGAAAAGACAAGGGGCAATGGTTTTAAACTAAAAGAGGTTAGATTTAGATTGCATGTAAGAAAGAAATTTTTTACAATGAGGGTGGTGCCCAGAGAAGTTGCGGATGCTCCATCATTGGAAGTGTTCAAGGTCAGATGTAGATGGACCAATCTGATCTAGTGAAATATGTCTCTGACCATGTCTCTGTCCAACGGGGGGGGATTGGACAAACGTGATCTTTAAAGATCCCTCCCAACCCAAACCATTCTATGATTCAATGACTATATCTTCATATGCACAGATAGGACCTGTATGCAGAATCAGGTGCAATTTCTTTTGACAGCAGAGCATCCTAAACATGAAAAGTATCTGAAATGGACCACATAAGGGATTGATCTACTAACTAAATACAGAAAAAGTCTATGCAATACAAAATTTTTTCCTATTCCAGTTTTAATCTGGGTTAAGTCCCCTGCCATGGGTCACTAAGCCAGTAATGCTTCCAGTTATCCAAGGCCCATGTACTTTCATGTTTTGATGTCCCCAAAACTTTCCAGACAAATGAGTTAGTCTAATAATGCATTCTTTCCAGGGAGTAATATTTCCCTGAGTACTATTCACCACTTCATGTGCATCAGCTTGATCTGCAGCATTGGGAGTTTAACAAGACGTAAAGGAAAAGCTATGATGAAATGCAAGACATCATTGAAGAACTCTTCTGGTCTTTTTTGTTAGCTGAATGTCTACTGAGAATTTAGACTGTATGGCATTTTAATAATTTTGATATTATTATCAGAATGGATTTCTAACTAACTTCTAATGCAGCAGAACAGAGATTACTTAGTAGATACCTGTCCATCATTATTTTCAACATGAAGACCACTTTCTACTGCTACTAGTCACATTCATGATACCAAAACTGCGCATTATTAATTTATAGGCTGGTGTAATAATTTTAACACTTTGTACCAGTTATATCTTAAATGTCTGATTATAATTTTGATAGTGCCTCCTCAATTATTGAGTAACAGTAGCATGATTAATTACATTGTGTGACTATTACCATTTATAAAATCATCTGGAAGATATACTGCATTTAAAATGGAATTGTATCTTGTCGGTTTTGCATGATCTTGGATAACTGTTCTGTTAGAGCTTCTCAATGATACTTAATTATACTAGCTAAATACATAATTTTTAAAAGCTTCATTTAACAAAGTGTCATGAATCAGCTTTATCCTATTAAACACAAGAATAAAACTCAAAAAACCCAGCAGGTGGAATGTTTAATATGAAAACATTCACCTTGATGGTTTCACAGAAACATGGGTGGTTTCACAGAAACATGTCACACCCTCTAACATAAATAAGTCTACTATATTTCAACATTAAAGTGTCCTAGTCACACAGTAAAACAAGTGAATGGCTCTCTGGTAGAACAGACTCCTTGACAAGAGGTTTTACTTTCTTTGAGCTTTACACATCTGGTAACTCTTGTTGAAGATTTTGAGGATCCTTTATTCTCTCTTCTTTCTCTCTTCCATCACCACCAGAAAACAATACCTTTCTGAGCACTAAAAGTACAGTGTCATTCCAGGTGGCCAAGTCATCAATGGCTCTTTCAGGTAGATAACAAGATGCCGTTAATTGTTCTTCAGTGGCCTGCTAAAAAGATTTACAATAGCTTTGCTGAGTGAACTGAGGAGAAATGGAAACAAAAACATCTGTCAGGTTTCATCATGTTCCTTCCTCTAAAGTTTCATTACCCCACAGTGTGAATCCTGGACTAGCTACTACAATTTCTAAGAGAAATCTTTCGTCCGTCTGCATCCTACTGTGGGTATCAATATCAAGACAACTAATTTCTTTATCTTATCACTCAATTTTTTTTTCAAATTAAGGTTTCAAAATGTTTTCCCTTTAATTTGTGAAATCATATATTCAGAGTGTTCAGATAATCATGATATATACATGATGTGATGATTTTGTATTGTAGAAGTTTCTCAAACTTTGTGGAAATGACAGCTATCCAAAATACACCTGTAAGACCTCATTTAAATAGAGATGCTAAAGCAATCAGAGAAAAAAAAAAAAAGAGCTTAGGCTATAAATGTCTTGGTTAGGTTCGAGGGCTAAAAATATTATTGCTGATGTTGGATATTACTCATGGATATTAGAAAGAATTGAAAACTCTCCTACCATACTCTGCAGATCAGCCCTGCAAAGATGTTGTACATAACACTCAGAGCCCTGGAACAGATTGAGAGACTGGACCATTGGTTAACAGCATACTTATGGTTGTTTTGCTTTGCGGTTGTAACACTCACTGTCAGGAATAGCAAGCAGAAATGTGTGTATTCATATACAGAGTTAGCATTGGACTACAGTCCATTCCTATCATAGAGGGCAAAAATAAATAGTCTGTTCAGTTATTTATTTGTTTAATAAGGTTTCAGTGGGCGATAAGCAGAGGTCTGACTGAATAAAAAGATCATCTGTTTGCAGAGGATCAGCACAGGACCTATAAAACACTTAAGTTCATGTCAAAGCTTTAAATGGGATTAATACAGATTTAGTGCTGTCATTGAGAAATTTTGTTTGATTTTGCCATTTGTCTTGTATCTTATTTGTGCTGCTGAAAAGCTCTGTTTTGATATCTATGCTATTTTTTGTAATCGCAAAAGTACTAGCTAATTATCAGAGAGGCAACAAAATTTAGATTGTTTTGAATATTACAGCACATTTCAGTTTGAAGTCCATCATGATTGTAAAGTTTATCCATGTACCACATTGTTCCCTTTTAATTTCATTTTTAATTTAGGAATCCTTTTTTGCTGGGTTTTGTTTGGTTTTGCCAAGTACATAATTTAACTAAGGAAATGGCTAATAGACTGTCACGAATGGGTGGTTTTAAGGCCGCATAAAGAATCACTGGCAAGGTATTGGCAAAAGGTGATTTTCATAGAAATTTATAGAAACGTGACTTAACAGAATTTGATGGCAAGGTTCGCTCCATTACTTATTACATGGATTAAGTTACACCGGCGGGGAAATCATATTAGAATTGTGTTGGAATGATTTGTACAAAGATTAAGAGTAGAAGGGTTAAAAGATAAAAGGATAAAAAGGTAAAAGGTAAAAGGTAAAAGGTAAAAGGTAAAAGGTAAAAGGGAGACCCTCCTGTTAAGTCACGAGGTTCAGAAGAGATCCAACTGGACCCAATCTTAGTCTCAGACTTGGACAACCGTTTACATCTAATACAGAAAGGGATAGGAAGGACCTCCCGTTGGGCCACGAGGTTCAGAGTAGACCCTTTTGTTTTCTAAACTCCTTCTCAAGAAGGAGCCTAGGTGTGGCTGGATCTACCCTTAGTCTCAGACCTGGGCAATGGTTTATGACTAAAGGGTTAAGGGTTTTTTAGCAGCAACTTAGAGTCTTACAATGCTTAAACATTGATCAATTTGACATCTTGCACAAAGAATTAGTCAAGATACTACAAAGATTAAAGCAAGTTAACTACAGGTTACACTTGTTAGTAACCATATAGATAAGCACGTAAAAAGATCTAGATCAATTTATACATATATATATATACGACTACAGATTATAACTGTAAGCGCGCAAAAAGATCTAGAGCAATCAATAACTACAGATAACTGTCAGTGCGCAAAAGATCTAGATCAATCAATACATATATATGTAACCACAGATTATAACTGTAAGTGCGCAAAAGACCTAGATCTATCAATACACATATATATATATATGCATATGAATACGGTACCAAAGCTAAATGAAAGGCTTAGAGTTAAAGGTATACCTGATAAAAATTCCCCTCGAGTCCTGTGAAATACTCACGTCAAATGCTTTGGCATTTCCCAACAGGCGAAGAGTCTCAGCCCAGAATCTCGGGGATCCTCCGAGTATCGCAAATTCGAGTTTGCGGACTCTGAGAGGCGTCCCACTCAGAGGGAGGTTGTGGATGCAGCCCACTGCAGTCCAGGAGAGCTCAGAGGGTCTCACTTGGTACCGCTGTTTATAGGTTTGCAAAATGATTGGCTTTAGTCATCAGTAAATTTCCATTTTGGCTGCTATCTGAGGTGGTCCAGGGTAGTAATTACGGTATTGTTTCACGGTAACGATGGTATTGTTCCAGTTGAGCTATGATCCAGGTAGGGAAAGCTTCAGAGCTGTCAGAGATGATGAATTATCCCTTGTTTCTGTTCCCTACCTTGATCATGTAGCTAGTGTCCCTGGTACGATCAGTGTTGATCCCCACCTTAGCCATGCAAGAGTGCTTGGTACGGCCAAGGAACGCTTAACCGCCCAACTCATACACAATGGCTACAGCCTAACAGAAGGTTCTGAGACTGTATCATAGCCCAGAGGAAAAGAAGGGGGGAGGAATGCACCACCACATAGACCTACGAAAAGTAATTTCTAACCATTCATTAATGTTGAAGTAATTTTGTTTAAACATCTTTGTTTAGAAAATAAAAGAAAAATCTATACATAATTATCTATGACAGATTAGTAATGCAGTGATGGTATGATGTTGTGAAGTTCATCATAATGGTGAAACAGACTCAGTGGGAGAAAAGTGCTGTCTAAATAATGAAAGGTTGGATCTGAAATCTAGTTTTGAAGGCCACCATAAATTACTACATGAGATACTTCTCTGATAAGCATTTGCAGACAGCAATAATACTGGGATTTGCCAAGAAAGTGATTGAAAGCAGTTTCAAAGAAAGCTCAGTGAAAACATTCCTACAAAGACTTTGCTAGTAAGTATGTAAGTGATCACACTGAGGTGATTACCTGGCACAACAATTTCTTTAGTTTTATGTTGCATCTATTTCCTTGGCACTGCTCATAGGTTTAAAAGCAGCCAAAACAGTTGCTTAAGGATTTGAAGAAGACAAGCTTGGCTATATTTTCACTGAACACTTCACTGTAATTCTCCCAAACTCCCAAAAGCTGGATAGTTGAACTCTCCCTGGGAAAAAACAATTCAAGTAAAGTGTTTCCATTGCTCTGCATAACAGAGATGAATTTAATATTTAAAAATCTTTCTACGTATTTAAAAATCAGTCAGCTTTGAACCACACACACCTTTCTTGTTTGCCTACATGTGGAATAAAGTAAAAAAAACCATGTCCAGATGCAGTTTGCACTTTAAAGGTCTGTTTGTGTACAGGCCCAGTATTTTACACAAAATGTCAAGCTCTTAATTTCTACATTCTGTTTCAAAACACGAGACCCTTTTTTTCTGAAAAGGTTATCTTTCCTGGAAATAGCTGAAATATGAATTGTAAGCAGTCAGTAGCAGTTTGAAATTGCGATGGGAGGAGTGGGTGCTATAGTTTTTCTCCAGGTTTTAGAGAGACAGAGACTAAGACATTCAAGCAGTATTTTGCTTCTCCAATTCTTTTGCATGCATGAGGATAGATGTTTTGATTACAATGCATTATATAGTGTCCTAACTAGATTTATTTTTTCTTTTTTTTTTTTTCACCTCGCTGTATTGTGTATTGCTGAAGTGTTGTGAAATAACTTTGCTTCTGTATCATACTTACCTTGACACTGACTTTGATAACAGCTTGATGACTCACTGGCTGATGGCTGGGATACAACAGAAAAAAGGCCTTCATTAAAGTGATGCTTTCATTAAAGATATCTAAATCTAAGGTACAAATTTAATATGTAAATATGTGATAACATTAATTATCCTGACTTAAAATCATATTCATAAGGTATTTATGAATACTCTCCTGCCAACCACTGCATAATCTACAACTTAAAACACATGCAGATGCCAAATGCATTTTCTGCCTGATGCACAGAAACATGTGCTTTTTGTTTGCAAATGCTGATAAAGGGACTAATGTATGTTGCAAACAACAGAGATGTAGATTGAGAATATGTGGTTATATGTTCTGTTAAAAAAGAGTGATCACAAAGGCAAATGCATCCAGTCCTTAGGGGTTTTTTTTCCTGATTTCTTAGCTGGGATTAAAGCTTGTCCGGAACAAAAGGATGGTGAGCTGCAGTCACAAAGAGACCACAGATATCTACATGCCTCTCCAGGCCCTGTACACTGATTTGTGACCTGTACATTAGTGTCCACCATGCCTTTTACTCCTCGTTGCCTGGCATAAGCAGCTCCCCGGGCTTCAAGTGTGACAAGTGTGAGCTAAGTGTGACAGCTTATGGTGTCTGAAAGGTACAAGTCTGGGACCCCAGTAGAACTGCACTGTCTGTGCTGAGTTACTGCTCGTATGGGGATCTCTCACACAGTGCTGCATTGTATCATATACACTTGCCCCCTTTCCTTGTTCATTTCTTGACCTCTAGCTTGCAGCTGTGTGTGCAGCCTCGTGGCGGACCACCAACGCAGTAGGGAGCCCTGACTGGTTCTCTGCTTTTAGCTCTGGTTGAGGCATGGCAAATACTTTGTTCACCTCATTTCTTTCCATCCAAATGTCCAAGACTGAACAGGAGCTGAGAACCCCTGCTCTGCTGACACAGAGCAGAGCCTGGAATAAGTATTCACACTGAGATCAGTGGATTTGGATTAGAATTTAAGGACATGCTTGAACCTTTTTAAGTTTCCTGTTAGCCATACGTCTTTCCTGAATCGGCATCACTGTAATCAGGTTTTGCAGTGTCATTGTTTCACAGCAAATTGCAACCACTAAGCTGTAAGAACTGTGCTAGCAAAAACCCTTTTGGGGATATTGCCAGGAAAATTTCAGCTTTTTTCCCTTAACATTCAGACGTGAAAAAACAAAGCCAACTGCTTAGATTACAGAAATTCTGGTTTATGTGTACACATAACTTGCAAAACTCTGAAGACAATCTCTTGATTCCATGCTAACTACACATAGAGATAGAAATAGTGTGTTCTGCTGGGAACTTACAAGAGGCTTTTTAAATTTTTTTATTTTTCTATGAAGGAATAGAAAGAATTCAGGCAAGGAAAGGACTTGTGGTATCAAGTAAAATTCTTCATGATTGAATCTCACAATGCTCAGAATTGCATAGGATGAGGTGTTTCTTCCCATTTATTCCAGCAGTTAATACTATAAAAAATAGACCTGTAAGTGCTCAGAAGTGAAGATACTTCTTTACTGTGTTGTCTTTCTTTTCTCTTCTGTGGAATGCAGACATGAAGCTCAGATACCAATTTTGAATAACAATTTTTTATTTTTATTTTTTAGCAGCAGCATCTGGAATCTTGGCAGACAACTCAACCAGTTTTGTTGCCAGCTCCAGACTTGTCCCTTGATGCAACTACTGTTAATGGCCTGAGTTATCTCATCATCTTAACTGACATTGTTCAACGAGGAATACTTTTCATTCAGGGAACTCACCATGTTTCCCCCTCTGCATCAACTTTCACAGAATGGTCTCCAATACAGAAAATGCCAGGAATTGCTAGAACTTTATGACCAGCTGACCTCATATAAAACCGTTTAATCCCTACCACTTTATTAGCATATGTTTGTGAACTGCTCTTTCTCTCTCGTTCTTTTCAAATCTCACATGAAAACAAATCCTTTTTGCCCTTCAAAGAATTTTAATTCTTTATCTCCGATTCTGTTTATCAGTTCACATAGAAAGGCAGGTTGTGAAGCATTTTGTATAGAACTTGCCTGAAAGAATTGCTGTGAAATGTTTCCATGTATTATCAAAACTGCAGGCTAATTTTTTTGCCCATTCCACCTGAGTAAATGCTTCTATTTTGCATCAGAGTTCATGTTATTTAAATCACATTACGCCTGCTTGTTAAAACATGAGACACCACATGCTGTGCCATATTAATCACAGAAGAGTTCTTGGGCCTGATAACTTCTTTTCCTCTGAGTAGCTTGATTCTACCATAATTAATGCATAATTCATCTTGGAAAGTAAATAAGTTTTGGCCTTACTAACCTTTGGAATTGAAACCAGTTAGAAATCCCACAGAGGCCTGGGATCATGTTGAATATTTAGCGATCACTAGACCATGGAACCAAAGGAGTTGAAATAATCTGTTAGCCTCTGTTGCCACTACTTTGCTATTGGAAGGGAAAGAAGGGGGAATTGCAGGGTACTGGCAAGTTCCCGGTGGCCCTGTAGAGGAAAATACAAAAATACATGCCTCCTAAAACCTTGGGTTTAGTGGCAACCATTTATTTATTTGTAGAGAGACTAAGAAGTGAATAGTGAATCAAATACGGATTGAGTCTTTCCTGCTGAACAGATAAAATGTTTTTAAAATAAGAAGTTGCTAGCTTTCTCTTTCAAGTGCCATGAGTGAACCTGTTATAGGCACTTGGGAACAGCTGTCAGCAGTAGTTGTTTCTCAGGAGACACAAGAAGAGAAAAACACATCTGTGCAAGTGTGTATGAAAGATTAAGGAGATGGCAAGCCAGCTATGTCTAATAAATATCAGAAATACCAAATCTGACAACTATTTGCATGGTTGCATTCTCAGAATCAAAAAAAAAAAACATTTTCCACAAGAAAAGAAAAATCACCATTTTCAGTGGAACCAGGAGTTCAGCAATTTTTTAGAAGAATGTATCCAGCTGGTATGACTAATACAGATCATGTATTCACCAGTAAGCACTCGGCTACTATGTAAAAAGTGGGGGTTTTCTCTTACATCTTTACTGGCTTTACAAAAGAGAAGTGAGCCACCACTGTGTATTTTAAGATATGACTTAGGTGCTTCACTCTGGAGGGAATTTTTGACTGTGAATCCCCATACTAAATAGTCATCTCTCACAGTATTTTAATTCAGGAGAGCAGAAGTGGGAAGATCTCATGCAAGTGTTTAAGTGTTGTGGAAAACATGATAAGTAAATATCAGATGGCTCATCCTATAGTTTTGTAACCTAGATTGGATTGAATGCATGTTGCTTAAAATATGTTAAGTAAACTGTCCGTTTCTATATGTACCTCTCACTGTCCCAGAATTTTGAGAAATTATTATTTCTGAGAAGACATCTATTTCCCCTCTGTTTTTCTGCAAGCTAAAGAAATTTCCGTATCAGTTTCTATGAAAAAATTGTATATCTTTTCTTCTTTAGCTGCAGCAATATCATCAGAACAATAATTCAGGAAAATGGAGAGACTGAAACACCCCTCCAAGACTGTATTGACACATCTAACCATATATCACACCATGCCATAGAAAAACAGATTCTGCAAGCCTTTTTCCTTTCCTGGCCACATGTGCAGGAAAATGAGGCCCATAATTTGCACTCGTTGCTGGAATCCAGATATTATTAGCAATGCCCAGGCAGGGTTACATGACACCTTGGCAGAAAACCCCAGGTCCAGTCTGCTGTTTTGTTTCCACCTCTGTGTCCTGGTTTTGGCTGGGATAGGGTAAAATTTCTTCCCAGTGCTGTGTTTTGGATTTAGTATGAGGAGAAAGTTGATAACACACTGATGTTTTCAGTTGTTGCTAAGTACCCTCCTAGTCCAAGGGCAGCTCCCGTGCCTACTGACTGAGCTAGGTACACAAGATGGGAGGGAACATAATCAGGACAGCCAGCCCAACTGGCCAATGGGGTATTCCATACCATGTGACATCATGCTCAGTATATGAATGGTAGGCGTGATCCAGGAAGTGCCGACCACTACTTGGTTATCGGTCAGTGCGGGTGGTGAGCAATTGCATTGTACATCACTCATTTTGTATATTCTATCATTATCATTATTATTTTCCCTTTTTCTGTTCTATTAAACTGTCTTTATCTCAACCCACGAGTTTTTCTCACTCTTACCCTTCCGATTCTCTCCCTGTCCTGCTGGGGTGGGGGGAGTGAGTGAGCGGCTGCGTGGTATTTGGCTGCCTGCCAGGTTAAACCACGACACTCTGTCAAAGGACATCACTAATAAAAGCGTTGCTTTACTGTCAGTGTGGATGAGGACTTTGATGTTGGCTTCATCTCAGCAATATTCCCAGCCCGGTCACAAGGAAAGAGCATGCCTGTACGCAGCAGCACATAGTTGCACAAGATCCCCGAGCTGTCTTCCAAGCAGGATAGCAGGATTCAGCTGCCTAAAGACAGGTTTCTTGTTTCATTGGAGAGTCCATTGGGAGTGAAAGACATTTGCATAGCCTGGCAGACATGGCACAGACCTCCCAGGTCTTTAATCATAGGTCAGGTCTGCAGTGATGGCTCAAAGCCAGGCAAAATATCTTATATTGCCTGAAATGATAATGGGTACATGTTTAGGTAATTGAATGCTGCCAAATATGCCCAGAAGGCACAGTGCAGCATCATTCATAGATACCAATCACAACTTGAAAGCAATACAGCTCTTTTGCCATGGTATTGCATCTCTGATCCATTGTAGAGAAAGGAGATTACTTTGCCTGTGGTGATGGGGCAGCTTTGCCTATGATACTGGAAACTGAATAGACCAGAGCTAGCTTGGGCAATGGCGCTGCACTAGGCAATGCTCCAGGAATGACACATCTAGAGTTACTACTCAATGCATACTCAGTATGGAAAGAGGTGGATTTGGTTATTGAAAAGTACTTCGCTTAACAGAGGTTAGGAAGCTATTGCTTAACGATTGCTATGCAGAAGACTAAATAGACCAAAGCACACATATAAACCACACGAAACTGATAAAACTACAGGAAAAAAGTTACACAGTCTTCTTTCTGTAGGGTATCACAGCATCAGAACTTGAACGTATAACTTCTTTGAGCCAGAATCTGAGAGGTACTGAACAGAAGCATATTCTCCTAAAGCCAGAGTGAATCACATATTCAGGAATACGCCAGTTCAATTTTGATACCAAATATCAAAACCTTTATATGTTCTTGGGTACTCAAGAACAGCTCTTTGCATCATTGAAGTCTGAATATTCAGAGTTGAAGGCCTTACATCATCTACTCAATTACAACACTTTTAAAATGTCAGTCCAATCCCCTACATTTTAGCAGGTTTTTACTTTCTAAGTACAAGGCCTTTGAAATCTGTTACTAAAAATCAGGCTCCTTAGGACTGCCTAAAGCATTTCATATATTGGCAAAACTTCCTTGGCAGCTTAAAAAATGGAGTAAGAGCACTTAAGGGTTATGCAGGAGTTGAAAGAATCAACTCAACATTTGTAAACTCTCACATATTTACACAGAAAAAGAGAAGCTGGACATTCATAAATGCAAAAGCTTTCATTTATAATAACTAGTCCAGCAAATGCAGATTCCTGAGGTATAATGGCAACACAAACAACATGCAGTGAACCACTGCAGTACACAGAAACAAGAAATTGTTCCTTGTTGCAATAAAATAAACAATATGGGTGGAATATTTCATTTTGGTTATTCCTAGCAGCCCAGCAGAGAAATGTATTTTTTAAAAGTAGAGTGGTGACACCCAGGACTAGTGAGACTTGGAGCCCCAGCTCCCAACTAAAGGAACCCTGCAGTAGGAAAGATGAAAGCTGCTTCTGGAAATACAAAGGGATTTAGCTTGAAGCACAGTTTTTTGCAAACAAAAGACAGGCCACCAAACCACCAGGTTTTCTCCTGATTTTTGAACGCCTGCCAGCAGCCGTCCAGTGTCCCATCACAGCTTACCATGCCGTTCTCTAAAGACTTACAGAGATTTGCAGCCTCTCTTCACACACATCCAAACATCAAAAAAGGACTCACCCCATGTTTTTCACTTCTCATGTTTCCTACCTCTCTGCACCATGTAACTCCAACTTCTCCCAAAGACAGGTGTTCCCTGCCTTCCAGTCTGAGCCCAGAAGAGAACAGGATTTGTACACCAACAGTTTAAGAGATGTGCTGGTGACTCTGCCATGGAGTACATGGCTGCAGATACTGGCAGCTCCCTCTCCGCAGTAGCCTCCTGGCTCTGCCTGCTCTGAAGACTGCTCTGCTTTACACACTGCCCTGGAGCCAGCTGAGACTATGCTGCTGACTTCCCTGGTACAACCAGTGGTCTGAGAGCCACGCTAGGCACAGATGTGATTCTGTGACATTCTTCTAACCAGGCCATTCAGACTAGTCAATTAATCTCTATTGAACTTAACACCAATTTATTTACATATTTACATTTTATTTCTTTCCCTTCCTCATCCCAATGAAAGTATTAATCACATAACATACTCTGACGAGACTTTCTGGCTTTAATGTTTTGCTTAAAACTCCCCTGTCCTATTCTCTGATTCTTTTTTAGCTATATATTATATATATGAACTTTAAATATAATATCTATGTGAAAGAACGTGTTCAAACTAGAGGAAAGATGTACAGAATATTTCTCCATTGTGTGACTCATTTTTGAATCTGAGTTCTAGTATTTTTAGCAGATTTTTCTAGACTTCTTTTCCTTAGTTCTTTTTCATTGCTCTTAATTATACTTTTTGAAGCACATTTCATAAGGCCTCTCTTGCCTTTTATATTTTAATAGGAATGGTGTCCGAGTGGCTTATTTTTGAGCGTAAGATATCCATATATTTGTGTCAGAGTTAGACAGTATAATGAAAAGTTGTAACTGTACCTCCAAATACCCTGTGTATTCCCCATCACAAAGCAAATGCCAGCTCTGAGATCCTTTGGTGCAGATATCTTGTTCCTGGTTGTACAAAACAAGGTCTTGCTAGAACAGAAAATATGCATGCATGGTGTTTAGTATATCCAAGACTATATCTTAACTGCATAGCTATCTCATAAGCCTTTCTTACTCAGGCCTCTGAGTTACATACCCCAAATGCACTATTTGTCTACCTCACACCTGGCCACTTCATCTAGTCCTATTCTTCATGTTTTTTATTGATCAAGAATTAAGTTATTGATCCCTTTGTAGAAGAGAGCCAGGTGCACCGTCTGAATATACACCTGGAAATGGCTGTCCTGGAGAAGCTACCATAAGTATTGCTTTACACCAGACTTAGCAGCATCACACATATCAGTCACAGGCATGGATGACTTGTTTACTCGTGAAAACACAAGTATTCTTGCCAGGATCATGCAGGAGTTTTGGCTGACTGACGACCTGCTGACAAACATGGAGATCAATTCAAGGCGAGAATGACTATTACCATGGAGATCACGTCAGCCTGTTGCAATCTGGGTAAGGATGTTGCAAAGCGAAACTAAAAAACTCTGTATAATGTGCCAAGCCATGCTTTCCCAGTTTTCACACTCTCTGTAGGCACCCACTTTTCACCACTGTCATCCTGAGGATACAGCTGGAGGCCATTGGACAAAATGGATCCTACACAAGTGTTCTTACATTCCTACATAGACACATTGTATCATCCTGAAAGAAAGAACAAGCAAAACAAAACAAAACAAAATTATCTTTCCTTGTCATTCCTTTCTTTGCCTGACAACATTCAAAACAAACTCAACCTGACATCCTTCATTCTTATTCCTCTTCCAAAGGCTTTGAAAATAAGAAAAAAACCCCACCCTTTTCCTTTCTTTCTGCCCCTGGCGTGCTTTTGCAACCCTGAAAATACTGTGCTTTCCTCTATCCAAAACCAGGAAAAAAAGGTGGGTTTTTTTCCTCCCTTCCAATCCAAAAGACAGTAAAATTCACTTCACCCAGCACTCTCCTTTCCCAACCACCCTGCATGGATTGTTACTGTTCTGTGAATCATACCTGGATTTCCTGCTAGTTAGTTATCTAGTCTTCAGGCTCTTATATCCATTTACTACACTTTTCCCCCAAAATAGCCATGTATGTATGGGTATGTATATATTGAACAAATGGTCATGACCACTCACACCAACCCACACCTTGGGACCTGAATAGTCCATTCTTTCCTTGCTTAACCACAGTGCTATGTCCTAGGGCAGGTTAATAAAATACATAAAGTTACAAAGGTGAAAGAGCAGAGCACAGCTAAAGTCAAAATGTATCTTTATTGGATAAAGAGTGCTAAACTAGAAAATTCTAGTATTGAAGGAAAAAGTAGAAGACCTTCTGCCCAACAGTTAAAAAGAATTAGTCAGGGAGGAAAATAACAATCATAGCAGTGAAAATGCTGGATAAATGAACAAGAAAGAGAAGCTATTAATAGAAATATAACCAACTGTACAATGACTGGTATCAAAAAACCTGTGGAACAGGAAATACAAACCTATGTGGGGTTCTGTAAAATATAATAAAACCGAGGATGTTTTGTGACATAGCCCAGGAAATTGATCTACTGTATCCAGCGCAGATCCATTCTCAGCAGACAGAGGCCCTTTGCCCAAAGGTTGTCAGGGTAGCTCTAGGCTAAGTGTGGGGGTCAGGAGAATTATCAGGAGGTTTGGCAATGTGGGAATGACACATTGCAATGCAGCGTTGAGGTTTCTGCCTATTCCTGAGCCTCCTTTGCTGAGAATCCCCATGGTGGTCTTCACCATAGATACTGGGAGGACCTGGTGTCCAGTTTGCTCTGCAGTGCCTGTCAGCAAATATTTCTTAGTTGTCTTTTACCACTGTGTCTTTGGCACCAGGGCCAATGCCTTGTCATTTGAAGAATCTGGGGCAAAGAGAGCATGCATGTCTCTACTAGCGGATGGAAACTCACAATATTTGGCACTGTTGCCCAAATCAGTCTTCCCAATGACCATTCACATGCCAACGCCCTTTGAGCGTGTGCCTGAAGATGCCAAAGCACTGGGCAGGTGCTTTACAGGTGCTTTTATATTTTTTTGGCCTTGGCCCTAGAGAGGCTGCAGTGTACCTGAGAGTGCAGCTCCTTTGGGAATTTAACCATAAACAAGGGCTTAGAAGACCTGCAGGAGACAGATAAATTATGTGGTTGGGAATGACATTGTAAAAAGTTGGTAGGGTATTTGAGAGTCTTATAAATTGGTCATCTATCAATTATGGTGTAATTTGAAGAAAAAAGGAGGGAAATAGATATAAATAAACTGTTAAAACTTAACAGCACAATGAGAGGTGGAAAAAAGACTAAATACAAAAATCTGTCTCTAAACTCATGCTCTGAATTGATGTAAATAAGATTTAGGCACAGACAGTAACAGAAAGGAAAGTCTCGCCCAGCTGACCGTATAACCTCATATTACCAGCCTACTACTGCCTGACCTGTTGGAGTAAGATGCTTCTGACTCCTGATGCTAGAACTTGTTGATTGTGGCAAGTTTCCAGCCTCATGGACAGGTTCCACCCCTCCTAAGTAACCATGAGCGAATTGCCACCAAAAGCGTGAATGGAGAGAAAAGAAACAGGTAAACACCCGCAGTGTGCTTGCCAGGGGCTTCAGCTCTTATTGTCCCATGGGGAGAATGAGACAAGGCATCCCTGTGATGCAGTTAAGACTGGAATAGCCTGTTTTATATTAGTATCATGACTTTCAATTTCAATTTCAACAGGAAATGGAACCCAGAAATACATTTATTTCATTTAGGGGCAGATCATGGACTGCAATATTGGGGCAACGCCTAAGTCCTTCATGGAGAATACAGCTTGTGACTGCCCATTGCCCTGATATTAGATAGGCAGACTCATTGGAACATGACTATATTTTTGAAGCATGAGAATTTTACTAAAATGTCTCACGTAGACACTTCGGGAGTTAGCAAAACAACAGGAAAAATCAGCACAAGCCAAAGCTAATGGTATTTAATTTCCTTTAATGGAAAATCCAGCTTTCACTGACATGGTGTGTCCTGATGCTGTCAGAAAAAAAACAATCATCCTTTTTCTTTAGAGGAGTTCAATAAGTGGAGGAATCATGCTTTCTCATTTCTACAAAGGACATTTGTAAGTTAGTTATGGTAGAATGATGTGTGTCAACACAGAAGCAACAAAGTTGGGAAATACAACTGGCTGATGCCAAAATGACATGGAATGTGTAAAATTGGCAGGGTCAGGGTACAGATCACTGAGGCACCACAGAGAAATTTGAAGAGAGAGAAAACTATTTACAGAGAAATACGCAACATCTTAAAGAAAAAGTCTTCTCAGATCCAATGCTTATCTCATCTCCTACCTGTTGATTTCAGTTACTTTTTTTTCTTTTATTTACTTCTGTATGCCAAACTCTTTCTGGTATGAGGAAGTGGAAGTGTGCAAAACTTACAGCATGTTACCCCCTGCAAATCATAAAGAACATAGTCTTTTTTTTTTAATAAAATACACCAGTATTTAAGACTGGTAAAACAAGAATCTGCATTAATTTTAACTTTCGTAATTCAGCAGACTTCATACATATCATCAAGTAAATAATATAGAGGCAGGCTACAGCCCTAATAGAAAAGACAAACAGCACACAGATATTAGATGCAATTTAACAAATTTAAGACAGGTCTGCTGGTTAACAGTAGTACACAGCAGGAATGCTAGAGAAACAACGCGCCATTGTGACTACAAGTAGAAATGCTTGGACGTGGCTGAACATATAAGGAAATCACCGACAAATGAGGAAATTCTGGATTGCTTCTCAAATGGTATAAAACAGGATGCAACAAACACTGTAAATCTGACCCACAAATTTAAAGAAGATTCTTTTATTTTTTAGCTTACAATTGTTCTTTTATTTTTGCAAAGATAAAAATACAGAATGCACAACGAAGAAAATACCCATGTAGAAAGAAAATAACCTTAATATTGTGTTGTATAAAGCATCATTGTAGTTACACTTTTCATTAAAATGTAATCAGCTTGACATTTATCCAGCGTTGTTTTAACTGAGTACTTTTTAGAGTACTCATTTAAGCCTTGTGCAGGAATTGACTTCCTTTTATTAGTGTTAATTATTATTTCCATTTTTTGCAGGATTTTTTCCTCAGCAACATGTCACTGCTTATTATATTTTATTTGACTATTGAATCAAATATAAATTATATTCATGAAAAAAAAAAGTTAAACTGAACTGTAAGATAAATAAGACAAATAACATTTTCAAGAGCATCTTAATCCAAATTTTCAAAAGGTTTTCAAACATATTACTTCCAAAGGGATTACGTGCATAAACTCGTACTTGCATTTGGTACTAGTAATTTTCAGACATATGTAAGAATCTAAATGCAGAAATACAGATGAAGGCTTTAGGGACAAATGGAGCATGCGTTGATGAGAAATTAGAAGCAGACCACATATTCAGAATTATACTGGGAAAGCTGCTCATCACCTGAACTGAAATTATGTGTCTGAGCTCTGGCTTGTAGATCCTAAGTATTAGCCCTTGTTCTAAAAAAAATCCAAGTCGGGCAGAAGCTGATCTGTCTATTTTTTTATTTCATATGATTTGAGACCAATGAGTTACAAAACATCATACAATGCTTCTTTATATATTATACATTTTATTGGAATAGCAAACAGTATTCTATTTCTATTTCTCTAAACCGAATTAGTAATGTATATCAGTCTTCCTGGACCCTAAAGTAATTACAGATGTGAAGATATTACATAAAAATATTTGATAAATTGTTGCCTTGTTCTCGTTTGTTTTCAGGTAAGCATTCCTTATAAGCCCTTTACTGTGCTTACATTTAAAAGGAGGCTAGATACTTCCATTTGAATTATGCTGTGTTTAGTGCTAGAAGTACTGGCACTGTCAAAACTTAATACAAGGTTCCCTGAATACAGAATTCTCCAAACAGATTTTTAAATGTTATCTTAATCTCAAACACTGCCTTTTCTCCTTGCAAAGAGTTCTTTTTTATAACAGCAGCTGCAAAAAAACAATAGAAGTGACTTATACTACAATTTTAGACAAACACATTAACCCCTTACAGACTGTTCCCTAAAAGTGCACCTCTGCAATGACCTGTACAAAAGTGTTTTCTGTAGTAGCAAGGCATGTATTAAAACAAATATCACTATAAAGCCCTCTATTCATGTTTCCTCAGAGGACGTTTATACAGTGTCTTTCCATGTAGAAAGTTAGCAAGCTCTTCTGTCCACACAGGTGTGTGAAAGCCTAGTACGCTTGATGTGACAAGTTAATAAAAGCTTCTGGCTTCTATGGCAGTATGAACATTAAACAACAAAAGCTGATTCTTCATTTTAACACCAATCTTCAGTAAGAGCTAACAGCACAGTCCTACAGAAAGGGAGTGCACAGTACTTTCTAAGCAAAAGTGCTTTCCAGGAAGGTTTAAAAGAAAAATTGTTGCTAGCTGTGCAGTGAGTTATCTGTAACTCATTTTAGAGATTTTTACCTTGGAAAGCAGGATAGATGCTGAAAAAATTTCAATATAAAACTGCTGGGGAAACGGTTTGCCTAAGGAGGAATTTCAGTTTACCAAAGGATACCTTTGACAGGTATCACGTATCAAACATTTGTCGTTGTAAAGAGCAGCTGTCTGGTAAGACTAACTCCAACAAAACTTGGGAATCGCTTAAGTTATGATTAAAAAACACTTAAAAATAACCAGACCCTGAGGTACAGCAGCCATAAAATCATAGAATTTAAAGCCAGAACAAACATCACTCTTCTTAGTATTACAACCAATTCAACTATACAGAAAGCAAACAGTAACTTGCTGTCCTGGTTTTGGCTGGGGTAGAGTTAATTTCTTCCTAGTGCTGTGTTTTGGGTTTAGTATGAGAAGAATGTTGATAACACACTGATGTTTTCAGTTGTTGCTAAGTAGTTTATAGTCAAGGACTTTTTAGCTTCTCATGCTCTGCCAGGTGCACAAGAAGCTGGGAGGGAGCATAGCCAGGACAGCTACCCCAGCTGGCCAGCAGGGTATTCCATAGCATATGATGTTGTGCTCAGTATATAAATAGGAGAGGTGGTCCAAGAAGTAGCCATCGCTACTTGGTTATCGGTCAGCAGGTGGTGAGCAATTGCATTGTGCATCACTCACTTTGTATATTCTACCATTATTATCATCATCATCATCATCATCATCATCATCATCATCATCATCATCATTATCCCTTCTTTTTCTGTTCTATTAAACTGTCTTTACCTCAATCCACGAATTTTACTTTTTTTTTTTTTTGATTCTCTTCCCCATCCCACTGAGGGGGTGTGAGCAAGTGGCTGTGTGGTGTTTGGCTGCCTGCCGGGTTAAACCACAACAGTCCTTTTGCTGCCCAACGTGGCACCAAACACTTGCATTTACTTGGAGCATATTTCCCAGAAAATATGGCACATTTAGATCAGAAAACAGCAAAAGACAGAGAACCTATCACATTCATGTTGTAGTGGTTTCTTAGTAAATCTTTTTTGCATCTCTCTTCCATACTGTATCCAGTTTTTCATTACTTTTTAAAAAAGTTATATATCAGAATTAGTCAGTCTCATCAATTCATCCTAAGGATTAATTTCTTTCTTGTTTTTGCTTCCATGCCATGTTGATAGAGGAGCACTCTTATCATTTATTGTGTATTCTAGCTATTAAGGTATAACTCAGAACCAATCCATGAGGTAGATTTTATTGAACATTTGCTATATTGGTTTTTTATATTGGTTTTGTAGCTTTTAGTCGGTGTGTCACATGGTTAAATAACTTAAGACATCCAAATCTATCTATTTGCCTTTCTCAATTAAATTTGCTATTTCAGCAAAGAATAAAATTAAACTTGTTTGAGAATATCCATTTTCCACATAAGAGTATCAACTGAATTAAATGTGTATCCTTCAAACTGTTTATGAAATTATTCTTGCAAGAGCTTTTTCATTATTTGTGTGGATCTCTCTGGCCCAGCATTTTTTAGATCATCCTCTTCGGGATGATCCTCTTTTTTGTTCTTTTCTGTTTGGTTTTTTTTTTTTCTTTAAAGTCAGCATAATGTTAGTTTTCTTCTCTTTTATTAGAGGTTTTATACTTCTCTTTTAGAACTCTTAGGTGCCAATTATTCCAGCCCAATGATATAAAAAATATTTTTATTCGCTTTAACAAAGCACTTTCCCCAATGATTACTGAACTTCATATCACTCTGTGATACAATCAATCATCCTCATTCATAAATACTTATTAAAGAAATATCTGTTTTTTCAAAAAAGTATTATCAACCTTCCCCCTTCTGTCTAATAAATATCCATTTTCTTCTCCTTGAGTACTGTAAACTCCTTCCTCTCCCTGAACACTATAAACGATCTAGCTATGGAGGTTTAGCTGAAATCCATACCGGCCTTAGCAACTTTCTTTATTTCAGAACTCATCTGTGCCTATTGACATTTGGCAACTGATTTCCTATTCATTATATATTTCCCAGTAATTACATATTAAATTATGATAAATTATACAGTACTGCTTTTAAATTTCTAATTCAATTCACAGCTGACCAGAGGTGGTTTATCACCAAAGTTTTTTGATTATATATTGAGAGGAGCTGGACTTCAACACACCTTGTAGGTGTTTTCAGCGGGCAATTTTCTTCTACTTTGTTCTCTTAAGAATGCAGGAAAGGGAATTAGGAATTCAGAATGAAGTCTATTTTTGAAGAAGACAATATGGTCTGATGGAGTGATTAAACCACTAAGATGCAAAAGAGTCATTCAAACAGCTGGAGAAAGCCACCCCAGGAATGCACATGGCTGGTATCCTCTTTTATGCACAGGTTGATCTCATGAAGCTGCTCAAGTAGTAACTCTGGCTGAGAGAAAGAATGCAAATTGGAATTACACAGTATTTAAGTATTTAAAAGACGATTTAAAGACAAAGGGAAAATTAAATTACTAACCAAATTGGTGATCTCTATACCTCAGTTGATGGAGTTAATAGGAGATTAAGAAAATGAGATTATGGGTCAGTAAAGTTGAAATGAAAGTGAGTAATGTAGAAGATCTACATTCTCCAGAATAGAGATTTTCCAGAATAAACTGGAGTCTTTGAATAGCAAATGTCTAAATGAATGAAACAACAAAGATTGAAAGTAGATGGATTAGAAAATGAAAGCAGGAGAAACAACCTGTTGTCTTGGCTTGCCTGAAGGAGAGGGGAAAATAAGAACAGAAGAATTAACAGATACCTCTTTAAATAAATGTTTATAGAAAATTTTATGGCTGTATCCTTTGTGATGCAAAGAACAGTGAGCAGAGCACCTGGTGGCCTCCACAAAGCAATGATAATAAAGTTCCTTAATTATAGTAATACAGATAAGCTGTTACAGCTGGCTAGACTGAATAAAAGCCTGATTTATAATTCAGATAAGTATTGCTATTCCTTGATTGCAGTATGAAAACACAAAGGAAGAAGAATCCATAGAAACTGAGAGGAAGCTTTGGGATTATAAAATTGAGTGCTTGTTTTATCCTGCTAAACTTGAAATTGATGTGGGTGAACCAGACTGTTTCTTTTATAGTACAGAAAGATTATCAGTCTTGATTTACACAAGAAAGGAATAAACAAGATCACTATAAAACAGAAGGAGTGATATCCTGAACATCCCAACATACCTGTTTAATAGTCCTCACAAGAGCAAAGAGACAAGGTCCTTGTAGACAAGGTCCATTCTCAGGATTACTTCTGGATTTTATCCAGACAATTTAAATGACAGCTTATTAGATAATACCCATGCAGGACAGAACAGTGTCTTGCATTCCTTCACCTGCTTTAATATTTAATATTAAATATTTTTAATATTATGATTCTTCTTTCACAAACGCCTCTCCCCTTTTGGGGTGGTGGGGAAGGGTACATACCTGGCATACATTTCAGTAGGCTTCTGGACCCCTACAGAGTATGTGCGTATACACATACCCACACACATATATGCCTATACAGGCACAATCACTACATGCACACACAGCACACACACACACACACGCAGTGTCTTTCATGACCATTACCTAGCACTACTTTGGGACAAAACCTGCAGTGAGGTGCTGTGGGCTCAGACTCCCACAAGCTCAGGCACTCACCATCCAGTATACTCACTGCAGAGAAGGAGATTAAATTACAAAACCACCATGTAAAAAGGGGGTTTTATCCACAGTCAGTTGTTGGCTCATTTTTAAAAAGCAAATAATGATGCAGTTGCCCGTGCCCACCTAATTGTGTGAAATGGACACCTAATATTGGAAGCAGTTTCTGCCACTGAGCCTCAACCTTATAGAGGAACTTTCCTTAGAGCTTTTATTAGGCATCTAGGAGGGAGAAAGAATCTCAACACATCCATCTCTTCAACATTTCCTCTTAGGAAATATTAAGGATTTTGGCGCTCAATGCGCTGGTTTCTGTGAATGCATTTTTGAGTGTCTAAATCTGCCCAAATTGCTGTGGGGAATCTAGTCACTTGAACTCAGCATTGTGAACTTTACTTCTAAGAAAGAAATCTAACTTGAAGGCATGACAGTAGAAAGCATGACAGTAGAAAGCATGACAGTAGAAAGCGTCACATCTAGTCCCTTCTTGGCATTTGATCTGAGAGCTTCATAAAGTCATAGAGTGGGAATTATCAAGCCATCTTACGAGTCTCTCAGTCCAGCCTCTTGTATGTTCACAATATTCTTATTGGGTAGTGTTACCTGTTTCAAGTATAGGTATTTCCATTTGCAACTATATTTATCTAAGATTTCTGGCTAAGAATGATGCAAGTTGAATACAATATTTTTGCCTTAAAAATAGCTATGGAGGAAATACTTCATAAATATTCTGTATGGCTGTTTCTTCTGAGGAATCTCCTGGTGGGGGGCTAATGGAAAGAACATCTTTCACTGTGGTAACTGTGGCATGTGGATAAAACAGCTGGAAACGTGATCAGATTCTCCCAGGCTAGCTCTCCAGAGAGATGTCTCTAAGTGACTTATCATGAGCTCTGTCCTGGCATGGAACCAGGTACTGCAAGTGCATTCCCAAGCTTTACACCTTATCATATGTTAGGTCCCTCCAGGTGGCAGGTAATATAATAGTCATTAGTAATTCCTTCTTCTGCTTTTTATGTTCACAATAAATTGCTGAAAGTCTTCCTGATAACCTTAAAAAACCAGAAGAGATCAATTATATACGAAGTATTTTAAAATAACAAGTCCATGCTGGGGTGGTGGAGAAATGGAATTGTTGCACCTCAAAGACTGGTGTAAAATTTGCAAGCGCGATGACTAATTGTCTATGGGGATTTTTCTTCATTTTTTTTAAGAAGAATAAGAAAGCAAGTGGACAGTCAAGCAAGTGAAAGCAAGTGAAAGTGTCTGCCAATAACAATCTCCCTTGCATTCCTATCACATGCTGGATTTTGCTAGAACCTCCCCTCTCCAAACAGATAAGCAGATTGAAAGGATCAAAGAGCTGGATAACCTTTGGAAGAACATGTAACAGCTTGTATCCCTTGATGGGCCAGGAGAAGATCATGAAAAAAAAAGGAATTGCCTTATTTACAAATAATTGCCACTTCTAGGTGTACAAACCAGACTAAAATGGCTGTATAGATGTAATCATTGCAGTAAGGATAGAACAATCTGAAAGACCAACACAGCTGGGTTCTTCCATTGTGTCGGAAAGCAGCTCAAAAGCCTAAAGAAAACTTTGGAAAACATACTCCTCCAGACTGGCAAGATAAACTGCAAAATGCAGATCATATTAGCAAGTATGCCGTCAGTTTTGGAAAGGAGAAAACCAAGATGGTGAAGTCTTTAAGTAGCAGCACATAACTCACGTTGAGTTACGTTTGACATGTAACTCAAAACAAAATTTTAGAATTTGTGCATCAGATTACCATGCACACACTGTAACTAATACCACTCTGCATTGTTTGTCCAAATCATTATACCCTTCAATTATTTTTGTAGGGTATAATTCTGATAATCTGAAGTTTACGAATTGTGTTTTCAGTCAGATACACCAAATGTTCTTGGAGTTTAGCACCATACCAATAAGGGTATAAGGCCCAACAGACACTCAACCTTTTGTAGCATCCCATCATATAAATCACAAAATCTGGAAGGACAGAATTGTGATAGGTATCATTGACTGGGAAGCACAAAACGGCTTGCAGATCACTGAGTCAGCTCTGCTTTCTTTATAAGCTATTTATTATGCTGATCCTAAAACATACATGATATGCTACAGAGACAGTGTTTGTTTGTGTCAGTTCAATGCTTTACGCATTGCCTTCTAATTAGACAGAACACTAAAGCTGATGGCTCAATTATTGTACATTTACACACTGAATTTTCAGTAGACAACATACTGCTGCTTTTATGCTCCAAGTACAGCTATCACACAAGGATATTGACAGACCATTGATAGGAGTTTTACCAGTAATAATTTCAATAAAATGTAAGAAAAAGTTAAACATACATTATCATGATCTGATCCTAGAAGACACTGAGGAAGTGCATTAGACACACATCAGCTATTTTAATTACCATTTTTAAAGCTTCACTAGTTCTTTTATCCTTTGTGCTTAATAAGCTTTTATAACAGTTTTGTATTATCTTCAAATTAAATTTTTCATTTCTATTTTTTGTAGAAGCTATGAAGTAACTCAAATATTTTATTTCCAATAAAATTATTTTTTAAAAAATTCTTACAGTGTCTCCTAACCATGACATTGTTTGTCTGAATAGCTAATAAACAAGAAGGACCTTTTCCACAAGACCAGTATTTCTCACTTATTTATTTTCAGCTCTTGAATACAAATAAAAATGGATTAATACTGTAAATTCATGAGGAATTCAGAAAGCTTATGAGCTAATGCCTTAAGAAGAGGTCAGGATCCTGCAATGCAAAGTCCTAATATTCAAATATTCCTAATATTCATCTAAGATGACATGAATCCTTCTATGCTTGGTAAAATTCTTCACAGTGCTTGTATTTCATGTGCTTTTTCCAACACCTGTTCAATAACAAATGCGGAGCCTTGCAGTAGAGATTTTCTCTCAGGTATGCTGCTCTTTAAATGGGAAGGCATGCTCCAAAGAATTTTAAAACATTAAAACAATAAGTGAGAATGCTAACGGAGAACATGTATTTTGAAGCTCACCCCTTTGTTTCAGGGTTAGATAATGAGAAACTGCTAGTTTTTGGTGATACTGCTGTAACATTGCATGATAGGTCATGAGTAAATTTGTAAGCCCAGAGTAACATCACTTCTTTCAAGGACTTTACTCCAGATTTATCCTGTGTCACTGAGATCAACAGTAAGTTTTTAGTGCATTCCCAAAGGACTTCAGGTGCTCCAAATGTCTTCGAGTAAAGCCCAGAAAGAAATACTAGCCATAATTAAATACTTTACAGGGCAGTTTCACCGAGGTGTAAGGTCATGGACCTTCTGCACAGCATTACAAGGGAGAAATACCTAGTAGAACATAAATACCACAGTCACGGAAGTAGAAGTCAGTTCAACAAGGTGGGGCTTATTACATTGTTTTTGTCTCATAATTGTTGGTGAGGGTTTGTAAAAATATATTCTCCCTTGCTAAAGTTATTTTCTGATAATTTTCTTGTTCTTAGTTTATATTTTTTTAAAAGCATCTGGCAAAATCTAAAACAATCCCACTTACATATCATAAACACAGCCACGGTATATGCCATATATGAACCTAAAACTAGAAGAGCATTAAAATAAAATAATGTAAATGTCTGCCAGGTTCTTAGGCTTACAAGAAAGCATCCAAATGTCTTTACTGCTCACCTACCCATTCAAACTTTGATGCTAAAAGTGACTTAGATGCTGACAAGTCTGTTTTGAGCTCTGTTTTGAGCATTCACAAAGATGGTAGGCATCTAGGACCTTTGTCCCATCTAAAATTGTTTGAGCTTCACAGGCAGTATGTTCTTCCCATCCTGATATGCAATGAAGATCCTACTCCATTGGACGTACTATCCAATAATTAATATGTTTTGGTTTCACTGTGTTGCAAAGGAGCATTGGCACTTTGATTTAAAACACGTATACATGAGAAGGGCTTGCCTGTCTAATGCATATCAATGCAGAAGTAAGAGACTCACTCAAGAAAGACTTTAATAATTGGCCTGATAGGAGACAGATTTCCCTGTTTCCCAGTGATCCATGTGGAAGTTACAATCCAGAAATCACATTTGGAGCTGATTATAGACTATATTATGGGCCTATGAAAAAACTTGCAAGAGCAAACATTCCTGTGAATCCTATGGTAAAGGCATCCAAGTAGCTTCCGTCCCTCTTTCCATGACCCTTTGTGTTCTACTTTAGGAAGTTTTTGCATAAAATACAGAAATAATCAGAACTAAAGCAGGACTGAAAACATACATTAGGCTTCCCTTACGATAGCTTCACAACAATGGTAGAAATGCAAGTGTCTGCTTCAATTTTCTTTGGCATTTTTTGCTTCCATCTTCATTCATCTCTTACATGAAGTCTGTGAGCTGGACAGGGAGGTTTCCGAAGCACCCAGCCACATCATTATAATAAAGGCACAATAGCCATAAATAATAAAGGCCATTTCATGCTATTTTAGTTCCCCAAATACTACATTTTATTCCTGTATTATCAGTAGTTTTATGGATAACATTACAAGCAATGCTGTCATCCTGAATAACAAAATACTCGGAACTTAGAGCAGAAGAGAGCTGGACTGATTTGTGGGTGTAAAGAGCACTGATCAGGCTCTCCACAAAGTCTCACTGACTTCATTGTCCTCTTTTCTATTTTACAATATGTGTATGATTTTCATTTTTCTCATTCAAAGGATATCTCAACAAACGCCCTATCCCTGTGTTTCCTGTTCAGAAATATTTCATGGTCTGCCTCAAAAATGAAATAATGTTCCAGAAACGTAAAGTACAACATTTAACCAAATATGCTGGAGTCCATGCCAAGATAGATTTTGTGTCCACAAATTTTAGGTCTTTGGCTACTGTGGCAACAGTGAAAAACTGTCATGTTTAATCAGTTATTTCTCCAAGATGGTCAGAATAAAATATGTAACAATCCATCCAAGGAGTACTTTTAGTCTTTATCATGGTTTTTTTTTCTAGAATAAATATGGCCTAAGACTATTTTAGTCTTCTTTGATTATCACTAGCTGGTATCACTGCAGTCAGAAAAACATAGCTTTAAAACCATAAGCCAGAGGAGCAAAAGCAAAGGGAGGTTTGCTTTAAAAGGCCTTTAAAAAGAACTGTAATTATTTGGAGTCATTACATCTTTTTTACTATCTTTCTCTTAGATGAAAGCTTTTAAACCCCAGTTCTCTGGAAAATGAATATTCATATAATTGAAATAACAACCAGAACTACCCAGAATTAATGTTATCTGTATCCTGTATGTTGTCTTTTTCTTTTTGATTTCTTAAATTCAAAATGTAACAGATGATTGTCAAATTCAAGGAACATGTGTGCTAACTTTTTCATTTAGTTGGATCTTTCTTGCAATGAATAGAGCTGTCTGCAAGGCCTTTTTTTTGTGCATTGAAAAATGCAAACAGACAGCAACAATTATGATGGCTTTTCAGTAGAAACAATAATTCAAATAACAAGATGAAGCATTTTGCTAATGTTGAAACTGCCATTGTTTCCAAAATGGTACTTCTCTTTATGCTTTGAACCTTCTTCTCTTTGTCACTTTGTTGATATTACCATATATTATTTATATTAGCATATAAATAATAATACATAGTATGCAGAAATCAGAACAAATTATCAAACAATCATAACATGATCTGGAATTGCTTGTGAGAAATGTCTTTTAGTTTCTTCTAGAGTTTCACTGTGTAAGAGACATTTCTTTTCTGAAACCCGAAGTGCCAACTATATTCTCAGTCCTTCAGGATTCTCGGAATTTCTCTGAGCTAAAAAATTCACTGCCCATGTATGCATATATAACTGTAGATAGATAGGTATAGATATAATCTGATGTGTGGACTTGTCAACTTCTTTTTTTCCGAGTGTTTGAGATTCTACCTGCTGGGTCATCTAGTAGAAGAAGGAAGGAGGGAGGCAGACTTAGACAAATGGAGAGACTGCAGACTGCATTCCCATGCTAGGGGAATATGGCTTCCAGCAAAATTCCTTTAAACCTGGCAAAATGTTACTCTTGGCTGACATACAGTGCCATGAGATCTTCCTAATTTTGTGATTTTGTTGTCAAGACACAGCTGGTCAGCAACCTTTGCTGTGGGAAGGCTGGAATGGTGCGGGGACAATGGAGCCCAAGGGAGCCTATAGTATACACAAGTGGTACACTTTTCTCCAGCTGAGTACAGTTACCTTGAAACCTGCAGCAACTTCGATGCTGCAGTTCCCTTCCTGGGGAGTGGCACTATAAGAGTCAGCACACTGGAGCCACATAGACCTGCAAGCCCCCTTAGAAGGTACCTGGCAGCAGCCCTAAGTCTTCTGCTCTGGAAGTACAACTCTCCCAGGAGGTGAAACAGATGTCTTCAAGTGCTATGCAAGGAGAGAGGATGGTGTGGTCCTCTCTAGCTGTACCTTTAAGTGTGGGAATGTTAGGTTATGTGATAAAAGGTCCACAGAGGAGCACAGAGAAACAACAACAGGTGTGGAAGCCCAAGAACACCCTGCCTTGCCTATTCCAGGCCCATCACAGGACTCATCAGCCCATGAAATGCCCATCTTCACAAGTCCAGAAGAGCCCCAAGGCACAAATACAAGTGGGAACCCAAGCTGGCCCCTCCCAGAGCTGTCCCAGGAAAGCCTCGCTGCATTGTCCCGGCATGAAACCCTTCAAGATGAGTCAGCTCCAGAGCATCTTTCAGACTGGTCACTTCCTAAGGGAAATGGGACACATTATGGCATGCAGAGGAAGAGCATTTTGGGACAAGACTACTTATGGGATGTCTAGGGCAGGAACCACAGGCAGGGAAAGGGATGGATTTAGATGATTTGGGAGAAACAAGAGTGGGAAAATAGAGGAATAAGGTGATAAAAAGGGTCAGTTGTGTGTAAATAATTTGCTGGTCAGTACACTTGTCTAGTCATGCCATACACCTGAATAATGCAGTCAGCCCTATCTTCTCTGTGTGTGAAATTAAAACATGGAGCTGCAGCAACTCTGGCATGACATATTTTCCTACTAACAATACCAACTACAGTGATATACATGAGATCACTTTCCTCGGGATGGAATAGAGTATCGTATGGACAGCTTATACAAAAGCTGAAATTTGGAACTATGAGCACAGGAATTGTTTCTGTTTTCACCCATGTATCACAGCAGGAGACATATCTTCTGGCAAAAAAAAAGGAGAACGGCACTAAGAAACCTACTCTATCACAAACATTTACATGCTGAAAGGTCAAGGGTTCAAAAAAAGGTTCAAAACAGGATAGAATCATAGACTCATAGAATCATTTAGGTTGGAAAAGACCTCCAAGATCATCAAGTCCAACTGTCAACCCACCACCACCATGCCCGCTAAACCATATCCCTAAGCACCACATCTAAATGTCTTTTAAATACTTCCAAGGATGGTGACTCAATCCCTTCCCTGGGCAGCCTGTTCCAATGCTTGACCACTCTTTCAGTAAAGAAATTTTTCCTAATGTCCAATCTAAACCTCCCTTGGCGCAACTTGAGGCCATTTCCTCTCATCCTGTCGCTAGTTACTTGGCAGAAGAGACCAACACCCACCTTGCTACAACCTCCTTTCAGGTAGTTGTAGAGCACAATAAGGTCTTCCCTCAGCCTCCTCTTCTCCAGACTAAACAGTCCCTGTTCCCTCAGCCGCTCCTCATAAGACTTGTTCTCCAGACCCTTCACCAGCTTTGCTGCCCTTCTCTGGACACGCTCCAGCACCTCCATGTCCTTCTTGTAGTGAGGGGCCCAAAACTGAACACAGTATTTGAGGTGTGGCCTCACCAGTGCCAAGTAGAGGGGCACAATCACTTCCCTACTCCTGCTGGCCACACTGTTTCTGATACAGTCCAGGACGCTGTTGGCCTTCTTGGCCACCTGGGCCCACTGCCGGCTCATGTTCAGCCGGCTGTCAACCAGCACCCCTAGGTCCTTTTCTACCGGGCAGCTTTCCAGGATAAAAGAATTCTGGAATAAAAGAATTTACAATATTTGACAAACCTAGGAAATTATAGAGGATAACCTAAATGTATATTTTCCTCTAAATGGGGGAGGGAGGACTGTACCGGTCTTGTGAGTTACTCTGTGTCTTAGACTGCAAATGCTGTTTCTGTAATCCATCTCTTCCATTCACCACCTCCTGTAAACAGGTGTCTCTTCTTTGCAGGGTTAACCAACATGGTTAACTGGTGGCCCCTCTCAGCCACATACTTTTTGGTAAATGTACTTTATGGATTGAACTGCATATTTTGCAAAAAAATATAAGACCAAACCAACAATTTCTAGTGCCTTCCCTAAACTCCTGCTGTGTTTCCAGGAGAGACAGTTGTTCTTCCACAGTCTGCCAGCAAGAGATCAGAAAAGCTCGCTCTCTGCAGCATAAAGAAACAAGGAATATACCGCAAAAGATTATATATAGCAAGAGGAAATTATAATACCTGAGCTCATCAAACAGATTGCTGCTGCTGGAAAGGGTGTTAGATTGGTTTAATCCAGGTAGTGTAATTTTATTCCTGATGGAATACATGTGCAGCAGCAATAAAGCTCACTAAATGTCCTCAGTTAAACCATTGTATCCAAATTTATAACAGAAATGCAAGTGAGGGTGAATGGCATTTCTTATAATCCATAGCTTGGATTTGTTCAACTTCGTTCTAATACTTAAAAGAGACTGTCTCTGAGAGATTCAGCAGAGTTTTGAGACACAGGAAAGACTGATACTTTTTTTTCATGTTAAGATTTTATCCATTTTCCTTTCATGAGGAAAAATAGTTTACTGACTAGATCTTAATCTTAATGCAGTACCTTTATGGGTTGCAGACCAAGCTCTGAAGTACATTTCAGGAGTTTTCATCATTTTGCTCATTTTGCTCATTACTAAACACATCAGGATACATACAAAACCAATAACAAAATGCTCAGAGCACTTAACATTACTCCCTACTACTATTTAATTTTATGCGGCACAAAGCTCTTCATATTAGGTATGCTTACTGTGGATTTTGCAAGCTCAGTAGGCCACAATGCTGTTTCACAACTGAGCTATATGGTAACATAAATGTTAACTAATAAGGTAACAGTTATATTTTTGGGGACATTCTACTACTTGTTCTTCTTCCCTAATTACCTTTATTTCATTGAGCTTAACATGATGACACAAAGACAGATTACTTTTGCACTTCCAAGGACACATTTGGTAAACTTTTAAGTGTATGCAGTTATTACATCTTACTGATTTGAGGGACACCACAAATATCAGTAATGCCTAATAGACCAATCACTTCCCTCATCCCCTGTCCTTTTGTAATTCCTTACATTCATGACAATAATGGCCCAGATGCAGATGACCAAAATTCTCTGGTTTTAGCATTTCATGTTGGTAGAAGCCCCTGAAGACCCCAGGCCACCCAACAAGAAACACTAGGCTGGGGGACTTAGAAGGAATTTAGGCTACATAAATCTGAGACAAATTTATTTGTTCTTGTGTCTGTTATTTAAATCTTCTGGTTGGCATTTTTAGGGACTTTGAGGGTTTGTTTCATTTTGGATTTTTGATAATGCATGTCCTTCTCTTCACCTTTTCCCTCTTGCAGATCAATTACAGTGGCTTTCCAGCCTCCGGCGATATCTTTGTACTTCTGCTATCTGCCTGACATGCACTACTTGACCAGGTACTTCTCAGCGCCTTCCTCACACCTTCCCAGTTCCTGCTGTAAATATTGTCTTCAAACAATGCCAGTTTTCCTTGCCTGGAGACTTGCTCCACTTACACGATAGCAGAATACATCAATCTATGTATGTACTACATCATTGCAAAGCCAATGACCTGGTGTCTCATTTAAACATTGTCTTAAGCTTTGAGATCGTAAAGGTTTCAATTCAGAAACCTTTATTCAGATAATGGAGTGACTACAAATAAGCAACATCTTTTTATTTATCTAAATTTATCATTCTGGATCCTATACTTGTTTTATAGACAAATGTACACTAAAACCAAATTTACTAGATGTTTGTTTTTTTCATGAGATCCACTGTCTTCATGCCTTTTAGAGGCTATAAACCTCCATGTTTTTAACATCTACAAATGAGTCTGTTTAAGCTCAAAAGAAAGAACTGTTTAGTTTTGGAACCCAAGTCTCTGAGCTTAATTCCACTGTTATATGAACTGTCAACAGTAGACATGGCACAGGACAGATAACTTTTAAATCTTCATCTTCTTATAAACCTTTTAGATGATAAGCAAATGAATCTGGAAGTTATTTAAAACCTCAGATGAAAACATAAAGCACACTTTATAAATAACTTGTTCAGTCAAGGTGGAAAGTAGTGGAGAAAGACCTAAAAATATTAGAGTATGTGGTGAAAATAATAGTAAATTGAGAACGACAACAACATGACTTTGGAAGCTGGATCAAGTGTCTTACAAATGGAACAAATCACCTAATAGATGTAAATGTGTATCGTAGCCTGTAAACAAAGATAGATATGTGGGTTTTGTTTGTTCTACTGAAAATTGACTATATATTTCTGTGCATACAACTTGAAATCCTAGTGAATTAACTAACATAACTAAAATGGAACAATACTGTCTCTTAATCTTGAAATCAAATCAATATATCAATATATGAATAACAACCTGGAAAGAATCAACTAATTAAATTCCTGGAAATCCACAGGTAGGATGTTATCTAACTTAGTATGAGCCCTCTGAAACAGTAACCCCAGATATCAGAAGGACATTAACATAAGGCTGCAACTGCACAATTTTAGCATTCTATTTTTCAAGCAACAGTTACAGCTAACTCTTATCCTGCCTGAATGTTCTCTTGGGATATGGAATGTCTTGCAACTGTCACTCTTCCTTTTTATGGTGAACTAGTTTTATGTATATGCTCAAAACTTATGGTGAACTGTGACTAAGGAATTTCTAGAAACATATCAATCGACACACTAATATTTTAATAGAAATTCAATCATACTATAAAATTATGGATGGTAGTAATAAGTAAACAAAAAGTTATAAAGAATAAAGAAAGAATCATTCTTTAGTTTGCATGGTATCTTAGCAGGCACTTAGGAACAAGTATAGATTGTGGATGCAGTAGTCTTTGTCAGAGCTAGTATGATATTCAAAGCAGAACAAAAAAAAGACCATGTCACTGAAAGACTCCTCCCCAGAGCAATAAGCAGGGATCAAAAGCTCCCTGCCTCTAGAATGAGCAGAGATCAAAAGCTGCTATTTCAGATATCACAAGACATCACTTTTAGTCGGTATTTCCAACTATGGTTTTCCTTTGGACACTTGGCTCTGGGGTTGGTACAGTAAGAAGAATTCCTCACTTTTTACTCCCTTTTAGACAGTCAGGACAGTGAAGGCTTCCATTATGATGTGGATGCTGAAGGAAGACACATCTTTTTGGTATTTATGAATACATAACTTCACAGGTAAGACAACAGGCTTTTTTCCTCCTTGGGTACTTCCACAGAATTCTTTGAAATAAAATAAATGTTCAATTGTTTTGCTTTAATAGCATGAATAGGGTAACAGTTTGATCTTAAATCATATAGGCATAGCCCAACAATCACTTCTTTCCACTCTTTGTTCAGATTGCCTTTTGTTCCTATCAGCAAAAACTGTGTTTCAAAGATGCTATGACCAACATCTGGAAAGGAGATGTCCTCACAGGCACAGCATTAATGTCATCATCCCTCTCCTCTTCCTGATGCTTAACTGCCTAATTTCCTTTCTTATTCTTTCTATGTCAGTGACCAAATGATATTTTCTTTCCCCTTCCCTGCCTTAAACTTCTCATATTTTCACTTACCTTTCCATTACCCAAACAAATTTTAAAGTAATGATGACCCCTCTTGGTTACTTTGAAAAAGCAGAAGTAATTTTCTTTATTTGATCAGATAAAAGTAATTCTTGACAATACATTTCTCACTCATATTAATGTACATTGCCTAGGTATCAGTCAAGCAATAACTTAAGAAACAGTTTTCATGGTTTAATTTTACACAGAGAAAGCCCTGTTCATGTGAGCAGCATAGCTATAGTAACACAGCTTGTAAAGTAAGATCCAAAATATCTTTAGATATTTGATTTTGCAACACTGAATATATGTGAAAATAATAATAGAAGCTATTTTTAGGAGATTTTTCTTTAACTGGTTGTTATAGTGCTTCTATACCACTTTTCATCCAAATAACAGTTTTATTTCATAGTTTTAATCAATATTTCACAGTGTAGAACGTGTATTCTACCTCTGCCAAGACTAGGTCATAAACTGAAGGGATTTTTCTTCATTCTTATTATTTTTTAGTCAGCACAAAATATAAATTTTTATTTCATGAGGAGAGACAGAGTTTTCTTTGCTGGACCTACAGCTTCTGATCTGATTAATTTTTTACCCTGAAAGATACACTGTTTTAAAACAACATTTCATCTTCTTTTCAAAGTAAGGCCACCTATCCTTTATTTTTACTTCTAAATTTAGGAAGCAACGTCAAGCTCTATGGGAAAAACATAGAAAAATATGGAATTTTTTTTTAAAATATACTGAAGGATTCTCAATAGCCAAATTTTTTTAATCAATTTTACAGTTAGACCTAAGATCATTCCTACTGAGAAGGCAAATTTATGGAACCTTTGGGCAAAAAAGCCCAGTGATCTCACCCTAAGATAAGATGTGTTTTCAATATCAGATGAAATTTCCAAAGGCAAACTCTTGCATCGCATGAAACCACTCTTCCCTCACACTGGTGTTTCCACATCATTCAGATAAGCACTGGTCTAGGAAGTGAAAGAAGGAGTGAAACTTTCATTTCTCCAATATATCAATGTGGAAAGTCTTTTGCAGTCTGATCTGAAACTGTTGACTTCTCCCTTTCATTATGTCTTTGTCTTCTGTGGGAGGAGAGTCAAACAGGACAAAAATGAGAAGAGGTGAAGTGCATCAGTGGGAGAGTACACTGAGTAGAGGCATTAACCTCAGCTGGGGTAAATCACCCATTTTTTTAGCAAAGCTCACAATGCTCTGAGAATATACCCAGGCTGAATGACTGCTCTCTGTTGAGTAAAAATGCTGGAGAGAAGTGGTCATTTGACTAACAAGGGACATGCTTGCTAAAATTAGAATAATTGCCCTAGTAATGATTAACAGTACTGTAGACAATGCACAGCTAATGAAGTATGTGTGTCTAACAGCCAATATCGTAAAAGGCTTCCTTTTTCATCTCAGTCTACACATTAGAGGCTTCTACACCTCTGAGGAAAAAAGGAAGGTAAAACTTATAGGGCAAAAAAATGGGATTAATTGAGAACATGTAACACATAAAACAAAATAATGAATTGGCACCACTTCGTAAGTAACTAAAAATCCTGCAGAAAATATATGCAATTCAGTTAGGTTTTATATATATATATATATGTTTATTTAATGTATACACATTTTGCTTCAAAAGTTTAGTGTTATACATATGTATCTATGTATATCTATGTATGTATGTGTTCTAAACCTATGAAACAAAATAGGTGCAAGTGTACATTCGCAATTAGTAAAGCAAGAAACTAATTCCATGTCAGTTAGGAATTAGCAAAATGAAGAACTTGTGGGCTCAAAACAGAAAATTATTTAAAGAGTCTTCTATGTTGTAGAGAACCTGATCTGAAACAGACTAACATCAGGAGGAAAACAACAGTTAACTAGTATGTCAATTTCCTGAATTTAAAGAACAATAAATATCTTCTTAGTTGTCCTGTATGTCAGGGAGTCCTGTGACTCCCTAGCAGATGGGTAGGAGAAAAAGCAGAAAAGCAGACCTCAGAAACTCGCTGAAGGAGTCATGGATAAAAAGAATGAAGAAACAATAGGCCATCAAAGCACACAGACTCCACTTGGTCCCATCATCATTTGCTAGATGAATGAAATAAAACTGCACTTACAGGGAGAGGACATCTTCCAGTTCCCCAGAACTTCCCCTTTTTCCTTGGGATATCAATGCTTTAGAGGTCTGTCAAGTAAGGTTTTATCCTGTTCCAGTTTACCTCTGTTTTGGGAAGTATCTATACCCTCCGTATCCAAAGCTAAGCTCTGAGGCATCCATGCCACGGGATTGTAGAATAATGTCGCGGTTTAACCTGGCAGGCAGCCAAATACCACGCAGCCGCTCACTCACTCTCCCCCCCTCAGTGGGACAGGGAGAGAATGGGAAGGGTAAGAGTGAGAAAAACTCGTGGGTTGGGATAAAGACAGTTTAATAGAACAGAAAAAGCGAAAATAATAATGATAATGATAAAATATACAAAATGAGTGATGTACAATGCAATTGCTCGCCACCCGTGCTGACCGATAACCAAGTAGCGATTGGTACTTCCTGGATCACGCCTACCATTCATATACTGAGCATGACCTCACATGGTATGGAATACCCCATTAGCCAGCTGGGCTGGCTGTCCTGATTATGTTCCCTCCCATCTTGTGTACCTAGCTCAGTCAGTAGGCACGGGAGCTGTCCTTGGACTAGGAGGGCACTTAGCAACAACTGAAAACATCAGTGTGTTATCAACATTCTCCTCATACTAAATCCAAAACACAGCACTAGGAAGAAATTTAACCCTATCCCAGCTGAAACTATACTTTGTGTCTGGACAGCCATTTGTCCTTATCATGTTCAATATTTAAAACTGTGATATTTCTAGATTTTGAAGGTCTGTAAATTTACAGAAATGGAACAGTCTCACTTTGAAAGTTAATATCTTTGGTTACAGGTCCTTGTACAAGTCTCTGTTACAGTATTAAATTCACGCATGTACAACCAAAAGCTGAGCAAACAAAGTATAAATAGGAAAGCTTGCCACTGGCAAGCCACACTTATGTCTTTTTAGTCTATGTACATCTTTATGATGTTCTAACCAGAACTGTCTTTAAAATATATACATATGTATGTTTGCACATATATACATAAAACAATGTAAAGGCTCATTTTGATAAGATCATCAGCTTTTAAATTGACCAGATTTCTATTCTGAATAGTATTCCATCAACTTCTCCCTGAGAATTTCTGAGTCATCTAACTTACTGTAGTTGAAGTGACCTTAATTTATGTAATCAGATACAGAAAATAGAAAGATCCTTGGAGTGAAAAGTAAATGCTACTGTTACTAAGTTTTTGTTTGTACTGTCTGCTTTTGAACATATTTGCTGTCTATCCATGTGTGAATAAAATGCAACAGCTTGTGAACAAATAAGGATTATATGCAATTTGTTAAAGGTTTCTGAAGCTTTGTTTCATTCTTTTTTGATACAAGGTGAGGTCAAGGTGATGATGACCTTCTTCTGTTTTGCTGTAGGTGTGCAGGTGTGTTGACTTTTATGTTACTATTACTACTCTATCATCGTAGCTGGTGAGCAAAATTGAGGTGACAAATGATTTATTCTTTTTAATATACTCTTTAGTAAAGAAAGAAAAAGATAGAACCTGAACACGTTCATTTTCCTCTCTAAACTGTAACTCATTGCCAGGAAGATTTATTAAAAATTAAAATAGAGTGACAGACAAAGAAGAAAGAAAGAAAGAAAGGAGAGAGATTGATAAAGCAAAGAAGAACAAGAATTTTACATAAACAATTAGGAAATAAATACATAATCACAGACTGTGCTTGCATGACATCACCTACATGTCTAAGTAAACAAGAGTTAATTATAGCTTCTTTAAATGGGTCATCAGTTAAACAAAGAGCTTATAGACAAGAAACAAATTTTCTATGTATATTAGCAGAACGCTGAATTTTTTCAATTCATGGCATTCTCTGGATAACAACAATAGCAAAACTAAGAGCTGTCATTTTTAGAAGAATCTAGAGTTGTGCTTTGTTTCTTAGAGCTCACACTATCATTTAAATACAGTCTTGTTTTCAATTGTCCCACAGAAAGAGATTAATTTGTTCTAACAAGGAGGCAGGCTAAGTCCAAACTGTTTACTTTGTAAATACAATTTACCTTAAACTAAGGGGTGAAAAAGCAGCTTTTTTAGGTGAATTTTCCATTTCATTACTTTGCAATATTCAAAATATCTTCCATTGACAAGGGATTAATCTGAAGATACAAGAAATGCAAGTGTCATTTTTAAAATAAAAGAGACTTTTACAGGTATTGTAAGTAAATATTAGGATTTTGTTCTTAAATCTCATGTATATATATTTAAAAGCTTCTTATAAAATAAGATTTAATCAATGTCACGAGCTCAGGGACACAGCAAGGAGATCTAAGAGAGGGTTTTCTACATTCTTAATTGACTAAACTTCAAGAAGCAGAAATAAAATCATCAGATGTCATGGACGGAACATCCAAATCAGCTGCTATTCATGTAGCCCAGTCTCAGCTGAGACACTCAGCTGCAAAGCAGCAAACTTGTGTGCAAATACAAACTCCTTGTAGGCAAGTAAAAGAATAATGGTGTGGAGTAGAAAATCAGAGATGTGAGTGTTATACATTTAAAAATTGCAATGCATTCCTTTTTTAATATCCCAGGATTTTTGTTTTGCTTGTTTTACCATGGCGAAGTCTGTATGTTTACTATGCTTATGATTTCCCTAACATCCATACATCAAGTTTTTGAGGGGCTGGGAGACAGGCAGGATTTGAAGAAAATAAGCTTTCCTATTGTAAGTTTGGGGGGTGGAGGGAAGGGAGTGATATTGATCCCTATAATCAAGAATTTGGAACTGGGTGGAGAAAAGCATCCAGAGAAAATCTATTTCCAAGGTAGGAAGGAGAGAGAGAAGGAAGCGGGATTGGGAGTGGGGACAGAGGCAGAGCATGAGGGAGACAGGATCAGAGACACAGGGTGTGTAAGAAAGAAAGGGAGTGAGAAATAGAGTGAGAGGGGCAGCATGAAAGAGAGAAAAGGGAGAAGAAAGAGGGAGAGGGGAGAGAGAAAAGAAAGAATGGGGGTGGGTAGAGAGAAAGCATGTGTGAGAAAGAGAGAAGGACAAGAGACAACTAATTTTCGCTTTATCTTAGTATGACATCTAATGAAAAGTAAACATAACTTCTGAAGAAAAATAAACTTTGTTTTCCTGCTACAACTTTTCCTATTTTTCTAAATTGGATTTCATCTTCATCTTTAAAAGCTCTGTCAAAACCAAAACTTTTCCCCTTTTTGCCATCACTGCCAACCAGCTGTAATCACAACCCTTACACCAACTGCAAGGTCCTGTCAAGGGAACTGGTCTGCCCAGTCAGAGGCTAGTAGATTTGGACTTGAGTACTGCAAAGCTGTGATACCAGATTACTTCCAAAAACGCATTTCTACCAGCAAGAAGGTCAGTGAATCCATTTGCAACAGACATGGAGCTTAATCTCTCTGCCACACCTTTTACTGTGAAATGATGAGTAGCTATTTGGGTTCTACTCCTTCACCTACAGGTGATGTAGTAAACACAAAAGCAATATTTCTGTAAAATAAATGTATCTGAGGGTCATTCAGTATTAAGCTGGGATGAGAAGAATCAGCAGTTTTATCATAATTTGAACTGGAGTACAGAAGCAAGTGACAAGCAAGCAAGCAAGCAAAAAAAAATCCCCACAGACAAACTCCCAGCCCACCCCCGACTTGTCACATCCCGAAGATTCTGTCTGCAAGAGGCAGTTCATTATATGCACTGTGTGCACTAAATAAAAATAATCTCTTCTAGCCACTGATTGAAATGAAGACAGTGTTTTAAAAGGGTGACATCAGCTGCAGCACTTCAGCTGGGCTATGGTTGCTCTTTGAAAGCGTTTGATTTGGCTAATCACAGCCATTTTTCTGGGATGTTAACTACAGACTCCAAGCAGAACAAATTCATTCCTGATGGTGCCTTGTAGTACACAATGTGGAATAATATGAATGGAGGCCCCAAAAATGTGATCAACATGGAATTAAAAGCCTCTGCCAGAACAAGTGGACAACCCGCAGGTGAGCAACAGAGATGTGAAGGGTTATTGAGCACTTCCCAGTGAGCTGTCACTAGCTGTGAGCAAGTGACCCTAAATTAAATGCCCATTCAATAATTTTCATTAATGTCATTTGTATACTCTTTTCTAAAGGATTTCTCTGATCTGATTTTACAATACTTACTAGGCTGTAAGCAAAAAAACATGCAAAATACTCTGAAAATTATAAAGGGATCATATTCTGCTTTGATCCATTCCCATGTTAGAACATGGTTAGTAAAGAATGAAAATGGGACAGTTTCTCTACCTATATTCATGATCACCTTCCCTTATCTTTGTAAGCTAGTGTACAGACTATTCTGGGAAGAAGTCTTCCCAAATACAACTGTGCCACTGCTCTCCACGTTGATCCATCACAGTAGCTTCTGAAGTGGATGCAAGAGACACATGTTGCTCAGGCAGTAAAGCTCAGTTTGCTGGCTGTAGCTTATCAGCTCAGCATTCTTTTAACTTCCTCTTCTCTATGTTACTCGCAGGGAAAAGGAAAAGGGTGTGGTGGTACAATAGGGGCTATGACAGCATCCTATCACTCGGACCTTGCATCCTGCTGACCAGAACAACTTAAAGCACAAAATAAACTCCACATGGGATTAATCTTTCATCTTTTTCTCTATATATTATTTCAGCCAAATTTCCAGTCAGGAGGAATGTAAATTTTTGAAAAACATTGCTAAGAATTAAGTATTTTCACTCAAGCAATAAGAAGCATGAAGTCGTGATGCATTCCTGTGATTCTTACTAGAAAATATGATTATTTTAAAAACTACATGAATGCCTGTTGTGTATAAACTGATTACACACTCATCTGCCAAGCACCATGTTAGCCTGAGGGTATTTAATGACACCAACATTTAGTCCTGCAGTCCTCATCCGGGCACTTTCAAGAAGATATTAACCCTCTCAGGTTATCAGTGCCAAGCCCTGTTCCTGTATGTGCATCCATGTCCAATGTAATTCACACTGTGCATAGAGGGATCAAGGATTTTGCTAGGATTTGCCTATGTCTTTGCATGCAGTTTATTTATAGCTCTCTATTATATTTGGCTGATATAAGAAAAAAAATTAAGGTGTTGGGTTTTCCACAGTGATTCCCACACAGTTTCCTGCAGACAGAGTGACCACAGACCACAGGATTTCTTCTCTTGTAACAGTTCAGTGACTGACAGGTCTCTCAAGGCCACCAGCTCAGTTCAACTGAGCTCAAAGACTACTTTAATATTGTTGAGAAGCTGTTCCATGGATCAGGGAACACAGAGATGGACAAATCCAACTTTGCAGTTCATCTCTTTTATCAAGCAAACCAAAGATGCCAGAGCTGCAGCCATTCCATTAAATTATATATATTTGAAAGTTATTGTCTTCTGAAAATTTGCATAAACATTCCATGCATATTTTATAGAAAAACTGTCAAAACACATTTAAGGAAAAGTGGTATGAAATAGCTGAATAGTTTTTGGGGAAAAAAAAGTATATGCAGGTCAATTATGACCACATTGACTTAGTGATATAAGATATGAGTTAGAAAAATGACGATATGAATGTTATCTTCTTTTCAAGGACAAAGCTTGTGGAACTACAAACACAAAATATCATTTTAGATGAGAGACCCATTAAGAAGCTTCTTCTCTTTTTTTTTAAGATCTTCAGAATAAAAGGACAAGTTACAATTTCCTCAACGATAAATGTTAAAAATATATGTAACACATAAGGACTATATTCTTGCCTTTTGCTTACGGGTTTGCATTGTTTCTTGAAAAACAATCAAACAGGTACACCTCTCCCCCCCATCTTCCCTTACTTACTCATGTATAAATTACAATCATATTTTTAATAAGACACACAAACACACCCCACACCCCCCCTCTTTTTGGTATTCAGTTGAGTACTGGGTACTGGTTTGTAATTTTGTTCTTTAAATACTCAGACAAATAAGAAGCATGCTGGAGAAGCTGATATTTTACAGTTCTTTAAAACCAAGCTTCATTTTAAGTAGCACTTCAGTAAGGAGCTCCCTTTCCATTGGATTTGAAACATTTAAATACATTAGTCAATTTTTTACATAGCTTGTGCTAAAAGTCAGTTCTGTCCTAAAATCTGAAAAAAAGCATGTACATTAAAAAGTACATAGATTTTACCTAAAATATGCATAAATGACAAGAATGTATGTTTACAATCCTGAAGTAGGGTAGCTGTACTGCCCCAGGAATGAACTACTACAACAGGAATTCTTGCTATGATTGGCATATTTTTCTGGGGAAAATAAATGTGACCATTCACTGTTCTAGGCAAGTATACATGTGAAGTGATTACGCTTGAAAGAAAAGAAGGAAGAACAGAAAATATAGAGCCCTAGGGTTTAATGTAAAAATGACTGCAATTTTACACCTGAATGAAGATAAACAGGTTTTATGTTATGGACACATCTCATTCTCAGCAAGTGATGAACAACTTTGCTGTTTTTCTCTGCTAACTGTTTAACTCTGATAACTAGAAGAGATAATTTGTTTTAAAAGCATGAGGTACCCCAAAAAAGGGGACTGAATCATATGTTTGGAGAATGCCAAAAAGCTTACACTAATTTCTTACTTCACACAATTAAAAGAGATGAGCCTGCCATCATTTATTTCACATATATTTGCCAGCTAAATGGATGTCTCAATATATTGCTCTTTCACTGAACAAATCTTTTGTGTAGGCTTACATTATTTTGAATATAAGGAGCCTGAAAATTGAAAATCATCTTTGACCAGCTAATCCTTGCCTAATATCTGGGAAAGTCAAAAAGATTGATGAAGATTTTATTGACTTCTGAGCATTAAATACTACCTTTGAAGAGATGTTCTGTCATTTCTGAAGCCACATGATAAATTTTATAGTGGTACTTTGCTAACTAGAGCTAAGAGCTGAGACAACTTGTAGAGCTTCTGCTGTCCCAGGTTGCCAGAGCTCTTCTTCCTCGGATACAGTCACCTACACCTTCTCTGATTTACCTCTCTCGCTGAAACATTACTGGGTATGTACATCTGGAACTCCATCACAGACCAGGTCAGACACCCATAAAAGCAGTGTCCTGTTAGGCAATGGAAGTTACTCCAAAGTTTCAAAGTGGTAACCAGATGCTTTAAAACATTAGTCCCTAACTTCCAGTAACTTCTGCACAATAAGAATGCTCAGGTAATAACCTGTGCTCTTTAGTAAATCTAGCTTACACCCATGTAAGCTCAGAAGGACAGACCATTGTTTAAGGACCTTGGGCAATTGTTTTAAAAGAAAGAGCAAGAACTTGGCCACTAAAAAATAACAGAATTTCTTCTTCATATGGCAGACATGGTTGAGAAAAATAACCAACAAACCCACGTTGTACTCTTATGTATACATATGCAAATTAAGAACAAATTGTATAAGTATGCTTCCTGAGCACTCTATAATGATGCTCAAGCTTTTCTCTTGTTTGGGGGAACAGCTTTAAAAAGTAGTATGTGGTCCTAGCAGTTGTGACATCCCTAATTAAAAACGCTACATCTGGTCATTTGTGGTTCCATTTTCTCTCTTTTACCCCTTTATCTTCAGCCTGCCTTTTAGCTTCAATAGTCATCTTGAAGTGGTTGTTCAATCAAAAATTTTGTATTTCGTGATTACAAGTGTTTTACAAAGTCAAGAGTGTTTATTCTGTGCTCTCTTAACCAAAGATTAATGCAACATGAGAAATGTTGTATTACATGTAAAAAATAATCATCAACATCGTAACATCTTTGGTCCAGAAATTTTTCCTAATACAGATTTATTAGACACTAAAATGCTATACTTTCTTCCCCCATCCACCCCACATTGATTTCAACAAATACAGCTTTGAAAGGCATTCAGATGACTTGTTTTCCCAATTCTAAGATGAAATTTCTGGGGAAAAAGGAGGAAGATAAACCACTCCACAAATGTTAAGTCAGCAGTACTTTAGAGGTGGGATTCCATAGGTTGCTGTTAAGCTCATGGCCATGCTCACTACCAGTCCTGTGTGTAACGATGTAGCCCTATAAATCCCTATTGCCATCGCTAGTAACACGCCATATGTTTTGTACTGAGTCTGCAAGGCCTCAGGACTGAGTCTTGTCACAGGCTTGCTCTGACCGAGTTTTCTTGACCGGCTTGCAGCTTTATTTTGCCTGGTTTAGCTGTGACAGCAATTCCTCTAACTGACCAGTTGTCTTATGGCTAATTTGCTCTCACTATTATTTTTCTTTGTATGGCACAGCAACATTTTTTATATTGATAGTAATAAGCAGTCATCCTCCGTAGCATGAGATACTACTCTGACACATTGTGTAGAGAAGCATAGGTCTGGTGCGACAGCAGAAGCTTTGCAAAGTGGAGGCACAGGATGTGGAGTAGGACAGTGGGTTGAGAGATGAGGCACAGGCTTGGTCCTGGAGACCCCACAGCAATAAATAACTCACTAGTAGTCAGCTAAAAAATGCAGACTTGTAGCTGGCAATAAAATCTGATTTTAAGTAACAAATAAACGGTGTCCAACATACACAAACATCTAAAGTATATATATAGTAAATTTGGGTGTAACAAGGATCTGCAGACTAATGAAGAAAAAGCAAGATGTAAAGATATGTTAGCAAACACAAAAATGATCCCAAGTGGATCCTAGAGTGAGAAAGAAATAACCAACATGAACAGCACATTCCTCCTGCCAGAGGACACTGGATGCTGACAGCTCCCCATAATTCACCATGAACCATGAGAATGACCACACTGACATTAGGACCAAAAGGAGCAGATGAAGGATGAGCATAGCACTGGAAAAAAACCCTGAAACTAAGTGTGTGTATTACAATTTAAATTGTATTGTTACTAAGATTTTTTCCCCCTATATTCTAATTGTATTATTATTCTTTTTCTGTAATAGTTAGATCTAGACTAATAATGATTCTTGAATTACATTGTCCAGATTTTGGTGATACTAGCAATAAATTCTGGAATTAAATGTGAAGTGTGTTTTGGTTTTGCCCATAAACAAGATTTTGAAAGTAACTTATGTATTGACCTGACATTGTGCCATCACATTTCTCAGCTGGATGAAAATTCAGGCAATTTAGCCACCAGTAAAAGTGTTCCCAGGAGACTAGAAATGTAAGAACAATGAAGTGGGAACTACGTGGGCAAACGAAGGCAAAAAAATTTTTGTGGGAAGCCCCAACCATTGCCAAGACTTAACAAGATTTCCTGGTTCCATATATACTGTATTATTCTTTTTTTATACTGTCTATCAAGAAACATTTGAGTTAATGCTAAAAGGGACCTTCTTAGAGCTGGTAAATCAAAATTATGTTTATTGCATGTTCTAGTTAAGAGCACTGATATTGGTGTGCTTTCTCCTCACACTCATGATCTGATCGTAAGATTACTCTGAGCACTGAAATACGTAATTTCTTTTTCTGTGGGAGTAAAAGACAAACAAGCAGAGTGCAGAGCTGATCAAACAGTCAGCACAATGTAATTCAGTGCTTTTTGTACAGCATTGGCAAGTGGCCTGGTTGATAAATGGGAGATTTAACATGTTGGCATCTAAAGCAGGTTAATGTGGACTGAAATATGCTTTAATGATTATTGCTTGGAAATGCTCTTTCCTTTTGAAGTACGTTCAAATCTCTAGCCAGCTGATTCAGTTCTTTTTTTTTTCCTCCTTTTTTTTCCGGTGCTTATAGCCAAAAATACTATTGCCATCAGGCAAAAATTTTTGTCATGGAACCTATCAGTCTCAGTATTTCGTAATAACCAGGATCTGTTAAAAAAGTACCTAGAGAAAGAAGACTGATTTTCTGTCACGTTTATTTCCTGTCAGACTGCTACAGACATCCAAACTGCCCTCAAGAAAAATTCACTGAACTCCTTTCCATCTCAAAGCTTTTGGCAGTGCTGCGGTAAAACAGCTTCAGCATCATCTGTTGTACTTCAAGTCTATGTATGAAACTTTGTGCCACAGGCAGTGAACTGTTTCACAGAGCATGCAAGACTGGAAGTGGTTTTGGTTACGAGTTTCCTGAATTATTTCTATACAATAATGTTTCATTATTTAAAAATCATATTCCAGAAAAGACCACAAGAAAAGGAGAAGGCACCACTGCTTACCCAAGCCTTTTGCTAGAACTTTACAGAGGCAAAGACAACGGTGCTTAAATTTAAAGGAATTTTTCTTTTGTAAATTTCAATTTTGCTTATAGCCTTGTCCAGAATCATGGGAAAATGAACTAAAATAACTGGTGCTGAACAAGCTAATTTTCCCCTCCCAATAAACACACATCCGTTGGCTTAATACAAGACAAAAAACAACTCGGGGTAGATAAAGGGGCTAACAGGCATTTCCAGATAACACACAGTTCCATGATTTCCTTTAGAGCCCTTTTCCTTGGTGAGGTGGCTGCTATCTGCCTTGGCTGCACACTTTTACCTTCCTGCAGGAACACCTTCTCATCACCCGGGAACTGTCAGGCAATGCTGACTGAACTGCTGTTACTCTTGGGCACAGTCTGCAGTTGCTCCCACAAAGGTCCTGCCTGTGCCGGCAAGCGTGGGTGCAGCGCTGAAGGCTTACCTGGTTCTTCTGTAAAAAGGAAGCTCCCAAAGTTCGTTTCAACTTCATAGCTCCTTCTTCCCTGGACTAACGCTACCTAAGGCATCCCTTAATCAGCCCACATGTTCATACATTGCTCCAACCAGAAACCTCTTACCTCCTTAAAATAAGGAAGTTTTGGACTCATTTCTGTAAAAAAAAGTAGAAAGAACTAAAAGCAAAAGCCTTGTTTCAGGCTTTTAGAGCCTGAGTTAATTCTTCTTTTCTCTCGACTATATTCAGGAGGGTACTTCCTCCAGAAAGGTCTTGCTCTTCCCAGCTACCACATTTATCAACCTCTACTGTATGTCAGACTACTTAACCACCCTCACTGCTAAAATGGTATCACTTCTTTCCTGCTGGAATTTGGCTTCAGTTCTGGCCACAGATTCCTTTCAAAAACTTATTTCCACCTTTAGCTCCTGGCACTATCCCTGTGTATCTGTATATACAAGATGTTATCTCCTCTTGATTATTTTCACATCCTGCTGGGGTTTCATACTGGTAGTAGAAAACACAAATACTCCTTTGCTTTTTCGCTGTTTAGCACACACAGCATCAGAAAACAATTTAGCTATCAGCTGCCTCTGACTCCTAATTCCTGGCTTGCTGCAGGAAAGCTTTTACGGTAAGAGGAGAGCCTGACAGCAACCAGCAGCGACACAGAGGTGTCTGCTCCAGAACCCACTCAGTTTTAATCCTAGCTAAAAGGTAGGTTTTTGTTAAAAAAAAAAAAAAAAAAAAAAAAAAGAAAAGAAAAGAAGGAAAAGAAAAACAAAGGAATGACCGACAACATGTGGTAATATATGTAATATATAAATAGAATCACTGTTGTGCTTTGTCAATGCTAGCTACTGCACAGAAAAAAAGTGGTTTTCTTGCTCTTTCATTTCAATAGATCCATGTAACATTATGAGTTGTAGCTAGTCTAAGTGTTCAAGGACCAGTAAACTGAAGGTAAAACCAGAAATGCTTATAAAGCTTCTGCAGTGATGAACCTCATTTAAACAGCTTAAGATTCAAACAACCTGAGTATCTTAAATAATGTGAATGGTTTTATTGTACTGCTACTCTGAAACACACTCACCCAGATGGTATTTGCTAGAAGCACTTTAAAAAGCCACTCCCCTGTCACTCCCACCTCAAATCCCCTCAGATCAAAACTGATGACCAGCAGCTGTAGCCCTGTCCCTTGCCCCACAGCTGTGAGGAGGTTCACAAAGCCTGTTTGTTTACAGTCCTCATAATTTGTCCATTACCTCATTATTACTGATTGCTCTCCTGGACTAAGTTTCCTTTCATGTACCTATTTCTGCCAGTCTTTATTCCAGAATGCCTTTCCTAATGCAACAAAATCTCTATTCTTCAGTAAAACTAAGTTATGCAAGTATTAGCTATTCATGATGTGTCAAACTGCTTGGTCACCTTGCTCTTGCTGCATCTGCTTCCCATCCACACTCTAGACTGGCTGCAACAAAGCGGCCACAACAGTGAACATGCTCTAATTTCACTGTCTCTGGATGATAAATTTCTGCTGGAAGGAAATATTTAAATTCATCCCACATACCACCAGAGAGAAGCTGTAAATATACCTTTGGCCCAAATCAAATTTGAAAACAAAGTATGTTTTTCAAATATCCACACTAAATGTTTGGGGGGGTTGTGTGTGAAATGATACACTGAAAACTACTTTGATAAGTACTGAGGAAAATCTGGTTTCACCAAACACAATGCATTTTTCAAACAGCTGAAATCTAAACCACTTCTCTGCATATATTTTATATGTTGTACGGTAGTATAAGCTAAGACAGTGACTCAGGTGACCCTGTGGACTTCATCTAAGTCAAGCAACAAAAGTGTAAGTGTCTTCCATATTACTTGAGCGTAAGAAATTGTGGGACAGCAATCCTCCCTACAGCATTATCAGAAAGCAAGCTGGTCTCATGCCTAGGCTGATAGTCTAAAGTAATCACACTTACCCAATGAGTTTTTTGCTCTGCTGTCTATATGATACACATCTATTTTCCACCTGGCCTCCCTTTCACTTTAGATTGTGTCTCCATCATAAGAGAAGGAAAAGAAAAGCATTCAGGAGAGTTCTTCGCCCGCTGCATCATAGCCACTTCAACAGTGAGATCAGCCATAAGCAAGGGAAAAATCCATAGATCTGATATATACCTTATTAATGAGCTCAGTCTGAAGTCACATATATTATGGCTCTTTCTTGATTTACAATGCATTCTGCATTCAAAAGTAGCAGTTTTTACTTTTTGCAAATTAGAAGTTTGCTTAAAAATGTTATTGATTAGCCTTATTGCTTCAAATGCATTTAACTAATTTGGATGGTCAGCAATATTTCTATACTTCATAAATTAAGTAAAGATACATCTGCATGTTTTATCTATTCTACTCTATAAAATATTTACTATTTTGTCAAGGCAACTCAAGAAGAATTGGCTTAAATCAGAACCTCTATGCTTCTCTTCAACAGCTAAGCAGAACGGTGCTGCTGCAAACCAGAGATATTTTCAGAGCCACAGTCCTGCCATAGTATGTTCTGCCAGAGGGTACTGTCACCTCCTGTGAGGTCCAAAGACTGATATAAATAACAGCTGAATAATTTTCCACAGATCTACTATTTCTTTTATACTGCCTGCATGCCTAACCTTCCTTTCCATGATTTTGACCTGCAAGTGGGAAATTGTGTTGGGAGGTTTAGATCGGATACTAGGAAAAATTCCTTCACTGAAAGGTTTATCAGGCATTGAACAGGGAAACAGGGAAGTGGTTGAGTCACCATCCCTGGAGGTATTTAAAAAATGTGTAGATGTGGTACTTAGGGTCATGGTTTAGTGGTGGACTTGGCAGTGTTAGGTTTATAGTTGGATTCAATGATCTTAAAGGTCTTTGCCAACTTAAATCATTCTATGATTCTATGATTCTAATGGTGCATTGCTCACAGTTACTGACTTCTTGCCCCAGGTTACACAATTTCACGTTACTATGCTCTCCTGCCTAGCAAGGTGGAGCTGAGGACCTGGATGGGTGACCTGGTGTCCTGGTTTCAGCTGGGATGGAGTTGATTTTCTTCCTATTAACTGGTATAGTGCTGTGTTTTGGATGTAGTGTGAGAATAATGTTGATGACACACTGATGTTTTGGTTGTTGTTAGGTAATGTTTACGCTAGTCAAGGACTTTTCATCTTCCCATGCCCTGCCAGATGTGCAGGGGGCTGGGAGGGACCGTGGCCAGGATGGCTGGCCCAGCTGGCCAATGGGCTATTCCATACCATATGACGTCATGCTCAGCATATAAGGCTGGGTGAAGAAAAAGGAGGGGGGATGTTCGGAGTGATAGCGTTTGTCTTCCCAAGTAACCGTTACGCGTGGTGGAGCCCTGCTTTCCTGGCGATGGCTGAACACCTGCCTGCCGATGGGAAGTGGTGAATGAATTCCTTGTTTTGCTTTGCTTGCGCGCGCGGCTTCTGCTTTCCTATTAAACTGTCGTTATCTCAACCATGAGTTTTCTCACTTTTACCCTTCTGATTCTCTCCCCCATCCCACCTGGCGGGGGGGTGAGCGAGCGGCTGCGTGGTGCTCAGCGGCCGGCTGGGGTTAAACCACGACACCTGGTGAGGATGGAGTGATTGCCCTGTGACAAAAGACTGTCTGCACGCAGGTGTTTTCCCAGTTTACTGGGAAAAGGTTTCTGCTGATTTTCGTCTTAATGTTGGTGGTATATATAGGGTATAGACCCTATATGTTCTGTTACAATTATCAAAGAAAGCAAACAAGAACACTCTGAGGAAGAAAACACCTTCATTAAAACAGTACAATGTTTTCTTAGCAAAAAAAAAACCACAATGAAGTCAGAGCACCATCCTGAAACTTTCCATTATAAATTTTAATTAACCAGGAGTATTGCTATAGAAGATTATATCCTCTGCTTAGTGAACAAGACCCCATTTAGATGTATACTATATAAAACCAGAAAGACGTTCGTATTAACTCAGCTACTTGTTTTCTGTCTTTCTGTTGATTTTCATTATGGCAGCAACTGAACCGAAACTGAAATTTATCAACACTTTGCTGTATACTAGTTAAAAAAAAGTCAAGCAATTACTAAGAAATATACTTTATGCAAACTACTTCTATGCCAAATCATTACAAACGCATATTCTAATGTTATGTGTTATTCAAATAAACCCACAAATAAACAGAATACAGAGATGAAAAATTTTTCCTACTTTTAGAGAACTACTAGTTTTCAAACCACAAAGTTCTCTTTTTCTTGTAACTGATTTCAACAGCAAATTGGAGAAAATCCAAATCATCATCTTTTTTTCAGCATAAGTGTTTGCCTGCAAGCCAGCTTCCAAACATATTGGTCTATTTAGCTCTAAAAATAAAGATCAAAACAAAGCCATATGTTTTTAATAGCTTTTCCATTAATTGACATCCTTTCCAAAATATGAAAGTAACCGATACACAAGTGTGTCTACAGTCACTTGCTTCAACATAGTCACCTAAAGATCTGCTCAAGCCAGAAGCCATGTTAAGGCTATACAATTATAATCTGGTCTAGTGAATCACAAGAATCTAGGAACAAAATTCACCTGAGCTGCATGGTAACTCTCATAGTTTTTGAAAAGCAAGTTACATTCCTTATCAGGAATTCCTCATCATCTTTCCAAACTTCATCATATGCTCCAGATAAGAAGCTACTAAAAATGAAAGGGAGAGAATATGGGACTGGATTTCTACTCACCTGCCTTTGTTTCACAACTGATACCCCCAGTGAGGGTGTTTCAAACACTAGCAGTAGTAGTAGAGACTGGGAACTAGGGTGTACTTTTACTGAGAAAATAAATACCTGAATTCTGTTCAGGTATTTTTCCATCCTATCTACAGTCACATAGTTCTGTCTTTACCTACAGCTCACTTCAGCCTGTTTTACTAAGGCAGTAAGGCTTATATGATGTCATTGCTTGTCTGTCAGTTGATCCTAACAGCCAATGAGTCCAGCACAGGCCCATGAAGAAGATTAAGGGACTGAAGTATCTTTCTTGTGAGGAAAGGCTGAAAGAGCTGGGACTGTTCAGCCTGGAGAAGGCTCAGGGAGCTCTCATCAAAGTCTATAAATACCTGATGGCTGGGAATGAAGAGGGAGCCAGACTCTTCTCAGTAGTGCACCCTGACAGGACAAGAGGCAATGAGCACAAATTAAAAACTGGAAATTCCATATGAACACCAGAAAATGCTCCTGTGAGCGTGGTCAAATACAGGATCAGGTTGCTCAGAGAGGTTGTGGAGTCTTCATCATTGAAGGCTTTCAAAACCCAGCTTGAGCAGCAGGATTTGGACTGGATGATCTCAAGAGGCCCCTTCCAAGATAAGCGATTCTGTGATTGTGTACTAATCCCTTGATCAAATTCAGCCACATTTGCTAGAAGAGTAGCTGTTTTAGACACTTTAAATCCCTAAAACTTTTTGGAAATCAGTAAGTTACAAGGAGAGGGAGAGTGAACACCACTTTTGCTGCTGCGGGAAAGACAAGTATCACCCTGCACTCCCTCAGCAGCAACAGCCGACTCCCTAAATGGGGAAATACAGGTTTATCAGCATGGCCATATTAGCCCTTGCATAACTGCAAGGTGGCATCATAGGCACCTTTACTTGCCTGGTTTGTGAGTTTCTCCTGCTTTTGCAAAATAGGTCCTCTGTCCCATGCTGCGATAGTGGAGGGATGTGGGATTATTGAACAAGGAAGCAGCTCAGTGAGAAGACTCTGGAAGACATTGGAAGTGGAAATGTGGAAGGTGGAAAAGCAGTGATGCAGCTGGCATGGGAGGAGTTGAGGTTACTTCAGGACATAACTTTGCATAAAATCAGGCTTTACACATTGTACTACTCATAGGATGACTTGTTTGATGAACAGAGTTAGAACTATTACAGCGCTGAATGCTGTTAGTGTATCACACAGCACTCTTCCATGTGCTGTAGAACGAGAGCAGAGAGCATTACCATGATGCACTGCCCAGGCTACTCCACCCTTCTTCTAAAAGAAGCAATTAATCCACATGGAGTACCGTACTACAATAGCTATTCTTCTTCCAGGCTGGTGCATTGCTACATAACACTGCCTCAGGCTTCAAATAGTCTTTCTTCACACACAAATTTAGTAGTCAGCTTGGACTTGCCAATGATTCAGCAGGAGTAAGAACAGAGATCTTGGAAAGCAAATGGACAACCCCGGAGAGGAAACGGTGAATGCCATTCAGTTGGAGGTTCAGGAGAGGGACATTTGAAAGCACCTGCTCCTATACTGTTTTTTTTTCTTGCTATCTTCATAATGTCATTAACCTTCACTTTGACTCTTGCTTTCCTGCACGCAGAGGATTATATAGGAAAACAATGTGGGAACTGGATGCTCAGACAGTTCTTGAACTTACTGGACCTGAAGCTGTTTTTTGTTAGTGCAACAAAGCAATGGATGGAGACAAGGATTTGAATGCTCCAGAACAGCTGCTGAGTCATGAAAGTGAGTCTGAGAAACCTGATAGCAAAACCAGGCAGATTAGTTGGATTTAATAGCAGCTGTCCATCTCTGAAAGGAACAGAAGCTAGTGAGAATAATATTCGTGAGGTAATAAGGAAGCAAAAGAAGTCTTAGAAACACTACCTGGACAGCACAGCTAGCTCACCAAGAAGTTTTTCTTGTTAAGGTACTATTTGAAAAAAGGTGTACCGGTAAACACAGAGCTTGCACCTGCCTACCTGCTACCATCCAGGGAAATATCTTGTTTCAGCCCTTCGGTATTAGCGAAACACTTTGTGAGCATGATTTCCCTTTGTCAGGATTTCAGAAATTGACTGATCACTGAATAACTTGACGCAGGAAGGCCAGCTGCATGTACGAAAAGCATACATCTCTTTAAAGCATTTGTTAGAGATATACATTAGAATTAAGGATGATGGTGACTATTTGGAAGGATTCCTTCCATGTACAGAGCATATTCTCAGAGAGTCAGGGCCTTGGCTGACTCTCCATGCTCATTCTGATGCTGGAACTAATTACTTTCCTAACTTTACACTGGCCTGAGGCTTAACTCCTGGATAACATCCCAGTGTGTTAAAAGGCTTTCTTTTGGCAGGGGGATTTCCAGCAATGCCTTTGAGTGTTCACTAGGAGGGGACTATGTTTAAAGGCAGGAGTTGAACTTTACTTCAGTAGACTCATAATTGTTCTCTCTATGTTATTCACACATTGACATAATAGTAACACTCAGAGCTGTTAAACCACAGTAAACAGAAAAAACAAATCCATTAATAATAATGACCTACAAAATGGTCTAGTTCTGAGGAGAAATACAACAGTCCCATTTAAGCTATTCTGGAAGAACTGGAAGGATTGTTTTATGAAACACAAAAACTGAGTTCATCCACAGATACACAATCAAAAATGCTATCGCTTAGGCAAAATAAACTATTTTGATATTTATTTTTCTCTGGAGCAAATAAAGAGCTAAGAGACTGAATTTTTTTTACATTATATTTGGAAATGTCCATACATATAGTTTTGGCATTTGGAGTCCTAGCATAGCAGTTTGCCATTCCTGACTGGAAATGTTTTGTTTTGCAATGTTTGCCTGAGCTTTGTAGGGGTTGTATTTTTGGGCAGGTGTCTGCATTTTCCACTCTGGGATAGAAATTCAGTCTTTACACTGCCTCTTAGAATGGAGAAGAGCCATGAGATGCCCCCTGGCTCTTCAACAGAGGACACTCCTTGGTGCACCACAAAAGATACTAGCCTCTTGTGGAGGAGAAAAGGGACAAAACTTCCCTTCTAACTCTAGACAGTAGCTTTAATAGCAACAGTGAAGACTGTATTTCTTCCCTGAGTCTTTGATGTACAGGTAATATCTGATAGGTGTCTATAGACATGTTTTTCCTCACTCTTTCAAAAGACTAAATACCATTTTATTTTAAACACACTCTGCACTAAATAGAATCAACTCCACTATTTTCACTCAAATTACGGCAATGTAAAATGATTGGAAAAGGTGAGAATAGCCAGAGTATATATACAGACTAGAGTATGTATACAAGAGTCTTTTGTGAGGAGACTAAGAGGCTGACTTGGAATCAACAGACACCTTTTAAGGAGAGATGTTTCCTGTTTGCTCCAAAACAATCAAAGAACACTGAGACTCAAGCAATGATGTGCCATTTAGAGCGGACCCTTCTCGTTCCATCTTTGTAATTTTATATTTCTCATTGCACTTCCTTTGGAATACATTTTAGTCTCCAGAAAAGAAGTATTCTTTTCCTTTGAGACCACAGCCTCTCTACTGTGCTGACTAGCTACCTGCAGTTGGCTAGCTCTGTTACCACCTAAGTGCCATAAAGGGACAACTAAACTGGAAGTGGAAATTACACTTCCTTTGGCAATACTCCTTTGAGAAGCAGTCTTTCATGTTGTTGATCAGGTTTCTTAAGGCTTAGAAGCAGCACTTGAATCACACCTTTAAAGTTTTGCAATAAGAAAATGGTGAAAACATCTTGATTTACAGATGTATTTATTTTGGGACATAAAAGACAAACAGAAGATAAGAAGGCATAAACTGAATATAGATAGGTGAGGCTCAGAAGGCTATTGCTAAAGGCTGCAGGAGAAAGCACAGCTGAATATTGCCAGTGTAAGCAGGACTTTATTACAGCTCAAGAATTTTTCATGGACAGTTACTGATTATGAATTATATGCTTATATTTCTGCTGTAGTTAAGTAATCAAAAGACAGCACTTTCCCAACAAAAACGGATAGTCATTTAAAATACTCTATTTAATATTACAGAGCTATAAGCAGGATTCAGCAAAACATGGCCTTTTGCACCTGTGCCATCAAAAATAACACAGCTCAGCAAAATATTGACTGTCATAGCATTTTCAAATACACACAAGCTCCAACAGTGTGTGAAGGCTAAATCTGCAATCATAGAATAAAAATATCAAATTCATTATGGAAAAGGTTGGGGTTTTTTTCTAGTTTCTATAGCCAGGGTGGAGTTGTGTATTTGCTTTTGCAGCATGGCTGGTAAAAGTTTAGAAATCTGTTAGTGACTGAAACATGATACTGATTGATTTAATAGGGTTTAAAGCATAGTGTATTGTGTATGGTTTCTACAAGCTATTTTTTCATTTTCTTTTAAATTCTAAAGCATATGCAGAGATTAATTCTGGCCCTTAATTGGGTAAGTTTTGCTCTCATGTGAACCACTTCAAACATTTTATAATAGAGTGTATTAATGGGAGATTATGAGTGGCCACCCCCTCCAGCCACTTCGGGCCAGGACCTCTGCTGCTTGGCTGAAGGAGCTCAGCCCGGTGCCCGGTGCCCCAGGGTCTCTGCCCAGTCTAAGGGATGTGGCTGCTGCTTTCTCATTTGCAGGCTCAACCAGAAGTGAAGCTGAGCATGTTTCCTGTGACACACACAGACACATGGACACACACACAGAGGACACTGACATGGCCGGTCACTCGCGCTGCCACAGAGGAGGCACTCCGACAGCACCCCCATGGAGGGCAGACAGCCCAGTCCCCTCCTCCTCCTGGGCTGGCAGAGACAGAGGGTCACTGGTGCAGCACACACGGGGGACTCTCCAGGTTCACAAGCACACGCACACACGCGCACATTTGCGGATCTCCCAAGTACCGGCATGGCCCCTCTGCCTGCCTGGCACCCCTGCCCTGATCCCGGGCCCCCTTGCCTTCCCCACGGGTCCCCGACTCACCGTCTGGTCCACCTTGGTGCTCGCTACAAACATGCAGCACTCACACACTCGCCTTACAGCACCCCACACACGTGGGTCCCCCTGGGCACACCAGCACAGACCCTCTACCCCCGTGAAACCCTTGCCCAACCCAGGGTCTCCTACTCGCCAACTGGCCCAGCTTGAAGTGCTGGTGATTACCCACACACACCGGGTTTGGGGAGGATACAGACACTCGCAGGATACAGACCCACCAGCTGGCACCAGGCACATGGGCTGTGATCTGTGGTCCTGCCCCCGGTGCTGAGTCCCTCACTCGCCTCACTCATGCCAGTGACCCCCAACAGCTGGTTTTGGGAATACACACCATTCCTCCCCACGGCTGGAGGTTAAAGACCCCCACTTGCTCCACCTGCTGGCACTGAATCATAAAATCATAGGTTGGAAAAGACCTTTAAGATCATCAAGTCCAACCATAAACCTAACACTGCCAAGTCCACCACTAAACCACGTCCCGAAGTGCCACATCTACACGTCTTTTAAATACCTCCAGGGATGGTGACTCAACCACTTCCCTGGGCAGCCTGTTCCAATGCCTGGAACCCCTTCAGTGAAGAAATTTTTCCAAATACCCAATCTAAGCCTTCTCTAGCACAACTTGAGGGCTTTTCCTCTTGTCCTATCACTTGTTACTTGGGAGAAGAGACGGACACCCACCTCACTACAACCTCCTTTCAGGTAGTTGTAGAGAGCGACTGAGACCCCTCCACTTGCTCCAGCTGCCAGCACCACAGGCCAGGGTCACCCGTATTCCCAATCTGACTCCAGCAGCTGGCACCCAGTCCTCTCACAATGGTCCCCCAGCAGCTGGCACTGAGTCCTTGCAGCACTCGCATGCACAGGATAGAGAGATTACGCAGAGAGGTAGTTAAGAAAAGATTTAATGGGGAGTTAGGACAGACTGTGGCTATCAGGCTCAGGGCTCAGCCAGACAATCGTACTGACCGGCCATGGTTTACACGCGACCGGCCCCTTTTCTGTCTCTTCCTCTTTTCTTCCTCCCCTGCACATTGCCTCGTCAGTTTGCACAGTCCCACAGACCCCCCCTCCAACATCCGGGACCCCCAGTTCTGCATGCTTATCAGTCGCAAAGTCCCATTTGCCTGCAGTTTCTTGATAGCTGTTCAGCTGGTCTGACTGAAGAGGTTGGCTTCTTGTCTTTGTCTCCATTATGATTTGCCTGTTGTTAGGTTTGTGTCTCCATATACTTTATCGCTTCCCTCTTTTCCTTAGTATCCCATTTGACAAGGTCCTCGACCAGATAATCTCACTGGAATAAACATCCCTATGCTCTACATATCCTTACCAGTTAGTGCGACTGATCAGTTTTGGTTCTCATCGCTGACTTATCATTTGTCAGTCAGGTTTGTGTCTCTCTGTGTTCTTGTTTATGGCTTCCTCCTTTTCTTAATATCCCCTTTTGTCTTGAGAAAGTTTTTGACCAGACACCTTAAAGGAGCAGGCTTTCTCCTTCCACATATCCTTATAATTAGCACATAATTGAAAAATATTATCACAACTGTGTTACAAAGGAATATGGAACAGAATGTAGCAGAAAAAAATGAAAAAAACTTCTTTATTTTACATTATACAAATAAAAACCAATCCCCATAGCTGTACTTGAAACAGTGTCAAACATGACAATCCTGACAGAATACATATCAATACCACAGAAATTGTGTTACATATGCTCAGTAGCAATAGTAATGTGCAGGAGTGAAGCTCTCTGTAAACGCTCTTCCTTTATTTTATCTACATTTGGAACAATTGTGCTTTTCCCTACACAAAGTAAGAGTGCTCTTAAAAATAAATAATGTGCAATTTCAGAGTTATATCCTGAAATATGCTAATCTAGATCCCCATCTAAATCCTGGACATGTCTCTCCCAGGAAAGTCACTGTAAAGAGTGCTCAGCACTTTGCTAGATCAAACACTAAAAAAAGGTACAGAGTCCACACCTGTTTTTTTTCAAATTGCAGTCAATTAGAGAAAAGGTGTTGATTATGTTGTTTAACAAAAGAATGGTACAGTCTTTATTACACCAGCCAAGGTTTGAAAGATTCAGTAGATCTTGTATCTGGAGTGTGGCTCAGAGCTGCGGGAGAGAGAACTGTCCCAAAGCTGAAAACTTCACAATCAAATATATTTATCTATTATTTTTATGAAATATGAAAGACTCTCTGCCACAGAAACATTAACATGTGTTAATAAACAATTTACAATAAATTTATCTGAATGAAATCAAGTTGTTCAATCTAAAGCTGCCATAAGATTTGGAAAAATATACACTGTCTGCTGTCTTGATATAGCTCCCAGTTCTTATTTTTAACGTACGTTTAGGAACCATACCTGGCAATTGATATGACTGATGTGAGGATAAATTTGAGGACCTCTCAACTGATGGGCATTCCTCAGTTGTTCCTCACCAGGGCAGATATCATTACGATATTAGGGATCCTTCTTTTTATCCTATCTATTTTGTATTAGTTGTTGATAATGTTGGATGATAAAAGTGGTAATTATAATAAAGCCTGTTTATCTGATCTGTGCTGTAGTCAGCACAGGACATGTGAATGTATATAAACAACAGAAATTATCCAAGGCAGCTATGGATGCTTGAGCTGTTGACTGCCGCCCAGCGAAAGACCACAAGGTGAAAATATATTCCACTGTAAAGTCCCCATACAGCAGCTAATACATACCTTAGGGGCTATGCCCCAGGTCACCTATAGGGATAAAGAGTCACATAGTGGAAGTAATCTGTTTTTTTTCATTCATGACCGGGGGTGCCTCAATAGAAATGCATAAAGAGCCCCACGGCAATACAGAGCCAGGAAGTACAAGGGAAAGTTAAGAAAGAGTGTCTGCAATGAGTCCACTGCTACAGCTTCCCAGCAGTGAGAGGGCTAACAACCAAGGCCACGTAACCTAAGAGGAAAAGCTCTAGGCATGTCCCACCTCAGGTCACCCTAGAGTAACCACTAACTGGTGGTCACAAACTACCTCAAAACAGACAATTTGCAGCACAACAAACCGCACACCAGGGAGCCCCAGAAGCTTTGGGCTCCACATGGACACAGATCTTATAGAGAAGCAATAGAGTGATATGACTCCTAGTGCTTGTGAAAACTTGCATGATCAAAGACTACAACTGCTACTTACCTCAGAGGATGGTTTGAAACCTACCACTCACTACATTTCATGTCAGCTCAGAATAAAGCTGAGGCAGGTGAGACAGGAGACAGGTTAGCGAGTCCTGTGCTTTTGGTGGGGAGACACACCTGGATGCCAGTTTGAGGGGAGGGTACTACGAGAA